>NC_059354.1:34377500-35577500 GCF_019703515.2 Myxocyprinus asiaticus
GTATGTGTAAGCATACTTGGCAATAAAGCTGATTCTGATTCTTTAGGGTTTTGTTATAAAAATGTTAACTTTTGTATTAATACAATAATAATTCATACAAATATTAAACATATTACATTATATTATACAATATAATGATATAGATCAAATAAATACAATATAGTGTTTGTTCACTTTATTTCCTGTCCCTATAATGGCCTGCCTTTACACGGAGGGTTAGTTTTCATTATTATAAATAAAGATGTTTGTGCTTCTCATTTCAGTTCAACCTACTTCTCTCAGTGAAACATACATATGTGGTTTTCAGAATAATTTTGCATTTAAAAAGGCAAACCACGATGGAGACATATAAACATAGTGTGGAACAGCCAAAACGAAACAGAGCTCTGGACATAGAAACTGTGACATTCTAAATCTGTATGTGATGAGTGTTGTGTCTCCATGTTGATAAATTGTTAGCAATTTAGCATACTTCACAAACCAAATGTAGAAGCATATTGATCAAATTAAGAATTTATGTGGAATACTATGGAATATTTATTTATTTTATGATGCCCAAAGTAAAAATAAAAAATAAAAAAAGAGCAAAAGACCAATGAAATAGTTTCAGAAATACACTCACCTAGCACTTAATTAGGAACACCTGTTCACCTACTTATTCATGCGATCATCTAATCAGCCATTCATGTGGCAGCAGTGCAATGCAAAAAATCATGCAGATATTGGTCAGGAGCTTCAGATAATGTTCATATCAACCATCAGAATGGGGGAAAATGTGATCTCATTGATTTTGAATGTGGCATGATTTTTGGTGCCAGACGGGCTGGTTTGAGTATTTCTGTAACTGCTGATCTCCTAGGATTTTCCTGCACAACAGTCTCTAGTGTTTACTCAGAATGGTGCCAAAAACAAAAAACATCCATTGAGTGGCAGTTCTGCAGACAGAAACACCTTGTTGATGAAAGAGGTCAACGGAGAATACCCAGACTGGTTCGAGCTGACAGAAAGGCTACGGTAACTCAGATAACCATTCTGTTTAATTGTAGCGAGCAGAGTAGCATCTCAGAATGCACAACATGTTGAACCTTGAGGCGGATGGGCTACAACAGCAGAAGACCACTTTGGGCACTTTATTAGGACCATAGTGTTCCTAATAAAGGGCTCGGTGAGTGTATGTGATAATAATATAATGTTACATGGTATACACAGTAATATTTCATGTAGTTCACATGTTTATACAACCACTGCTGCAAGTATTTTATGATTAATCACTCCTCAAATGTGTCTAAAACTTTGGCCTTGTTATCAGCGTCTTTCTGCACAAAGTCACTGTATTTTATGTGTTTGCCACGTTTCTCTGCCATGGAAACTACTTGACATAGCTTGTTTGCACCTATTTTACTTGGTTTGATTCCCAGGCAACAAATAAACTGATAAATGTAGGGAAAAAATATATATGTAACCTGCATATAAGCAGCTTTATAGGGTTGTAATAAAGCCATTTGGCTTTGGTGTGGGTCATCTGAACTCTGTATAATGCTGTATTATAGAGAGAGAGAGAAAATTGGAAAAAAGTTATGGCACATTCCACTGGTACATGAAATATTGAGAAAAAGGCAGAGCAATACAAACAGGCAAAGTCAAATGCTTTATAACCTGCATTATTCCACATCACTTAGCCATTCTCTCTTTCTCACACCTTTTCAAGAGTTTGTCTCTGTGTAGAGGTTTATTTGGGTTAACAGGCCCTTTCCCACTGGCCATACTAAAACCCGTTTTAGGTACTTTACTACCGGGACCAGTGGTGTAGCCAAAGGTGGCAATGGGCCCACCCAAATTAGACCCAGGCCCACCCAGAATATTAGAGATTATTCTTTGACTTCAAATATATATTTATAAAATAGTTAAAAAAAAAAAAAAAATTCTGATTTCTGAAAGTGTGCAAGAACTGTTGAATGTGTGCTTCTCTGTTGTTAAGGAAAATTTGGTTAAAAAAAAAAAAATTGGTAGAAAACTTGGCTCATCCATTTTTATTGAGGCCCAACCAAAAGTAATTTTCTGACTATGCCCTTGCCCGAGATTAGTGCTTTCCATTGCTTTTGGACCTGAGGAAAAAAGAGGATAATCATGGATGGTAATGATTTTTCATTGAAGCGCTATTGGAGCTAGTCAATCCCACGATGTTTTCGCGGCACATTTCCTGATTTTTGCGGCCCAAAATGACTGAATTTGCTGCAGATTTTCTCAAATTTTGCGATGCAATTTGCTGCATTTTTTGGGGTCGTTTTGCAGTGAAAACTCACAAATCATCATTGTACACCTTTATAATTGTGTTAATTACATTGTAAATGCAATTACATGTAAAGTGAAAAATAACTAAATATGCAGTTAGCAAGCAAAAAAATTTATTTATAAAATATACACAGTATTGGAAGACCCTTAATTATTTTTGTATTAAAATGTTCTGCCTCAGACAATGCAAGAAAACTTATTTAAGGTTAAAATAGACATGCAATAAATTTGTAAACTAAAAACACAAATGAGGATTCAATAATTATGCCTGTTGCAATTATTACATTGTCTGATATTGAAATCTGATATATGGCCATATATGAACAAATACAATTAGAGTTTATATATTTGAGCATTTATGTACAAGTTTAAATTCCATAGGTTTTTTTAAAAATATATATATGTTACATATATTAAAATGGCAATTTTTGTCATATTTTGAAATACAAACCTATGTTGCATATATGTATTATGAGACCTTTTTTAATCAGTAAAAACATTTATGAACATTTATTTTCAGCATATAAGTGTTCAGCATAAATTGCCATTTTCAGATTCGTAGCCTATTGTATTAAGCACTTAAAATTCTAATCACATTTTACTACACAACTAATTGAGATTTTAAGTGAATGTTTGGAATTGTGTATGTGGGGGGTGGGGGGGGGGGGGGGGTGTTCACTAGGTAGCCAGTGAATCAAAAGGGCAGTTTACATAACAATAGCACTCTGAGGGATGTGTATAACTTACACATAACTTCCAAGTTATTAGAGCAGAAACACAGTAGCATTAGCCAAAGGAGAAATTGTGCTTGGACAAATGACTGGACATGGAGTGAACATTTATTTTTCTATTTTTTATTTTTTGCTCTTTCAGTTGCCTTTGCTTTTTTTTATCCAATGTTCTATAAACCCTGTTATAAATGTGTTGGGTTAGGGCATTAGAAAATATTTATTACAGTTTATATGGAGGAAGAACCCTCTGAGAAGGTTAGAGAGAGAGTGAGAGAGAGAGAGAGAGAGAGAGAGAGAGAGAGAGAGAGATAAACTGAGAAAAAAAATCCTTACATGGGATTACAAAGAAAACATGGTACTTTTCCATGAAGTCTGTTCCTTCTAAGCATTTTGCCTCACCCGCTCTGTCACTAGTTTTTTCACCCTCTGTTTACCCTCCTCCTTTCTGACTTTTAAACTAAATATGCAAAATTGAAATTTTTTAGTATTATTGTATGTCTGCTGTTTCTAGAAAACAATTTGACTGACTATGTGTAAGAACAGGCCAAAGATCATCAGAAAAAAATTATGACCATGAAATATTTGTTACCTGTCTGTCACTCACTCAATGTAGTGACACTAGGGGTTCGATCTTGAGAGCCCCAATCACCTTTGCTTAAAATAGAAAAGACCAGTGAAAACTGGCGAGTGGAATTTGCATGCCACTCTCTGCCCCGGACATACGGGTATAAAAGGAGATGGCATGCACCACTCATTCAGATTTATTCTTGAATACTTGTGTGTTCGTCCTCTCACCTATTGCTATGCTGCTGGATTTTTTACGGCGCATATCAGCGGTCGCACTTGCACAGTTGAGTGTGGTGCTTCCCCTGGGCGCTTCGGCAACCTGAGTTTGCGGGTGCTAAAAGAGCATATTCAAAAGAGTATATTTTCTCTAGAAGAGCACGCACATACGCTTGCTGTCTTTTTAAAGATGTCCTTCCGCATTTGCGCTACTGGATATGGCCATTATCTCTCCTCTCCAGATACCCATGAAATCTGCCTTGAGTATTTGGGGCGCCAGCACGCTGAGGTGGCTTTCGTGGAAGGGTTGTGTTCTCATTGCGAGTACATGCCCATGAGAACGTTGCGGTCGCAGCTCACTTCCTTCTTCATGAAGCAAGCAGCCACCGCGGCTGCCCTCAAACCCGGTCCGTCCTGGGCTGACGCTCAGTCAGCCAGGTCGGCAAGCACCGCGGGCGATCTGGATGTGGACATGGGAGCGTTTCCGCCAGCTCAGCCCCCGCGGATATCCCATCCCCCAGCACGCTCGTTCTGTCCAGACGAGCTGTCGAGCGATGCTGGCGGTCTGCCTCGGGGCGGGTTTAATGTGTCATTCACGGCTCGCAACGAGGATGAGCTTTCGGTCGTGGCATCGGAGGGTGGGCTTCTGCTATCGGAAGCTGACGAATCTTCTGAGCTCCTGCCCACAGGCGGTAGAGAACAGGATGAGGTGGACATTCAGATGGCAACTCACAGCTGCGCCCCACCCCGGTGCCTTTCTTCCCAGAAGTGCATGAGGAGCTAACAAAGTCATGGAAGGCACCTTTTACTGCCCGTACATGCTTCGCGGGCTCATCCACTCTGACTACCCTTGACAGCGGAGCGGCTAAGGGATATGTCTAGCTTCCCAGGGAGAGCGTGCCGTAGCGGTGCATTTATGCCCGCAGGGTGCAGCCACCGGGCGCGACTGTCAAAGGCTCCCTTCCAAGGCCTGTAAGTTCTCTTCCTCTTTAATGATGAAGGCTTACAAGGCTGCAGGTCAGGCCACTTCCACCCTGCACACAATGGCCATCCTGCAGGTCTACCAGGCCAAGGCGCTGAAAGATCTGCACGAGGGTAGGACCAACCCAGGGCTGATGCAGGAACTGCGCACTGCGACTGACCTCGCCTTACGTGCGATGAAGGTCACGGCGCGCACCCTGGGCGGGACGATGTGAGCAGCACCTGTGGCTCAACCTTGCTGAGATGCGTGATGCCGAGAAAGTCCACTTTCTTGATGCGCCCATCTCCCATGGGGGGGCTTTTTGGCGACACCGTCGAGGATTTCGCCCATCAGTTCTCAACGGTGAGGAAGCAGACCGAGGCGATTAAACACAACCTGCCGCGGCATGACCCGGCCACCTTCAGGCCACCGAGGTCCTACACCCCGTCTGCTTCTCGCCAGAGCCATTCCCCTGCTGTGCCGGCCCTGTACCATTTCCTGTACCATCGGAGCCCGCACGCTGGCCTCAGAGAAAAAGATCCTCCCGTGGGAAGTCGGCTCCACCTGCCCATCAGCCAGCCCCCAAGTCCTGACATGGGCTGCCCAGGGATGAGGCAACTACTCCTGACTGGTCTGGCCCGGGGCATCTCTCCAGCCCCACCATTGCCCCTGGGCCAGCACGTGATGAGTATTACATCGCAGAGTGCCCTCTGGGCCTCTGCACCCACATGGTCAATAAAAGAGCAGTTTCCTCATTCCCTGGGCCAGCGCACTTGCAACGGCCAGGCACTGGAAGCCTTTCCGGTCAATCAGGTGAACACGAGTACCTCCCGTTCCCTCGTTCTCCATCGAGAGACAGCTGGTGAACAGGTAAGTGTGCTGGTCTCTGGGGCCGCTTGCCCACCCCAGTCACCGGCTACCGTTGCGGGCTTGCGGAGCAGCACGTCCCCCCTGGGCTGTCTTCCAGGTTCGCCTTGCCATGAACCACCCTGCCCGGGCACAGTAAGTCCAATCGTCCCCTTGGTGCCGCTGTCGTGGAGGCTGGAGGCCTGGTTAGCGCTCTCCAGCCCCTCGCGGTGGCTCATCAGGACAATTTGCCTCGGCTACACGATCCAGTCTGTCAGACGCCCGCCCCGGTTCAGTGGCATCCTCTCCACTACGGCCTTACACAGGCTTCTGTTCAGGATGTTAACACAGAAGCGCATCCTGGTGTCAGTACGACATCAGGATTGGTCCGTGGCCATCGACCTGAAGGACGCGTACTTTCACGTAACAGTCCTTCCTCGACACAGACCTTTTCTTCGGTTTGGCTTCGAGGGACGAGCATACCAGTACAAGGTCCTCCCCTTCGTCTGTCCCTGTCTCCTCGCATCTTTACCAAGGTCGTAGAGGCTGCCCTGGCCCCGCTGAGGGAGCAGGGCATACGCATTCTCAATTATCTTGATGACTGGCTAATCCTAGCTCACTCGTGAGATTTAATGTGTGTGCACAGGGACCTTTTGCTTCAGCACCTCGACCGACTCGGGCTTCATGTCAACTGGGAGAAGAGCAAGCTCTGCCCTGTGCAGAGCATCTCTTTTCTTGGTATGGAGTTAGACTCACTTCACTTCACTTTTATTGTCACACAACCATATACACAAGTGCAATAGTGGGTGAAAGTCTTGGGTGCAGTTCTGAGCAACATAGCAGTCGTGACAGTGATGAGACATAGATGAGACATATACCAATTTACAATAAATAGATTTAAACATCACAATTTACATGTCTAATATACATAATTACACACAACACAATATACAAATAATAATATACAATATACAGTATACAATACACACAATATAGAATATTGTACAGTATACAATACACACAATATAGAATACACATACACACAATATAGAATACACATTATACAATAAAAAAATTATATATAGTATATATAAAATATACAGTAGGTTGTATTGTACTGTATTGACATTCAGGCTGTCGGTTGATAGTCAGTTGCCAGTGTGTTATTAAGAGAGAATATAATTTAAGACAGTCCAGTGTGAGATAATAAGATTAATAAAGTGCAGTGCTGATGTATATTAATCATGAGAGATCAAGAGTTCAGAAGTCTGATGAAGTTGGCTGGTGCGGGTCCTGATGCTGCAATGCCGCCTGCCTGATGGTAGCAGTGAGAGCAGCCCATGGCTTGGGTGGCTGGAGTCTCTGATGATCCTCTGAGCTTTTTTCACACACCGCCTGGTATATATGTCCTGGAGGGAGGAAGCTCACCTCCGATGATGTGTCTGGCAGTTTTTCTCCTGAAGTCCACCACAAGCTCCTTTGTCTTGCTGACATTGAGGGAGAGGTTGTGCTCCTGACACCAGCGTGTCAGAGTGAGCACCTCCTCTCTGTAGGCCGTTTCATCATTGTCAGTGATCAGACCTACCACCATAGTATCATCAGCAAACTTAATGATGGCATTGGAGCTATGTGTTGCCACACAGTCATGTGTGTACAGGGAATACAGGAGTGGGCTGAGAACACATCTCTGCAGGGCTCCAGTGTTGAGGGTCAGTGATGAGGAGATGTTGCTGCCTATTCTAACCACCTGGCATCTGCTTGACAGGAAGTCCAGGATACAGCTGCACAGCGAGCTGTTTAAGCCCAGAGCCCGGAGTTTCACATAAAGCTTGGAGGGCACTATGGTGTTGAATGCTGAGCTGTAGTCTACAAACAACATTCTCACATAAGTGTTCCTTTTTTCCAGGTGGGAGAGAGCAGCATGTATTGTAGATGCTATGGCATCATCAGTGGAGCGGTTGTTGCGGTAAGCAAACTGCAATGGGTCCAGTGATGGAGACAGCACAGAGCAGATGTAATCTCTGATTAGTCTCTCAAAGCATTTGCTGATGATGGGGGTCAGAGCAACAGGACGCCAGTCATTTAAGCAAGTGATTTTGGATTGCTTTGGTACAGGCACATTGGTGGACGTATTAAAGCATGTGGGGACCACAGACAAGGAGAGGGAAAGGTTGAAAATGTCTGTAAAAACACCAGCCAGTTGGTTCGCACACACTCTGATGACGTGGCCCGGAATGCCTTCTGGACCCGCGGCTTTACGGATATTCACCCATCGGAAGGATCGGGTTACATCCGCTACAGAGACGGAGAGTGAACTAACCTCAGTAGATTCGGCCGCGAGAGCTCTCTCCGCGAGGGTGGTGTTATTTCCCTTGAAACAAGCATAAAAAGTATTTAGCTCATCCGAGAGAGAGGCAGCAGTGTTCATGGCAGAGTTTTTATTCCCTTTAAAGTCCGTGATGATATTAATTCCCTGCCACATGCTTCTAGAGTTGGTTGTGTTAAACTGTCCTTCAATCTTGTCCCTGTACTTGCGTTTGGCTGCTCTGATAGTTTTGCGGAGTGCATAACTGGCTTGTTTATGCTCCTCTGCTTTCCCGGAATTAAAAGCGGAGGTCCGTGCATCAAGTGCAGCACGAACATCACTATTTATCCATGGCTTCTGGTTGGGGTAGATCCGTATTGTTTTGGTCGGAACAACATCCTCTATGCACTTTCTGATGAAACACGTTACGCTATCAGCGTACACCTTGGTGTTGTCATCAGAGGCAGACCGGAACATCTCCCAGTCCGCGTGATCAAAATAGTCTTGTAGCGTAGAATCTGATTGGTCTGACCAGCACTGGATTGTTCTGAGGGTGGGTGCTTCCTGTTTCAGTTTTTGCCTGATGCAGAATGGAAGAGTGGTCTGATTTGCCAAATGGTGGGCGGGGGAGGGATTTGTAGCCATCCCGGAAGGGAGAGTAGCAATGGTCCAAAACCCGGTCCTCTCGTGTGTTGAAACTGATGTGTTGGTGGTATTTTGGTGCGATTGATATAAAATTGGAGACTTTCAGGCAGAAGGTAGCGGCACCAGTGAAACAATTTCAGAGGCTCCTGGGGCATATGGCATCCTCGGTGGCTGTTCTCCCCCTCGGGTTGATGCACCGCTTCAGCACTGGCTACAGACTCGAGTCCTGAGGTGGGCATGATGCCACGGCACTCGGTGTGTGACCATCACACCACAGTGCCACCAGACTTTCAGCCCTTGGTCGGACTTGCTGTTTCTACGGGCAGGTGTTCCACTAGAGCAGGTCTCAAGGCGTGTCATGGTCAAGACAGATGCCTCAAACTTGGGCTGGGGCGCCGTGTGCAATAGGCAAGCAGTGTCGGGGCTCTGGACGGGGCCCCAACTCCAATGGCACATCAACTGCTTAGAGTTGCTGGCGGTATTGCTGGCCCTGAGGAGGCTTCAGCTGTTGATTCAGCTGTCTCCCTCTACCCTGAAAGTGTATGTGGCTGCCATAGCAGCTCACCATGATACACTGGACGGGAGACCCTCACGACAGCGCGACCTGATCAACAGGTTCCTCAAAGGCACGAGGAGGTTGAATCCTCCTAGACCACGTCTGATCCCCTCTTGGGATCTCTCTGTGGTCCTACCTGCCCTACAGAGAGCCCCCTTTGAGCCCCTGTAGCAGGTCGAGCTCAGCACTTTGTCCCTGAAGACAGCCCTCCTGGTGGTGCTCACTTCCATCAAGTTACCAGCGAATGCCTGATTATGTGCCCAAAGTTCCCACCACTCCTTTTCGGGACCAGGTGGTGAACCTGCAAGTGCTCCCCTCAGAGGAGGAAGACCCGGCCTTGTCGTTGTTGTGTCCAGTTCATGCCCTGCACATGTATCCGGACCACACGCAGAGCTTTAAACGCTCGGAGCAGCTCTTTGTCTAATTTTGGAGGACAGCAGAAGGGGAAAGCTGTCTTCAAGCAGAGATTAGCCCATTATATTGTGGATGCCATTTTCCTCGCATACCAGTCTCAGGACATGCCGTACCCCTTGGGAGTCCGGGCGCACTCCACTAGAAGTGTTGCGTCCTCCTGGGCACTGGCAAGGGGGGCCTCTCTAGCAGACATATGCAGAGCTGCGGGTTGGGCTATACCCAATACCTTTGCGAGGTTTTATAACCTACGCATAGACCCTGTTTCAACTTGAGTGTTACACAGTAACAGCAGGTAGACTGGGTGTACCGCTTGCATTGCGCCTTTTCAAAGGTGATAATGTGCGCCTTTTTGTCCATAACAGTTCCCCGTACCCGGTGAACTCCGGACGCCTCTTTAATTCTTAAGCACTGTTTGGTGACGAACTCGGCGGAGGAGTAACGCCACCAGGCCCAGTACTCATGGTATTCCCCTTTTTCAGGTGAGCCCGTGTGCTCTGGCTCAGTGCTCCATGCGTGGGGATTCCCGTATGATGAGTTTCCACTGTTCGGTTTCCCCTTAGGTGAACCCTGTGTTTCCCCTCGTCAGAGCTTTCTCTGCCTCGGCCACTGTGCTGTGTACCCTTTCTGTAGATAGGGTCCTCCTGTGGTATCATTCCATATGTGTACTTCCCCATTGGTAAGTCCATGTGAGGTATGCTCCACATGTTAACCTCCCTCCGGCAGGATGTGTTCTCCATAGTGCTCTCCTTCCTGGAGAGGGAAGATCACTTCCCAGCGCTATTCTAGAAAGTGCTCGGTGGGAGATTGCTTAACAGCAAATTAAGAAAGGCACCACCAGTAGCCTACTTTTGTAAGTGCCTCCTCCCCCCTTAACTGGACTAGGGAGACGCCTTACCTAACTCGCTGGAAGGTCACGACGTGGTTGAGCGCTTGCTGCGAGGCACACAGCAGCTTGCCCGTGTCCACTCTTCCATATCTCGTGACATGGTTCAGCTGAACCAGCCGCTGACATGGCCGGGACTCTCTATAGACTCCCCAGCATAAATCTGAATGAGTGGTGCATGCCATCTCCTTTTATACCCATATGTCCAGGGCGGAGAGTGGCAAGCAAAGGTGATTGGGGCTCTCAAGATCGAACCCCTAGTGTCACTACATCGACACAATGTCTCGTTCCCTACATCAGGGAACATAGGTTACATCAGTAACCAAGACGTTTCTCTCACCATAATGAACTGCCTTACTCTAGGCTATATATTTCCTTGCATTAGAAAACAAATATCAGATTAGCAAATGAGCCAAATTAAATATCAGTAACTGTTTTTTACATTTTCTTTGTTTTATGACTCTAATTTATTATTATTATTATAATAACAAAAACTGCATGTATGTGTGATTACCAGCAGTTTCACAAAATAATTACACATTAAGGGCATGATTATCATTAGTATTACTCAGTACTTTTTAAATTTACAGAAATAAGAATACAGTAAAATAAAATGTGACCCAAGTATACCAGTTTGTGCTGACAGGCAATCTTACAATGCCTATATGGTTGTTTTAAATCTTGTCCTTTCCCTTCTATCTTTTAAACCAAAGCAGAAGACAAAAATGACATTATGCATTATAACAGAGGCTATTTAGCAGAAACAGGCCAATTCTATTAAAATGAATGGAAGAAATTGTAACGGTCAATAGATGTAGAAGAGGTAAAAGAGCTAGTCACCTAGATACAGACATCGCCTTCAATCAACTTGAGACCGTGCATGCACAGTAACTAGACAAGCCTGGAAAATTGCGTTTTTGGCGTAATCTGAGGTAAAGAAGCACAATTTATGAGACAGGTGTTTTCAGATTTTACTGCTGATTTGAAATATGTTCTTTAATCGTAATCTTGACCAACCGTTTTATAGATTTCGGTCTTTCCCCATTCAAGTAGATAGGAGCTGCACTTGGGTGCTGTTTGTTTTCGTATAAAAATAGCTGCCTAGCCTGCCCAACACTTTCCAAAGATGGCCGCCGTGTGGACTACAAAAAGACTTTGATTATACTAAGGTCACAGATATTAGAAAGCAATGTAAAAGATAAAAAGGAAACCATTAGGTCAGTTTAATATGTAACACAAAAAGCAACCTGAGGGGTGTACTACAATGTAATGTCCTAAGTTATTTGAGCAAAAACACAGCAGCCAAAGGAGAGCTGATCCAAATGAATGGATAGGGAGTGAACACAGCAAGCAGAGGTGGAAAGTAACTAATTACAACTACTCTCATTACAGTACTTAAGTAAATTTTTCACATTTTTCAACTTTTAAATAAATAATAGTACTTTTACTTGAGTTGATTAAAAATTAAGTATTCAACTTCACTACAATTATTTTTCACAACAAAGTACAAAAAAATACATAATATTTCTGAATTTTTGGGAAGAAGAAAGTTATAAGCTCTAAATCTGTTTCTAAACAGCACCACCGGATCGAGCACTCCCTTGCCGTCGCGATCCTCAGTCAGCGGCGAGGACTCCTTGACAGTGCATCCTTCCTCCTTCCCAGGTTTCGGCACCAGTGTAACAATTCAAGGATGGGAAAGGAGGAAGCTGGGACCGGCTTGACAAACACATAGACATTTAATAAACACTATTCAGTGTATAAAAAAAAAAAAAACATGCACTGCTTTTCAGCCAGCTATGTATGAACATAAAGACACACACACACACACACACACACACACACACACACACACACACACACACACACAGAGACAGGCTTCGCACATCTCTCTCTCCCGTCTTCCGCTGTCTCATCTCCTTAAATACTCCCGCCGCCCCTCACTGGAACACGAGACTGGTGTGGCACGCAAGTGGAACTTATTCACCACTTATCATATCTCTCACTAATCACTGTATGAAATGTTTATTTTTCCCTTATTTTATTCAGTTGGCATGTAGGAGCTGATAACAGTTTGCTTAATAAATTCCATATCTGGATAATTGCTGCAATATCAGAGGATAAATTTCCTCCTCTATGATATTGCATTATACTAGTTTTGTACAGTATGTTAACTTAATAGCCAAAATACTCAGACATACGTGAATGTGAATAAACCTGAAATAGGAATGTGTTTCAGTCACAATGCACATTATGTACTACTATTTAGATACAGTTAGAATGTTACAAATGGCTATTTCTATTTAAATAAATGTTGTATTCTAAAAGTTTCTGTTTGTCCAAGAATCCTCTTGCAGCAGTGCAGAAGCTGCTAGTTTAGGACCTGTGAGGAATCTGTTTCTCAAATTAGAGACTGTTATTTACTTGTCTTTTTGTTGTGCATCTGGCCATCCACTTCCCTCTCTATCCTGGTTAGAGATTCTTTTTTTCAAAACTGTAATGCATGGAATAGCCTTCCTCTCTCTAAACCAATTAACTTAAAGGAATAGTTCACCCAAAAATGAAAACTTGCTGATAATTTAGGCCATCCAAGATGTATCTGAGTTTGTTTCTTCATCAAAACAGAATTTAAGATTTTTAGGATTTTATTTCCGGCCTCCTCCTTCTAACATTGCAAGTGAATTTACTCCATTTTTTTGATGGCCTAAAATAATTCACACAACTCCAGTCGACAAATAAAGTCCTTCTGAACCCAAACGATTGATTATTTTTAGAAACAAAACAATACTTATATACTTTTTAACTACAAATGTTTGCTTCCGTATATCTCTGTGACACGCGCTCATGAGAGGGATGACGTAAGCTCGTTGGTAAGGTCACACGTCACGTGGAGAAGGAGGCAGGAAGCGCATCATTGTTTACAAGAGGAGCAGTGCTGTACAAAAGTTTATTTGTCTTTGCTGTAGATTTGTATTTGTATAAATGTATTGTTCAAAATGGTTGTTTGGCGTGTGTATCCTGGATGCTTCAACCTTCAGAAACCCCAAAGAAAATGCACGCCGGGAAAAACATGAACTTGTCATCGATTGCTAATACATGATTATGAGCGATTGAAGCTCTGGCTTATCACGCTGAACATAGAAATCAGTACACCCCTACATTCTCTCAAATACTGGAGGGTGTGTAGTGAACATTTTACCCCTGAGGATTTCAGACCATCAAAAGAAACAAAGGGTCGATATCTGAATTCATCGGCTGTGCCCGTGCTGTTTTTCCAGCGAACTCAGGTATGTGTGAAAACTTTGTCATTGTCACGCCTCCCTCAGGCTCTGCACCTCTTCTTCTTCTTCTTTTGTGGGTTTAATGGCGGGTTGCAAACCAGTTAAATAGGTGCATACCGCCACGTACTGTGCTGGAGTGTGACAAGGATGGAATACGAGGAAGATTTTCTATATTCTATATTTCAAACCAGTGTTTCTCAGGAACCTCGTTATCACCATTATTGTTCTACCAGTTTCTGGTCCAATACTTAAAATATTGCATATAGTGAAGGCTTCTAATTCTCTTATAAGTTTAATTCGTTCCTGTTCATATTTAGTACATTTAATCAAAACATGTTCTACAGTTTCCATTTCCTGACACATATTACATAAACCTGTATTGTGTTTGCCCATGATGTGAAGTGTTGCGTTAAGTTTAGTGTGACCCATTCTTAATCTTGTAAATATAATATATTCATTTCTATTTACATTATGACTAATTTTACATTTTATGTTACTTTGTATTTTATGGAAATGTCTGCCTTTCTGACATGTGTCCCAGTACTTCTGCCATTTATTACAACATGCTTGTTGAATCAGACACTTTCCTTCTACCCTACTTAAATTGACTGTCAAGTTAATGTTATCCAAATTAAGTGCTTCTTTAGCCATTTGTCTGCTTTTTCATTTCCTTGTGCCCCAACGTGTGCTGGAACCCACAGAAAGTGTACTAAAACTCCCATATGCCTTAGTCTATATAACATTACCGTTATTTTGTCAATATATTACTTTGACATGATTGGAAATTTTGAAGGCTTGAAAGTGATGCCATTGAGTCTGAGCAAATTAAAACTTGCATTTCAGACTCTGTCATCACTTCCTCAACCCAACCAAGTGCCATTTGAATGGCAACTAACTCTGCAGTGTACACTGAAGTTGCATCAGTTAATCACCTTCTGTTTCCAGACATAAAATGCTGCACCTGATTGCCCCATATCAGGGTTTTTTGATCCATCGGGGTATACTGGAGTAAATGCAAAATGGGCAGTATTAATATGTTCTAATGTTATAGATTTAGTATCCCTTCCACTCTCTCTTTTTTGGATTCTCATGTAGTACAAAGTCAATTTGTGGTTCACTAAATAACCAAGGGGTTACTGGAGATACTGCAAAGTATATATTGCAAAGATATTAGTTGGTCCAAATATTCCTGAGTCCAGTTTCACTTCTTTTGCCCACTCCTTAGCTTTCCATGTGAATCCTGATCCATTTAAATGTTTTATCTCCCAAGTTTCTTCTAATACTTTCCTTGCTAGATGTTCCTTATTGTGGCCCTTTAGATTTATCCAATATGCCATAGATAGTTTTTGACGCCGTAAATTTAAAGGCATTTCTGACAACTCCACCTGCATTGCTGCTACTGGTGTTGTTTTAGCAGATCCTAAAATGCATCTTAATGCTCTAGTTGTATAACATCCAGTCTTGAGCAACGATTGGGATGCAGACTCATACACTATACATCCATAGTCTACTATGGTGCGAAGAAGTGCATAGTATAATCCCAGCAGTGAATGTTTGTCTGCACCCCAGTCCTGTCCTGCTATACACCTCATTAAGTTAAGTACTCTGTTACACTTCTTTTCTATATATTCTATATGAATCTTCCATGTCATTTTACAGTCCATCCATAATCCTAAATATTTGAACTTTGATCTATGCATAAGTAACTGTATATTTGATCCTATCTTTTTCCTGGTGAAGAACTGACAACAAGATTTGGATACAGAAAATTTGAAACCCCATTCTATTGACCATCGTTCAATGTTCCCTATTGAATTTTTTGAGTAACGAATGTAACATTTCATCCCCTTTTCCACAATACTCCATCATCTGCATATAATGTGTTGATGTCTGGATTAACTTCTTCAAATATATCATTAATCATAATATTAAATAATAAGGGACTGATATCACTTCCTTGAGGTGTACCATTCTCTACATTGACCATATTTGTTAATATATCTCCCACCTTCACTTGAACTGAACGACCATACAGAAAACTCAATATCCAGTTATATAGTCTTCCTCCAATTCCAATTTTCTGTTACTTTAATAATAATCCCTCTTTCCACATCATATCATATGCCTTTTCTATGTCAAAATACACTGCTATCAGTACCTCTTTCATTGCCAAAGCCTTTTTAACATCTGTTTCCAGCCTTACTAGTGCATCTATAGTAGAATGTCCAGTGCGAAAACCATATTGGTATGATGCTATTAGTTTTTTCCTCTCTATTATATGGTACAACCTATTTGCAATCATTCTTTCCATTAATTTACATAGGTTAGATATAAGGGCAATCTATATAGTTGCCTGCTATTGATGATTCTTTTCCTGGTTTAGCTATAGGAATTATTACAGCCTGTTTCCATTCCCTTGGCAATCTACCTTCCACCCACACCTTATTAAATAGATCCAATACTGCTTTAAGCAACACTTCATCTGCATATTTAAACATAATGTAACACACTCTATCTTTTCCCGGGGCCGTATAGCCAACCTGAGTTAGTACTCTTTTTAATTCAAACATCTCAAATTTAACATTTAAAGCTGTCTGTCCATTAGGATTCTGATTATATATGTCTTGATTCTGTTCCAGAAATTTCCTTTCTCCTTTTCTTGTATTTGTCATATAGATTTTCAGTACTATGTGCTTTTTAAAGGTTTGGACTAACAGCTCTGCTTTTTCTTCCTCCGTTACTGCTGTTCTCCCTTCTCCTATTAATACAGGTATATTGTTGGATCGATATACTCCGGTCATCTTCTTTAACATATTCCATACATCTTCCAGCTGCGTTTCTCTTCCTATTGAAGAGCAAAATGTTTGCCAGTATTTCCTTTTAGCCTGCTTGATAATTCTCCTCACCTGTGCTCTTTTCCTCTGATAGTTAATGAGGTATTCAGGGATTAAAGTCCTTCTCAGAACTCTAAAAGCTTCATTTCTCTGTTTAATAGCTTCAGAACATTCCTGACTCCACCATGGGACAACATTCTTCATTCCACTACTCTTTGTTTTAGGAATTGTCTCTTCTGCTGCATTAATTATAACAGAAGTTAATTTATTATTGCATATATCTATATCCTCCTCTATGTTGAATTTATTCAGTTCATCATTACATATTTTATAAAATTTCATCCAATCTGCTTTATCAAAGCTCCAATTTGATGTTTTATTTAAATGATCTTTTTGTCATTTCCATATCAATTCTACACATTATCGCTCCCTATCATAGAATCATTTATTATATCCCATTGACATTTTATTGAAATAGATCCTGATACTAATGTTAAGTCTATGCAGGACAGTGATGAGTTTTTAACATTAATTCTGGTTCCTTTTCCACTATTTAAACATACCAATGATTGTTCATCCATGTATTCTTCTACTATTACACCATTTCTATCAGTATTAGAGCTCCCCCAAAGAACATTGTGAGCATTAAAATCCCCACACCATATTACTTTACCATTACCACCTATTGTGTTCAAGCTCTCAATTGTTAATTGATTGCATGGATAATAAAAATTTACTATTTTTACATTCCCAATATACATCCACACTTCAATAACAACACATTCCATTTGTGTATCAATTATTATCTCTCTATATGCCACCCCATTTCTCACAAATGTTGCACACCCACCACCACTCGATTCTATCCTATCCTTCCTAATCACTGTATATCCTGGAATGACAAAGTTCAACTGCGGTTTAAGTCAAGTTTCCTGGACACATATGATATCCGGTAAAGTTTTTAAGTCATATATAAATTTTTTGAATTCTTGACCATTTGCAATTAAACTTCGAGCATTCCATTGTAAAATCATAACTGTCATTTAGTTTACTTCTCTGACAGCCTAGAGAGTCCTGTGAGATTGATGAACCCTCTGATTGTTCAAGTAGAGATTGAATCTAATCAACTGTAGTATCATTTATATCCAGATGACGAGCAGCTGCAGATATTATAATTTTCGGTTCTTTTATTTGTTTGAGCAGTACAAATAATGACTTAAGCAATAAATGCTACAAACTTGACCTTATTAACCACAAGAGTATATTCATTAACAGGGCACTTATGCTTGCAAGCTCCTTTTCCAATACCATCCTGCATCTGGGTAGAGCTACGTACTCTGCACCTCCCTAAGCGCTCCACTCCTAATCACCCGATTTCTAATAGACCACACCTGCAATCAATTCACTCGCTCATCACTGCCTGCATAAATAACTCACCTTCAGGCCACATCACTGTTAAGTCTCACACAAAGGACTTGTGGTGTTTATTTACCTGTCTGTATTTGCTCTTTGTTGCTATCTATTTAGTGTTTACACTGTTGTTTTGCCTGTTAACTCTTCTTCAGTTTGTGAAGCTTCTCTTCTATGATATCACCTGTACCACTGATCTCACTGTGTAAATCCTGTGAATCTCAGTAAATGCTCTCGCACTGGTTTCACTAACTACAACTTTGTGGCTTGAATTCCTGACAGTCATATAGCTGATATATTTCTGCTAAAGAAAAAGCACAAGTAGATAAAGCAACGGCATTACTCTAAAATAAAGGATGGTTATTTACTGCAGTAATGTTTCTTTATTATTATCTGGAAGTTTTTTTTTAATGGTTTTGAACTGTTTTGGTTTGTGAACGGTGCTTGGTCTGTGCAAGTTTCTCTTGTAAACAATGATGCGCTTCCTGCCTCCTCCATGTGACGTGTGACCTTACCAACGAGCTTACATCTTCCTTCTCATGAGTGTGCTTCACAGAGATGTATGGAAGTGAACATTTGTAGTTAAAAAGTGTAAGTATTGTTTTGTTTCTAAAAATAATCAATCGTTTGGGTTCAGAAGACCTTTATTTGTCGACTGGAGTCATGTGGATTATTTTGTTGCACCCTAAATATGCATTTTAGACTGTCAAAGTCTAAAGTAGAGTACATTCACTTGCATTGTTTAAAAGAGGAGGCCTGAAATGAAATCCAAAAAATCTTAAATTCTGCTTTGATGAAGAAAGAAACTCCGATACATCTCGGATGGCCTGAGGGTGAGTAAATTATAAGCAAATATTCATTTTTGGGTGAACTATTCCTTTAATAAAATTTCAATCAAGTTTCTTTTTGCCTATTTTTAAAACCAAAATTTGACTTGCAAGTGTAAAGCAACTTGTAAGAACTCAATATCTCCACAAATGGGGAAAAAAACCCACTGTGTTGTGATTTCCGCATGGTAGCGCAACAATTTTCAGTTGTTCTAATAAGAACATTTACTTGAGTACCAAATTAGCACTTTAGAATGCTTTTGAAATGAATAGATGACACAGTATATGTTTGCCATCATGGGTAAAGAAAAAAAATATCACTTAATTATTTCAAACTGTAATGATATTGGCAATTAATGATTTTGAGAGTTTTTTTATCAATTGAATGCATCCTTAGTGAAAGGAAGCATAAGTTTCTTTCAAGAACAAAAATGTCTTTGCGTTCTAAAAATGGAAGCATATATACTATATATAATATTTACATAAAGTAAATTGTAACGTAATTACATGAGTAGTTTTTTGGCATAATAGTCATATTTTTTGTACTTGTATTTATTTCTTCTGTAGCAGTATTTTTACTTAAGTAAAAAAAAAAAAAAAAAGTACTCCTTCCACCACTGACAGCAAGTGCTGATGATGTAAAATAATGTCTAAATTAGGGTGACCATATTCTGTGGGGGAGTGGGGGGGGTAATAGGGTTCAAAACAGTATTACTATGAATGCAAACTTTAATACAGTGAAAAAGACACTATTAGCGTAACATAAATATATATATAAATAAACATTTCCAACATTCTTTTGAATGTCCATGTACTAAAATAAAATATTTGATGCCATGAGTGTACCTTCATGTACTATTACTATTATTTTGAATGGCCATGGAAAATGAAGTAATGTGAATTTACCTGGTCGCAAAAAGTAGTCCGTTAATTTACCTGATGAACTTTCACCTTTTGCTGACCCTTTATGCTTTGCAGAGCTAATGTGTGCTTCTAAATCACTTGCACCTTTATTAGCAACTGACACATAAGTGCCAGCTTTACATCTCATACATTCTGCTTCCCACGGATCTCGACCTGGACGAAAGCATGGGAATTTTTTGTGCAAATCTTCTGTAAATTTGCACTTTCGTTTGGGCATTCACAGAGAGATTGACAGGCAGGAATTTGGCCAATAGTTGCTGCAAGCCCCTTATAATCGACCAACTGGTGTGCGAGAAGGCGGGACTTACAAAGAGGGATTTGCACACACAATGAACACAGTCCGGACGCTCTGGCTGCTCAAATCGCATTTCAAATGGTTTTTGCGTCACTCTTAACACAACACACAACTATGATGTCAAAAATCGGTGACTGCAGCACGGAACATCACAATATTTACAGAGTTTTTCTTGTGTGACGGAGGAGTTCTGCACCGCGACTGGACAGGGTGCTTATTTGGAGAGCGAGATGATGCACTTCCATTTTTCCCCCATCTGTTTTGAAAGCATTGTTGAAAGCAGGTGATGTTGCCAGAAAGAAAAGATCTGGAAGGCCCGAAGCCTCTTCATGCATGGATGACCACCTGCTGAAATTTGCAGTTCTCAAAGACAGGAAAAAAAAAAGCCTACAAAAACTGTCAGTAGAATTCAAGACCTCAGAAAAAAAGACTCTTTTGAGAAGGACAATGACCAGAAGGTTATCTAATGCAGGTTTTGTGTCTAGAAGATGTGTTTAAAAAGCCATTACTGTCTCAGAAAAATATCAAAGACAGAAGAAGTTTTTGGCAAAATATGACAAGTTTGATTCAGAGTGGTTCAGCAGAGTTGAGTGGAGTAATGAATCATGATTTGAGTTGCATGGTGATGCTCCAAAGAGGTGTCTTTGAAGATCTGGGGAGAAATACAATAGTGAATGCATCTCTACCACAGTGAAGCATAGAGGAAGAGGTGTCATGGTGTGGGGAGCCTTTTCAACCGCTGGTATTGGTGAGCTGCTTCACTGTGTATAGTCTGCTTTGGAGTACAGGAGAATATTGCAGAAAGGCTTGCTTCCCACAATTGAAAAGTTGTTTTCAAAAGAGGAATTATCAGATGTTATTTTTCAACAAGACAATGCTCCTGCTCACAGTGACCACCAAGAAGTGGCTTGAGAACCAGTCCATCAGGCTAATGTTTTGGCCTGGTCAGAGTCCAGATTTGAACCCTAAAGAGAATATTTGGTCTCATCAACTGTTTGAAGCCATCAACATTGAGTGGAACAACACTGTCTCTTCTTTCTGCAAAAAGTTTACACACAAGGCTTAAACATTTAAAGAAATCAAAGGGATAATCTATCCCATCCTAAATTACTTTATCTATTTGTTCAGTTCTTGCTAATTTAACAAATGTTTGCTTAAGACCATTAAAAGCTTAATGGTTTGCCATTTTGGGCTTGGCCCTTTTTTTTTTTTTTTTTTTTTTAGTTTTTTGCCCAAGAGCGTATGCGAAATCACAAACAGCTTTACCAAAAAGTGAAACAAATAAGTAAATTTCTAGTTTACAGTTGTTCATTAGTATTACTCTGTATATACTGTATGCCTACTGAGTAAATACTCATAATTAGAAAGTAAACACAATAATATTAAGTATTTTGTTTTGACCTCTATGTCTGAGGCAGTGTTAACCAAATAGAGCTGTTCAGCCATGACGTCAGCAATTTGTATGCGAACCCAGAAGGCTAATTCGTCATGTGTTCCCTCTGAATTTTCCTATGGGGTTTTATAATAGGGTTTATCATCTTATGAGTAAAACAGGTCTGTGGTGAACATTACTTTATGATCTGTGTACAGTTTGTTCTACAACAAAATTACACACAGTCATACCTCAAACGTGAATTTTGAAGCTGCCGTGTGTGTTTTTTAAATGTATGAAATTCAACATGGCTTTAAAATTCACGTTTGGGATATGATTGTGTGTGACTTATGTTTTCAGAACAAAAAGTCCATGTATCGTCAAGTAATGTTTACCACAGTCCTTATTTTACTCATAAAGCCAAAACTGCCATTATAAAAACCCATAGAAAATCCAGAGTGAAGTAATTCTCTTCCGGGTTTGTGGACTATAACCTGAACAGCTCGACTGGTCTCAGGATTTTTAAACATGTTTTTGCAGTGAATAAATCACGCCATATTCAATGTGTTCTGCACCTTGTGCTATAAAAATACATGTGTACTTTAGCTCTTTGGTGAACTTAACTGCATTGAGCATCAATGGGACTCCTCTGAGATCCTTTACCAAAGGCATAAACACACTCCTAAAGCCTCTTGTTTTAGTCAACATCCATAAACATTTCTCTTTTCCATATGGATGCTTTATGATTTCATTAGAGGAGGAATCTCTGGCACAGCAGAACAGCTTCACTGGCCATCCATATAGAATTTTGGGAATGTGTGGCATCCGTGTTTGTTTTGTTGTAAGTTGTGATGGAGAACAGTATGATTCACAATATCAGAACCTGAACAAAGCTATTTTCGTGTGTCTCTGCTCTGGTGTGAGATTGCTTGTGACAAGTTTATATTACTACATTAAGCCTTGAAAGAGATGTTGCCTTAGTTAATGGACTGATTGATTTTTGTGTGTTAATATGATTCAATTAACTAGCTTAAAATGCCACCACAAACTTAAAGAATATAGCTCTCAAGTCAAGATTAAAGTCAAAGTCTGTCTTATTATCATTGCACAGCAGAGTAGTGGACAAATACTAAATGTGGTACCTTAAAAAAATACTGTGCAATATTTAACATACAGTACATTCAAGCAGACATTTAGAACAGAGTGCTACAGCTCCAACAGTATATTACAAACATGAAATATGTAATAAGACAGTATTTACTCAAAAGTGGATATATACGTAAATAAGAATTGTGACCCAAAACAGGTGAATATTGTGTGTGCTCCGCAACTGCTGCTGGGAATAACATTTATGTGCGAGTAAAGGCAGCCGATGGAGTTTCTGGTGCCCCCCTAGGGTGAGATGGTGCCCTCCTTGGGAGTTGGTGCCCTACGCAGACTGCGTAATATGCATATGGGAGCGGCGGTACAGACTGAGGATAACATTATTCTTAATATCTCCTTTATGTTCCATGGACAAATGAAAGTCATAAGGGTTTGGAACAACATGAGGGTGAAGTGAGGGTTATTGCATTGGTGCATCGTGACAATATTTCAAGCAAATTTTAAAAAATATAGCACAAACATAATGCTCTTATCTCTTATCTTGTACCACTAAACTGTCTCTTTGTTGTTGCCTATGTACCCTACAACAGTGGTGTAATTTGCAAAATTCAGCCTAAGATTATATTCAATTGTCTATACATATAATAAAAATTATAATAATGTATGTATATTATATAGGAGATAAAATATATAGGATATGATAAAGGTTGTGTTTTAACTCCTATTCTGGCCTCAATTTGTTGGATAAACTTGACAGAATTAACTGTTGATTTTCTATATAAATATATATTTATATTTATTTATAATGTGCAAGAGTATATTGCATCTTTTTGTTTTGAGATTATATAATACATACTTATAGCGTAATAATTTCCTTTTATCATCATAATGCATACACATTCAAAATTGTGAAAAAGTTTAGATTTTTACACTCTACAGAGTGAGGTTATCTACATGAGACAATGTACACTCATAATACATATTATGCACCTTCAATTGTTCAGTTCTCTAAAGCAGTTTATAATAATATCTCCATAGTCTGAAAAACAAGCACATACTGATTACATAACAAGCATGTGCTCATGTGCTCTTCTTTCTATACAGTAGTTGTCATTGTAACTTGCAAAGCATGGTGATAAGAGATATGTTTTTATAGGAGAGCAGAGAGCTGGCCTGTGATTTTATTTATTTATTTATTACATGACTTAAATACACTTATTACACAGACAATTCACCTGGATAAACATGAGGTTAAGTTCTTCGCTCAAGAGCACAATCATGATGGTTCAAGGATCGTTCCTTGTTTATATAAAATTGGCAACCTTTGGATTAAAAGCAGTTATTTAACCACAATGCCACACCATCCTGCATGGTAAAACAGATGAAGCAACAATAAACAAAATTGTAAAAAAAACAAAAATCTCACACAACTGGTTTTAAACTCTTTGTCATCTGCCAAATTAGTTGCCTCAACTAAACTCAACCCCCCTTGTCTTGAAACTGTAATAGGAAAAATGGCATTGCTATAACAAAACCTATAACCAATAACCAAACCTATCTCATGTTCCCATACACCTCTGCAAGTTTGAAAGTGTAATCAACATTTCAGTATGTTTGAATGACGTGAGTGCCATCATACCATGTCAATTTTATTTCAGCATTATGTACTAGCCTCTGAATTTCACACTATTGTGTTTACTAAAATCATATTTGGGTCTTCTTGCCACAAATCTCATGCACAATTCATCTAAAGGCATGGTACCACCTTAAAACACAACCACAGATTCCTGGCTGATATTTAATGTATTAATGGCCATCATTTGAAACAATGATTACACTAATGCAACAAATGGATTCATTTAATGAAATGTTAATAGCTTGCATTACAGTGCCAAACATTGAAAGATGTAAGAGAACACAAACAGGTCAAGTAAAAGGCAGCTGATTAACTAAACACGTGGCAAGAAATTATGACCTTGAGTAAGAAATAAATTACATAGAAAACGTGGGCAAATCAGTAATACTGAACCTCGAGGTGGCAAAGCCGTTTAGTAAAATGAATGAGCCAGAGATCCATGCTTGAACAATGAAAAGCTTGAAAATCTTCTCAAGGATAATGAGTGAGGCATGTGTCATTATGTAAGTAATTTCATAATCAAATATGGTTGTGTTGTGATTTGCATTTTATGGTGAATCATACTTAAGAGTACCATCACTGGTGGTCAGATTTTCATTTGCAAATAAAAACATAATAATATTATCTTGCCCAAACCCAGCTGGAGTCTGTAAGTGCAGTATTGTATTGCTGTTGTTTTGTTTTATGAAGTAAATTGCCTCTTATGTCATTTCAATACTTGTAAATTGAGAATACTTAAAAAAAAAAAAAAAATAAGTTGTTACCTTTAATTCCATTTAGTGTGATCAACTTCAAAGTTCTTGATAGTAGAATTTACTGGCTTTTGAGCATGCTCTGTTTGATCACTGAGGAAGCCATTTGTAGCAGAATCTCAGGGTTCAGCCACTTCTGTTGGTTCTGTTTATATCTTTTTTTGGCTGAATTCTAACACTCATGTTTTGTGTCATGTTGTGTGAAAACCTGGCTTTGTTTAGTTTTCATTACAATGTGTTCTTGTGTCTTGTCATTTGTTGTGTGCGTGCACTTGGCTTTGTGTTTTGGCCCTGTCCCAATACCCACACTTGCGGTCTTGGAGACTTGAGTGCGAGTGCACACGACAGGAAGTGTTCAAGACTGTCCCATGTCTAAAATAAAACACTCAGTGCACTTAACCCACACTAAATCCACACTAGCGCGTATACCGCTTCGGATCGGTCTTTCAGGCTATGTGTATCCCAGAGTTCATCACGTTCAGCAGCTCACACCCCGCCTACCCGAGCGATTGGTGTATTTCCGCCATGATGACGTCAAGACAAGCTTTTCAGCATAGGTTATTTATTATAATCAGATAGTGAAACGTAAGTGAAGCATATATTTATTTTAGTATAAATTAATATATTCAACATTACATAATGTGTTTGGGGTGACTTAAAAGCAGCATCATAATTACAAAATATTATTTATGTGTAAATTTATATACCTCTTTGTTATCCTTCTCCCCCAATAATCACCTTATTTTGCTTTTCCTTGCCTAATACTGCTGGTGATTTTAGTAATTTATCAGCCAGTGTAGCATACAATATATGGTCTATTAAATGTTGTTTTAAAATTAAAAATGTATCTCCAAAAATCACAATATATAAGTAATCCATAAGACTCTAGTTGTTAAATCCATAACTTCTGAAGTGATATGATAGGTGTTAGTGAGAAATAGATCAATATTTAAGTCCTTTTTTTTTTACCATAAATCTCCATTTTCAATTTCACTTTCTTCTTCTTCTGTTTTTTGGCAATTCACCAGTGTCGGCTGGTCCATAGGGGGCGCTGGGGCACCGCCCCACCTGGTGGAAATTATTTTATTTTTTTTATAAACATTTTTAAAGTAATTTTTTAAAACTTATTTTAAGTATGTGTGTGTGTTAAAAATGCATAATAATGTGTATAATATAAAATATAAATCATTATGTGGGGGAAAATTAGCTTCCTTTTCATCCCTTCTCTCGACAATAGTCCTGACTTCCACTGACTGCGCATGCTTGGGGCGCTTTTTCCAGCGCCCCTCAGTGCTGAGAGAAGCGCCCCAAGCATGTGCAGTCGGTGGTGGTCGGGACTCTTGAAATCGTCTCATTGGACGACTGACAGTCTCTGCCAATAGATTGTAATACTATAGCAATGATGAACGCAGACACAGGAGCAGAATCTCAGCTGCCCAGTCTGCCCCCAAATTCAATAAGATCTCTTCAGCAAAATCCATTTGAGAGGAGAACTTTGGTGGAGAAACTATGGGTAAAAGAGCTTGGCCCAGATCAACCTGACATCAACATCAAACAACAGGCTAGCAAAAAGAGCAAAACGTACACACGATACTTCTCCCGTACCTGGTACAGCAGAAAGCCTTGGCTAGCTGGATGTAGTCATGCAAATGCCTTATTTTGCTTTCCATGTCTACTTTTTAAAACGATGGGGACAGATGGAACATGGACTGTTTTAGGATTAAGGGAAATAAAATATTTATCAGAGAGGATGAAGAAACATGAGTCTACAAGAGCACATATGGACAATAGTGTCAAGCTAGCAATCCTTGGCAGAGTCAACATAGCTACGCAACTGGACAAAGGCCACAGAATCGGGGTAAGAAAGCACAATGAAGAGGTGGATAAGAATAGGCACATTTTATCAAAGATAACTGACACACACATGTTTGTAAAATTGTAATTTGTTTAATATTGCCATTAAATAATATAACGAATAAAAGAGAATTCAGTGTAAAATGCAATTTACATCTGGACTTGGATTTATTGATAAATCCATCTGCCTCCATAACAAAAAAACGTGCGCGTGCGCAAAAACTTTTCCTACGCGTGCATTGGCTTAGAGCCCCAACTGAAAATTTGGGCACCAGCCACCACTGCAATTCACAATCCTCGCTCATATCGCCACCTACTGGTAGGGGCTGGTCAAAGGTGGAGATTTAATGGGGGTTAAAAAGACTTAAATATTGATCTCTATTGATTTGTTTCTCACCCACACCTATCACAGAGCTTAAGCTTTAAGAATTTATCTTAAAGTCTAATGGATTACTTTTGTTATGCCTTTATGTGATTTTTGAAGATTCAAAGTTCTGGTCACCATTCACTTGTATTGTTAGGACCTATACAGAGCTGAGATATTCTTCAAAAAACTTTGTGTTCTGCAGAAGAAAGAAAGTCATTCACATCTGGAATGGCATAAGGGTGAGTAAATGATGAGATAATGTTCATTTTCGGGTGAACTATTCCTTTAAGCACAATGAACTTCACATTGTTGCATTTGCTACGGAGCATGCACTGTTGCTCTCTGGCTGCAACAATGGACAAAGAGCAGCCCGTGGTGTTGTTCTGACTGCCAGTACTTTTCCACTGTCTGTGGTAGCAGCAGCACCAACTCCATGAGGATCGAGAGATAGAAAAAATAGGTCACAGTAAACTTACCTTAACTTAAGAAAGAACTCAGCAGGACCAAATGAACAGATATTTCTCAGGTTGTTTTTACCACAATTTGACTTGAATTTAACACATTTTAAATCCCTTCTGCAGATTTCCCAACAAATCAGTGCAGTAAATATGAAAAAGTCATCAGATTCTGTCTATGCCTGAAAACTGAGGACTCAAAATAATATCATATTTTTGAGTCCTCCTTAACTTAATTATATTAGGCACTGTATCTGGAAAGAATCTGTCTTTATCTGTCTTGCACTCAGGCATTAGTGTTCAGTCAATACGTGAAGGAGTGCAATTGAAAGAGGTCTTGAAACCTACATTTTCTTATTTCTTATTATTATTTTGATCAATACAAAACATTACAGTTAAAAGCATAAGACAATACAAAAGACAATTACTTGATGATACAAAAAACATTACACATAAACTGTAGAAAACAAAACAAAGATTTAT
Organism: Myxocyprinus asiaticus; assembly: GCF_019703515.2. Lineage (NCBI taxonomy): Eukaryota > Metazoa > Chordata > Actinopteri > Cypriniformes > Catostomidae > Myxocyprinus > Myxocyprinus asiaticus. The sequence continues at coordinate 34,405,511 of NC_059354.1, forward strand.
TGCTAACAACACAACACAAACAAACCATAAAAGTATACAGCAGTATACTGCATGTTTTGTAACTATTACAAACACATTGTGTTTCAAAAGATTTGGTGGGGTACTTCTCTAACCACAAACAGATAATCATATAAAGATTCTGCTCTCCAGATGTTTGCAACCTACAGCACACTCCCTTTGATTTGCCTGTTTCTAAATTTAATGAATGTTCAATCTCCTTTATAGATGAAACGGTAAGCTGCAGGATCTACTGCATAAGCCCAGTTTTAATAAATGGCTGTGACTGTCATTTATTTTGGACATGTCATAATAACACATTTTATCTCTCACAAATGGACTCCTGGAACATCTTGGATGTTTGTCATCGGCCACCACCCCTTCCCCCACCATTTTTTTTTTTTTTTTTGTCTTTCTCACACATCAAACAAATATAATGACACACCCTAACACAAGACCTGGGGCTGGAGGTTAGATAAAACCAATAATTCAACTTAGGTCACACCCTCCTCAAGCGTTCCATTTAGTCACCATCATTCCTATCATACCGCTAAATGCAAATGACATGGCAGCTGTCAGTGGAAAAATACTGTGCAGACTGCAGAGATAGAAACTGTCATGAGGTGCAGAGAGACAGAGAGAGAGAGAGAGAGAGAGAGACAGCTAGTGCAACAAACCAAAAGTGTGAGTGGTACTGGGAGTGAAAACAAGTAGAAAAATATGCATAGAAGTAAAAACATTAGGTGAAAAGTGTGATTCATATATTAGCTCGTAAGCTCAATATCATAAGAATTCATTTATTAGTAAAATGGATGATTCACTGCGCATTTGAGTACATACTGTAGGAGTAATTCTCTTCATATTGTACATGGAACATCACATTTATGCAAGATTTTATTTAAGAAGATTGATGAAAATTACCTTCTTATACATTATTTTGATGATGCTTTAACCACAACATTATGAATGTCATACATTATTATGACAAGATAATAATAACCTGTACAAAACATCATTGGTACAGGACTAAACTATGGAATTATATTAACGACAAATGTTTTTTAAACAAAAAGACATGCTGATTTGCATTAATTGAAAAATAAACTAATTGCAGTGTTTGTTTTTCAACTGTGCTTTAAAAAAAAATACTTATTAAACCCAGTAGTTCAATAAAATTGTTTCAATAAGTGGTTTTGTTTAAACTGTTTTGAATATGTCCTTTGAGATAAAGCAATTAAAAATAGCAATAACACATTAATGTGCGAATAATTTCATAAAATAAACAAGATCTACACATGACGTAAACCCTATAACTGTGAAATTTTTTTTTTTTTAAATTCTCTTAAAGCAAGTCAAATAAACAAGCTCATACATTTTGTCCTTCTCCAACAAAACTCCATTTATTTATCTGCAACTTTAAATAATAAAAGTAGCAAATATGTACATATCATTTGTGTATTTCTGATAAGATCAGAGATTGAATGCAATAAACCCCATTTTCCTGTCCTTAGCTCATGGAAGCCACCACGATGAATTGATAAATCAGCCAGATTTCACAAGAAATCTTTAGAAATGTACACACTCTAAACAAGATGTACCACACAACACAAATTGTTGGTATATAATATTGATATACACACCTCAGTACAAATGTAAAATCAGAGCTGTAGTCAGCCACTGAAAAAAAACAAAAAAGCACATAAACACAAAACTTAGGGAAGAATATGAACCTAGAGTCATCTCCCTTTGTTGTAGTAACCTAAAATGTGATGCTGAATGAAATAAGTCAACTAAAATTGGCACTACCAAAACACAAACAACATATCAGTGCTTTCAAAATATGTCTAAAAAAAGTAAGTGCCTCATTAATTAATTATACTAACAAATGCATGGTTAAATATTTAAAAACTTTGGGCTGTTGGTTTGATTTGGAAATATGTGGTTTATCCAAAACCAACAAACCATCAAAGCATTGCCAGAACAATCAACAAATTATTTTACAATCCACACAACACATTTTATGTTTTTAAAAATATAAAAAATATTTGATGAACAATAACTTATTTGTAAAGGATTTAATGCCAGGTTTTGATTGAGAGAACAGTTATTCTGATTCAATTAGGTCTAGATAATCACAGCAGTCTTACATTTAGTAAGTTAATTTATTAAAGTTTAAGCAATCTGTACTCAATCACTGTGATAGTGATGTCCACCACAGTATCAATTCAGTGATCAGCATTTTCCCAAGTTCAAAAAAATATGTGATGAACAAAAGAATCAGATGAACTGGTTACTGCAAAAATAGGAATGATTATAAACATTCAACAAAGACCATAAGAGTCCAAAATCATTCAGTTTGGGTAAATATATATTTATAAAAAAAAAAGAGCGACCAATCTCTATGGAACCTTTTATTTTTGCATCTCTTGTTCCAATAAATATTTGGATTTTCAGTATAAAACATGATTTAAATACATACAGTATTAAAACAAGAATCAGCGCTCCACTAACTTTATTTCAGGACTTCCCATTTATGATACACTTCTAAAATAAATGTTGTACCTCTTCATTATAACTTTTTGACACATAGCTCTTTAGAATTAACAAACAAATCTCCAAAAATTGCACCTTTGGGTCACTTTTTCACTAATTTAAGTGCTTTCATGTCAAAATATTAATACAACATTATCAACTTAAACTGAAAATAAGTTCTCACACCATTTTCCATTTTACTAAGGCCAAAGTTCCCCTTTGTCTGAACAAACCGTGCATTCAACAGCAGAGCAACAGTTAATGCATGTTACTGTAGCCACAATCAAACTCTTCTTCTAGAAGTTACTATTTTTGTGCAGCAATTAAAATGAAACATTCCAGTCTTAATCTACCTGTTTTGGGACCACTTATAATATTTAGATTGCAACATTAATAACAGCTCTAGCTGGTGCTTTTCCTATGGACGTTCTGAGGATCAGTGTGTAACATCCACAGATAAGCAGTCTTGTGAAGTAGCAATAAAATCTTGGGAATCAGTTTCACCATATTAAAATCCCAAAAATGGGGACAAAACAATGTCTTTTGACCTGAAGTCTTCCTACCTGCACGAAAAGGCATTCTGGTGGCTTTTTGATCACACAAGTCCAAAGAAAGTAGCTCTATATATATAGAAATGATTACAAATGCTACAACAAATTGCTTGTGTACTGTTACAATGGGAATGTACAGCAAAGGTAATGATACCAGGTTTAGTAAGAGGGCACATCTCAGTGATAAAGCATCTTTTTATGCTAAATGATTTATCTTTTGTATAAAAATTTGACCTCATAATAAATTAACCACCTTCTCTAACAAACTCCATAAAATTTCATTCTGTCCAAACTAATGTCAAATGTAGAAATACGGTCACATCTGGTTACAAGAAATTTATTTCTATCCATTCCCCTTATACTGGTGGCAAATTTACAGTAAGGTCAAGTTTTATAGCTTTGGTAGTCCTAACAGAGTGCTATCACATACAAATGCATATACAAACGACAACTTTACACTTAAATGTAAGTACTATATGAGTGGTCCTTATAGGAAAACAATTACTTGAGGCAGAAAATTTTTGCTCATTTCAGTTGGGAGTGCATTAAGACCAAATCCACCACTTTAAAAGAATTTAAAAAAAAACTACTGTATAAAATACATTAGCTAAGAACAACTGTCCATAAACTATATAAAAGCCACTCTTTTAATAATGCATTTTGTTGTCAACATATCACAATCACAGATTTAATATTTTAAGGAGGTGTAACACAGATCCAAGGAGAAAGATTAAATCAATTATATTGTATGATTAAAAATGTTTAGAGTCCCTAAAATGATATAAGAGAAAAACAGAACTGTAAATATTACAGACCCTAAATGGCTTGTAATAACAAAAATGATACACGTGTTGTCCATCAATTAAAAGTCATAGTACTGCAAGATCAGCACACTACAGGGAGAAGTACACAAACATGAAGATACCCAGTGAACAGACCAATACCAGGCCTGAGTTAAGTAACAGTTTGATCTTAGGGGGTTCATGAAGCAGTTCACAGACAGTTCCTTCATCCTCTTCAGTGACTTTGGGTTCGATAACAGAAGTCTTCTCCTTATGCCCACAAGTCCAGTCAAATACATGCAGGCAACACTTTTCATCACACTTGCCTTGGCCACCTTCCTTCTGATTCACAAGCTTTGCATGACCATCGCTGTAAAGTTCCATTGGTGTGGATGTTTCTGTACTCGGGGTCATGGGATCTTGGTCACAAGGGGAGGGCATGAAGAGTTTCATGTCAGCCCCATCAAGACATCTCTCTTTCTGGACATCCACAGACACATCTTTAAGGATACCATTGCCACTGCCAATGAGGTGGCATTGACCATTGTTGGCGAGTTTGTACATTTCCTTTCGTTCAGTCACAGGAAGCCGTTTCAGTTCACTTAAGCCCCAGACTGTAGTTCGCTGGACTTTCTTCTTTTCTGGGGGTGGTGTGCACAGACTGACAATCACAGCCACCAGCCCAGAGATCCAAAACAGCCCAGCAGCAGTGTACATGTAGTGGACATGTGTGATGAAAGTTGGACGTTCATCCGGCTGGTCGCATTTTGGCTCACGATATATAAAGCCAAGGAGGAGGCGCGTAATGCCTAGCACAAACCCAGTCATGCCACCCCAAAATGCTCCCATCTCGTTGCAGCGCTTCCAGAAGATTCCAAGTAGAAAGAGAGCAGCGATAGGAGGTGTCAGGTATCCTGCCATTTCCTGGATGTAGAGGTACATCTGGCCACCTTGCATCTCAATTATTACCGGCACCCAAGCAATGCTGATGGTCACCATGAATATCACAAACATCCTGCCAACCAATACTAGCTCACTGGATGGGGCACTCGCACGCACCATTTTATAAATGTCCAAAGTGAAGATGGTACTTGCACTGTTAAAAATTGAGTCCAGGTCACTCATGAGGGCAGCGATCATTACAGCCATCATCAAACCTCGAAGGCCCACTGGCATTACACTCATGACCAGTCGAGGGTAGGCAATGTTGGAGCAGCCAGCCTGACTTCCACACACTGCCATGCAGTGCTCTGGTCCGATACACGCCAGCTCATCAGGAAACAATATTCGTGAGATCATTCCTGGAATGACGATGATGAACATGGGAAGGATTTTAAGCATACCTGCCATAAGAGTAGAGCCTTTGGCATGGACAATGTTCTTGGCTGCTAACACTCTCTGCACAATCACCTGGTCAGCACACCAATACCAAATGGATGCAGGTGTCTGACCCAACAAGAAGCCAGGCCAAGGGATGTCCTCATCAAGCGGACCTCGTAGGAGCTTGAGTGAATCAGGCTTGGGATGGATTCGGCAGGAGTTTGTGTATTTGAAGCTGAAATTGCTGTTAACCAGGATGGCCGTGACGTTTGGGACTGCCTCCATGTATTTTTCCCGTACACCCTCCAAACCGCCTACTTTGATCAGACTGAGAACAGTAAGGGTTAATGCACCACCAATCATGAGCATGGCCTGTAGAGTGTCCGTGTAGATCACTGCCACCAGTCCGCCAGTCACAGTCAGCAAGGCTGTCATGGCAATGAGCAAGACTACTGACAGGTAGAGGTTCCAGCCAAGAGACTCCTGAATGAATAGAGCTCCTGCATATAAGTCTACTGAGAGTTTAGTAAAGATGTACAGCAAAAGGGAAAGGGCTGCAAAATAAACCTTTAGCCGCCATCCCCCATAACGCTTGGAGAGGTACTCTGGCATGGTGTAAACTCCAGAGTAGATGTAGACCGGGATGAATACCCAGCCCAGCAGCTGCAGAAGCAGAAGGGCATTGAACTCCCAGGCGCCCACTGCATAACCACTTGCTGCACCAGAACCAGCAAGGCCAATGAAATGCTCGCTACCAATGTTGCTTACAAACAGTGAGGCACCTACCACTACCCAGTTCATAGTTCGACCAGCTAGGAAGTAGCCGCTGACAGTGCTACGGTTGGCTTTCCACATGGCAAGGAGACCAATTACAAACACAAGTACAAAATAAAGTCCGACAACTGCAATATCGGCAGTCTCCATTGCTGGTCCCGTTTTTAACATTTTTAAATTACTATTACAATTGTACTATTACAAAATGTAATCGCCAGCCAGAAAAGTGCACCTGGGAAGAAAGGTTTACTTTAATAATGATGCAGGCATGCACAAACAGAAAATCTCTTATTCCTTTGCTTTGCTGTCTTTCTAGAAGGAAACGGAAGCATCCACCATCTGTCAGATGAATTTCTATTTGGTTTGTGTTTTGATTAATCCAACGGTGCTCTCATGAAGCATACTGGTTATTTTGGGGAGGATGTCTCAGGCTTCTGGTCTAGAAATGGCAAGAGTTTATAGTCCTGCAAGACAGCAAACATAGAAAGAAAGAGAGAGACAGAGCATGCATTAGATCAAGTGCTGTAAAACAGACTAAGCTGATGACAGATCTCCCTAAGCTCATCCGTACCATCTTACTAACTTGCTATGCAGTTTGCAAAGACAATTTACAAGGCTTAATTATATAGCAACAAAGGCAGAAAACAATTATATCAATAACACACAAACAAACACAGAGTCCATCATCAAATCCAAAGGATTTTTAATAGAATATTTTAGGACTGCAGCAGTATACGCATTCACGAGAGTGCTGAGTTCACGTGGTCTCTCATGTGACAAATTCAAGTTGGCATGTTACTGACGTAATCTCACGTTCTTCTCTCGGTTGAGACATCCATAATAAGCACACAATCACACTATTGTAAGTATACAAACAGTTACAAATACAGATCTAAACCAAAACCAAAGTTTCTGTACAGTGTTCCTCCTCAGTTGTAAACAGCACTGCTCTTCCGGGTGTCACACGTGGGTCAGTTTTTGAGTGTCTCACATGACAATATGATTATGTCTCATGTGCATACCGCTACTGACCGGAGGCGATGATTTAAAAAGTACTTTGCTTTCACTAAAAAGTGAGTCAAAGTACATAAATATTTATCTTTTTTGCACCAAAAGCAATTGTGTCGCTTTAAAAGACATTAATTTAACCGTTGGAGTCGTATGGATGACATTTAGGGGGGAGTTTTCCTCGTTTATTTTGGTGAGTGTTTACATCGCACCAAACGCGTGTTTGAATGCTACGCTGCAACAGCTGGCTGATCAAATCACAGACATGGAACAACAATACCCAGACTCAGTTATTATTATTCTTGGGGATTTTAACAAAGCAAACCTCACACGTGAACTACCCAAATACACACAGCACATTACATGCCCCACCAGAGACAGAAATATACTGGATCACTGCTACACAACAATAAAAGGATGCATATCGCCCTGTCCCTAGAGCAGCTTTTTGGACTCTCTGATCACTGTCTGGTTCATCTTCTTCCAAACTACAGACAGAAACTAAAATCTGCTAAGCCTGTAATAAGGACTGTAAAGAGATGGACCAATGAAGCAGAGCTGGAACTACAAGCCTGCTTTGACTGCACTGATTGGAGTGTTTTTGAGGCTGCAGACACCAATCTGGACGGAGCTCGCAGATACGGTTACATCATATATCAGTTTGTGTGAGGATATGTGCATCCCTACTAGGACTTATTTAATGTTTAACAATGACAAACCATCTTTCGAAAACAAAAGATAAGGAAAGCACAGGGCCCAGATGGCATTTCACCAGCATGTCTTAGATCCTGTGCTAACCAGCTGGCCCCCATCTTCACATTGATTTTCAATAGATCACTGGAACAGTGTGAAGTTCCCTGCTGCTTTAAATGCTCAATCATCATTCCTGTCCCAAAGAATCCAAAAATCACAGGACTTAATGTCTACAGACCTGTCGCCCTGACATCTGTGGTCATGAAGTCATTTGAGAGACTGGTGTTGGCCCACCCGAAGGACATCACTGGACCTTTTCTAGATCCCCTTCAATTTGCTTATCGAGCTAACAGGTCTGTGGATGATGCAGTCAACATGGGATTGCATCATATCCTGCAACATCTGGACAGACCAGGGACATATGAAAGGATCCTTTTTGTGGACTTCAGTTCGGCTTTCAACACCATCATCCCAGCTATAATCTGGACTAAAATTACACCAACTCTCTGTTCCCACGTCTATCTGTCAGTGGATTACCAGCTTTCTGATGGACAGGCAGCAGCTTGTGAGACAGGGGAAATTCACTTCCAGCACCTGTACAATCAGCACTGGTGCCCCCCAGGGATGTGTGCTCTCCCCTCTACTCTTCTCCCTCTACACCAACGACTGCATCGCCAAGGACCCCTCTGTCAAGCTCCTGAAGTTGCAGATGACACCACTGTCATCGGCCTCATCCGAGATGACGATGGGTCTGCATACAGAAGGGAGGTTAAACGGCTGGCTCACAGGACCTGAAGTGGGAGACCCACATTGGCTCCATTGCGAAAAAGGCCCAGAAGAGGTTGTACTTCCTTCGCCAGTTGAGGAAGTTCAACCTGCCCAGGCGCTGCCGATACAGTTCTACTCAGCAGTCATTGAGTCTGTCCTCTTCACTTCTATAACTGTCTGGTTTGGTTCAGCTACGAAATCAGATATCAGAAGACTACAAAGGACAGTTCGGACTGCTGAGAGGATTATTGGTTGCCCCCTACCCTCCCTTCAAGAACTATACACTTCCAGAGTGAGGAAAAAGGCTGGAAAAATCATTCTGGACCCCACTCACCCTGCCCACTACCTTTTTGAACTATTGCCTTCTGCCCAACGCTTCAGAGCTCTGAGCACCAGAACAGTCAGGCACAGGAACAGTTTTTTCCCCCAGGCTATCCATCTCATGAACAGATAAATCTGCCCCACTGAGCAATAATTAATGTGCAATACACAGCTTAGTCTTTTTATATTATCCAACACATCCAACCTCTTCTGCCATTACATTCCCTTGCACTGTATATAACCGATTTGTATTTAGATTTGCACTACGTATGTGTATGTATGTGTTTGTGTGTATATGTATGGATGTGTGTGTATGTATATATATGTATATGTATGTGTATGTATATATTGTCTATTCTATATATACTTTTTTCTTTTCAATATTGATTTCTTTTTTATTCAATTTTTAATTATTTTTTAAAAGTCTTGTTGCTGTTTTGTATTGTTGTGTACTGGAAGCTCCTGTCACCAAGACAAATTCCTTGTATGTGTAAGCATACTTGGCAGTAAGTATACTTACATCTTATTCTGATTCGGATTCTTCTGATTTATGCTGACATTTTAAGGACCTACTGAGTCAAGATTCTATTTTTCTTCACATGTGTTCTGCTGAAGAAAGTAAGTCATACACCCCTGGATATTGTGAGGGTGAGATTTTTCATTTTTGGGTGAACTAACCCTCTAAATGTTTGGGGTGAATTACAACTATTCCACTGCCATGTGATTTAAAGGATTTATAAAAAAAAAATAATAATAATAATCCTATAAAATCACTCAGGCTACACTGGGAAAAAAATATTTTAAGATTTCAAGCCTATAAAATTTAACAGCAATCAGCTCTATACATTTTAAGAGTAATTATTTTTAAGTACATAAACCGCTATTCCCATATTCTATGGTGTTGTAACTGCCTCAGTCCCCCATTCATCATCGCCTGGCTTTAATGCTTGCATAATTTAAGCATATGCAAATCTGATGCTTCATTTCCTAATCTGCTGCTCTGCCATCTGAAACCTATACCAGCTCGGACTCCAGGCACTAATTCCTTGTGAATCATAGGACAGATTATTACATAACACTACATCTCACACAAAGCTTAAGTTCAGACACCAAAATCCCTGAAAACTATCCAGAATGTTTGGTTAAATTAATGTTGACATGACATGAAATGCAGACATGAAAAAGCAATGTTTAAAATACATCAGTGATAACATGCACTACCAAATGCTCTCACAAAATAAAATAAAAATCCTTGTGGAGTGCTAATTAGTAAGGACTAAATAAAACATTTTTAGTGAATTGTTGGCCTTCTGGAAAGTATGTTCATATACTGTATATGTACTCAATACTTGGTAGGGGCTCCTTTTGCTTTAATTACTGCCTCTATTTGGCGTGGCATGGAGGTGATCAGTTTGTGGCACTGCCGAGGTGGTATGGAAGCCCAGGTTTCTTTGACAGTGGCCTTCAACTCATCTGCATTTTTTGGTCTCTTGTTTCTCATTTTCCTCTTGACAATACCCCATAGATTCTCTATGGGTTCAGGTCTGGTGAGTTTGCTGACCAACTTTTGGTGCTTTTGGCAGTGTGGGCAGGTGCCAAATCCTGCTGGAAAATGAAATCAGCATCTTTAAAAAGCTGGTCAGCAGAAGGAAGCAAGAAGTGCTCCAAAATTTCTTGGTAAACGGGTGCAGTGACTTTGGTTTTCAAAAAACACAATGGACCAACACCAGCAGATGACATTGCACCCCAAATCATCACAGACTGTGGAAACTTAAGTGGACTTCAAGCAACTTGGGCTATGAACTTCTCCACCCTTCCTCCAGACTCTAGGACCTTGGTTTCCAAATGAAATACAAAACTTGCTCTCATCTGAAAAGAGGACTTTGGACCACTGGGCAACAGTCCAGTTCTTCTTGTCCTTAGCCCAGGTAAGACACCTCTGACGTTGTCTGTGGTTCAGGAGTGGCTTAACAAGAGGAATACGACAACTGTAGCCAAATTCCTTGACACGTCTGTGTGTGGTGGCTCTTGATGCCTTGACCCCAGCCTCTGTCCATTCCTTGTGAAGTTCACCCAAATTCTTGAATCGATTTTGCTTGACAATCCTCATAAGGCTGCGGTTCTCTCGGTTGGTTGTGCATCTTTTTCTTCCACACTTTTTCCTTCCACTCAACTTTCTGTTAACATGCTTGGATACAGCACTCTGTGAACAGCCAGCTTCTTTGGCAATGAATGTTTGTGGCTTACCCTCCTTGTGAAGGGTGTCAATGATCGTCTTCTGGACAACTGTCAGATCAGCAGTCTTCCCCATGATTGTGTAGCCTAGTGAACCAAACTGAGAGACCATTTTGAAGGCTCAGGAAACCTTTGCAGGTGTTTTGAGTTGATTAGCTGATTGGCATGTCACCATATTCTAATTTTTTGAGATAGTGAATTGGTGGGTTTTTGTTAAATGTGAGCCAAAATCATCACAATTAAAAGAACCAAAGACTTAAACTACTTCAGTCTGTGTGCATTGAATTTATTTAATACACGAGTTTCACAATTTGAGTTGAATTACTGAAATAAATGAACTTTTCCACGACATTCTAATTTATTGAGATGCACCTGTATACTTTCAGTACAATGCAAACTCTGTTCCTCTAACATTTTAGCCCAACTCATGGAGTTGTTTACCAGGAGCCAGACGACCCACCCCATTCTAAACAAAATCACTTGGTTTATGCTACTCTTGCTAGCTGTCTTCATTTTTCTCAATCTTGGTTGAAGCCACACCATGAAAAAAAAACAACTCCTCCCTTGTCGTAGCCCCAAGGCATATGCAAGCACTAATTGTACTTCAAGTTTCTCATTGCACTTATCCAGGTTGCTCAGAAATTAAAGGAAGAGTTCACTCAATTTTAATTCTAAAATATAAAATAATTTACTGCATCCCAGATGTGTTTGACTTTTTCTTCTGCAGAACACAAACAAGGATTTTTAGAAGAATATCTCAGCTCTGTAGGACAATGCAATGCAAGTGAATGGTGACCAAAAAAGCACATAAAAGGCAGCATAAAAGTCATCCATATGACTCCAGTGGTTAAATCCATGTGTTCCGAAGCGATCTAATTGGTTTTAGGGGAGAACAGACCAAAATATAACTCCTTTATCACAAAAAAATCTCGACACCAACAGTCTCCTTGGCAATCATGGTTTCAAGGTTGATTACACTTCATAGCGCAATCTAGTGCTCTGTGCATCCGTCAAGCACTAGGAAGTGTATTGTGCTTGAAATCATTATCTATCCCAGAGGCTGCAACGGCAAGATGTACAGTGAAAATGAAGATATATTTTGGTCTGTTCTCACCCAAAATCAATTAAATCACATCAGAAGATGTGGATTAATATACTGGAGTCTTATGGATTACTGTTATGGATTACTATGTGTGCTTTTTTTTATTATTTTATCATTGTGAATTATTTAAAACATTTCTGTAACACAATCCTCCAACTTTCACAACTGTCCATTACTGCCAGAGCTGTTACCACACACACAGCACAAACGTAAGGCAATTAGCAGTGGTCAAAAAGGATTTCCAAACGGGCTTTTGGAATATAAACTCAGAGATGTGGATTCGGACAATAATTAAAATTACCACATGACCTTGGTGTTTGTCAAAAAACAGTAGATCATTTGGCTGGGAATTTCCTTGCAGGAGGTGGGAGAAAAACAGACATCCAGATGGCAATAAAATCACTGACATTTAGGAACTGTATGGGATTATAAGCAGGCAGGAAACCGTGCACCCTGAGGCCTCTTTCATTGTAATAAATCCAGTTTCAAATCAGTCGCACCAAAATACCATCAATACATTAGTTTCAACACACGAGGGGACCGGGTTTTGGACCATTGCTACTCTCCCTTCCGGGATGGCTACAAATCCCTCCCCCGCCCACCATTTGGCAAATCAGACCACTCTTCCATTCTGCTTCTGCCCGCTTATAGGCAGAAACTGAAACAGGAAGCACCCACCCTCAGAATGATCCAGTGCTGGTCGGACCAATCAGACTCTACGCTACAAGACTGTTTTGATCACACAGACTGGGAGATGTTCCGGTCCGCCTCTGATGACAACATCGAGCTTTACGCTGATAGCGTAACATGTTTCATCAGAAAGTGCGTAGAGGACGTCGTTCCAACCAGAACAAAACCAGAAACCTTGGATTAATAGCGATGTTCGCACGGCACTTGATGCGCGGACCTCCGCTTTTAATTCCGGGAATGCAGAGGAGCATAAACAAGCCAGTTATGCCCTCTGGCTTGTTCAGAACAGCAAAACGTCAGTACAGGAACAAGACTGAAGGACAGTTCAACACCACCAACTCTAGAAGCATGTGGCAGGGAATTAATATCATCACGGACTTTAAAGGGAATAAAAACTCCGCTGTGAACACCGCTGCCTCTCTCCCGGATAAGCTAAATACTTTTTATGCTCGTTTCGAGGGAAATAACACCACCCTCGCGGAGAGAGCTCTCGTGGCCGAAGCTACAGAGGTTAGTTCACTCTCCGTCTCTGTAGCGGATGTAACCCGATCCTTCCGACGGGTGAATATCCACAAAACCGTGGATCCAGACGGCATTCCAGGCCACATCAGAGCGTGCGCGAACCAACTGGCTGGTATTTTTACGGACATTTTCAACCCTTCCCTCTCTTTGTCTGTAGTCCCCACATGCTTTAATACGTCCACTATTGTGCCTGTTCCAAAGCAATCCAAAATCACTTGCTTAAATGACTGGCGTCCTGTTGCTCTGACCCCCATCATCAGCAAATGCTTTGAGAGACTAATCAGAGATTACATCTGCTCTGTGCTGCCTCAATCACTAGACCCATTGCAGTTTGCTTACCGCAACAACCGCTCCACTGATGATACCATTGCATCTACAATACACACTGCTCTCTCCCACCTGGAAAAAAAGAACACTTATGTGAGAATGTTGTTTGTAGACTACAGCTCAGCATTCAACACCATAGTGCCCTCCAAGCTAGATGTGAAACTCCGGGCTCGCTGTGCAGCTAGATCCTGGACTTCCTGTCAAGCAGACGCCAGGTGGTTAGAATGGGCAGCAACATCTCATCACTGACCCTCAACACTGTAGCCCTACAGGGCTGTGTTCTCAGCCCACTCCTGTATTCCCTGTACACACATGACTGTGTGGCAACACACAGCTCCAATCCCATCATTAAGTTTGCTGATGATATGACAGTGGTAGGTCTGATCACTGACAATGATGAAACAGCCTACAGAGAGGAGGTGCACACTCTGACACACTGGTGTCAGGAGCACAACCTCTCCCTCAATGTCAGTAAGACAAAGGAGCTTGTGATGGACTTCAGGAAAAGAGATAGAGAACACAGTCCCATCACCATCAATGGAGCACCAGTGGAGAGAGTCAGCAGCTTCAAGTTCCTGGGTGTCCACATCACTGAGGAACTCACATGGTCCATCCACACTGAAGCCGTTGTGAAGAAGGCTCATCAGCGCCTCTTCTTCCAGAGATGGCGGAGGAAGTTTGGAATGAACCGCCACATCCTCACACGGCTCTACACCTGCACTGTAGAGAGCATCCTGACTGGCTGCATCTCCACCTGGTACAGCAATATCACCGCCCACAATCGCAAAGCCCTGCAAAGGGTGGTGCGAACTGCCAGACACATCATCTGAGGTGAGCTTCCCTCCCTCCAGGAAATATATACAAGGCGGTGTGTGAAAAAAGCTCGGAGGATCATCAGAGACTCCAGCCACCCGGGCCATGGGCTATTCTACTGCTACCATCAGGCAAGCGGTATCACAGCATCAGGACCCGCACCAGCCAACTTCATAATAGCTTCTTCCCCCAAGCAATCAGACTTTTGAACTCTTGATCTCCCACGATCAAAATACATCAGCACTGCACTTTATTACTCTTACTCTTATATCTCACACCGGACTGTCATAAATTATATTATTATTATTATATTATATTCTCTCTCTTAACAACACACTGGCAACTTACTATCAACCGACAGCCTGAATGTCAATACAGTACAATACAACCTACTGTACATTCTATATATACTTTTTTATTGTATAATGTGTATTCTATATTGTGTGTATTGTATACTGTACATTGTATGTTATTATTTGTATATTGTGTTGTGTAATTATGTGTATATTAGATTTTAAATTGTGTTGTAAATCTGATGTTTATTGTAAATTGGTATATGTCCCATCACTGTCACGACTACTATGTTGCTCGGAACTGCACCCAAGAATTTCACACTCTATTGCACTTGTGTATATGGTTGTGTGACAATAAAAGTGATTTGATTTGATAAAATCACTGACTACCTGGGCCATAGCAAGGTGTTCTGGGCCCTCTGACTGTATATTGGTCAGGGCCCCTTTCCTATAAAAAAAAAAAAAAAAAGTTTAGAATTAGTTGTGGGGCCCTCCTGGACCTGTGGGCCGCTAAAATCATTACCACCTTTCACCCCACTAGCTACAGCCCTGCTGACTACCCCCTGTAAATGTTGGAATTACCTCACGTCCCCATGTAAAATAACTGCCGTCCGAATAGTGCTTTGTTAATCTCTATGAATTATCTGGTTGGCCAAGGAGAGAGACATGGCAGAGGGGAGAGGAGTGGGAAGAATGAACATTTTCTTAAAATTATCTAAACATCTAAGTGGACTTATTTCTGGGGGATATGTGGACGCTAAGGAGTCAGAGATGCTCCAATCTAGGGCATGACACCGCTTTTGTGAATCCCGAGCTCAGTGATGTGCTTATGTAACCGGAGTGCTTCAAAAGTGCGTAACAGTAAGATTATTGTGGGTGCACAACATGTAGTTCACGGCATTAAACAGTTTTTTTCTTCTGCATCAGTTCATTAAAGCAATCCATTTTCTGTCAGACACCCCAACATAAAGAATTGGCAACAGACTAAAAATACTGTCCACAACACCTCACAAATAAATCTGTGGACTATGCATAATAACTGGAACATTGCTTAGCCTACAGCAGGCAATTTAAAGTACGATCATGACTAAAATTGACATTTATTGTTGAATGCGGTCAATTTGTACAGAATCAATGCTTTAAATAATGAGGACGATTTAAGACTCAACTTTTCAAAGTTTACTCGTGATAGGAACTACACGCAATGCACCGCACATTGTCAGCACGCTTAAACATTACAAAAAAGGGGCATTTTTAATTCATCACTTTAAAATCACCAGCTAAAAATATTAAACTTATTAGTTTGTTGTTGGATGACTAGTGGAGCATTCTGTACCATTTGTAGAATGTTTTTTGCTATGACTTCTGTCTGAATAATTTACATCCGTCGTCTTCACTCAGTCATTTAAATGCTGCCAAACAGCCGATTTAAGTCGCTTTTTTATGGATATGAGTCTGGTAGATCGATTTCCTCCAGTGTTTCCCATTAACTGACTGGACTGGCGGCCCGCCACAGTCTAATTTGCCCTGCCACGGTCTCATAATGAACCGAAAACATTTTTACACTTCTCATCCAAAATATTTTTGCACTTCTCAGTCTCACAATAACATAAAGGTTGTGTTTTGCGCGCGTCAGTCAGCTCCTCACACACTACTGTAAACTTGCACGCACGCACGCACGCACGCACTACAGTATTCCTGGATCCGTCTAACGTTATTTGGTTGAGGAGGACGACAAATTTTTGAGGTAATTAACGTTAACTAATAGGCAGTTTACACAACAACGTTTTCAACTAAAAACTTTGTGTTTTGGCTGTTCGTTTACACGACAACGGCGTTTTGGGGCCTGAAAACGCAAACTTTTGAAAACAGGTTTCAAAATGCACGTTTTTTAAAACGATGCCGTTATAGTCTCCGTGTAAACCAGAATTTGTGAAAACTATGACGTCATGTGCACGCGTATTACGTGTTATATAAAGAATGATGGATTGATAGGCATCAATTTGATTTGTATAATTATCAATATGAATACTGGTGTCTGTGCAAATAACAATAATCAGCTATTTATTCATCTGGAGTGTTTTGTATGGAGTGTGAACATTGTACAGTAGGCAGAACCTGCAATTTGAAAATCTTGAAATTAATGTATGGATTCAGATGGGAAAAATGTATTTGTATTTTAAATGTTATTTAATGTACCTTTACCCTGCAATTCATTCACCCACCGCTTATGTATATAGCCTATAGACAGAGATATGATGCCATGTACAGTATTCAATGATATGCTTAGAATATGAAAACATGAGGCAGTGAAAATGCATGTTAGATCCAGTGTACACAAGACCTCTCTCTGTCAGAAGATATCCATATATCAGAGTTCTGTCTGATATCCAAAACCAGCCAACATCAACAGCTTGTTACGTTAACTTACTCTCCTACTAGCCCAAGAGTCAGGGAATACAGAAAAAGGCAGGAGACAAAGTGATGGTAAAAATGAGCAGAGTTTATTGAATAATCTTGAGAGTTCAGTCTATAGGTATGTGCGTAAGTATTTCAAAACAATGCGCGAGACATTCAAAACTACAATGGCGGACTACAGGACAGTGTTTGTGCTGCTCAAGATTTTGAGTTTATTGACGCTTCTCCAGCAAAGTAATTGTAGTAATAAAGCAACCTCATCGTCCGTCCAGACAAAATTGCTCTGTGCTTTCGACATCTTCATTGTTTGTATTCACCGCTCTGTGGAAGAATGCTTGTGCGCGCAGTGTTTCTTTAAAAAGTGACATCGCCAACTACTGGCTTGGCAAGCATAATACAGCGTTTTTAGTCATTTTCGCGGATCCGTGTGAACGGGGATCATTTTGACAACGTTGTCGTCTGTATGTGAAACTTTTCAAAAACGCAAATGAAAAACGTTTCCGTTTTTAGAACATCATTGTTGTGTAAACGTACCCTAACATAAAATTTATCCACTGCATTTATACACTACTCCAAACACAATTTATCATCATCAGTGTACAAGAGCAAACAGATAATATTACTGCCGAAGTTAGAATCATGATTAGGGTGACCATACGTCCTCTTTTTCCCCAGACATGTCCTCTTTTTCGGACCTTAAAAAAAAAAAAAAAAAGCATCCAGCCGGGATTTCTAAATTTGTGAAAATGTCCGGGATTCGGCTTTAGTTGAGTTATGATGTGCATCTGGTCTAATACTTCATTGTGTGTGCGTGCATATTTGCATTGCTTTAACCCCTCTTTGTAAGTCCCGCCTTCTCGCACACCAATTGGTCGATTATAAGAGGCTTGCAGCAACTACTGGCCAAATTCCTTCTGGTCAATCTCTCCGCCAACGTGCAAAACACTGTTGTGTTCGGCATCAAACGGCTTGACAGTAGCAGCAAATGACAGCGGAGTTGAAACAATGCCCAAACG
This sequence comes from Myxocyprinus asiaticus, assembly GCF_019703515.2. NCBI lineage: Eukaryota > Metazoa > Chordata > Actinopteri > Cypriniformes > Catostomidae > Myxocyprinus > Myxocyprinus asiaticus. The sequence goes on from NC_059354.1 coordinate 34,423,673, forward strand.
AAAGTGCAAATTTACAGAAGATTTGCACAAAAACAATTCCCATGCTTTCGTCCAGGTTGAGATCTGTAGGAAGCAGAATGTAAGACATGTAAAGCTGGCACTTATGTATCAGTTGCTAATAAAGGTGCAAGTGATTTAGAAGCACACATTAGCTCTGCGAAACAAAGTGTCAGCAAAAGGTGAAAGTTAATTTACCTGATGAATGGACAACTTTTTGCTGGTAAAATTGTCATCACATTGCTTCATTTTCCATGGCCATTCAAAATAATACTAATAGTAAACGAAGGTACACTCATGGCATCAAATATTTTATTTTAGTACATGGACATTCATAGTAACACTGTTTTGAACCCTATTATTTCACCCCATCAAAAAAAGGTGTCCTCTTTTTGGAAAACCAGAATATGGTCACCCTAATCATGATGATTAACGTAAATTAACGTTAGCATTACTAGGTTAATTGGCATAACGTTACACTGCTTACGGCTTACTAGCTAGCTATTGTTAGCAGTCTGAGGTAACATTAAAAGATAAAAAGCTGAAACTGACATCCCTAGTTTGTACCCTGTGAGAGATTAGTTAGCACCACAGACTCTAGCTCTGAGTGAAAATTGTGGGTCGGGTAGTGTCGATCCAGCTAATTTTAGCCAATCGCTTTTAGCGAGGCAGGCCTTGGCTCTGTTTGTGAACAGCTGTCAATTAAACCCTGGCTGGGGGTGAAGAGCATCATGTATATCGGGAACAATTGGGGCGCTTTTTCTCACAGTTCGATTTATTTCAAAGTTGCCTACTGCAGCTTTAAGAGCACAAAATTGTTTACAAGAGCACTAAACAATTACTATATTATAAGAACACTAACCTCTTAATTTTGCTCTCATAGTGCACCAGATGGAAGTATTTAACTTTAAAATGTACAAAATTTTCTTATGGGGGAGCATGCCCCCGGACCCCCCTAGAGGGTTGAGGGTTGAAGGTCTACCCCCCCCCCCCCCCATAATCTCACAAAATCCTGTGGGAAACACTGTTCCTGTTATATTTTGGAATTTGTGTGTTTAAGCTTCAGTTTCACGTGAATTGAAAGTTCACATTGAGTCTGCCAAACCTGGCCATTAAAGCACCACGTGCCCACCGTCCGTAACCATAACAACAGCTCCAGTACCCATACGGGCACAAGATTTTTCCCATTTAGGCTTACAAAACCTTAACAAAAACTCTTTTATATTATATTAGGGCTGCACAATTAGTCGAAATAAAATCAAAACCGCGATATGGCCTTGTGCGATTATTAAATGGCAAAGGGCTGCGATTTATTCAAATAAGTAAATAGTCTACTTGCTTCAAAGTTTTTTTGCGCAGCTCTGTCCAGTCTATATTAAGTTAGAGCATTATTACAGCATCTTCAGAGTGGTTCTGTGCGCCACAACTATCTCATGCTTAGAGTAACAGACGTGCTCAGCATTCGGTTCCGTATATGCGCTAAGCGCTTTAAGTACACTACACCGGCGCGTCCTGCGTGAAGCGGTTTTTATCATCTGCGGCAGCAGCATATCAGTCTCCGCCAGGCACAGGTATCATAATAATAACGCGGAATACAAGATGGGGTATAATTCAAACAATTTTATTAAATGACTGCTGAGCAAACAGCATAATCAGTAGCACCTGTATAATCCAGAAACATACTATCTTCCTCCATTCTCTTGTCGTTTTTTTACCTCACGAGAGAGCGTGTCGCCCTTATTCCACTCCCAGCGGCAACAAGTGAAAGCGGAACTAATATTACCAACATCCAACAAAATGAAAATTCAATAAAGCATTGTTAAATGAAATATAATAATGAATAAAAATAATTACATCAATGGGTTATCAGTTCAGCTTCAGTTTGAATTTATTTACAGTAGAGAATAGTTTGTATAAGCCTACTTCTTTTTAAAGGCCTAGAGTAAAGAGTATAATTGAATCTTTTGTGTTTATTTATTCAACAAACAGTATTTTTGACAGCAGAATCTAGGCAACTATGGTATTACCAGCAGGAAAATTCAGTTAACAGTTACGTTGAGGAGAAAGCTTACATGTAACCAGTTTTGACAGAGCTGCTGATAAAAAGTTAAATGATCAGCATCGGACGATTAAAGGGAAAGAAAATAGGAGATCGGTATCGGATGTTCAAATCCTGATTGGAGGATTCCAGTTGATTGGGATTCAAAAACTAATGATGATAGTGGGGCTGAGACCCTATCACAAAATGGACTAAAACAGGTACATGGTGGATGGGTATAATTTGAATATGAAGAAGAATTTTTTTCCTTTGTTTCACTGTTTATATATTTATTTGTTTGTGGGTGAACTGAAAAAAGGTCTCAGTTTGGTTCTTTTTAAGAGGACTCAACTGTGAAAACCCCAGTAGCCTTTTGGCAGTTGAACATGTGAAAAACATTACCTTTATTTATTTTTTGTCTATCATAATCACAGTTCAAATCGCAATCGCATTATTTTTTCAAAATAATCGCAATGTGACTGTCCAAATCGTGCAGCCCTATATTATATACATAATGCCATGTGTAAATAAAGCATTTCAAGTTTTTTTTTTTAACCGTGGATTCTAAATTCTTACGCTTAAATAGTAAAACCGTATAATCGGGTCATTCCTAATTCAATGCATACTCTTAAATATTTATACACTGTATCATAACAAACATTCACAAAAAGCATTAGGGTTAATGTTACATTAAAAAAAAATTACCATTTCAGAAAATTACAATTCTTACCTGCTCATCTGAAATGCCCGTCTACTTTCCTCACCATGAAAAACAACTGATCATTTCTATGGATGCCTTTAACATCTTCACTGACTCCACATATGACTCATGTGATATATTTCATGTTTTCTAAATTCATAGGAAAGGTTTGTGTGGGTTACAGACCTACAGACCGAAACTGCACTTTGTCAGTCACAGACTGTCTTGTGAGTTTAGTCCTGCAGGGGTCGCTTGATGCTTCAAACCCAAATCCTCCATTCATCCGCATTTAAATCTAAGAATGCTTTATATCCATTTGGAGACATTTTACACTGGATAGTTATTTTTAACAAAAACTGATAATTGCAAGGATTCATACCTGTGAATGAAATCTATTTTTAAAAATTCTCTTCTAGTAATAATAAACTACTGTGAGTTCATGCATCCTGGCCAGCGGAGAAAATTAACAGGTACCACGTGACACCGCAGTCTAGTTGGGCGATACTAACTTGTACAATGGAGGGGGTACTTCAGTTTGTTGTCTCAACATGTCAGGCTCACAGCCAAGCAATTGCAAGGTATCACATATGAAATTATTTTCAGCGTTGATAAAAATAAACAAGGACAGATGCATGATTGGGGGGGGGGGCACATGTCACCCCCTTCACAGCATTGGGGGTCTCTCCCACTTCTACACCAGCGATATGGAGTACAGCTATGTGGCAGGGCGGAGGGCGGGGCCGTGATGCTGCACACTGGCCCCTAATCAGGCTGATCAAGCCTGAGAGGGATAAAGGCAAGGAGGCGGCAGTTCGAGAGAGAGAGAACTACAGGCAGCTGCCCTGTATGTGTTTGTCTTTTTAAGTTTATCATTAAACATTATATTGTCAAGCCGGTTCTCACCTCCTCCTTTCCCTTTTACATTGTTACAGGCTATTTTATGGTTGACAAGATTACTCTTAAACTAGTTGTAAAACCTACCCCAAAAGGACATATTAAAGCTTGCAGCTTTCCAACCTTGGCGGGTTTTGGTTTTCCACCTTGGTAAAATTTTGGTCATGTTTATTTTCCATTAAAAACGTAAATAACATAGCACTGTTTGAAATGATTGGTCAAACACTACGAGCCCTCTTGCACCAACTTTTTGTATGGCAACTTTCATCTAAACATTTCAATACCTTTTCTGTGCTTGCACAGATCACCCCAAACAACTTCAACATTATCAAGCACCCTTTAAAGTACATTCTACACCTCAAAGTCTGGCTTTTGTCAAATCCATTTCATTCCTTTGACTTTCTAATGTGGCAACATATAGAGCTCAATAGATTCTTGTCCATGTGCATGGTGCTGAATGCACACATTTCTGCCATGTGCCAGTGCGTTTTTTTTTTACTTTTGGATGAAATAACACACCAGTTTCAATCAGTTTTGAGTGGATAAATGAATTGCTTAAAAACAATTCGTAAAAACTTTTGTGCAAACTAAAGGGCATGCTAATGTTTCATCTTACAATTTCAGTACCTTTTTAGTGGTTGCACGGATTGCCCTTAAACAACTTTGACAATATAAAGCACCCTCTAAAAGATATACCAAACCTCATAGTTTGGGTATTGTCATATCTACTGAGTTCTGTTGACTTTGTAATGCAGCAACATATAGAACTCAGATTTTACATGGTGGAACAGATGGTTCCAGAATAAGTTGGATTCATTTATGTGAACCCTACTGAACACACTACTAGCTTTCATCTCAGCTGAATTTTGGTGTTGTTCCTATTTATAAATATGTCTGCGCAGATGCAGTACCTCAGTTTCATTTCTAGTAATCTATGCTCTGAAGGAAACATTAATTTGTTAATTCTTTTTAATCATTCAAAGTGTATTTACCATTCTCTAGTAAAATTTTCTAAATGTCATATCTTAACAGACACAGTTGACAAAAGGAGTACTGTGTCCTTTCAAAGGGTGTTTCATAACATAATCAGTCTTTCAACACTGTCCAATGACTTAAATTATTGAAATTATAATTATCCAAAAGTTTAAATATACAAACATTGAGTATAGTGAGATGAATTGTTTTTTTTTTTTAAATATTAAATGTTAGTAGCTATTAGTACCAATTAAACTGTACAACAATGGATAAGTTACTCTATTTATTAAAATAAAATAAAAAAATAAAATAAAAAATAATAAAAAAATCAATAAAATTTTACATTTCTAAAGTAGACCAATATGTCTAAGGTATTCAACATCCACAAATTCAATATTCAACATCCCTCAACTAGTAATACAATGGTTATATAAGCATATGTTATAAGAATAAAAATGTGCCGATTGTCAGTACAGGACAGACAATAAAGATAACAACGCACGCTGATCAGCATCCGTAATCAAACGAAGGTGGTTTCATCACATGTTGGTTGCAAGCGAATAAAAAAACTTAAAAGAAAACACTTTATAGACAGTCCCTAACTGTTCCAACACACGGCAGAGATTCGGAGAAAATATGACAAAATCAATGATCGCATATTTTGTTGGATTAAATTAGTTGTAGCTGACTGTCATACATGCCAGTTATTATAATTTACAAACACTGATCGTATTACATCCATTATTAGAAATCTATTGACAAAAAAAGTCAGAATGTGTGAATATGAAACAAACTTTACTGCAGTATTCAATCTCTTTATCTACAATAAATATTTGTATAATGCAGTAGTAATATGGACAAGAATACATGACCTGCAGACAGGAAATACAATTTAGAGCTGTACACCTTTCATTCAAGGATAGGCAACTAAAACTTCCAGCATAAAAAATGAAGATAGACCCTGATTAACAATAACCTACACTCCTGACTGACAGGTCGACTTGACGCGTGGAATTTTTCGAAGTGAACAACAGAGCGCGTCATCCTCAACGGCTTCGAAATTTCTAGAAGCGACGCTTGCCAAACACGACGGAACGACCGTTATAACCGAACGATGCGTTTTGCTGTAATATTTAAAGTATGGGGTTAGAATAGTTTCTAATTAACATACAAATGGACAGAGATTCACAAATTAAAAAAATAAAAAAATAAATTAAAAAATGTTCACGAATACATTGAATGAGATCCACAAATAAATGTAAGGAGTTTCGCGAAAATTAAATGAATTCACAAATAAATAAAATGAGATTTGCAAATAAAAAAAAAATGATTTGCAAATTTATTTTTTAACCTCTGATATATAATATAGAACTGGACTGCTCATGATGTCACAGCAGTGAAGCTACTGCGCGGCCATCTTTGTATTCCCTAACATTCTGTACTCCCTATGGGTCTTAATGGGAAATCATCTGTTTTTGGGGAGTAATTTTTACCCATCCAGTCACTTAAAAATAAATAAATTGAAGTCTGCATATACAGCATCTCAATGCTGTATATACATGTAATTAGTTATTTATTTGGACTAATTTTTTTCCTGCTTACTTTATCCCCTTTTCTCCCGATTTGGAATGCCCAATACCCACTACTTAGTAGGTCCTCGTGGTGGCACGGTTACTCACCTCAATCCGGGTGGCGGAGGACAAGTCTCAGTTGCCTCCACTTCTGAAACCGTCAATCCGCGCATCTTATCACGTGGCTCATTGTGCATGACACAGAGGAGACTCTGCATGTGGAAGCTCATGCTACTCTCCATGATCCACGCACAACTTACCACGTGCCCCACTGAGAGCGAGAACCACTAATCGCGACCACAAGGAGGTTACCCCATATGACTCTACCCTCCCTAGCAACTGGGAAAATTTGGCTGCTTAGGAGGCCAGGCTGGAGTCACTCAGCACACCCTGGATTTGAACTCGTGACTCCAGGGGTGATAGTCAGCGTCAATACTCGCCGAGCTACCCAGGCCCTTTTTTCCTGCTTACTGAAAGTGCAAGCGTGTTTTGTTACTCTTTATCGCAGCAGCATTACCTTCAGCAGCGCACGTGTTACCTCATAAGAAACAAGTTTAAGGAACCGAGGTAAGATATCAGTAGACATTTTCAAACATATGTTCTGCAGGCTTTAAAGTGTTTCTGAATACATAATTATGCAGAGTTACTTTTGTTTACGTTGAACATTTGTGGTTATTTTCTAAATTAATATTAGCTATGTAGCTAATGTTAGTTTAGGAAAATAACCACAATGAATAACAGTATAGCTCACCAAGTTAGCTTTTTTTGGTCAAGCTGGATATCTACAGATCAACACTGGTGATACAACTGATGAATATAATGTGGGCTTGCACTAATTCTCTGTGTGCGATATGTTCTTTTTGCAGTGCAGGCCTGAACACGGCCCAACTCACGGGCATCATTTCTAAAGTTGTCCGTTGGAATTCACGAGGAGCACATAGATATTGTAGAAGTTAAACAAGGTAAGTTTGCAGTTTGGATTTCAATAATCATCCCACTGAATGTTAGATAAAACCGGAATTAGTTTGCAACAGGAGGAAAAAGCTGTATGAGGAAACAGTTGTCAGCCTGGCTTCACTGGAGAGCTGTTTTAACAGGTAAGAGAAGAGACAACAATAGCTGATTTAAGTAAAAAAAAAAAAAAAAAAAAAAAAAATCCTGTTTTTATTTGCAATGTAGATACTTTTGCAACATGCAGTATAACAATAGTCTTATAAAATTACTGTTTCAGATAGTTATAACTTTTAATGTTAATAGAAAAGTTGACCCAAAAATTTAAATTCTGTCATCATTTACTTAACCTCATGTCTTTCCAAATCCATGCGACTTTCTTTCGCAGTACCTAAAAGAAGGTATTTTGTATTCCATATAAGGAAAGTAAATGGTGAGCAAAACAGCTTGTTTTGGTCACAACTGACTTTCATTATATGGACAAAAACATTCTTTTTTTTAAATCCACTTTTTCTCCCAATTTGGAATGCCCAATCCCCACTACTTAGTAGGTCCTCATGGTGGCACGGTTACTCACCTCAAGTGAGTGGTGGAGTTACTCACCTCGAGTGGTGGTGGAGGACAAGTCTCAGTTGCCTCCGCTTCTGAGACCGTCAATCCGCGCATCTTAACACGTTTCCTTGGCAATGAATTGGAGTCTGATGTTTGTGTAGCTTTCTGCAATGCACTTTATGAGTATGAAGATGTGATTGTTGTATGGTTCTAGGTTGAACATGTGTGCCTCAAGTTCCTTGAATGCAGAACCACCATGGAATTCCACAACCTTTGTGGAGACCCTGGATTTAAATTTGGTATCAAATTCAGAGATGGGTCTTGTGAGTGTGTGCTGTTGAATAAATCTCTCAGCTGTCTTGCAGACTTTCAGGATGCTGTCTGACAGTCTGATAAGTCCACCACGGGACTTCATGTCGATCAGTGTGTGTCCAAGTTCATCTTGGGAAAAGCTCTAGACACTGAGTGCTGATAAACAGGTAGTGCACAAACTTCTTCATTATTGTTTTAACTACAAAGCCTGCTATGAACCCCACCACAGCCTCTGAACATGGACAAGCTGGGAAGACTTACAGTGATGTTTTTCTCTGTGTCTTCTGTTTCAGGCTGAACGTCACTTTGCTGAAATGCTAGCATATCAGAAGGTGTTGCCTCCAGTACCACACTGTGCTATCCAGTGGAGAACAGATGCCACTAGCTCTGATGGCATGTCTTGCTACCATTCTTTTGAAAGCTAACTTAAATTGCCTTGCTGTGGGATTGTTGTTAAATCCATTAGCAGATTTGCCCACACGTGATAAGATGCGCTGATTGATGGTCTCAGACAGGAAGGCAACTGAGATTCGTCACCCGGATTGAGGCGAGTCACTACGCCACCACAAGGACTTAGAGCACATTGGAAATTGGGCATTCCAAATTGGGGATAAAAAAAAAAAAAAGGGTGTCTAAATGACAGAATTTTCATTTTTAAGTAAGTCAACCCAAATACAATGTTACGGTTTATTTAAGTTTTGTATTGCACTTTCATTTCAAGACATGACATTGTAATTTAAAAGAAATCTGACATAACAGAAAAATAAAGAATCTCATATTACACATTTTAAAAGGTGTCCTGTATTGGAGCTGGAACCACTGAGTTTTGGAGCAGGTGAGTCAAGTGCTCAAAGCTGATGGGCAGTACACAGGAGAAACATCTGAAAAAGATGGCAATAACTAATAAGTCAATTATCACTGTCAGAACATGATGCTGTATATTATGAAGGGATGCTGTAACAGTACCTCCTAAAACAGTCACACAAAAGTGCTAAAATGCTAAATTCTAATAAATATTACCTAACAACTGTTTTTATTAAATACATTAACATAATATGAAACCAAATTATTGCATAGCAGATCTTGTACACTGTGTAATATTGGGTATTAATTTATGGTTTGGGCTCCTAAGATTATCTAATATGATTCATGTTTTATAAAGGCACTATCTGTACTACTGATCTTTTGTAGTGTCTAGTAGTGTGTCTGTTTGGATCCGCCATGTAACATTAAGAGTAAAGGTTTTGACAACACATACACACATACATTTCCAGTAAGTAGCTAGGAGTTTTAGTCAAGAAACTTGGTTAAAATTAAAATAGCAGACTCATACAGTCAGCCAGGTTAGCTATAAAGCTAATGATCAAGACTCTACAAATGGGCAATTTTCAGCTGTTGACATTTAACAAGACACTACACATGTTTAAAACTGAGAAAATGATACGAACCTTAAGTCACAGTATTCCTCTAATGACGTCCATTTCTTTAAAAGTTTGCAGCCTTGGAGCATATCTTTATGTGCTTGATTCCATTCTCATGAGAGCGTTGTGATTCTGGTCCCGCCTTGATAGTAAAACGAAGTGCGATTGGTTGAAGACAGAACGTGCTACGATTGGTCCGAGTAATGTGGCCGTTATCTGATTGGCTTGAGTAGACGATGGGTGGAGTCCACCTATTTGTGGATTGCCTGCAGCTCTCGTACAAGAAATGTTTCAGAAGTCACAATTGCACAGCAAGCGATCCACAAATGAATGCTGGACAGAGTTGTGTTTTTGAGTTAAATCATATTTGAAATATTTATTTTTATTTGCAAATCTCATTTTATTAAATTTCATTTTTATTTTTGATTTATTTGTGAACCATTTTTTTTATTTGTGAATCGCTTTGCATTTGTATGTTAATTAGAAACAATTCTAACCCCATATAAAAGTGACCAATCCAGACATATTGGCATTTTCGATAATAATTTCTTGTTCATTTATGAAAACAGTGTTTTAGTAGACTGAATTCAATCAAATTTGGCGCCTCTTAACTTCGCAACACAGTCACTTGACAAGCCCTGTTCGGATCATTGGTTATGTACATTTCTCAATCTCCCTTCATGACTAATATGGTCAATAGAGAAAAACTTACCATTTTTATGATATTGCCTTGAAATTACAAAAGCAGTGTTTTCAGCGTGTGTTCGTAGAATGGATGATCCCAGATGATCGAAGCGATGCTGTCATCTACGCCAGTTTATGGCCGTTTCAGAGCTAAAGGTTGCTGTGCAGGCTATGCTCGCTGTCAAAAGAGAACTTAAAAAGTTTTCAAAAGAGCGTTTTATTCTATATATGCCGTTTCACCAGAATGTACGACGGTCCAAAGTTGCCTTTTATAAAGCTCCATCCACTCAGTTTCTTCCATTGTACACTCCCATGGGTTAGTAAATGTGACGTGTCACAGACTCAATCTTATTTGCATATAAAGGCGCCGCTCAACTATTTCTGGAAACAGTCTCCTCCAGCAGTTTTGAAAGACTCTTTCATGTCTTACCACCTCTTGTAGTCTATTACTAAAATGACAATTCTCTCTTCATTTACTCAACCTCATGCCATCCAAGATGTATATGACATTCTTTCTTCTAAAGAACATAAATGAAGATTTTAGAAGTATGTCTCAGCTCCGTAGAGTGAATGGTGGCCAGAACTTTGAAGATACAAAAAGCATATAAAGGCAGCATAAATGTAATCCAAACAACTCCAGTGGTTAAATCAATGTCTTTAGAAGCAATATAGTCGGTGTGGATGTGAAACAGATCAATATTTAAGTCCTTTTTTACTATAAATCTCCACCTTTGACCAGCCCTGATCACTAGGTGGCGATATGCACAAAGAAAGTGAATCGCCAAAAAACAAAAGGAGAAGAATATTGGAGTGAAAGTGCAGATTTATAGTAAAAAAGGACTTAAATATTTAGGCTATCTATGTCACGGTCTTGTCACTCTGTCAGTCTGGGTTTTTGTGTGACAGGATCATGACATCATTGTTCTATGTCTGTCTTGTGTTTTGTCTTCTGTCTTTGTGTGAGCGCACAGCTTCAGTTGTGGTTTCCCTCTCATGCGCTCTGCGGTCGGTCTTGTGGTTCATGTCGGGAGCATGGTGTCTGGATCCTGACTTCCCTGTCTGGTTCGGTTTCGGTTTTGGTGTCGGGATCCAGAAACTCATGCTCCATGTCTTGTCTTGGCGTGAGTGCATTGTGCTTATGTAACCTTGGCGGGATGCACTTACGTCAACAATCTGTGTCTGTCTCTCGTGACCGCGGACGTGCATTGCGCTTGCTTTGTGCTGCGCGCCCGGGTCGTGAGCTGTCTTCACGTTGTGCTGAGGTTCGGTCACTTCAGTCTGAGGTATCGGGTTTGTTGGTGGTCGATCTCTCGCACAGGTGTCCTGTCGTTTTGTCGCCTGTTGCGTGCATCATGTGGTGTTTGACTCATGATGTACGCTCAGGTTTTGTATAGTGTTAGAATGCATGGCATTGCTTTATTAACGTTGCCGTGCATTCTCTCATCTTATCTGCCGGTTGGCATAAGTGCATATTGCCTTATTGTCCTGGCCATGTGCGCTCATGCCATTCAGGTGTTTGTGTCTTGTGAGAGCACGTGGTTTTGTTTTGTTTCTTTTTGCCTCGTGTCTCTCAATCTTCCGTCATACCCCGTCTCCTTGATTGCCCATTATTAGTTAATTTGTCTCACCTGCCCTTTTAGTAACCTGTTTGATTTCTCTCCCTATTTTAGTCTCCTCATGTGTGCTGTCCAGGGCCAGTTCGTCTTGTTTGTTGGTCTTGTTTCACTAATTGTAAATTAAATTATTACAGATCATAGTTTGGATGTGCTCTGTTTGACCGAAACCTGGCTTAAACTGGATGAATATATTAGTTTAAATTAATCTACTTCCCCAGGTTATTGTTATAAACATGAGTCTCACCTTAAGGGTTGATGAGGAGGTGTTGCTACAATTTACAGTGCTTTTTACAAGTTTTTGGTGTTACTCGGAAAACAGGATATAAGTTTAAGTCTTTTGAACTAATAATGCTTAATGTGACACTGTCAGATACAGTAAAAAAATCTCTGTCATCTTTTGCACTTGCTACAGTATATAGATCACCCGGGCCATATTCTGATTTCCTTGGTGAATTTGCAAATTTTCTGTCAGATCAAGTAGTTATTGTGGATAGAGCTTTAATTGTTGGTGACATCAACATAATGAAAATGACACATTGGGATTAGCATTTATCGATATTCGAAACTCTCTTGGAGTCAGACAAAATGTGACAGGACCAACTCATATGCTAGATTTAATACTGTCATATGGAGTTGATACTAAAGAAATTCTGCCACAGAGTGATTACATCTCAGATCATTACCTCGTCTCTTGAATGCCGATCAGCTAATGTTACTCAATCTACACCATGCTATCGTTCGGGTAGAACTTTTCTTTCGACCACTAAAGTTAGCTCCACTAATAATCTTCCAGATTTTTCTCATATACTCAGTAAGCCAAAAAGCCTAGAATAACTTGAAGTAATACCAGAAAATATAAATACAGTCTTCTCTAGCACTCTTGATAGTGTCCAGATTCCCTGTAATCTCAGAATCTCTTCTTAATATTATGAACTCCTCACTATCCTTAGGACATGTCCCAAGAAACTTTAAAATGGCAGTTATCAAACCACTTATTAAGAAGCCACAGCTTGATCCAGGAAAATTGGCTAGTTATAGACTGATTTTAAATCTCCCGTTCAAATCTCCTGTAGAAAATACTAGGTAGTGTCCTCCCAACTATGTTAATTTCTACAGAGAAATAGTATATATGAACAATTTCAGTCAGGATTCAGGTCCCATCACAGTACAGAGACTGGACTTATTAGAGTTTCAAATGACTTGCTCTTAACATCTGATTGCGGCAGCATTTCTCTTCTAGTGCTTTTAGATCTTTGAATAGGTTGAGAATTATGTTGGCATTTGTGGACTTGCATTAGCATGGTTTAGGTCCTATTTAGCAGACCGCTACCACTTTGTCTGTGTAAATGAGGAACTGTCAAATCAAATAAATGTTAAGTATTGAGTGCCACAGGGATCAGTTTTAGGTCCTCAGCTTTTCTCCTTATATATGCTTCCCCAGGGAGATATTATCATGAATCGTGGAATAAGTTTCCACTGTTATGCCAATGATACCCAGGTTTATATTTCTTCGAAACCCAACAAAATTTCACAATTCTCCAAATTAGCTGAGTGTATCAATGAAATCAAAGATTGGATGGCCAGAAATGTCCTTCTATACAATTCCGACAAAACAGAGGTACTAATTATTGGACCAAAAACCTCTAAAAATAAGCCGCTAAAATATCATTTGACTCTCAATGGATGTACTGTTACATATGCCGAAGAACTTAGGTGTTATATTTGATACCAATCTTTCCTTTGAAAATCAGTTTCCAATGTTTGTAGAACAGCATTCTTCCACCTCAGAAAGTAACGACACATTCTCTCTGTTGCTGATGCCGAAAAACTCATTCATGCGTTTATGACCTCAAGACTAGATTATTGTAATGCATTACTGGGAGGATGTCCTGCAAGTTCAATAAAAAACTTCAATTGGTTCAAAATGCAGCAGCCAGAGTGCTGACTAGAACCAAGAAATATGAGCATATTAGCTCCATTTTATCATAGTTACATTGGTTACCTATTAAATGTTGTATTCATTTTAACATTTTGTTAACTACGTACATAGCTTTGAATGGTCTAGCTCTGCAGTACTTAAGTGACCTTCTGTCACGCTGTATTCCATCAAGTTCTTTACAATCACAAAATTCTAGCCTGTTAATATTTCCTAGAATATCAAAATCCACAAAATGAGGTAGATCCTTTTCCTATTTGGCTCCTAAACTATGGAATAGTCTCCCTAACACTGTTCGGGACGCAGACACACTCACTCAGTTTAAGTCTAGACTAAAAGCTCATCTATTTAATTCAAGTCAAGTGGGTTTTTATTGTCATTCACCTATATAGCTTATATACATTGGAACAAAATGTCATTTTTTCCAGGACCATGGTGCAACACAGAACAGTACGCAAGACTACATAAAGTGCAGTACACAACAGAGTGCAGGACAATAAATACACAGAACAGAACAACAGGACAATAAATACGCAGGGCAATAAATACACAGAAAATGAGCAGTAGACTGTAAAATATTTTGTAGTGTAGCAGCAATAAGTATAGCATAATTATATGTATATTTAGGTATAGCAAAAGTATAGCATAAATGTGTTCCATAATAATAAATTCCTGCTTGGTGTCAGAATCCACTGCTATGTGTCTCTGAGTGATGACGACTAAATGCAGCCGGTGCCAGCCAGACATCACTTCAGTCTATTACGATGGACTTCAGGGGATGAACTGATGCCAACTCCAACCATAAGACATGGGATACTTCATATGCCACTGCCTGAACCTTGGACTTAGGAAAGACTTCACTGAAATGACCTGCTGGTTGAACTGCGATGCACCTCACTGATCTCTGCCTGCATCACCTTGGTCTAAAGATGGACTACACTCTTAAAATGGAATACATAAACTATTAATTATTTGCCAACAAAAGCCTTCATCGGCCAACTAACAAAGGACAATGAATCTATGTTAACTTCTGCAGTTAATCCAGGCTGAACTTCAAAGACATTAGTCATTAATCTTACAGATCATATATAATCTATGTATAAACACTGGCCCTTAACACTTACTTAGTTTACTAATTTTAAACCATGACCTGCACTGCACATAAATAACTAATATTGGCATTATATCTATGCTGTTTAGCCAGAGGGGAACTGGCCCCCATAGTGAGCCTGGTTTTTCCAAGGTTATTTTTCTCCATTAACCAACATCTTATGGAGTTTTGTGTTCCTTGCCACAGTTGCCTTCGGCTTGCTGACTGGAGTTCTAAATACAATTATTATTTAAAGCTAGGGTATGTAATCCAGAGAGGCTAGCAGTTAGCAAGCTAGCTTTGAAAGCATAGAGCCCGCCCTCGCTTCAGAGGTGTCTCCAAAGCCACGCCTCCACACACACACATACACACACACACACACACACACACACACACACACAGAGCAGAGTTAATTCTGCTTTTAGCACGCTCTTGATCCAGACATTTTTTCATTGTAGAAGTTTCTAACACGGTCTTTCTTTTCTTGTTTCCTTTTACTGGTGATTCAGGAGGAACATAAGGTAGCTGCGGTTCGTCTTCCATTCTCGCGCTCACTCTGCACAGCGCCAAGGAACCCGCGCTGATGAAGTGTGATTGTCTGCGTGAACAAGTTAGACAGGAAGGACATCCTGTCATAACATTCGGACCGAATGCAATGATTGGTCGACCATTTTTTAGTCCCGTCCCTTCCACAGAAGATAAATATATATATTTTTTTACATTTAGACCACTTAAATTATTGATTGCTATCAGGATGTGAAGAGACTTTCATGCAGTATAACAAAAAATGTTTCTGGAAAAGATTGCACACCCTAGCTTTAATTATTTATTTTTATACTCAATTTACAATCATATTTAATTAAACTACACAATGATGATTTTACAGATATTACAGTTTTCATTTTCTGTTAATGCATGATTTTCTGTAAAGCTGCTTTGAAACGATGTGTGTTTTGAAAAGCGCTATACAAACAAAAATTACTTAACTTGTTCCTCAAGCCTTGTTCGAGTTGGTCCTGTACCCCATCCAGTCGTTCCTCTGTGTTTTTTCCTCCAGCCCATCATTTACCTCATTTTTCCCCCTACGGGGTAGTTTGAGTTTTTGTGTTTGTTTATTTTTGTATTAATAAAGCTGTTTGTTTTTTATTCTGCGTTTGTTTCCTGCCTCTGCTTCAGTCGTGACAATCTGTTTCTCACCCACACCTAGTATATTGCTTCTGAAGACTTGGATTTAACCCCTGGAGTCTTATGGATTACTTTTATGCTCTTATATACTTTTTGGAGCGTCAAAGTTCTGGCCACACACTTGTACTGTATGGACCTACAGAGCTGAGATTCTTCTAAAAATCTTTGTTGTGTTCAGCAGAAGAAAGAAAGTCATACAAATCTGGGATGGCATGAGAGTAAGTGAAAGATGAGAGAAATTTCATTTTGGGGTGAGCTATTCCTTTAATATTGGAAAATGCCAGAAAACCGCCCTTCTTTAGCCACCATTAAACATCTAAGTCTGAACGAGAAACAGTCTTTATAAAGTTAATTATTTTAAGCCTCTTAGATTTTGCAGTCAAAAGAACAATCTGGAAATTTAACTCAAGGTTTCTGAGCAGTGGTGTTTGTTGTGCCTATCAAGACTGTTCTTCACCAAGATGATGCCAGTTACGTTTGTTCCAGATTTTAGGTGGATTGTTGCCTGCAATTATCAATCAATTATGTTGCAGTGTTTCTCAACTGGTGGGTCGCAGGACTGTTCGGACTGGGTCGCTGACAGCAGGGAAAGGACATGCATGATTCTCCCACTGAAAATTTTTCGATAGCTGCCTAAGTAAAATTTCAGTGCTTTATACACACAAAAGGCTTCTCATCTGCGACACGATATTTTCGCTGTGCGATTAAAGTGTGTTTTTCGCGCGAGTGTAACGGAACAACTCGCGCCAATGATCTGCTCTCTGATCCACTGTATCTCTGGCGCGCATGCTCGCCCGCCGCACATCAAAGCCCATTTGAATTCTAGTGAGAATTTTTCTAGTTTCGCTATGGAGGAAGTCAAACCTCTCAAACAGGCAGCCATGACATTATACACAGCAGTGAGGTGGAACAGAGCAACACTGTGCTATGCGCCAAAATAAAGTTGTTGTTTTTAAAATTACACATCACCCTTACAAAAATGTTTCACGATTTTACAGTAGTAACAGTAACTGTGATATTTTGACAAATGTTATAGTTTCATATTAAATAATCTATTAGGTAGAATCTGTACTATTTTTCATTAACACTATAATTTATTATTATTATTATTATTATTATTATTAGAAAAACTAGCTACATCATGGTCTTATGCCTGTGCTTATATGTCATTACACTGAAAATATAAGGGCAAATACATAAATGGCTTTAAAGTCTGGACCTCCAAGACTTGACAAATTATTAATAAAGTTTTCCTCCTGTGTAATATATGTTCTGTTAGAATGATGTTTGATATTAGGAAATAAACTAGATAATAAATATAATGGGCTCATCGATATGCTCATCAACTTTTAAAACGGGGAAGAGAACTTCTTTTTGTTGTTGACATCAACAAAAAAAAAAAAAAAAAATGTCACTTGATACATGCATTTATACTTGAAAACCATGAACAAAACTATGCAAGATAAAAGAAAATGCGACCCAGGATACATTAAATACAGGTTACGTTTTTTACTATGGTGGGTCGCCATTTGATGTCCAAAATCTGGGTCCCGAAGCAAAACCAGTTGAGAACCACTGATGTATGGTATTATTTTTAGCATCACTGTATGCTTACACACTGACATAACAGTGAACTTAACAACCGCTCCATCATTAAGCAATATCATAAATGCAAGAGTGTTGTTGTATTAAATATAAGCAAAGCTGTGGTTCGGCCGTGGCCTCATGCCACAGGTTATCACAACTGAGATAATATTTTGTTCAACAATGCTTTAATTGTGGCATACTTAAAAAATATTTAAAAATAAATAAACTAAGCTACTCACTTGCTTAGTCTAACTATATAAATCTGTATTTGGGTGAAAGCATCAAGGTATTGAAATTATGTCATATGCAACTGACCTACTTGAAATAGCGTGGGCTGTGAAAAATCAAAAACAAAAAAACATTGCAATTACATTTCAAAACATAAGATAAGGATGTTATCACAAATCATCTGAGATAAACTAATGTCGTCAGTGAATGACTGCAATTTTATTTTAAATCACCCATTTTTGAGGAAGTCAATTGTATAAAGTTAAAAAAGATATGCTAGAGGGATCCTGGCTGCATAGCTGGAAATTACCATGTGTGCTTTAGGCTAATGGAATTGAGCACAAGATTGAAGGTCAAAAACGGCTGATCTTTATTTATGCTTTCAAACTTCCTGTAATACCAGTATATCAGGTTCTGATTTAAAATAAATAAATAAATAAATAAATGTATATGCTCTTTTGCAAATAGTACAATGTCCTCAAGATTTACCATTGTACAGGTTTTGGACTGACCACTAAATGCAAGATGTACAAAAGGTTTAAAAGGATAGTTCACCATAAAAAAAGAAAAATAAAATATGTCATCATTTAGTCCAAAGAAACACAAAAGATGATAGGCAGAATGACATCTTCAGTCACTGTTCACTTTCACTGAATGAAAAAAAGATACAATGAAAGTGAATGGTAACTGAAACTAGCATACTACCTAACATCTACTTTTGTGTTCCACAGAAGAAAGAAAGTCCTAAGGGTTTGGAACAACATGAGGGTGTGTAAATGAAGACAAATGTTGCAGACTGAGATAAGGTATATCCTGCTCCCAAATAAAAACAATGGGGCACATTATATAAATACTACATCTGTTTCTAAAACGGTAAACTCGTGTCCTACCCCCGTGATCTTTCCGAATAATTTCCCACTAAGAAGAATAACTACATTTCCCACACTGCAAGAGTTGAGCTCTTACGTTTTTCTTCCTAGACTCTGACGCATGCGCAGTGTTTTTGACCTACACCGTCGCAGGGGAAATGGCAGCGCTTGGACTGGTGCTGCAGGTGTGACATTCTGAAAACCTTTATTATTGTTTGGCAAATCACGAACTGTCTGGTTATGTGTTGTTAAATCTATGCAATCTTTTGAAACTGTAATTATTTGACATGTAACCAAGGTGGTTTTTCCCACCTGATAACTGAAAGAGCCCTTGATAGGCAGTTTCTGAACCGCAGCATGTAAGTCGAACCGTGTGATCTTGAGTGGTTAATAATCCATGTTATATTTTTAATACTCATTACATTCTCGCAACTAGGCTTGCATGAATTATATATATTTTTTACTTGTTTACAAGAGGGCCTGATGTGTTTCTCTTCGTGCATGCTCATTCTGAAGGTTACAGTTGTAAAAATGTGATTTAACTCAGTGGCTGTGTCTCCAAACCTATCGAGCTACTTACCTAGTAGACAGTATTTTTGTACATCATAGGCGCGTGCAGCACTTTTGGGAATCATATGATGCCCAGAAATTTTGTCTAGGTAGGCAGATGACTAGACTTCGAGACATGGTCAGTAATTAATTGGTCGTGTAACCAATAGTCCGTTCCTTTACGACTCAGTACACTTGACATTGCGTCACTAAGCTGACGCATATGAGGAGTGTCCTTCTACAAGACCTAGTTGAAACCTCTCTACAATAACACGAATTCTAATATTGGCTATGGTGTTTGAGCCCTGCCATTTTAGGCGCGAAGTTGTCCGCTATAAAAGCGGGTGCTAACGCCATTCCTCAGAATATTCTTCTTTCACGACAGCAATTCATCTCTCGTCTTGAAGTCCTCTACTACTTCGCAATTAACATACACAAGTCAGCAGGTGGGATCTTCACAGCAACGAGAAGACTCCGCTCCCCTGCAGTGTTCCGGCAAACATTAACTCCGCCTTGACGCTTTGCTGATATACGGGCCGCTTCAGCTTCCTGATTCCCCGCGGTGCTTCAGCAGGAGTTTTGTATCCTTATAAACTATTGTGTGTGTGTGTGTGTATATATATTATGTGTTCGTGTCTTTTTAAAGATATCATTCTGTAGGTGTTTTCTTAGGCAAGGGACACATCCCGCTGTCAGATCAGCATGAGAGCTTCATTCACTGTCTGGGCTGCGCCGATACAGAGACTGCTCTCACTGTGAGGGCATGAGTCTCAAGATGCTTCGCTCACGAATCGCCCTTGTTCAGAGGGACTGTTCAGCCTCGCGCCCTCCCACCCGCCTCTACTGTGAATCCTGAGGGATCTCACGAGGAGGCACGGCAGGGTCATGAGGTCGAGCAGTATGAATTTGAGGTGGACCTTGTGTCAGCACATGCCTCGCGAGCCCCTCAATATCCTATGCTGATACATTATGTGCGTGACGAGCTTCAGCCCTCTGTAGGAGCGCGCCGCCTCGTCACGTTCGGCAGTTCTGACGCTGGGGATGATGAAGTTATGTCTCTCGCTGCATCTGGCGAGTGGTCAGTGGATGATGCTGCCATCCCTTCCCCCAGCGAGGGCGAGTAGCTTGCACGTGCCACTAAAAAGGAAATGCTTTGCTTCCTTTCAAGGGTGGTCAAAGAGCTCGGTCTCAAGTAATCTCCTGAGAAACCTGAAAAAACCTCACCTTGATGAATGGTTTGTGCAGTCCAGAAGCTGTTATCGACCACATTCTGGAGATCTGCCCTGCTGTTCCCGGAAGTTCATAACGAACTGACAAAATTCTATTCAGCTCGCTCGCACAGCGATTCTACTCTTCTCAATAAACTGGACCACGGGAAAGACAAAAGTTATGCCCAACTATCCCCCCTGAAAGAGGCGGTAGCGGCACATCTCTGCCCAGCAAGTAGCAGGGCATGGAACTCACGCCCCATTCATCTTTCTTAGCCGCGTCGACTAACGTCCACACTGGCTGGAAAAGCATACTCGGAGGTGAGCCAAACTGGTTCAGTATCCACACGATGATGGTGCTCCAAGTTTTCCAAGCTAAGCTCCTCAAACAAATGGACGAGCAAGGCTACGATCCAGAGATGTTCAAAGAGCTCCGCACCACTACGGACTTAGCGCTGAGAGCCACAAAAGTCACTGCACAGGCCATTGGCAAGTCAATGAGCAGCCTGGTGTTTTTGGATCAGCACATCTGGCTGACCCTCATGGAAATGCGTGACACGGGAATAGCTGCTCTATTTGATTTGGTGTCTCCAGCTGGCCTTTTCGGAGGTTTTGTGGATAGATTTGCTGAGCGCTACGTCATGACTTTGCAACACAGGCTATTTTATGCCAAAACAGAGCAGTACTTCATCACAACCGACTCGCTGCCGCTCTGTCTTGGGCCAGCGCCTGGCTAAAAACGCCACACCTACTGCCTCAGTGCCGCCAAATGTCCCCGCCGAGCCGCTGGTGAAGCCACGCAAGCTGTGGCCTAAACGAAGGCAGCCGCCTCAGCACAAACCCCGCGCCGACGGGAAACCCCGCGCAGCAAAAGCACTCCAGACACAATGCTGTTACCCTCTTCCCCACTGCTATTTTTCGGGAAAGGAATATTGTTGTTCAAAATGTTGTTCAATATGTTGTTTTCTGTGTCTCACATTAATCACATGCAATAAAGTTTGAACATTATGCACAACCGCTTCCCATTGGTGCGTGGCGCATTATATCATGAATGGACATACAAAGATTGCAAAAAGAGTACAGTGCTCGCACAAGATTCTCACACATTTTCAATAAGGGCTTTCCCACTTCAAAGCCCACACATTATGCACAACCGCTTCCCAACGGTGAGTGGCGCATTATATCTTGTAATGAACATACCAGATTGCCCTCTGTCCCATTACGCAGATGAGTGGCAAGCTCTTACTGGCATTCCGACTGGGTGCTAAAAACAATCGAACATGACTATACGATACAATTTGCAGGTTGGCTGCCCCGTTTCAATGGTGTTCTGTCTTCCACGGTTCCGTCCGAAGACGCGCCGGTGTTACGAGCCGAAATACACAATCTACTCGCAAAGAATGCGATAGAGGTTGTTTCATATGAATTAATAAACCTGCTGCGCGAATGCGTGGCAAGTCCTCAAGGGTATGTCAGAGCTGGTGTTTACGGCGATCGAACACAATCTGTGGCCCCGACCATATGGGGTATAGAGTCTCATTTTTTGGTTTTGCACTCAAACCCAGAAAAGGCTATGTGCCTAAGGTTATAACCACACCCTTCAGAGTGCAGGTGGTTCACCTTCAAGACTTTATAAACCTCCATTTAATTCGGATGAGGAACAGTCCTTGCATTTGTTATGCACATACGTTGAGCGCACACGTTAGTTCAAACTATCTGACCAACTCTTTGTGTGCTATGGAGGATGCACGAAAGGAATGTCCATCTCCAAGCAAAGCGTTTCTTACTTGATCGTTGATACAGTCACCCTGGCTTACGAGTCGCAGGGTGCGAATTGCCCAATTGGTGTTAAAGTACACTCAACTAGAGGCATAGCCTCTTCTTGGGCTTGAACGAACAGTGTGTCCATACAAGACATATGTTTTGCAGCAGGATGGTGTTCTCAAAACACATTCGCAAGGTTTTACAACCTAGACATAACGTCTCTCTCAAAACAAGTCCTCTCTGTCTAGAGCGCTTGTTATTTTATTGGCTAAATGTATACTTATGCCCCTCTTTTTTAGTTACAGGCCCCGTCACTTTACACATCCTCCTGCATTCGGACTGTTATGTTCCCAAAGTTATAGGCACTTCTTTATAAATAAGCTTCCTTTCCGACTGGGTTCATAAGGGGTTAATCCATACTATATGACCATAGTTCATATATATATATATTTTGAATGTTCCCCTCCTGACTGACCATGAGGGTCATTCACTTGCGGCATACTCATGTCGGTTGCCATTCCATGGGACTGCGGTGTCATGTTTCCTCTCTGGAAGGTTATGTCGTGTAGTGCGGCATGATGGTACTCTGTTCCCCATATGCGTCAGCTTAGTGATGCAATGTCAGTCGTACTGAGTCGTAAGGGAACGTCTCGGTTACGTACGTAACCTCGTTCTCTGAGATGAGGGGAACGAGACATTGCGTAAGCTGGCCGCACTACAAGACTCGGAGTTCTTTGAGGTGCGAGCAATGCGCTCTTTGTCCCTCAGTCAGAAAATTCTGAGGAATGGTTTTTGCGAGCCTGCTTTTATAGCGGACAGCTTCGTACCTAAAAGGGTGGCGCTCAAACACCATAGCCAATGATAGAATTGGTGTTATTGTAGAGAGGTTTCAGCTAGGTCGTGTAGAAGGACACTCCCCATATACGTTATCTAAAGGCACTTTTCTACTGCTCGTTACGGTTCGACTCGACTCCGCTCACTTTACTATTCTGAGCTTGCTTTTCCACTGCGTTTAGTGCAGCCTCAAGGTGGGTGGGATTATAGGCTGATTGTCATAGTTGCGCCACCTCTACTGCGGTGATATCATCTTAATCGCGACACAAACACACAACAAAGGAGCAATAGAGGATATCGAAGGGATGGTGTTCTTGATTCTCGGCATGTGGCTGTTTTTCACAGCAAGACGACAAACTTTGTTTCAAAAGAGGCTGACGGCAGCAAGACAAAATACCGCTTATAAAAACAGGAGAGTTTGGGAAATCATACACCAAAGTGCAGACGAGGACATCACTGTGTTAGCTCAAAGACGACGCACGAGGATAAGCTAACCTGCCATCTAGCTTATAGCAATGACGCTGGTAGTGACGATTTTCTCTGACCAGTCAGTGATCTGCAGGGTTTTACGTCACATTTAGTATCGGCTCGGCTCGCATGGAACCTCGACCGAGGTGGTACTAAAAAAAGTACCAGGTACTATCCACAGTGGAAAACCCCCCTTAAGCGAGCGGAGCAGAATCGAGTCGAGCCGTACCGTGCAGTGGAAAATTCCCATTAGTGACTCAATGTCTTGTTCCTCTCGTCTCGGGGAACCGAGGTTACGTACGTAACCGAGACTTTTATTTCATAAATCTATCATAATATTCTGTTTCTTTTTCCACAGGTGCGTCAGCTTAGCACCTCTGTGATTCGACCAGCAGCGACACTTGTCAAGGTAAGAAAAAACATTCTTGTCAGTAATATCAACAAAAAGTAATTTCATACAGATAAAACAACTAAACACAGCATGTCTGTCATCCCTTATAAAAAGTAACTGCAGTAAACTTGCATGTTAGCCTCCACTGTCATCAGAAAAGAAGAATCTAAGCAAAATGACACAGATTCTGAAAGCTTCTTACATAGTGTGAAGGAGATTAAATTTTGAATATGTTTCACCGTTAATAATTATACTATGGTATTTTGGTTATCATGGGAATTTTGTAGGAATTGTATGATCAGTTGTGAAATTCATATTCCTAATATTATATAAATTAAAATACATAACAATATACTAGGCATCTAAGGTTTGGCTGGGATATTTGATTAATTCTTGTTCTAGAAATGGACAGATTTCTATAATTTAGATGTTCGTTCATCTCCACATGATCACATATAAATGACATATACTGATTTACTGGATGTGCAGTGATGTAACTCCAAAGTAGAGAGGTTAGTTCTCTGAACTCCTTTTATTTATATATATATTTATATGCAAGTAGAGCATGGGTTATCCACACACAGTGTATTCTCCATTTATGCAGACTGTAATTTATGTTGTTTTGCACTCGAGGGTTCATTCTTACTGTAATATGTCTATCCAGCCCCCTATCCAGGTCTTTGGAGTTGAGGGACGCTATGCTACTGCCCTGTTCTCTGCTGCCAGCAAGCAGAAGAACCTTGATAAGGTGGAACAGGAACTTGGTCGCGTGGCTGTGAGTTGCACTTTGGTATCCCTCTCATTGTTTCATATTGTTTCACACAGTTATTCAACCAGTTCTTAAATCTTTCTTGTTTTTCCCTTTGCTAGAGCTTGATTAAGGATCCTAAGCTGTCGAGTATTGCAATGAACCCCCATGTCAAGCGCAATATCAAACAGAAGACTTTCGTTGATGCCCTGACCCTGGCAAAACTCTCCCCCATTACCATCAATTTCATCAGTGAGTTGTCTGACAAACAACCATGTTGGTTCACTGGGAGCTGCAATTAATTGACTTATAAATTCCCTTGTTATTAACAATTACAAGTACAGTTTCTCAGAATTACTCCATATATTAGATCAAAGTATCAAGGCCTGTAGTTAAAAAGCAAAGGCAGAATGTGTAAATGTGAGCTAGAATTATATTAAAATTGATAAATGTGCACACTTAAAGGGTTGAAAGTGTATATATTGCAGGAATAGTTCACCCAAAAATGAAAATTCTCTCATCATTTACTCACCGTCATTCCATCCCACATGTGCATGACTTTCTTCTGCTGAACACAAAGATTTTCTGAAGAATATCTCAGCTCTGTAGGTCTATTCGATGTAATTCAATGGTGTCCAAAACTTTGAAGCTCAAAAAGCACAAAGGCAGCATAAAAGTAATCCAAATGACTCCAGTGGTTTAATCTATGTCTTCAGAAGCGATATGATAGGTGTCGATGAGAAACAGATCAATATTTAAGTACTTTTTTTCTTTGTGCATATCGCCACCTACTGGGCAGGAAGGAGAATTTATAGTAAAAAAGGACTTAAGCTGATCAGCCACAACATTAAAACCACTGACAGTTGAAGTGAATAACATTTATTATTTTGTTACAATGGCACCTGCCAAGTGGTGGGATAAATTAGGCAGCAAGTGAAAAGTCAGTTCTTTAATTTCATGTGTTGCAAGCAGGAAAAATGGGCAAGCGTAAGGATCTGAGCGACAAGGGCCAAATTGTGGTCAGAGCATCTCCAAAACGGCAGGTCTTGTGGGGTGTTCCCGGTATGCAATGGCTAGTACCTACCAAAAGTGGTCCAAGGAAGGACAACTGGTGAACCGGTGACAGGGTCATGGGTGCCCAAGGCTCAAGGATGCATATGGGGAGTGAAGGATAGCCCATCTGGTCTGATCCCACAGAAATTGCTGAAAAACGTAATGCTGGTCATGAAAGAAAGGTGTCAGAACACACAGTACATCGCAGCTTGCTGTGTATGGGGCTGCGTAGCTGCAGACTGGTCAGAGGCCCATGCTGATCTCTGTCCACTGCCGAAAGCACCTACAATGGGCACGTGAGTGCCGGAACTGGACCATGGAGCAATGGAAGAAGGTGGCCTGGTCTGATGAATCACATTTTCTTTTAGATCATGTGGACAGCCAGGTGCGTGTGCGTTGTTTACCTGGGGAAGATATGGTAGCAGTATGCACCATGGGAAGAAGGCAAGCCAGCGGAGGCAGTGCGATGCTCTGGGCAATATTCTGCTGGGAAATATTGGGTCCTGGCATTCATGTTTATGTTACTTTGACACGTACCACCTACCTAAAGATTTTTGCAGACTGTATAATTATGTATGTTTATTATATTTTCTTTTTTGTTTTCTGTTTTTTTTTTTTTTTGTGTGTGTGTGTGTATGTGTATGTGTGTGTGTGTTATGTGTGTCCACAGGGGTGTTCGTTGGGGGTCAGGGTGGGGTTGGTGAATGGGGAGGGATATTAGTGGGGGTTGAATGTTAAACGTTGATTCGTTGTATATGTGTTGGGTTTTTCTTTGTTGTGTATATATGAATCAATAAAAAAATTTAATTGCAAAAAAAAAAAAAAAAAGAGTCACCCCTTCATGGCAACAGTATTCCCTGATGGCTGTGGCCTCTTTCATCAGGATAATGCACTATGCCACACTGCAAAGATTGTTCAGGAATGGTTTGAGGAACATGACAAAGGGTTCAAGGTTCAAGGCCTCCAAATTGCCCATATTTCAATCCGATTGATCATCTATGGGATGTGCTGGACCAACAAGTCTGATCAGTGGAGGCCCCACCTCGCAACTTACTGGACTTAAAAGATCTGCTGCTAACATGTTGGTGCCAGATATCACAGGACACCTTCAGAGGTCTTGTGGAGTCCGTGCCTCAATGGGTCAGAGCTGTTTTGGCGGCACGAGGGGGACCTACACGATATTTGGCAGGTGGTTTTAATCTGTATCTGTTTCTCACCCACACCTATATTATCACTTCTGAAGATATAGATTTAAGCACTGGAGTTTTATGGATTACTTTTATGCTGCCTTTATGTGCTTTTAATGAGCTTCAAAGTTTTGGACCCTGTTGGCTTGCATTGAATGGACCTACAGAGCTGAGATATTCTTCTAAAAACCTTAGTTTGTGTTCTGCAGAAGAATGAAAGTCATACACATCTGGGATGACATGAGGGTGAGTAAATTATAAGAATTTTCATTTTTGGGTGAACTATTCCTTTAAATAAAAAATGACTATATGCAGTTGTCTCAATGAATTTCATTCACAGATGTCCTAGCAGAAAATGGCCGCTTGACCTTGACCACTGATGTCATTACGGCCTTTAGCAAAATGATGAGTGCCCATAGAGGAGAGGTCACATGCTCTGTCACCACTGCCCAGGTTGGCTGTGTTTTAAATGCATGCTTGTATGAAAATATTTTTTAACCTCAATGTCACTACATAACTTATGACAACTTTTGACAATTTGCCATATAATGCTGGCTGTGTTCTTTTACAAATTGCTTAATGTCATACAAATAAAAAATACATCATTGCATGTATAAATATGTTTTATCTGTTGTGTTGAATGTCTGTGCATGCAGCCTCTGGATGAAGCTAATTTGGCAGAGCTGAAGGTGGCACTGAATGGTTTCCTTGCCAAGGGAGAGACCATCAAGCTTGAGACCAAGGTAGGTGGGCTTGTTCCAGATGCTGGGCTTAATTTTATTCCTAAAGCACCAAAGAATTATTTTACTTTACATGGTTATTTGGGTCAGCAAAAGATCGGATTTTGTTTAAATGATTTCTTGTTTTAGATCTTTTGCTATCTGCTCGAATCTGTTTTGTCATTTGCTAGTTTTTTTTTTTTTTTTTTTAACAGTGTAGGGAAATCAGAAAATATATTAGATTTAACATAATTCTGTTTATCAAAGAGATCTCTCATATGTTTTGTAATCATGTAATCTAAATCTTTGTATTGCTTTTCCTCCTTTCTGCAGTCTGATCCCTCCATCCTTGGGGGAATGATTGTGAGCATTGGTGATAAGTATGTGGACATGTCTACCAAGACGAAGATCCAGAAGCTCACCAAGCTGATCAGGGAGACTTAAGTCCTGTGGACTGATCCAGACCTAATTGAGATTTAGGGGATGACTTAAAGAAAAAAAAAAAAAGACCTCTCTGCTATTGTGTAGTTGAATGACCTTGTCCAGTTGCGTTCCAAATAAATATAATATCATTTGACATTTAAGCCTGTATGGTATGATTTTTTTTAAAAATGTTTTTAGTGTTGTGTTGATTTAGTATTTAATACAGTCTTTTAGGTTTGCTGGTTATTTACATGCTGTATATGGTTGGAGTCTGATATTGCTATCTTTTTAAACCTTACTAAATGACAACCGCATTAAAATTGTATTGCAATTGAGGAAGAAAGTACCAACGTATCGACAGAAAAAACAAAAGCACCAAATTTGTGAGTGCCTGTGGAGTAGGTATTCCATTCCTTGGGAAAGTTGTATAATTAAAATGTCTAACACTGTTATGATTGTTTATAAATGTAATTTAGATTAAGTTGCTGCTGTACATGCAGGGTGATCACTAAAAATCTATCCCTTTTTTATTTACACAATTTTCTGCATGTATTTGACCTTGTACCGCCTGATCCCAACTTTTTGTAGGCAATTTCATATGGTGGCCCAGAAGTGCACAACACAAAATTTACAAAGCAAACAAAAGTTCACAACACAAAGAAATCAAGCTACAAAAATAAATTAAGCCACAAACTTTAATTCAGCCACAACAAAATTAACTCGCAACCAGTGTTGGGTATAATGCATTACTAACTAATTAATTATTGTAATTTACTTTTTCATTGAAAAAATAAAGGGATTACTCTTAATTTTTCAGTAATTGAATTAGTTCTTATGTAATTGTGTTAAATACTGTATAGACTATAGAACAATTCTATATAAAAGAGTAGTGAATTTAAAATCGAAATTTTATGTCTAATGTTAAAATGAATGTTTTCTAATTTAATGCAGCCCCCTTAAATTCTTTGACCAGTTCATTAATAATTTATTTGATTTTCTCTGATTTATCTGAAAGAATGAAAAGAACAATTTCATGTCTATCCTTATATTTCTCATCTGGTCAAGGTTGATAAGGGTTTTAGAAAGTAATAAGTAATGCAATTACTTTTCAGACATTAATTAGTACAGTAATTAATTATACTGTAGACGATGTAATTAGTAGTTAGTAATTCATTACTTTTGTTTAGATTAATTTACCCAACACTGCTCACAACACAAAGAAATTCATCCACAACACAACGAAATTAAGCCACAACACAAATAAATCCATCCAGAACACAACAAGATTAAGCCACAACACAAATAAATTGAGTCACAACACAATGGAAATGCTCCTGGCCACTAGGGGCAATGTAGACCTGGTGAATAATGTTTAGATTTTTTTTAACTTTTTTGGCAGTATGGCATGCTTACATGAGGAAGACACCATAAGACATTCCCAATGTAAATAGATTTATGTTTTAATTATGTTATAATTTAATTTAAATACATTTTGGCAAAGACATTTGTGCATGTGTAGCTGAGTACTGTAATTACTGTAACTCTGTATGGTATGGTGTTATCTACAGGGAAAATAACTAAATTTGGCTGTCAAAAAAAAATCGTCTTAATATATTTGTGTGGTAGCTTAATTTTATTGTGGCTTAATTTATTTGTGTTTTAGCTTAATTTTGTTGGGTTGTGGCTTAATATATTTGTGTTGTGACTTAATTTTGTTGCATTGTGGCTTAATTTAGCTGTTTTGTGGCTTAATTTATTTGTGTTGTAGCTTAATTTATTTGTGTTGTGGCTTAATTTTGTTGTGTTGTGGCTTAATTTATTTGTGTTGTAGCTTAATTTTGTTGTGTTGTGACAATTTATTTGTGTTGTAGCTTAATTTTGTTGTGTTGTGACAATTTCATTGTGTTGTGGCTTAATTTATTTGTGTTGTAGCTTAATTTTGTTGTGTTGTGGCTTAATTTATTTGTGTTGTAGCTTGATTTTGTTGTGTTATGGTTTAATTTATTTGTGTTGTAGCTTAATTTTTTGGTGTTGTGGTTTAATTTATTTGTGTTGTGGCTTAATTATTTTTGTTGTGGTTTAATTTCATTGTGTTGTGGCTTGATTTATTTGTGTTGTGTACATTTGTTTTCTTTTTAAATTTCTTTTATTTTGTTTTGTGCACTTCTGGGCCACTGTAATTTCAGCCTTAAAAATACTGTTGTTGTTTTGTTTTTGTTTTTCTATACCTTATTCTTTAAGAAATTTAATATTAAGTTTTAAAAGTCTTTCTTTTAAAAGGATTTCTTTTTAAATCCTTTCCAGAGATAGTTTAGTTTCTTTTATTGAATAGAACTTAAGAAATATTATATTCTAAAAATCTTTGTATTTTTAAACGGATCTTCATTTATAATAGTTCATACGACAAAATGTTTAACCCAAGTATTTTGCTGCCATAATGGTACTCACTGCTTTGATCGTTGTGATAATTTCACAAAGGTAAATATGTCATTTTTACTTACTGACTTAAGATGCTTCCTTTGATATACCTGTCCTTTCTTGTGTTTACCAAAAGTGCTTCAGTACATTTAATTAGGGTGTCTGTGAATGTTCTAATCATTTTAAAACACAAGAGGGCACTAGTAACTCAATATAGTAGTGATAACAGTGGCGTGTTGTTTTGACTTGGAACATCAGACATTAAATATGGTACTCGTATGGCGACTCTCCCTGCCACAAAAATATTTAACCCCTACTATATATATATATATATATATATATATATATATATATATATATATATATATATATATATATAAAATCTCAGAGCAAGTTACATTTTTAACCCAAAGTTTGTGTTACCTTAAAATTTGTAAACTAACAGAATACTGATTTAAAATCGTTTTGCCTAAACCTGTAAAAAACAAACTGAGCTATACAACATTCTGTGTCTGGAATGTGGATTACTATTTCCCATTTTATTAAAAAAGCATATGAGTTAAGTAACATCTAATATAGATAACTAAAGAGTAAGTTAACCATTCAAACACATTCAAAGTCATGTGTGCTGTGGCCTGTGCAAACTATGCATTAAAAACTGCTAAGCGCTCTTATCTCTGATGCACTGGTGGTCAGCCGCAGTAAAAATGTGACAGTTGGGTGCGAGTAATGTAAACAGACGACATCCTGGAAGATACCAAAGAGTAGGGGTGAAGTTTACAAAGACTTTAGTCGACACATGAATATCGTGTCTTTGCGCAGACCTAGAACAGGTAAAAAATAATTTTAGATTAGATAAATCGTTTTAATTGAAACTCAATAGAAAAATTAAGTACAATTTTTTTTCTTTTATAAAAATGCCCCTTACCGCACACCCCTCCTGTCATCGCCGCATCTTTCGTCCCCCTCCGCCCATCAGGAAGTGTACACAAATTGAACTGTTGGTGAAAATCAGCTGAGCGATTCAATTCTAGCTGGTTGCATCTTTGGATATTAGCATGACTTTTCTGTCCTGTCCTGCGCTCAACTCTTCTCGTCTTTGAACTGTCAATCTATCCAGATAATTCTACAATTGTTTATTTGGCACGAGATCTTTCGATCTGTCGACCATCCTGTTTTGCTGCAGAGGGTGAGTCCTTCAGTTTTCACAATAACATGAAATGTGAAGTGGTTGACATAATGTAATATAGAGATAATGGACAGATTATTGATGTCCATACTAATAGCACTTCTGTCATTTGACTTTGACTCATTTTTGACTCAAACAGAAGATAACTTTCAATTAATGTGATGATTAATGTTGGTCAGGGTATATTATATTCCCATCTAAAGTAGGGCAATAAGTGTGACAAGTTTTGTTATTATTTATTTTAATTAATTAATCTTATTATTTTTATTTTTTAAATGCATTGAACCATCCCACATAATAGTAACACAATCAAGCGGTCTTCAGCGTATACAATGTGTGTTGTGCATTGACAGTGATCAGAGGTCATATCTTGCAAGCTTCAGTACTCTGACTCTGAGATAGGAGTACACATAGGATGGATATGATGCTCTGTGTCAGTCAGGATGCAATGCAGGATGCAATAGATGCAACATGGACAGATTTGTGTTACATAAGAGTTCTGTGACTGCTGTGCTTCACTGTTGCGTCAATGAGGTTTTGCTCAATCATTGTGAACGAGTATAGCAGAGATTTAAACAGTACACATTTGTTTCATCCTCCCGTTCCCCAATAACCTGCCAAATGAAGACCTAGATGGTTATCACACGTACATACAGTCATATACACAGGCAGTACATTTCCCTGGCACACAATACACTCTCACCAAATCAATAGACCGAAATGAATGTGTGCAACTTTGTAGCCTACAGTAAATTCATTGATTGGAGAGAGCTGGCTTTGTGTTTGCTTTATAAAGTAACTCTCATCACTCAGACTAGGTCTCCTTTCTAGAAGATGGAGATATTTCATAGTATGTGGAGTGCAAATTGATTGGCATTGGAAATATAAGATAAATGACAAATGTAGACATGCTTTTGTTGCAAAAAGCTAAAACATGTTAGCATGAGTGTCTGTAATTCATTTTTGTTATTAACGGGCAATATTTGCCCCCTGCAATTGAGGACAGTTTCTTTTAACTTTCATTAGGGCACATTGTTAAGATCGTCATCTGACAGCTACAGGTGTTTGCATAGCTTGCTTCTGTTAAATCCTCTCGAAATCTCTATATGTCCATTTGTGGTTCATAGCATCAGAGTGAACAGATATAAGTGTCACACTGTGTGTTTGTGTGTGCATGTGTGTGCACTCAGCATTTTTATTACCGGAGTGCTAACATATGTCATTGTATCTAAGGGGAGATCATATAATCTGCCTGATACTGTCTGGTGATTTTGGTGTGTATGTGTAGTGTGTGGTAATGGCAGCTTATTATCTTCAAATGAGTGTGTGCAACTCTCTCATGAGAGTTTAATATGCTTGTTTGCTCAAATATGTTGTTATGAGCTCAGTTTAGACCATTGGTTTTGGAGTGTGTTTCTCAGTGTTGAAGAACGTCTATGTTTACATGTATACCTGAATGGGAAAATAAGAATCATATTGATGTCTTGTGTCCTAAATGCCATCTCTGTCTCTCTCTCTCTCTCTGACTTTCTCTCCTTCTCTCTCTCCTCCTGTATTTTCTTTCTGTCTCTCCTCCAGTAAGTGATTGTTTGGTCAGCACAGACACACTGATGAATGTTTATGAATGTCTGTGCCTGTGTTTAATGTACTGTTTCTAAATTAAGGATATAAGCAGGCCCATATGGAATCTGCATATTATGAGCTGATTGATTTTTGAAAATCTGTGGAAGGGATTTAAACAAACCTGAGAGCGCTACACTCTTATTGGTGAACCATCCCTTTAATAGAATAAATATGCAATTTCTAAGGTGTTCTGAGTGGGGTTTTTTTTTTAGCGATTTGTTATGTGGTTGGATAATGTTTACTTGCCCAAGTTAAAAGAGCCCATCCACAAGTCAGAAAATATAATATTCTGGTACTTATGGCACATGGGATTTTTTATTTTTTTTGCCAATTGTATCATCTGCCAGATGAAAATCTGATCAATTAGAAAATTAATGGCATACAAACAATGCTGGACCAGTTCTGTGCTGAAGATGAAGTTAAATAGTTAGGGTTAGAAATTTGTTCAAATCCCTAAATATGAGCTCTAGTAAAAGTGATGCTTGCTTTAGCAAGCACCAGTAACTAGCAATTTGACAGAGAAATGGGTGAAGTAAATGTCTTTATACAAAATTGATGCCATCAAGTCATTAGCAGGATTTCACTTCAGTTTACATTGAATTAGTCTCTTTGTATAATCACAGAAGTTGTTAGTGCACGATTTCACCTGATCAGTGTTTTGTCTCCTTTCATAGACAGATGCTGAGCATGCCGGGACATGACTGAGGTCAGACTGATGGATCCTGAAGAAGCTGAGCTGCAAAATGACTACCGTTACCGTAGTTATGGAGCTGTCATTGAAAAGGCACTGCGAAACTTTGAATCATCCAGTGAATGGGCTGATCTCATCTCCTCACTCGGAAAACTCAACAAGGTACGTCAAAGCCTGGAGAATGCTAATCCAAACACTTAGCAATGCAGGTTATTGTTGTTTTTTGTTGAAAAACAAGCAGAATCAGTGTAAACTACTTAAAACCGCTTTAAAAGAACCAGAAAGTGTGTAAATTTTACACCATCGATCAGACAAACAGATGGTCCCGCCCCAAATCACGCCATTCAGCCAATATTGCGAAGTCAGAATGGTCAGGATAGTCAAACAAACAGAGCAATGTTTTGATAGCATCACAGAAAGCAGTTCACCTTTAAAGGGTTAGTTCCCCTAAAAATGAAAATTCTTTCATCATTTACTCACCCTCATGCCATCCCATATATACTGGATGTATGACTTACTTTCTTCTGCAGAACACAAAGATTTTTAGAAGAATATCTCTGCTCTGTTGGTCCATTCAATGCAAAACTCAAAAATATGAGATGTTCACTGCTGTTATTGAATCATCTGTAAAGTGTTTGTTTTTATGGAGGATTAGGTTAACACTGTGCAAGCAGAGGAGGAAATTTGTTCAGTTCCAGATCAGTTTTTAGTCCAGTTTCCTTTTCTTTAGGGAAAGTGAAAAACAAGTTAGATTAGTCCAATAGGGTGAAGGTAACATTACTGCTTGACCTCAAACACATCACAGTTAATGTTCAAAGTGCAACTGATTTGAATAGGTTTGTACAGAACTTGTTTACACTGCCCAAGAGAGCCCTTCCTTATTGCTTTTTTTTCTAAACATGTGTTCACCTTTATGCTGATGTGTGAGAACTGTTGTCTTATTAAAATTTCTGTCTTTCTCTCTGTATGTCTTCACATAGCATGTGATTTTCTTGTTTGCTCAGTGGGACTTTCCGGGTGTAATGCGACTAACAAAAACACTAAATTCCTGTGTGTACTTGAGTGATAGCCATTTGGCTTCATGTATTTGTTTCAGATATTGCCCCCTTTACAACATTACACTTTGGGATAGAGGCCCGTTTTTACCACATTTGAAGTTTATCCACTTT
Organism: Myxocyprinus asiaticus; assembly: GCF_019703515.2. NCBI lineage: Eukaryota > Metazoa > Chordata > Actinopteri > Cypriniformes > Catostomidae > Myxocyprinus > Myxocyprinus asiaticus. The sequence continues at coordinate 34,458,713 of NC_059354.1, forward strand.
GTGTACCCAGTGACAATTGACAGTGTATATGGCAAAACATGTCTCGAGTGCTGTCCATAATAAACTAAAGCCTCTATCTCTGTTGTAACAATTGGCTCCTCTAGGGTAACGTTGATAGTTCGTTTGAAACCTGTTCAGCATACGTGGTTGCTGGATAAAATTAACGCTTAAGATGGGAAAGCTAGTAAAGTTCTTGTAGTCTGTGTAATAACAGAACTAGGCTCAGGTTCATGGTTTGTAAAATTTTCAGATATATAATCAAATATTAAATTATTATTAGTGGTGCTTGCTAAAACAGCATTACTGTTATTTTTGCTCAAATGTAGGATTAGGAATTTTTCAAAAATCCTAACGATAAATATTACATTTCGACACGCAACTCAACAGGCACACTTGTGCTACGGACATGAATGATACCTCAAATTGTGTGACATGTTGGAGAGAGGGATGCTATTATTTTAAAGCGATTAACTTTGGCCGGGATGTAATCATCTAGCAATAAGCGATATATTTGCAATTTATGAAATTGTGCAAGATTTCTCTATATAGATTCTCTTCTCTATATATTTGGGATGAAAATTATGGGGGTCAAGGCGAAATTTGGGGGAGTCTTAATAAATATGTATACTGAACAGGTTTATTTCTACATATTACAACAGGAATGATCAACCATATAATTAAACAACATTTCAGTAGCCAGCAAGTTAGATGACCAATTAGTCAGAGCAGTTATTTTCACTTGCCACCAAATACTGGTAGATGTTAATGTAACTGTTGTAGGGGCACCAAAAGTCAGTATTGTTTGTGCAAAATGAATCATGACAAAGTGAAAATTACTTTAAAAAATTGACCAGTCATTGTGATTATATATATTTCACACTATCCTTATCATTTGTTTCTCTGCTCTCCCACTCTTTGTGTCTCTTAGGCTCTCCAGAGTAATCTGAAGTACTCACTGTTACCACGACGGTTGATCATTGGGAAGCGTCTGGCTCAGTGTTTGCACCCTGCCCTGCCCAGCGGTGTCCACCTCAAAGCACTGGAGACCTATGAGGTCATTTTTAAAATCATCGGCACAAAGTGGCTAGCAAAGGATCTCTTCATTTACAGGTGAGTGTCATAACCTGATGCATCAGAGACAGTTTCTATCTGCAGTACCAACAAAATATAAAATAAGTATTTTCTGTACTGGGTTGATCTCACAAAAAAAAAGAAAAAAATGGTCTGGGTCATATTTTACTCCAAAATCAAAAGGGAAAAAATAAATAAATTAGATTTTCTATAAAGAAAATGAAGCCTCTTTTTTTTTTTCCTTCTTTTTAAATTTTTTTTAAGCATTGACATTTTCATTTACATGACAGTTAAGCATATTTCCCCCCCAGATTTATACATTTATGTTGTAAAACACTCTTATTACTGTTATGCAGTAATGAAAATCATCCAGGGCCCTTTTTTTCCCCCAATTAAAATGAGTACAAATTAAAGCAAGTATAACATATACTACCAGGATTTAAAAATACTTTAAAATTTAAATAAAATATATTTTTTGCATTACAATAACAAGGATTTGGGAGGAAAATTGTACTTAATTTTCATTAACATAATATAAAAATGCAAAAAAATCTAGAAATAGGTACTGGGAATAGGCTTTTGCAAAAATTAAACTTTTTCTTATTTGCTACAGTGTATTTCATTTAAAATTGTATTATAAGAAAAACAATTTGAGTGACAAGTTATTTTTTAATTAAGATTAAAAAATAACATGAATTTCAGAATTTTTAGTGTTTGGCATTTGCTTTAATAATAACATGCACTCAAGCTGGCATGGATTGCACAAGTTTATGCAAAACCTGGTGATCCATGTTAGTCCAGCATAATTTTAGAATGGTTCAAAGAGCATCTTGTGTGCTTCAACGGAAATCTGACCTTCATACAAAGGATTTAAATGAATAGTTTAATTAAAAAAAGGAAAATTCTCTCATTTACTCACCCTCATGCTATCCAAGATGTGTATGACTTTGTTTCTTCTGCAGAACACAAATGAAGATTTTTAGAAGAATATTTCAGCTCAGTAGGTCCTCACAATGTAAGTGAATGATTACCAAAACGTTGAAGCTCCAAAAAGCAAATAAAAGCGATCCAGAAGACTCCAGTGTTTAAATCCATATCTTCAGAAGTTATGTGAAAAGTGTGGGTGAGAAACAGATCAATATTGAAGTCCTTTTTTTACTATCAATCTCCACGTTCACATTCTTCTCCTTTTGTTTTTGCCGATTCACATTCATCGTACATATCGCCACTTACTGGGCAAGAAGGAGAATTTATAGGAAAAAGGACTTTAATATTGATCTGTTTCTTGCCCACACCTATCATATCGGTTCAGAAGATATGGATTTAATAACTGGAGTTTTATGTATTATTTTATGCTGCTTTTATGTGCTTTTTGGAGCTTCAAAATGTTAGTACCCATTCACTTGCATTGTGAGGTCCTACAGAGCTGAGATATTCTTCTAAAAATCTTAATTTGTGTTCTGCAGAAGAAAGAAAGACACACATCTAGCATGACATGAGGGTGAGTAAATGATGAGAGAATTTTCATTTTTGTGTGAACTAACTCTTTAACATGGTCAATGTCACAAATTTTGCTTTTTTAATTAGTGACCTAAAATAGTGCAGAATCTTGAATACTTCTCATTCATTGTACATCAGAACGTTTCTTGGTTTTACATTTTTCAAAATTCCAAAATGTTGATTTCCAAGTTTAAATTTAAATGTTGAATCCCAGATTTTCATTGTGGAAACCACTGTAATTTTCTTTTTTTCAGTGAAATATGACCTAGACATGTTCTTGACGGGTTTTGTGAGATTCACCTTGAATGTCATTATGGTGGTTCTGAGAACGTTGTTAATATTTGTTGTACGGTAATTTGTGCTTCAGCTCAGGGCTGTTTCCATTGTTGGGTCATGCAGCGATGTCAGTGAAGCCAGTTCTTTTGACATTGTACGAGCGGTACTTCCTGCCTCTTCAGAGAGCGCTGTTACCCAGCCTGCAAGCTTTTATCATGGGCCTACTGCCTGGACTGGAGGAGGGCGCAGAGGTCTATGACAGGTGCAATAACAGCACAAAAGTGTCCAGCTTAAGGGAATAGTTCACCCAAATATGAAAATTCTGTCATTATTTACTCACTATCCCTCATGTCGCCATGTATAACTTTCTCTCTTCTGCAAAGCACAAAAGAAGATATTTTGAAGAACGTTTCAACTGTTTTTGTCCATCCAAAACAACACAACCCCATTAACTTTTTATTGTATGGACAAAAAAACACTTTTCAAAGACAACTGACAATTTTCAAAATATCTTCCTTTGTGTTCCAGAGAAGATATGCATACAGGTTTGGAGCGACATGAGGGTGATTAAATCATGACAGAATTTACATTTTGGAGACGGTAGACTATTTTATAGACTGACTGATGTTTGGATCTAATATTAGGGAATTACATACCTCCTATGTATGTATAAAACTTGAGTTTCAACAATTCATTTTTAGAATTGACTGGTTTGAAATTGTTCTTTGAAAATACCCAGTTATCATTGAAGGACTTATTATTGCTTATCACGTCCTCTCATTCTTCCTGTCTCAGGACGGATGCATTGCTTGTGAAGTTGTCAATGTTGGTGGGTCAGTCTGTGTTTTACGGGGCACTGTGGGGTTCAGTGCTTATATGTCCTCTGGTACGACTCCCTGCCTCCCTCTTCATCGTCACACACTTTAACCACTCGATCACTGGCCAGGAACAGAAGTATATGCTTGGGACAGACCACAAACTAGTGGTGAGTGTGTATGTCTGACATAGAAAATAATTAAATGAAAATTATATATACATATAGACCTACATTTGTGAGATTATGTCGAAGAATATACTTCAGTCAGAGTAGGTGCTATATTGAATTTGACATGAATGAAAACGAGGCTGTGACCAAAAATAATCCCAAAAATAATAAGTACACCTTTTGGACAGTATGACATATTGAACTGACTAGAATGTTATCCCTCACAGCCCCATTTTCCTTTGTGTCAAATTACAAATGGCATCTACTCTGAATAAAACCTGTTGTCTTGAATTAATTGCATAAACTAAAATAAACATCTCGCTCTCACTGCAGGTCAAGGCCATGTGTCTTGCTCTCCAAGACTCTAATGTTCTGGTCCAGAGAAACATGCTGGAAATGCTTCTCTACTTCTTCCCCTTCACATCCTGCCTGGTTTGTCTATGCCTCTTTTCTTCCTTCCAGTCCTCACTCCCAATGAGATTTAAGTAACCAACCATCATCCTTAAATCTGTCTCAGTTCATACCTTTTTGTTCTAATCATTTCTGTAGGATCCTGTGGAAAGTGCCATTCCTCTAAAGCAAGATGAGATGATCAGTGTGATGTCTGCTGCTTTACTCACCCTGCTTAGGAGAGATATGTCACTAAATCGACGCCTCTATGCTTGGATGCTCGGTACTGTAGTTTTCACAAAATTACAGGAAACCACAGAAATTCCCACTACTGCGTAACATAGTAGATGAGACTCAAATATTAAAGGAATAGTTCACCCAAAAATTAAAATGCTGTCTTCATCTACTCACCCTTTGTACTGTATATATTTAGCAGAATGTCCAAGCTTCTCTTTTCCATTGAGTGAAATGATGAAAGAAAACAAATAAAACATATACATTTTTGGATGAGCTTTTTTGTAATCTTTTGTCATGGATGTGTAGCTTCTTATTTTTTCTATATTTGCATATTGTTAGGCTTGGACATCAAAGGAGGAATGGTGACTGCAGACACAAGTCACTATAACACTGTTGAAGAATACACAGCGTTCTTTTTCAACACACACTCCAGGGAATTACTGGTGCAGGTATAGAAGATAACACACACACACTTAAATTTAACCGCTTATTCGATTTGAATTGATAACCATGTCTTATTAGAATAGATTGCCTTTGTTTTTCAATAGCACATTCTTTTAGGCTTATATACAGCAAACTATAGGTTAGCAAATGCATACTGTACATGCATGGTCAACATTAATTCATTTTATATCGTCTTCATAGGCACTGGTGAATGTTCTGAAGCAGAAAGATATAGAGGCCAACCCAAGCAATGTAATAGATTATCTCAGACCATTTCGCATCATCATTAGCTTACTGGACAAATCTGAGATAGGTAAAAACAAACATGGAGACGGAAGCTGTAATTGCAATATGTTTTAAAGTTTTTTGGGATATTTTACATCATTTATGTATTCTCTACATGCAGGGCCATTGGTGTTGTCTGATGTGTTGTTGGAGGTGGTCAGAGCTTTTTACAGCTACTGTAAAGTAATGCTGGGAGAGGACATGCTCAACAGCAGCCTCAGTGGCAGCCAACTCAACAGGTTAGAGAGTAGGAATCAATGCTTATATTATTAAAGCTTAAGTGTGCCATTTTTAATGCAGTTTCTTTGATCCCAGACAATTTATATGTGCAGTTTCACTGGTTCATCGAGTATATGGTGACCCAATGACCTGCTCTGTATTTCAAAAATATGCTAGAATAATGGTAACTAAACAATTATATTGTCATAAGGAAATATATATATATATATATATATATATACACACTACCGGTCAAAAGTTTTGAAACACTCATTCTTTATTATAATTTTTTCTTCACATTTTAGAATAATAGTAAAGTCATCAAAACTATGGAATAACATAAATGGAACTATGGGAATTATGTTGTGACTAAACAAAATCCAAAATAAATCAAAACTGTGTTATATTTTTGCATCTTCAAATTGGTCACCCTTTGACTAGAATTTGCAGACATGTACTCTTGACATTTTCTCAACCAACTTCTTGAGGTATCACCCTGGGATGCTTTTTAAACTGTATTGAAGGAGTTCCCATCTATGTTGGGTACTTATTGGCTGCTTTTCTTTATTATTTGGTCCAAGTCATCAATTTCAAAAAAAAATTTTTTTTAACTACTGATAACATTTCTCCCAAATTCCAAATAAAAATATTGTCATTTAGTGCATTTATTTGGTCAAAATAACAAAAAAGATGCTGTTTTCAGACCTCGAATAATGCAAATAAAACAAGTTCATATTAATTTTTAAACAACACAATACTCATTTTTTAACTTGGGAAGAGTTCAGAAATCAGTATTTGATGGAATGACCCTGATTTCCAATCACAGCTTTCATACGTCTTGGCACGCTCTCCACCAGTCTTTCACATTGCTGTTGTGTAACTTTATGCCACTCCTGGCGCAAAAATTCAAGCAACTCGGCTTTGTTTGATGGCTTGTGGCCATCCATCTTCCTCTTGATTACATTCCAGAGGTTTTCAATGGGGTTCAGGTCTGGAGATTGGGCTGGCCATGACAGGGTCTTGATCTGGTGGTCCTCCATCCACACCTTGATTGACCTGGCTGTGTGGCATGGAGCATTGTCCTGCTGGAAAAACCAATCCTCAGTGTTGGGGAACATTGTCAGAGCAGAAGGAAGCAAGTTTTCTTCCAGGATAACCTTGTACATGGCTTGAGTCGTGTGTCCTTCACAAAGACGAATCTGCCCGATTCCAGCCTTGCTGAAGCACCCCCAGATCATCACCGATCCTCCACCAAATTTCACAGTGGGTGCGAGACACTGTGGCTTGTAGGCCTCTCCAGGTCTCCATCTAACCATTAGATAATCAGGTGGAGGATCTGTGGATCGGACAGATTCATCTTTGTATAAAATCGTCTGCAAAATGAGAGGTAGAACATGATGGATTAATACATAAATGCATGTTGTCTCTGCTTTGCAGTAAAATCAAGGAGAATAAAAACTCTTCAGAGATTATTAAGACCGTCAATATGCTTGTGAGTGCTATTAGTAGCAATTATCTCTGGGACTACATGACGAGGCACTTCCAAAACTGTCTCAGGTAAAAGCCAACAAGCACATAAGCAGCATTACATGATTATAGAAAGAATGATGTGATGATAATGTTATGGTTGTCACACAGTTCTTTAAGTGATCCAGCGGGGAAGGGTCAATCTAAAGAGTGGAGTAGCTCTCCATCAGTGACTGAACTCTCCACGCTCATTATCTTCCTGCTGGACGTTATTCCTCTGGTATGATCTCCTTTAGTGATTCATCTTTTTTGCTGTGCACTTCATGATTGCCAGTGTTACGTGCACTTAATTTTCAGATTAAGTGCCATATTCTGGGTAAGCCTTTGTTCCAAATAGAGTTTTACATGCTTCATTGAGTGTACAGCTTTTGTAATATTCCTGTATTCATTAAAGTTGATATTCCAAATATGGTGCTTACATGATCAATAATTCTGTTTAACACTGGTATATGGCAGCTGTTCTAGAAGTTCTGTTATAGAAGCTGGAATATTTGATTAATCTGGGTTATGGCAATCGGTTTAATGCATTACCATTCTGATTAATCAGAATCTTTTAGTGTATTTGAATGTGATTCATTAATAAATTGAATAATTTGAACTTTAGTTTGATTCCACCTCTTACCTTTCTTATAAGGAGCTTTATGCAGAGATTCAAACGCAATACCTGCCACAGATGCTGGGCAGCATGCTGCAGTCGCTGCATAGTCACATGACATTCCTTAGCCTACAGGAGCTCACGCAGGGCATGAGAGCGTGTTTTAAAGTGCTCAGTAAGATCCAGATGCCAGTTGCTTATATGGACATGGAGACTGAATCACAGACACTAGATGTAGGACAAACACAGGTATGATGGGTCAGTTTATATTACAGTACATCCACTGCATTCAAAGTATAATCAGGTCTTTTATAATCAGACAAATTATACTTTATATCCTAATGCCATTAATTATATTTTATTGTTAGCCATATGCAGTATTAGCTGCATAGATTGCATATATTCCCTCAGTTTAAGATTATTTATCCTACATTACTTTAAGCGTTGCTTTCATACGTATAATGGTTTGGGAAAGGATGTGTTTTAAAGGGCTCTGTTTCTGATGTCAGGTAACAGGGAACAGTAAAGTGAAGGAGAGTGACCAGGTGAATGGTAACCATGACAACAGCTCTGGTGAGGTCAATCTGAATGGACCAGATACACAGGAGGTGGAGCCAGGTGATTGTCCATACCCTCCTTTGCGGTCTGAAGACAGTGGATTAGGGCTGAGCGCCTCTCCATCTGAACAGCACCTTCTACCAGGTGGTAACGGATCAGAGGCTGCTGCTGCGGTGAACTCTGAAGCTGAGCATATTTGGAGAAAAGGAGGGACTGTAGAAAACATGTCCAAATGTGTACAGGACATACTGGAATCTCTGATCACAAGGTGATATACTAATTTTCACACTCTCTGGGTGTATTTGGAAGAGCATGCTACCATAGTCCTTGTACTATTTTTGTAGAATGCAGTATATACGTATACTGTGCACAGTAGGCATATTACATTCTCTACCTGTATCTCTCAGGCACTTGTTGGATAGAGTGGATCCAGACAAAAAGAAAAAACAGGAAGAGGCAGATCAGCTAGAACAGAATGGTTCTCCTCGGGCCAGTAAGCGTTCTACACTCAAACGGAAAGGCAATCGAGATTTGGGTCTTATCAAAGACAGGCTTGCCGAGTTTTTCAACCCTAGTAAGCTGCGGATACATGCCCTTCATGGGTTTTCTGTTCGTAAAGACCACAAACCAGCAGAGTTGGAGTGGATGGGAAGCTTCCAGTCGAAGGGTAAAGGGGAGATATCGGAGTCGTGCCGCCAGGCCTTTACTGTTGTCTGTCAACTTCTCCTGGATTGTACAACTTTCCCTGTCTATTTCACTGAGGATGAGAGCCAAGAATTGCACATGTCTATGTTCAACAAGACAGGTACAGTAAGGAATCACACTCTACTGCTAAGTCAAGTCTTTTTCTCATGTAGCATGTTACAGCACAAAACTGCTTACATATGCATATATTCTAATATTTTTCTTTCCTCAGGACCTGAGACCCTTCCTGAGTGGCTGAGATCTTTGTTGACTCTATGTTGTCTGACGAAAGACTACCAGGTATGACACTACAAGTACTCGAAGATGGAAATGGGTTTAAAGATGCTGTGTGTAAATTCTTCTATGTTACTTTCCGCTATCCTAGCTATGCAAGTATTAGTACCCATTTCAAGATTGATTCCACCGAAAAGTATAAACACTGCTGCTCTGTGGTGCTTTTAGAACACTGCACTGTTTGTTTGAGAATCCCAACACCCAATTGATCATATTTTAAGAACGCTAGCGCTAAGCGCAACGCTATGGGATAAATCATAAGCACAATGTCAATGGGCATGGCCATGAAGTTTTGGTATTTCGCAAGTGGGTTTGGCGTAATTGCACTCACAAAGCGCTAATGGGCTGGGTTAAGTGCGATTTAATTCTGAGGTTCTTCTCCAGTTATTCCACTGTCTGCGTCCTGTTATATAGTCCATTCTCTATCATGCACCAGCGATATAAACAAAGACAACACATTCATAATAAATTGGTAGTGTACATTATTCTGTATGCTATAAATGAGAAGAATAGAGATATATTCACTTACATTCTTTTGTGCATTAACTATGTCCTTGTTGAATGTCAGGCATATTTCCATGACATTGACACGTCCCTTTTATACGCATGGAAAATTCTCATCAAGATTTGGATATAGGCTCCATTAAAACAGAGAATGCAAGTGTTAATAATCATATTAATCAACGAAAATGTAATTAAAATAATGAAGTGGTCAGAAAAATTTTATGTAATCTTGTCCCCAAATCCAAAAATTTTACACTATTCAACTTCTTCCTCCGGCCTTTTTTGCAATGACTTAAAAATCACTCAATGGCAACAGGTGGAAAAATATTAATATAAATTAGATAATAAATGCAGTTGTAAATATAAACATAATAATAATAATTTAAGAATAAACTATGACCTCTAGAAAGCTTAACTGAAATCTCTACAACAGTGATTGTGAGGGACATAATTTGATGTTCCACTATATTTTCAGAGTTTGGACATAAACTTTATTACCACCTGCTGGTTGAACCTCCAAACTGCAAATGCAGGGACTGATTTTAGACTGCAATGAGAATAGGGGTGCTTCTCAAACGTCTTAGCACAAAGACCTTTTTCTCAGGAGAATAGCAAATTGCGCTTTGCGCCACTCCATTAATATGCAATACACCCAAAGATAGCGCAAACATTCCCACCCACACCCACTTGCGTTTGCACTGGCATGAAAATTGTGCTTAGAATTAGCGCTCTCATGAAAATTGGATGAACTGTAGCAAATGGTCATTGCGCCTAGTGCTGCGCTTAGTGCGCTCACGAACATAGAGCCCAGAGACTGTAATTTGGGCTGCTTGTTGTGAGATAGCTTGCTGTCTAAAATGCCTTTCATTGGCCAGCTAATAAATAGGTCTGAAAACTATGGAACACGATGGTTTTGCCCCTACAAGCATAAAAGATGATGATGGTAACAGACATTACACTACATTAAAATGTAACATCACAGTGAAATTTTTAAGCATGCACATCATTATTTGAATGCCGATTTACAAAAGAGATTGGAAAAACAAATTATGCACATATGCAGCAAGTTGTACAGGAGGAACTGCTGGGAATGATCTGTGACAAATTATGACCAAGATTTTCACCTCAATATCTATCATTTTCCTGCAAACACTTTCTACTTTCACCCTTAATTTCCTTTAAAAACAAAATTAAAGTTTTTTTTTTTTCTTTTTTACTGTAGACAATTTTCTGAATTAGTTGTTAGATATTAGTTAAAGGTACATGTTTAATTTCTGCACCATCAGTGGGACCAATATAATTGTAAAATAATGATCATTTCCAAACAGGTGTCATCCCTTCTGCCGTACTCCCCACTCTGCTTTTGTTTAGACACACCAGTCAATTACCCACCAATCATCTTATAAAAAGTAGTCCCGGCGCAAAGTCACGCCAGAAGACATGTCAGACCGCTCAAACAAGCAGAGGAGTGTCTTGATAGCGACACAGTGTTTGCACTCTACAGGAGAGTAAACTTAAAAATGGCTTACTTAGAGTTGTCTTTGCACATTAAGCTGGGATAGGAGAAAATATTTAAACATTAAAAAAATTATACACTTCTCCTTTAAGTGTTGCATTGCCCTACTTGTTGAAACCACCAAATCTGATAATCTTCCTTTTCTTTTCTGTATCTGTAGGTGCAACATGTTGCAATCTCCTCTCTGCTGGAGCTAATCAATCATTCTCAGTCTTTAGCCCTCATCATTCAGGATAAGAACCAACGTTATAAGAACTCTGATGCCAACCCACTCAGCGGACAGCTGCAAATGGTCACCCTACCTTCCATCTACCCAGCCGTTCTCAAAACTGTCGAGGATTCCACAGACTTTTACCTGGTAATGCGCATTACATTTAGCTTGTTGCTGCTCTCACTTTGCACTTTCCTTCTGTGGAATAAGTCTGTGGAATAAACATATGATTATTTCTCTTTTACAGCGTTTATCTCAGGTGCTATGGGCTCAGTTAGATACAGAGCGCAGAGAGCATCACGTATCTTGTGTGGAGCTCTTCTATCGACTTCACTGCTTGGCTCCATCGGCATCCATCTGTGAGGACATCATCTGCCTGGGTTTATTCAATGAGGACAAGGTACAGCATTTTACTCATTTCAAAATATAGTAAACTCAAAAATGGCAGTTCTGTCAACATTTACTCACCCTAGTGCCATTCCATCCTTTATGTGGCTATTTTTTCCTTGGAACACAAAGAAAGTATTTTTAAAGAAGCTTCATGTAGATCTTTTCCATACGATGACAGTTTATAATGACCATGGGTGGTCAAGCTCCAAGATGGCCAAGAAAACACCTAAAAAAAAAACATCAAAGTAGTCCATACGACTTGTGTGCTATATTCCAAGTCTTCTGAATCCATACGATCGGTTGAAATTTACATCTATTTACTAATAATCTTCACCTCTACTGCTGCTCTCAAATAAAATATTGCACTTATGGTGTAGGTTTGATGTCATAATGTTTGGTTACCAGATACTCAAGAACCAATGAGGTTTGTCAACTAGTTGATTTAAAAGCTGCAGCAGAGGTGAAGATTATCAGTAAACAATGACATAGAGTTCTGTCTGTTCATTTTAGGTGAACTATTCCTATAATACAATAACACACTCTCAACATAAAGATTTATTTAACAGTGTGTGTGTTTTTGTATTAGGTTGTGTGTCTGGAGGCGCTCCACAGGTTCTCAGTTTTGTGGCATCTGACACGAGAGATCCAGACAAATCGCAGCACCTCTCTCAACCGTTCCTTTGACAGGTCACTTGCCCAATATTTCTTTCCACAAATTAATTTAATTAATTTCTGTAATATTCTGCCACTTTTTCTCAAAGCTTTGTGCCATATCCACTAAAGGTTCTCTTAACCTCTGTTTTCTCAGATCTTTGTTTGTGGTACTAGATAGTTTGAACAATCAGGATGGTAGTGTCAGTGCCGCAGCACAGAACTGGTTGGTGCGGGCTCTCTCTCTCAGTGATGTGGTCCGTATTCTGGAACCAGTTCTGCTCTTACTGTTGGACCCGAGAACACAGAGATCACCCATACAGAGCGTCAAACATAATCTTTCTGTTGGTATGGAATAAAAAACACACTCAAACACACAACAGATCAACTCTTTCTCTCACACACACACACACACACACACACACACACACACACACACACACACACACAGAGAGTGGGATTGTGAATTCATTTTCCAGCAGTATTTAATTAAGCAGAATGTAGTAATAAACATTCAAATCCATTTTAAGGTTTTAATACAATTATAATAACACAGTAAAAAACAAGTAACAAGTAAAAGTAAACAATTAAATTGGATTGTACTTTTAGATTTAAATTAATTAATGAAGTAATCTGCATAAATAGTGTTTAAAAAGACTAATAGAAGAAGCATGAGTTCATTTCTTAAAGTCAGTCCCAAACCAAACACTTCTGCACTGTTCCACATCATCTTGTAATGTCAGTAGTGCCAGTAGTATGTTTACACTGAAAATGCAACAAAAGGAAGTGTACTATGAGTACCCGGATGATATACTTCTCCAAGCATCAAAACGGAATGTGGAATGTTGGACACTGCAGGTTGCAGGTCTGACAAAATAATTGTAATTAACAGGGAATGTGGCAACTAGCTAAACTTTAGTGAAGACAGAATCTTACAAATGTGAGTTAAATGCTTCACCATCACCCCACACTTTGTGAATATCTGTAGGTTGTTTGAGATACAAATGTTGAACTGAGGTTTGCTAACTTGCTAAATCTAGCACCAACACATCACACTTTTGAAACGTCAGCTACATCCGTCAGCTGTTAAGCAATGAATGCTTCCTTGTAGTAAAAAACATAAGGTTACAGATGTAACCCAGGTCCTTAGTGTTGGGTTCGAGTCCACCTTAGTCGAGTCCGAGTCAAGTCAGAGTCTTTAAGCAATTGAGTCAGAGTCGAGTCGGACTCAAGACCGAGTCCATAACAGTCCGAGTCCAGTCGAGTCCAAGTCCAAATAAATCTGTTCATGAATCTGAATTCAAATTGTAACCGTAAACTCAACATCAATATTTTAAGATTATTTTAACCTTTACAACTAAGAAAAAATAATTGTCAATATAAATGTAAAAAAAAAACTTCTGTTGCATTTCATATATATATTATTATTATTAGTAACCTGCTGAATGAACTTCAAAGTGGTTTCAGAATGAAAGCATATGCTTTAGGTATATAAAGACAAAACTGTCCTTCAACACAATTCTTCTTGCATTCTGTTGACATTTCAGTTATTTTGCTTTTTCCCCTCTACTCAAACATAGACTAAAGAAAGTGAAAGCTGCGTTAGACATTACAACCAGGGTTTTTATAGTTTTGAATTATAATTTAGTTTTTATTTCTCTATCTGCTGACTGGTTTGGGAAAATAACGAGTCAACACAGTAGTAATTAAAGGAATAGTTCATCCAAAAATTTAAATTTGCTGATAATTTACTCACCCTCAGGCCATCCAAGATGTATCTGAGTTTCTTTCTTTCAGTTTTTTGTTTTTTTCCAAATTTCAAACATCTTGAGGGTGAGTAAATTATCAGCAAATTTTCATTTTTGGGTGAACTATTCCTTTAACACTCGCTGAGAAGTTATATCTCATGATTTGACTGCAAATGCTACATCCGTAAACACTGGAAAAACCCAATGCTAATTGACCTTATTCACGCTAGCACCATCTTTGATTTTTAAAGGCGCAGTAAGATTCAGAAACCCTTGTTATTAATGACACCTGTGGCCATTAAGTGAACTGCAGCCAGCTACCTGTTACTCATGCTCACGCTTGTGCACACACTACATAGGGACGCGAGCGAGCATCGGCAAAAACAATGACGTAATGTACAAAGAGACAACGTGATTCACCGGCATCATGCTGACAGATGAGGTAGCATAATTAAAATTACACAGTTATGATTGTTTTACTACAAACTTTGAGACTGTATATTATATACTCTCCAGTGCTGGAACAGGGCTAAAACAAAGTGTGGATATAGGTCTGACTATGCATGACTGTAGATTGAAGTAATCACTTTTCTTTGCATGATACATTGACTGCATTTATACCATAGCCTATGTCGGCGTTAGCTAGCTAGCCAGCTTTATCAGTCGCTGTTAGCTAAATTTGGTGGATGATGACAGTAGCTGTTTATAAAATAGACTGTACATTATAAATATGTTGACACAATTCAGTATTGATGTGATTCCATCACAACTGTCATTTTGATATATCGATGCGCTATATATTTTCTGCATAACCAAGTTACGTTACACTAATGAATGGGTCTTTTTGCATTATCTTGAACATTGTCTAGCATTCATGTGTTATTGTAGTTTACCTTGCTGAATAATTACAGATTAACATTAACAGTTACTGTGCAGGCAAGATCAAGTTAGCTAAAATTACACAGATCAATCCTTATGGCACTATATTTCACATGCTTTGCAGTTATGTAAGCTTACCTGTCCAATAAGAAGAATGCCAATTTAGGGTCAGTTTTGATCCCCAAAACCGAATGAAGGTCCCTCCAGGAATCAAATGCCCTGCCGATGTTCGCTCTAGTTTTCGCTAGACCACGATCACGTTCCCGCTTAGCCAGATGGGATTCAGTAGATAAATGTTTTTTTGTTTGTTTTTTTGGCTTACTCTGAGTTTGTGTAGGAGTCGGTGTTGTGCTGGGAGCCAGACGTTTGCTGGATTCCATCTCTAAGATAACGTTACCTAGTGTTGCAGTTTGTTGTCGCTGTTGAATAGCGGAAGAGAAGCAATTACGGAGGCAAGGCTCTTGGGAGCGCGCATAAACGTCACATCCTTTGGATTTTCCCGGCAAAAGCGACCCGCTCCCTTCGCATGAAAATCAGTCTACAGGCTTTAAAAGGCAACCTAGGAAGTCCGGGAAGGGCTCATTTTTTATGTTGCGTTACAAGCCGTTCACACATTGGCAATAAATGGGCGAATATTACATGAACATTGTTACATATTGCACCTTTAATGGGAATGTCAATGAGTCTGTGAGGGATAGACTTACAGTCTCTTCAATGGGCTGTACTGTAGTTTAAAATATTTTTGGATCGTTCCGTGGACAAAACATTGTTAAAATATCTGTCCAAGAACATTCAGTAGACAAAGAACTCCAGACAACATTAGTTGTGGAAAATCAGATGTGATCTAGCTTTATACAGTTTTATACCATTCATGCCATTGAAGAGACTGTAAGTCTATCCCAGCCTCGTTGTCATTCCTATTAAAAATCAAAGATGGCGCTAGCATGAATAAGGTCTATATTAGGGCTGTTTAACACAGACATGATTTCTAGTTAATTCACGGATAACAGCACAATGCGGGGCAGTTCTGCGCACTGCTTGTGCACATAAAACTCTGATGCGTCCATGTGTTATCGTTTTAAAAAAATACGCGGGATCATAAAAATGTATTTAGTATTAGCAACAGATACTCAAATAAATTACACAAGACAAAATAGTAACTGAATTTAAGCAAATGATCCTGTTCAAAAGTTTACATTCCCTTGGTTCCTTAAAGGATTAGTTCACCCAAAAATGAAAATTCAGTCATTGTTTACTCTCCCGTGTTATAACACTATATGACTTACTTTCTTTTTCTTAACACAAAGGGAGAAATTGTGAAAACAAATTGTGTTCAGTGATGTGGCAGTTTATGGTGACCACCGCTTCAAAAGGACACAAAAGTATAATTCAGAAGTCTAATAAATTATTGTATGTGACTCATGTCTTGTCCTGAAGGAATACAATAAGGTGTGGTGAGAAAAAAAACAAAATCTGATGTATTATTAAGTGAAACTCTTGACCGAACTTTGATCTCCTCTGCGCGTTCATGAGACAGACTGCACCAGAGCTTTAGAGCTCCTGGCACGAGAGCAAACCCTTTAATATGGTGTGTTGCTTTCTCAATGATTAATGACTGTGTGCGTAAAAAAAAAATCACGAGTCCCTACTTTGTCCTGAGCTGTGAAGCTGCCCCCTTTTTTTTTGTATAAAGAAAAATCCCCTAACTACTGTAAATTCTTTGGTATCCCAGCATCTTCTGCACATATGAGTCCTTCCCAACAGTGGCTATATGATATAGACATCCTGCTTTTGACACTTAGGACAATTGATGGACTTATACACAACTATTACAAAAGGTGCAAACATTCATTGATTCTCAAGAAGGCAACACAAGAACCAAGGGGATGCAAACTTTTGAACAGGATGATTTTTGTAAATTACAGTACATTTTGTGTAATGCAGCTTTTGAAGGACAGTACTACAAAAAATATATGATCTTTTATCTCTTACATACATTCTGAGAGGGGTGTGAAAACGTATAGGCCTAAAACAAAGGGGTATGCAAACTTCTGCACTTCAGTGTATATATAGTTTGTGAAAATGTATATATTTTATATTATATATTGTTTTTTACGATTAACCACATTTTAGCTTTTGTAATGTAGAAATTCCATGTAGCCTATTCTATTCATATAATTACACATGCAATATCAAATCATGAGTAGACTTGTTATGTCAGGAACATATTTTTTAACAAAATTCACAACATTGGAACCTAAAATTCAAAATACAATCCCCACATCTCAACATTTAAGTGCTTGTACTATGTAAAAAGTGCAGTGTAGCTGTCTAAATTTGACATTGTCTGATTTACCTCCGTGCTCGTGGGGAAATTAACATACACAGTGACAGAAAACACCGCTTATATTTTCACGAGTTGTGCAAAGAAATGGATCGGCTTCTTTCAGCTCGTTGTTGAAAACGCGTTTTTATTTGGGCATTTGCGCTGACTGACAACATAGGCGAGCACCAAGCGCATGATGTCATTGCCATGGTAACCAGATACATTTCAGCTGATTTGCTGAAGACTAGAATTAAAGAATTGTCAAATCAACGTGCGTCGAAACAAAATTGCTTCTCATCTCTGCAAACGATTCCAGAGACAATAGCAAGAAGGACAACGAGGAGATTTAATTTAAGAAAAAAATCTGTGAGCCTACCAGCTGAAACCAGGATATTTAGGCCTACATTTTTTTTGAGAATTGTTGGGACACACCTCTTAAAACCAGGACTGTCCTAGGTAAACTGGGACTTCTGGTCACCCAATCTATAAATAAATTGTAAACAAAACATTTCACTGCCCAAAATATCTTAATATTTTATTGTGAAAAAAAAAATAAAAAAAAAAATAAATATATATATGCTGTGTGAAACTGCCTTGTTTAGTTTCTAGTACATTGACTACATACCAGTCTTTAGGTGTTCGTCATGCCAGCTACCTCGGTAATCAGTGTTATACAGTAGTCTCCGTAGTAACATTCTGTAGTGCTCCATAGTATTGGTTGACTGATGATTGTGCCATTGTGCACTTGCGTATGTGTGTGCGTGTGTTTGCTCAACACAGTGGAACAAACTCTGGCTTCGTCTATGACATCAGGGGGTTCTACAGTTGCATGCAAACAGAGATTTGTAAATTTTTTTCTGTTTTGTTATGTTTTTTTTTTCATTGCATCACAAATGCCATGGACTCGGCTGGACTCGGCAAAAAATCCAGAGTCCCAAAGAGTCAAGTCCGAGTAAAAATGCATCTGAGTCCGTGACAAGTCCAAGTTCATTAAAATTGGACTTGTGATTTGGACTGGAGTCCGAGTCTGAACTCGAGGACCCCAACTCTACCAAGTTTTCTGATAAAAGGTGTGAGGTATCTCACTATGGGAAAACGCCTTGTGCATGATATTATGGAAGCAATTTATAACACCATGTCTGTCCAATGACAGACAAGTCACAGCAGTGACCAGAAAACCCCACCTTCCTGATATAAGCCGCTGTCATCTGCCTTTACGTCATTCTCAGCATATCTCTTCCGTGCTGAAACAGGAGGGAATTTAGATGAGATACCTCACTCCTGTTTTCAGAAAACCTGTGTTACATACGTAACCTTACGTTCTCTTTCTAACAATCATTTGGTATCTCACTATGGGATGTAGACAGCTCCCGGATTGCAGATATGCTGTGTGAAGGAGACTGAATATTGTATGAAAACATCTCCAACTATATTGACACCAGTGTATAACGAAATCTTTTAAACCTCTTTTAAGACTGAGCCTGTGTGTGTGTGTGTGCTTATAAGTGCTGGGGGGATTACTTTTGAATTGTAATCAGGTACTGATTACAAATTACATGACAAAAATGTAATTAGTAACATAATCTTGTAGATTATATTTTTGGGTAATGTAATCTGATTACTTTTGGATTACTTTCAACCTAATTCTGTTTTATTTTGTTACATGCATTTGAGTAGGATAATCATTTTAACATAAAAGTTCAAAGAGGAAGAACATGCATTCCATTCTTTATTACTAACAAAAAGAGCCTCACAAAAAGAGCTCCTTATGACATTTTTAAAAAGTGCATTAAAAATTACATGAATGAAATAAACTTTAAATCTAACAGCAATGAGTGTGCATGGCCAAAGTTTATAATTCAAAACACTGAGACATCAAGTTCAATTTAAGTGCATAAAACAATAGCAACAATACGAACATTAATGACCATAAAATCAACATAAAACGACCATAAAATTAACGAAAATGTATGACTATAAAATCAACAGCAATGACGTTGCAAGGTCAAAGCTTTCATCTAAAAACACTGAAACAATTTTATCCATTACTACTTACTGAAAGTCCATCATCTATTCCAAAGCTGAGTTGCAACATATTATCTTTTGAACAGCAAGAATATTTTAAAAGATCAGAATATTTTAAAACAGCAGCGTTCCACCAAGTCACACAAGGAACAATTGTGTCAAATTTTATGTCAAGTTTCATGCAGTTGACTCCACTGCATCAGCAGCAACAGTAGAGCGATGGGCTTTGTTTCATATTGCTGCACATTTTGAAGTTGAACTATTGTGTACCCTCAGAGATGGCATCCACTAGATCCTTTGAAACAATTAAGTTCACAGAGTGAGCTGCACACCATAGGTGTAATTTAATTTTTAAGAATGAAATTATCTCGATAGATCCAGTGGTTAAATGCTGAGGTAGACCGCTCCATCTTCACCTTGCTGTTCTGAATGCAATACACTCAACCTTCCCTCTCCCCCTCTCTTCCGAAAACACTCTAAGACTTACCATATGTATATCAGTGGTGTGCTGATTTAGAATGAAAACATTTTAAAGATTGAAAAAAAGAGAATGATTAGGGTGATCAATAAATTAACAATTTACCGCCGTTGCCTTGTTAATATGTAATCAAGTAATATATAAAAAAATAACTGTAGTCCGATTATGAGTATTTTAATATGTAATTTAATCCAATTACAAGTACTTGGTTTTTGTAATCTGATTGCGAAATCCATATTACATGTAATCCGTTACTTCCCAGCACTGGTGCTTATACATCAGTATCAGACCTATTCACGCCAAGAACCTTGTGAGTCAGCGAAGGTTCGGTAACGTCCAGTCTGTAACATCTCACAAATGTGTGAGGCAACGCCCAGCTCGCCAGAGCACAAATGTCCTAAACTGTAATTCCCTTAAACAACGCCCATGAGGTGGCCATGCCTCTTGTGGAATGAGCTCTCAAGCCCTCTGGAGGCTGCAGACCAGCGCTATTATAACGTAATATAATAGCCTCCCTGATATAGGTTTACCCTTATGAGAGTCAGCCCAAGATATAAAAAGCTGATTACTCTTTCTCAGCATCCGAATCAAACCCAACATGGCATTCCGATATCATTGCAAGGTATACCTTAACAGCAGAGAATACTCTACCCTTATCCAAAGGTCTTTCAGAAAGCTCAGCACGTCCACTACAGAACATAAAAAGGGAATGATATGTCTTTGTGTGCACCACTGCTCAAAAAAACGTAGGCCATGCCCTGATAGGCGAACCTAAAGAATTTCCTGTGAGCTGGATAAATGTCTACATGGAAATATGCATCCTTGAGATCCACTAATCCAGTCTCTGGGACGAATAGTGAGACAGCACTTTGAGCATGAGCATTTTTAATCTGTTATTTTCTGAGGCGTTTGTTGAGGTTCCGCAAATACAGAATGGGGCGGAGACCTCCACCTTATTTGGTATGACGAAATACAGGGAGTAAATCTTCTGGCGGCTCTCCTCTGCCTGTAACAACCGTATTGATCTTTTGCTAAATAAAGATGCTATTTCTTCCTCTAAAATCAGAGCTGAATCCCTTTCCGCTGTTGACATGTTTATTTTTACATTCAGCACTAGTGCTTGTGAACTCTCTGCCTCTCAGACTGAACCCTGCGGGTGGAGGGGGGAGGTTTAAAACGGGGGGCACTCTCTTTGAACTTGTGCCTCCAAACCATTTAAACTGTGAAGTGGACAAACCAAACATGCCACCAAACTTGCCACTAAACAGTCTTTTCTCAAGACTGGGGGTGGGGGGGGGGGGGATAGGTTACTCACGTCATGAGGAGGGAAGGTGTACTGAGATACCTGGGTGATGTTCACTGTCCCCTCTTTCCCACCTGAGATGCAACTAGGTCGCCTGCCTCTTCTTCCCTCCCTGGGGATTGGCAGGGCGATGGTTAGCGACTGCTGCCACAAATGATGGCTTTTTTGCCTGAGCCGGTCTCGGCTGTGTGTTAAGCCAAGCGCACACTACACGACTTGCAGTTCACTCATAGTCTTGTTTTCCATCATGCTGGTGCACACAATACAGGACTGTAGTGTATCAACTACTCAACCATTCGTCCCCGACTGAGGCCATGTGTACACTGGTATTAAGATGTATTTTTGGTGATCCGATCTCAAATGTACAAGCAAGACACATCACTGTTACACCTGGTCTTCTCTTCTGACCACTTGTGTTTAGATTTCGAGGAGAGTCTTTAATGTCATTAGGACATACATCAATCATTATGTGTATTACTGAATGATAATAAAGTGCAAAAAAGTAAAAGACGAGAAAGAAAGCACTAAAAACCGGTGCACGGTTTCTCTTAATTATTTGCAAACATAACATTTAGAGCAGAATGCTTAGTTATTTTAGTGCAGTACCTGTAACTGAGCTTCTAGTGTGCATGCTGCTCATTTCTGTGTCCCTATTGTGCACGTTCATGCATTCACTTTTTTAAATTTTCCGAGCTTATGCTTATTTCCCTTTTAATCCGCTCGTAACCAGCGAAAAAGTGGCTGTTACAGCTGCCTTCAACATCAACCTGTTTCAAACGGATCACCCAAAATGCATCTTAAAATTAAGATAATGAAATTCATTCACAAACTTGCACGATTTATTCTTGATAACATGTCAACAAACATGAAAGAATGGGTCTCACCTGTTTGTGCACTTACTGGCACCATTTGCAAAGGAAACAAACTATAAAAACTGCTGAAAATAACAAAAACAGTGAGTAGGGAGATGTGGGTGTTGTTTTATTTTCTAATTATTTTTGTCTCCTGCTACTCATTACCTTTCTCTCCTTTTTCAACAAATATGAAAGAATGGCTAGTGCCCAATTGTATGTTTATTTGTGCAAATTTGCTAAGGAAAAAAGTAATAAAAACAGCTGAAAATGATAAAGACAGCGGGTAGGGAGATGTGGGTGCAGGTTTTTGGATAAATATTCTCATAAACGAAATGGATAATAATTTACGTGGGCTGGTGTGAAGAGTGACATTGTAATGCATATTTATCTGAAGTTTTTTTGAAAAAGAAATTGTTAAATTACACAGTAATTTGATTAAAATTGGAGACTGTGAATCAGAATCAAGGAAAACAATTATTACAGTCACTTGAGAAAAACTTCATTTAATAGCGATTACACATCTAATAACATTAGCGTAAGTGAACAGAACTGTTTATAACTTCTCATAACACACTCATTTTGATGCTGTGAACTGTTTATTTACTATCGCTTTTACTATGACTTGAATCAATACGTAAATGAATTAATGTTCAGTTGTTCAGCTTTAATTTACCTTGGAGCAAATGTAGGTGTCGTTGCAGATGTTATATGTTCATTTGGGAATGAGGGCTGACAGTTTAATCCATAAAATGCTCTTCTCCAGATTTATTTAAAGATTTTTTTTTATTTATTTATTTATTTATTTTTTTTAAAGAAAGAAAAACACTGCGGTCATTATTACAAATGACCCGGCAACAACATTCTTTAAATTTATTTTGATTATTTTTATAAAATCCCGCTTAAAAGTACTCAAACACGCATTACTCCCATAGGCTCTCATTGGAAAATTACAAACGTGTGTCAGAGTAATGGCGGCAGGGCAACAGTTGCTAAGACGGGATTGGTCAGAAGTGTTTTTAAGGTGGGGCTTAGCGAAGGGTCAAAGCTCTGCGCCCCTTGGTTAGGGTTGTTCGCTCTGACAAGCTCTGCAGAACTCCACATTGGAATGAATGGGAGATTACAGTGAAGGCAAAATATTCACATAAACGGAATGGATAATATTTTTACATGGGCTGGTATAAAGAGTGACATTGTAATGCTTATTTATCTGAAGTTTTTTGTCAAATAAATGGTTAAATCACACAGTAATTTACTGAAAACTGTAGAGACTGTGAATCAGAATCAAGGCAATTATAGCCTCTTCCCATCATACAAATCCCTTTCCGTGCCCTCTTCTATCTGTTGAGAAGGCCAGTCAATAGACAGCTTGGCCGCTGCCCTATGGCATATCTCGATCAGATCAAGATTCAATGGTGTCGGGGAATGGGAGCCCCCGCTCTGCGGGGTGGATGGTTGAGGTGGAAAGATCGCATCCTCTTCATCATCCTCAAAAAGGCGATTGCTCATTTCCTCCTCCTCCTCCTCTTCTTCTCATCTCTCCTTGATGGAGACATCGAGAGGAGGGAGGTTCTTCGAGGCCTCCTCCATATTGTCCCCCCAGCTACTGGACTGAGGGTTCTTTCTCCACCGGGAGCGGGTAAAAATACTGTTTCTCTGAACAATTACAGTTTTTGAAAATATCACTGTGTTTGGCGATGTAATTCGACGGCTCATGCTTGAAAACTGTTAAACGGCAATAATCCAAAAACTCTGCTGAAGGATAGCTCCCAGCTAGATCTTCATAAGGAAGAGAATGAGAATGATGTAAAGGCAGGTGACAGCAGCTTAAATCAGGAAGGTGGGGCATCCTAGTCACTGCTGTGACTTGTCTATCATTGGACAGACGTGGTGTTATAAATTGTTTCCATGATTTCACACACGAGGCATTTTCCCATAGTGAGATAACGAACAAATGTTAGAAAAAATTAGGACAATACTACACTTTTAAAACTCATACACTACTTGGCTGAGAGCATAGTGTATATTGTGAGGGGATACTGTATAGTGCATCATTTGGCACACAGTATTAGATTTATCAATTCCTGTTCTTGATACTGGAACTGCACTGTGAGCCCCCTAAATATGTTACTTCTATATTGTTTGTGTGGTACTAATATGTAATGAAATTTATGTTAGTCATTGTGTTATAATTATGCAATGGAATAAAATATTCACTTAAGCCAAATGCAAAGTGTAGAGCACTAATGTCATGGCTGACAACATAAATGCTTCTTTTAGATCATTTTAGGGTAATGAAAATTATGTCTGTCAAAGAGTCATATATTTATGTTGTTATAGATTATTATACATTTGGTCTGATTCTATTGTATATGTGATTTAGGTCATTTCAAAGCACATAGCTGCAGAGACAAATCCATCACAAAAAGTGCTGGTGAGGAAACAGAGGAAACCTTCATCAGTCGCATCACTGTAGTAGACCGTGAATCATTATGGGCAGAGCTGGAGCGAGATCCAGAACAAATGGAAATGCCCTCAGATTCCCCAGCATTGTCCAGGAGTGAGAGTGAGGAGACTGAGGGAGAGGACGAGGAAAGAGAGGAGGAAGATGAGGAAACTGAACACACAGAATCTGCAGACACCAGCAGTGCTCAGAACTCCACAGAAAACTCCAGCTCAAGCTCTGCCCCTTACTTGCGACAGCCTGATGATGGCAGCATAGAGGAGGAGAGCGTAGCCAATGGAATTAAGAGGGTGGATTCGGAACACACTCAGGTTTCTGATTCGCTTTCGAGTGATGAAGATGATGGGCAGTTGGAGGCAATGGCGAAGTCTCGGATGCTGAAGCGACAGCGGGAGAAACGGGAGGCAGTGGACTCACTGTTCAGACATGTTCTTCTCTATAAGCAGCAGTATGAGAGCAGGCGCATTCTCTACGCATTCACTATCTTAGAGACCATAATCCGGACAAGTGCAGGGCCATTTGTGGAGACTCTCTCTAATACTTCTCTAGACTGTAGCTCCACTGCCCATCTCAACCTCATCCAGAACCTTCTGCAGAGGCACCGTCAGGTTCAGGAAGGTGGCAGCTTCTATGGGCGATTGCAAACCTCAACTCCACCAAGTGCAGCCACTCCTGACCCATCCCATCAGGTCCTTTCTCCTCTCCATTCACCACCTTCCCCTTCTTCTCCGCCAACTCTCCTGCTAGAGCTGCTCACCAGCCTCTGCCTGCGCTATCTACGCTCTCACTATCCCTCCTATGTGAGTGTTCCCACTCGCCAACTCCAGGCCAATCGGGAGGTGCAGGTGAAAAGTGTGGAAGTGTTGACCGAGTTGATGATCCAGTTGGTGAGGGTGGTCCAGCAGGCTCAAATTGGGGAGGCAAGGGGCGGTGCTAGTCTTGAAGCAGTGTGCAACCTTCTTTGGGGCTACAAGGTGCAGCAATATGTTCTTCTTACACTCTCTGCCTCAATGTATGTCTGCCAGCGTGGTGAGCAACCTGACCAACACACATTGCCCGAGGAAGACCAAGGAGAGGATGGAGCAGAGCTCTCGGAAGAAAGTCTGGTCAACTTTGGTCGAGATGGGACTTGGGCTGAACACCCACTCCAGATTGCCCTACTGAAGCTTCTCAAGGTTCTTATTGTATTGGAGCACCATGTGTGTCCACCTCACACCAAGGCACATGATGATGAGCATCATCATTCCAACCAACAGCGGTGCGCAGAGCCACCTTCCTCAGCCTTGGCTCGAGAGTGGCAAACAGCTGTGATGTTCCAGCAATCCATCAAAGCAGTGCGTTACATAGCCAGTCAGCCTATCACTGCTCAGGGAATGTTTGTGTCAGCAGCAGCTCGGGCTTTGCACCCACAGTATGGCTGTGCCATGCATCCAGCCTGGGTGACTCTTCTGTGTGAAGTGCTGCCGTATTTAGGGCGTTCACTGGCCATCATTGTTTCACCCATTATTGCCCAGATCTGCAAGAACCTGGATGAGCTTGTTAAACAGCACGAGTACGATGGAGTCAAGGCCTCACACAAGTAAATAATGTGTGATTGTTTGTGTCAGTGTGAGTGTATATGAGCTTGTTAGAGGTATTCAAAATTGTGTTGAAGAATTGGCATTTACATTTGTTAATGTTTTTTGGTTTCCATAGCTTGAATTGGGTGTGTATTGTGTGGTTTTCTTTGTGTAGTGGTACCTTAAAGAGGGAGAACATAGCACCCGAATATCCTCTGACCCTATTGGAAGGACTGACCACAATTACACACTACTGCCTTTTAGACAACAAGAAGGTAAGTCATACAACCACCAGCTTAAACAGATGCTCAGTGGCAGGACCTGACATAGGTGATATAGGCATTCATTTAAGGTGGCAATGTTCTGTAGGGTGGCACAGGGGACTGCCCCCAAACACAGCTGTCATGGTGTGTTAAAGTAAATCTGCTTTGAAACTATGTGCATTGTGAAAGCACTATAAATAAAAGCTGGAGTTGGTTGCTAACCCATTTGCATTAAGATGAACTCTGCTCTACCTTGGTACTTCAGCAATGGTAACTTCACCTCAAATCGCCAACTCTCACTAAAAATAAATAACTTCTGATTGTTTTGTCATTAAAGATCACTGTCAGTAGGGGGCCTGGGTAGCTCAGCGAGTAAAGAAGCTGACTACCACCCTTGGAGTCGCGAGTTTGAATCCAGGGCATGCTGAGTGACTCCAGCCAGGTCTCCTAAGCAACCAAATTGGCCCGGTTGCTAGGGAGGGTAGAGTCACATGGGGTAACCTCCTCGTGGTCGCTATAATGTGGTTCTCGCTCTCAGTGGGGCAAGTGGTGTGTTGTGCGTGGATGCTGCGGAGAGTGGCATGAAGCCTCTACACGCGCTATGTCTCTGCGGTAATGCGCTCAACAAGCCACGTGATAAGATATGCAGATTTAGATGCGGAGGCAACTGAGATTTGTCCTCCACCACCTGGATTGAGGCGAGTCACTACGCCACCATGAGGACTTAGAGCGCATTGGGAATTGGGCATTCCAAGTAAATAAATTCGCTGTCAGTGGGAACGTCTCTTCTCTATCGCATACTCCATTTCATAATCGCTATTTGAGATTTTTTTTTTTTTTGGTTTTTTGGTTTTTTATGAAAAAATAACGCAAAACAAATGCTCCCCCTTCCTAATAGATGTCCATCCCACAGTTACAATTTTGCAGTCATGTCTTGTCTGATCATGCCTTGAACGACAAGTGAGCCAGGATCACTACTGAATTTGTTGGTAAATAATGGTGCTTTAAAGCAATAACGAGACTCACTGTACATTGTTGTTATTTTTTTATTTTTTTGCCCTGTAGGTAACTGCAGGCTGTGATGTTCCAGACCTGCGAAATGCGAGCAATGCCATTTTGGAGGAGTTCCCACACATGATTAGCAGCATGGCCTTACTCTGGGGTGTGGTCAAGGGCTGTGACTCCACCCATGGCAGCAGAGCCTCACCCACCTCAGTGTACTTTAAAGGCACAAAGGTATATTTTGTACTTACATCAAACAAAGTAAAATTAATTTTAGACTATTTACTTCACTTAGAAATGGTTGAGGTCATGTTGACTGTTAATTGCTTCATTTGTATACCAGTAATATGTCTTTGTTATCTGTAGATCTTGAGGCAGAAAATTCTCGAGTTCTTGATGCCATTGACTCAGCAGTTTGGGGTGCAGGTCATGGCCTCTGTGGCCGCTGTATGGAGTAGCAGGAGCGGCCGCAAAAGACGTTCCAGAAGCAAGGTGTGCAACAGTAATTAGTATGAAAAATGAACATAATGTTTAAGTAGACTTCTGATTTTTTTTAAGGTGACATCTTACCTACAGCTCCACTTCAGATATCTGGAGTGATGTTTTATTGTTTTTGGGGGTTTTTCTCCCCTTTTCTTCCCAGTTCCCAATGCGCTCTAGGTCCTCATGGTGGCATAATGACTCGCCTCAATCCGGGTGGTGGAGGACGAATCTCATTTGCCTCTGCATCTGAGACAGTCAAACCGCGCATCTTATCACGTGGCTTGTTGAGCACGTTACCGCGGAGACATAGCACGTGTGGAGGCTTCACGTTATTCTCTGCGGCATCCACGCACAACTCACCACACACCCCACTGAGAGCGAGAACCACATTATAGCGACCACGAGGAGGTTACCCCATGTGACTCTACCCTACCTAGGAACCGGGCCAATTTGGTTGCTTAGGAGACCTGGCTGGAGTCACTTAGCACGCCCTGGATTCGAACTCGCGACTCGCTGAGCTACCCAGGCCCCGTTTTATTGTGTTTTAATGGTTTTTGGGTTTGTGTTTGTGTTTGTGTATGGATGCATAGATTTTGCCTGATGCTAGTGATTCTCAAATGACTTTAGTGGATCTGGTGAAGGCACTAAACACACTTCGTGTGGACACTATACTGCAGCTCATTAGAGCGGTGGTGAAGAAACCCCATCAGATCAAAGGAGACCAGGTATAACACAAATACATGCATACTTAGCTATCTAAATAGGGACATACCATAGAGTTCCATTATTTTCAAATAACACTAATTATAATTACTGCCGACTAATCCTAATCCATACCCTAGCCCTCCCTCAAAAAGAAGACTTTGCGTTTTTAGTACTATATATTTTAGAATAATAATTTTAAAAAAAACTACAATTATGTAAAATGTATTTATGAATTGTTTGTCCATATGAGGACATCCCAGAAGGTTTCCAAAACCTTTTTTTTGTCAGATTTAGCTCACTTTTGGACACTATTTTGCACCCAAACTATAGCTAAGTACACACACACATTTAACTACAGAAAATCATTATTTATTAATGTTCACTCTCTTTTTCACTAACAGAGGACTACTTTAGTTGACATTCCAATGCTGCAGTTCAGCTATGTCTACATTCAGAGGTAACAATTTCCACTGACATCATCCTCTATTTAAAGTGCGCTTAATCTTATTTACCATCATCTGATGTCATCCACCATAAAATTACAAGTCCAGTGAGTCCAGCTCCCACTGTGTTCTTCTACATGGTGGATGTTTTTAGCAGAATGTTTTGGATGGTAATGTCGTACTTGGTCTTTTTTTTTTTTTTTTTTTTTTTTAAGTCTGTCTGCTCAGGCTCTTCAGGAGAACATCAATCCTCTCCTCTGTCTGCTCAAAGAGTCTGTCCAGCTCAACCTCGCCCCACCTGGACACTTCTTGCTCCTCGGGTAAATAAACAATTTTATTGTGCTTGTTAAGGCAAACATCACTCTGATCATATAGCTAATACTTAGGGTTTGGGATTTGAAGAAACACCCACAGCATTTGTGCTACGGTCATGAATGATACCTCAAATCCTGCGGTTTTATTAAGGAGAGGGGTAATATTACTTGTCTAAGCAATTTAACTTAGAACTTAAAACAGCTATACGTGGGGGCCTGGGTAGCTCAGCAAGTATTGATGCTGACTACCGCCCCTGGAGTCGCGAGTTCGAATCCAGGGCATGCTGAGTGTCTCCAGCCAGGTCTTCTAAGCAACCAAATTGGCAACCTCCTCGTGGTCGCTATAATGTGTGGTTCTCGCTCTCGGTGGGGCACGTGGTGAGTTGTGCGTGGATGCCGCGGAGAATAGCGTGGGCCTCCACACGCACTACATCTCCGCGGTAACACGCTCAACAAGCCACGTGATAAGATGCATGGATTGATGGTTTCAGACGCGGAGGCAATTGAGATTCATCCAACGCCACCCGGATTGAGGCGAGTCACTATACCACCACGAGGACTTAGAGCGTATTGGGAATTGGGCATTCCGAATTGGGGAGAAAAGGGGAAAAAATAAAAAAATTAAAAAACAGCTACACGTTAAATAAATTCCATAGACTCGAGAAATAGGTCAGAAATTCATAGACACTGGCGAAGAGACAAGAGGCCGTTCTTTTTGAATAGGTCTATGGAGGAGATACTTCAGTGTGCTGAATAAACTACTTCTGTGAGAAAACAGCTCATCACTTAATGACCACCTGTTTGTTAATCTTCAACATGTTTTACACTAAACAATCCTTTTGGAATGTACTATGTGTGGAGTTTATAAGAGAAGTCACGGACAATTTTAGGTGGCAGGTATGTGGCAGTTTACAGTTCTCCCCAATCATTTGTATGGTATCCGCAAATGGTGACATAACTTTTGTAACACGCTAGTTGACCGTTACGCTCTCTCCTATGATAGAACCGTGGAGGTTGATATCTCAGTAATTAAAAGAATCTCTGCTAACAACCAATAAGAACACCTAAGCAACCATATAGTAATGCCCTAGCAACCACCCAGAAAACATACCAACTGGATAGCAATCTGCTAACAGCCACTCAGAACACCTTAGCAGAAGGCAGTCTTCAAATTATGTTATTATATTATCTACCTGCATTGTCTTATGAATGTCTTATAAAGCAATTGTTTTCTGTGTTAGATACTAGGGAAATAAAGAGTCTTTTGAAGCACTGAGCTGTCTGTTTATTTTACTGTTGCAGCATCCTCGTTGACTGTGTAAACAGACTTCCCAACATGGACAACAAGAGGGATACCAGAGAACTGCAGGTAGGACCAGTACAGCGAGAGACAGCATCAACATTATTGACATTAATACTGATAACTCAAAATAAATTATCATTAATTGTAATAGCTAATTATGATTATTTGAAAATGATTCTGTATTATTATTCATTTTCTGAATAGCCGTAAACACAAACAAGAGTGTAAAGTGTAACCAACATATTTATACCAACTTGTCAAAGTTTGTTTACATATAAATTTGCACCCTCAACAGGAAGTGAGCCAGCGCATACTAGAGAAGGTGGGATCTGTGGCCGGCTCGTCTCTTGAGCAAACTAGCTGGCTGAGTCGTAACCTGGAAGTGAAAGCTCAGCCTCAGGTCTGTCTACAGGGAGATGAAGATGACCATGATGGCAATGACTTTGATGGTATACCTGCACTGAAACACAAGCAATCACTAGCATATGCTCACAGTATAGTTAAAATGGCTACTATTGTGTTGCACATTTCGAATTTGAGGCGACAAACCAGTAAATTGTGCTATGTTGTCAGTTGGTGTGTTGTTGAACAATGGAGGCCAAGGCAGCATTAAAATTGACCATTCTTCCTCTCAGAATCTGCAGGTCAGGAAAGCACTATGGTGTCATCTTCAGCACCATCTGTATTCAGTGTACAAGCTCTGGCTCTGCTGGCTGAGGTAAGAGACATGCAAAAACACACACATAAGGGCTCCAAAGGCTGACTGATATGGCCGCAAATGCAACAAAATGTAAAAATAATTGTGTTAGTAATAAGGGCGGGTCTCACGGGTCATATTTCAGCCTTAAATTAAAAGAAGAAAATAAAGAATCATATTTTGCATGAAGATAATTAAGTCTATGTCTAGGACTATTAAGAATTAAGTTTTAATTAAGTTTTTTTGTGAGAGTTATTTTCATGACAATTGTTTAAGCACCCCCCCTTCCCCAGTTGTCATTAGCCTACTGTAATGCACAAAAATGTCTTAATTATAATGCAAAAAATAAAATAAAATAAAATAAAATATATATTTTAAATAGCAAAGTACATTTGTAAATAACAGTTTTAAGTATGCATCGTAGTATTTGTTGTACTGAATTTATGTTGATTTTTAATAAAAACTGAACTGTGATTTTCGTTCCTGTATTTCAGTAATGAGAATGAGATTTTTTGCATTACAGTAATGACATTTTTTGTGGGGGAAATGTAAAATGCAGTATGGGTTAGGGCAATGGGTTAATGCAGTTTGTGTTAAAAGCTTAGTTCACCCAAAAATGAAAATTCTCTCATGATTTACTCACCCTCATGCCATCCCTGATGTGTATGATGTTCTTTCATCTGCTGAACAGAAACAAAGATTTTTAGAAGAATATTTCAGCTCTGTAGGTCCATACAATGTTAGTGAATAGGTGCCAACATTTTGAAGCTCCAAAATCCACATAAGGGCAACATAAAAGTACTCCAGTGGTTAAAGCCATATCTTCTGAAGCGATATGACAGGTGTGGGTGAGAAACAGGTCAATATTTAAGTCCTTTTTCCTTCACTTTAATTTTCTCCTTCTTCTGTTTTTGGAGATTCACATTCTTTGTGCATATCGCCCCCTACTGGGCGGGGAGGAGTATTTATGATAAAAAATGACATAAATATTGATCTCTTTCTCACCCAGACCTATCATATTGCTTCTAATCACTGGAGTCATATGGATTACTTTTATGCTCCCTTTATTCAAAATTTTGGCACCCATTCACTTGCATTGTATGGACCTACAGAGCTGAAATATTCTTCTAAAAATCTTA
Organism: Myxocyprinus asiaticus; assembly: GCF_019703515.2. Classification (NCBI taxonomy): domain Eukaryota; kingdom Metazoa; phylum Chordata; class Actinopteri; order Cypriniformes; family Catostomidae; genus Myxocyprinus; species Myxocyprinus asiaticus. Next base: position 34,491,032 of record NC_059354.1, read on the forward strand.
GTTTCTGTTCAGCAGATGAAAGAAAGTCAAACACATCTGGGATGGCATGAGGGTGAGTAAATCATGAGAGAATTTTCATTTTTGGGTGAACTATCCCTTTAATGCATGTGAACTTTCAACTTGCGGATTACAAAAATGGGCAAAAAACTGACAGAACACCCTAGCAATCAAATAACAACAGATCTCATCAGCATCAGATTTCGTCTAGTTCATTTCATGTTTAGACACACAGACACACTTACAGTTCATGCAAATGACAAACATTGTGAGCATTTGTGCTTGTGTCTGTAGGTTCTGGCACCTCTTTTGGACATGGTGTATCGCAGTGATGAGAAGGAGAAAGCTGTGCCTCTCATTTCCCGTCTTATGTATTACGTTTTTCCCTATCTAAAAAATCACAGGTAACTATGACAGAAATGCACTTAAATTGAAATTCAACATCTGTTTCTTTGATTAAATACTACTTGGTTGTTTATTCAAAAGCTGTTGTCTATTTTTTTACCTCAAAGATTGTGTCAGATGGTTTTAATTTATACATCCTCCACACTTTTGGTGTTTCAATAACTGTTTCTCTCTCAATGTCTCAGTGCCTATAACATGCCTAGTTTCTGTGCGGGTGCCCAGTTGTTGAGCAGTCTAAGTGGATATGCATACACTAAGCGAGCATGGAAGAAAGAGGTGCTGGAACTCTTTATGGACCCAATGTTTTTCACAATGGAGGCCTCGTGTACTTGCCAGTAAGATGGATACTTTCATGTGTCGTTCAGTTTTATTCAGGTTTGATGTAGTGGTTCATTATGAGCTTTTCAATGGCTATCGAAAAAAACATTTGGCCACTTCAAAGTTCCCATTTTTTGATTTGTGTGAAAGTAGTGATAAAAAGAAATGAGTAGATGTGTCCAAGCTTTTACATAGTACGTAATTTTCACGTAAAATTTGATGAGAGCATATAAGACGAAAATGAGATGATTGGAAACACTTTTTTATGTATTAGTAAGTAAAAAAATAATAATAATTTAAAATAGAAAACAAAATTTGTTTATTGTGCATTGAGAAGACCATGTTGGTAGATTTTCTGACCCTAACCCTAACCCTAAACAAAATTATAAAATATTACCTCTCATTTTGTACTTTAGTTGGAGATCCATAATAGACCATCTACTGACTCATGAGAAGACAATGTTCAAAGACTTGATGAGTGAGTATATGTACATATACAGTATTTGCCCTTCTCTAAATATCGTAGGGCTTTAGGGCAGATGTTTGTTGTATGATCAGTGTTTTTAGTTGTATTGTATGGATTCCTGTTGTACAGGTATGCAGAGCAGTTCTTTGAAGCTATTCAACAGTGCTGAGCAGAAGCCCATGTTACTGAAACGCCAGGCTTTTGCCATGTTCAGTGGAGAGAATGACCAGTACCACTTCTATTTACCACTCATACAAGGTATCACTCAGTCTGTGTGTAAAACGAATTCATATAATATACTGTAGTTCTGCCTTCTTTATTATTCTATCTTTATTTGTCACTACCGTCCTTTGGTGGGTTTTCATGCTTGTGTAATACACTACATGGCCAAAAGTGTGTGGACACCCCCTTCTAGTTAAAGGGTTTGGCTATTTCAGCTACATCCATTACTAAGATGTTTAGTGCATAAAATCAAGGATACTGCCGTGCAATCTCTTTAGACAAACAGTGGAGTGGGAATGGAGTAGAGTGGGAGTATCTATTCTGAAAATGGCAGTGTGCACTGTGTAGAAGAACTTGACTTTCCTGCACATAGCCCAGACCTGAACCCCACTGACCACTTTTGAGATAAACTGGAATGCAGATTGTGAGCCCGGCCATATTTCCCAACATCAATGCCTGACCTTACTGAAGAGCTTGTGTCTGAATGGGAGAGAATCCTGCAGCCATGTTCCAACATCTAGGGGAAAGCTGTTATAGTAGCAAATGGCTTAAATTGAGGTTCAACAAGCACATATGGGTGTAGTGTTCTGATCTCCACATACTTTTGACCATGTAGAGTATGTGTTCGGCCAACACTTACATTAAAACTATATTCTAGAGCGTCTAACAGAGAACCTGCGTGTGGGACAGACCCCAGCAGTGTCAGCTCAGATGTTCCTCATGTTCCGGGTTCTTCTGTTGAGGATCTCACCACAACATCTTACCTCACTCTGGCCAATCATGGTGACTGAGCTGGTAAGAACTACAACTGAGTGTTTGTTCTTTGACATTCTTTTACTGTTCTCTCTGCTTTGATTGGGTTAGTGCAGTAGAATATTTATTGATATTGGGTGATGTTTCTTATCTCTTGTTTCAGATACGCATTTTTAACTGCCTGGAAAAAACCCTGCTAGATGATAAAGAAGTTTCAAAGTGAGTCCTGCTTTACAGAAAAATATTTATAAAAATGCATTTCTATTGTCATCCTGCTCATATTGCTATTTATTTTGCCATCTACCTCATTTTCATGGACATTCTTTTTTTCTGTTTTAGGAGTAAATTGCGGGGTGGCCACGACAAAAATGGTATTCTGTGCTTCCCGCAGGCAGAGCTGGACATGTACTTGTCAGCCTGCAAGTTCCTGGACACTGCTGTGTCCTTCTCTCCTGAGCAAATGCCTCTGTTTCAAATGTGAGATGCATGTGAACAGTGTATGCATGTTTGTCTGAGAGGAACATAGATATTGCTTGTTTACTGTTGTCATATCAGTGATAAATGGGAACAGTTTAACTTGATCATAATATGGAATTCTTTTAGATTCTTGTAAAAGTTTTTTTTTGACAGAGGCCAGACATCCATTGGTCAAAAGAGCCTATATGTAGGGGAATGAAAATTCTGTTATTATTTACTCACCTTGTTGTTCTGAGCTGCTGTTTTTCATACATTACTGTTGATTTTTACTGCCAAGCTCCAAATAAGGACAAAAGTAGGGGTGGGTGATATTACCAAAATCTTATATCACAATATGAGTAATTTTATATCATGATAACGATATATATTATGATATAGTAATTTTTTTTTTTAACCAATACAAATTGGATAATATATTAAATAAACATAGTTTAATGCCTATTTTTAAATAATCAAATCAATGAATTAAGTACTTCCAAGTATTTCCTCTTACATTATTTTCTCTTTATTTGGAAATTGACATTAGTCAAAGTAAAAAAACAAAAACAAATTATGCCATATTTCAGTTGTTGGCCAATGTTATTATCATTACTATTAACTTTATTTTTTTATTATTAACATTATTATAACTATTCTCAAGAAACTTAAGATCTTCCCATATCAAATTCATCAAAGAAAATAATGCATTAGTAAAAAAAAAAAAGAATTTTTAAATCTAGCAAAAATAAACACATCTCGCAGAAAATAAATATAAATAATTCTTGAAAAAAATATATATATATCACCGAATTAATGTAGAGCGCATCTTTTGGCTTTCATAATATTCTTTTGCATGCCTCATTTCGAGGTAAAACAAATTGCTTGTATTACGAGTGAATATCGTCATGCCACACAGATTGCAGATTACATTTTTTTTGCTCTGTGGTGGCTTTTGTGAAACCACACCACAAATGGCTCACCTGTTTTTATAAAAAGCTCATCTTCATTTTCTTGAGTTGTTTGGGAGTCGTCCAGTTCTGTGGAGATGTTTTTTCAGGATTTTCCTGGGTCAAACATGATTTAGTAGCACACGTGATCCCGCTCTGCGCTCTCCTGTAAATATCAGGAAGCCTGCTAAACTCGTGCGCACTTGTGTGCTGCTAAGATAGCGCACGCGATGCTCACATTAAACACAGATGTGCGTGTCAGATGAGAAGCATATTAGGTGCCTAAAAAGTGCCAAATGCGAGATGAAAGTAACTGAATTTGCTTGGGCGGCCGCCGAAAACAATTTTATGCCCTAAAAACCTGTCCATGTTTCTTACATTCACTCAGTCTCACTGATAGTTCAGCCCATGCTGAACACATGGTTATTTACATATTGAGATATACACGATATAACAAAATCTTTTAGCGATTGACATTGAATATCGTCGCCATGATATATATGGTCTACAGGTTTGATACGACTCAAGATGGCGCCGAGTATGGCTGCTGCGTTGCGAGCTCCGACACAACATAGTAATGTTTTGTTTGTTTTGTTCACAATTCTTATGTTTTTTGTATTGGATGTTGTCTGCCTTATTGTCTACGACAGACAAACACTTTTGGACATTGGTTCAGCAATTTCACACCGTAAACCAGACTTCAAATTCCTCAATGCCGACCCGCTGTTTACAAACACGCAAGCGGAGCCCTTTGTCTGGGCAGCACGGCCGTGGAAACGCAGGAGGAAAAGGGGAAACAGAGCCGGCGTTCTCATCAGAGTAAGACGCCGCGCAAATCGACCCCCGCTACCCACTATTCTACTGGCAAATGTTCAGTCTCTGGATAACAAGCTCTGCGAGCTGAAAGCGCGGATCTCTTTCCAACGAGAGACGAGGGACTGCTGCATTATCTGCCTTACAGAAACTTGGATATCTGCGGAGATTCCAGACTCAGCCATTGAACCCGCGGGGTTCTCCGTGCACCGAGCGGACAGAGCGAAAGACCTCTCAGGTAAAAGCAGAGGTGGTGGTGTATGTTCTATGATCAACAAATCCTGGTGTGATCAGAGGAACGTACATTCTATCAAGTCCTCCCCCGATCAACCATTTGGAAAATCGGACCACTATTCCATTCAGCTTCTGCCAGCTTACAGGCAGAAAACTGAAACAGGAAGCACCCACCCTCAGAACGATCCAGTGCTGGTCGGACCAATCAGATTCTACGCTACAAGACTGTTTTGATCACACGGACTGGGAGATGTTCCGGTCCGCCTCTGATGACGACATCGAGCTTTACGCTGATAGCGTAATGTGTTTCATCAGAAAGTGTGTAGAGGACGTGGTTCCGACCAGATCAGAACCGCAAAACATCAGTACAGGAGCAAGATTGAAGGACAGTTTAACACCACCAACTCTAGAAGCATGTGGCAGGGAATTAACATCATCACGGACTTTAAAGGGAATAAAAACTCCACCATGAACACCGCTGCCTCTCTCCCGGATGATCTAAATACTTTTTATGCTCGTTTTGAGGAAAATAACACCGCCCTCACGGAGAGAGCTCTCGCGGCCGAAGCTACAGAGGTTAGTTCACTCTCCGTCTCTGTAGCGGATGTAACCCGATCCTTCCGACGGGTGAATATCCGCAAAGCCGCGGGCCCAGACGGCATTCCGGGCCGCGTCATCAGAGTGTGCGCGAACCAGCTGGCTGGTGTTTTTACGGACATTTTCAACCTTTCCCTCTCTTTGTCTGTAGTCCCCACATGCTTTAAAACATCCACCATTGTGCCTGTTCCAAAGCAATCAAAAATAATTTGCTTAAATGACTGGCGTCCTGTTGCTCTGACCCCCATCATCAGCAAATGCTTTGAGAGACTAATCAGAGATTACATCTGCTCTGTGCTGCCTCTCTCTCTTGACCCATTGCAGTTTGCTTACCACAACAACCGCTCCACTGATGATACCATTGCATCTACAATACACACTGCTCTCTCCCACCTGGAAAAAAAGAACACTTATGTGAGAATGTTGTTTGTAGACTACAGCTCAACATTCAACACCATAGTGCCCTCCAAGCTAGATGAGAAACTCCGGGCTCTGGGCTTAAACAGCTCGCTGTGCAGCTGGATCCTGGACTTCCTGTCAAGCAGACGCTAGGTGGTTAGAATAGGCAGCAACATCTCCTCATCACTGACCCTCAACACTGGAGCCCTGCAGGGCTGTGTTCTCAGCCCACTACTGTATTCCTTGTACACACATGACTGTGTGGCAACACACAGCTCCAATGCCATCATTAAGTTTGCTGATGACACGACGGTGGTAGGTCTGATCACTGACAATGATGAAACAGCCTACAGAGAGGAGGTGCACACGCTGACACACTGGTGTCAGGAGCACAACCTCTCCTTCAACGTCAGTAAGACAAAGGAGCTTGTGGTGGACTTCAGAAGAAAAGACTGAGAACACAGTCCCATCACCATCAATGGAGCACCAGTGGAGAGAGTCAGCAGCTTCAAGTTACTGGGTGTCCACATCACTGAGGAACTCACATGGTCCATCCACACTGAAGTCGTTGTGAAGAAGGCTCATCAGCGCCTCTTCTTCCTGAGACGGCTGAGGAAGTTTGGAATGAACCGCCACATCCTCACACAGTTCTACACCTGCATTGTAGAGAGCATCCTGACTGGCTGCATCGCCACCTGGTACGGCAATAGCACCACCCACAACCGCAAAAGCACTGCAAAGGGTGGTGCGAACTGCCAGACACATCATCGGAGGTGAGCTTCCCTCCCTCCAGGATATATATACAAGGCGGTGTGTGAAAAAACTCGGAGGATCATCAGAGACTCCAGCCACCCGGGCCATGGGCTGTTCTCACTGCTACCATCAGGCAGGCGGTATCGCAGCATCAGGACCCGCACCAGCCGACTCCATGACAGCTTCTTCCCCCGAGCAATCAGACTTCGGAACTCTTGATCTCCCACGATCAAAATACATCAGCACTGCACTTTATTACCCTTACTTTATTACCCTTACTCTTATATCTCACACCGGACTGTCATAAATTATATTATTATTATATTATATTCTCTCTTAACAACTGACTATCAACTGACAGCCTGAATGTCAATACAGTACAATACTGTACATTCTATATATATATATATATATATACTTTTTTATATATTTTTATTTTTTATTTTTATTGATTAATGTGTATCTATATAGTGCGTATTGTATACTGTACAGTGTATGTTATTATTTGTATACTGTTGAGTGTAATTATGTGTATAACAGATGTTTAATTGTGCTGTGTTAATTTGATGTTATTGTAAATTGGTACTGTCTCATCACTGTCACGACTGCTATGTTGATCGGAACTGCACCCAAGAATTTCACACACCATTGCACTTGTGTATATGGCTGTGTGACAATAAAGTGATTTGATTGATTTGACATCATCATATTGCCCAGCCCTAGACAAAAGGTACCATAAAAGTAGTCTATATGACTGGTGTGCTGTATTCCAAGTCTTCTAAATCTTTTGTGTGTTTAACAGCTTAAATATCTGTCTGTTCCTCATACAAAACTAATATATGGCTTTATATGTCTTAAAATATAGTGCATGAGTCATATGGACTACTTTTATGGTACTTTTATACTATTTGTAGCTTGGAAGTAAAAATAAATAAATAAATACAAAAAAAAAGATTTCATTGGAAAACATTGTCTCGGACATTTGCTAAATATCTCCATTTGTGTTTCACGGAAGAAAGATAGATGTGCGGGTTTAGAACAACGTTAGGATGAGTAAATAATGTAATTTTCGTAAACTTCCTTTAAGTGCTTCTTACATACTGTATCCTTAAAATGAACCTTCTGTAGTTAATACAACAGCATTTGGGTAAATCCTAATTAGTTCTTTTGTCATTTTTATGACAAAATTTGCCTTTCCCTACATAAATGTTCCCTGATCTGCTCCATAGCCTTACATTTCTCTGTTTTATGTAGGTATCGCTGGGCTTTTATTGCCGAGGTAGATGTTGACCATTATGATGGGCCTGGAAACACTTTGTTGGAAGGAGAACAAGAGTGTAAACCTCATCTTGTCAGAATACTGGATGGAATAAACCATCGCTATGGGGTAAGATCTCGACACAAAATGTGCTTGTACTATAATCAGTCCTCTAGAAAGACTGAACTGAAGAAGACCTTTACAATTAGGTTCTATTTGTTAGTATTAGTAAATTAATTAGGTATCATGAACTAAAAATGAGCAACATTCTTTTGAAGCATTTACAGTATTAATCTTGGTTAATGTTAATTTATGTAAATAAAATGTTTCATGTTTAGTTTATTTCATAATGCGTTAACTAATGTTAACATACAACTTTTATTGAAAAAATGTATTAGCATATATTAGTGTAAGATTAATAAATGCTGACTGTAAAAGTATTGTTCATTGTATGTTCATAACTAATGTTGTTAACTAATGTTAATTAATACAACTAATGTTAATTAATACAAAATTGTGAAGTGTTACTAGACCTTCTTCAAATCTGTTTTACACTGGCTTGTTTATTTAATGTGGGGTAAGTCTGTGGCATTGCTGAGGCCTTTACCTAACTATGAGATGATAATTCAGGATTTAAAGGTGAAGTGTGTATTTTATCAGAAATGAAAGGTGTAGTCACCCAAAAATGATAATTTTCTCATAATTTTCTCACTCTTACACCATCTTAAAGTCGTATGACTTTCTGTCTTCAGCAGAACACAAACAAATATTTTTTTAAAGGATGAATGTGCTTTTGTCCATACAGCGTAAGGCAATGGGCTCCAAAACTTTCAAGCTCCAACAAGGACTTAAAGGCAGCATAAAAGTAATCAATACGACTCAAGTAGTTTAATGTCTTCTGAAGCTATACAATTGTTTTGGGTGAGAAACAAAGCAAAAATTCATCCCTTATTCACCAAATCGCTTCACTTCTGCCCCGCTCTCCTATGCACGTTCATGAGAGAAGCTCGTGCACACGCCCTTGTGCTTAACGCATGCACACTTGAATGTTCACGTGAGAAGTGACACATGCAGGATACAACCGGAATCAAAACATCTGAACAACCTGACGTCAACTTCTGCCTCAAACAATGTTGTGAGTTTGGGGCAGGAGTACCAGTTTTTCAAAAAACTACAGATGAGGGGTCTGTTTAGGGAAATCTGTTTAGTCATTATCTTTGCAATTCTGTTTGGTGCTGCTAGTGGTGCAAAAATGACACACTTCACCTTTAAAAAAAAAAATAAAACTCCCCATGAATGTTAAGTAGATTAATTAGTTGATTCAGCAATGTTGAACGAGTAAAGATGCTCTTTCACAGATACACACATTTCAGTCTTTTTCTTCTAAACGCACATGTGTAGAGTACACACCGATGAGCCAAAACATTATGACCACTCACAGGTGAAGCGAATAACGTTGATCATCTCCTAACAAGGCTACATGTCAAGGTCTAGGTAGATTAAGTGTTAAGCGAACAAACAGTTCTTGTAGTCAACATGTTGGATGCAGCAGAAATGGGCAGGAGTAAAGACCTGAGCGACTTTGACAAGTGCCAAATTATGTCCAGACGACTGGGTTAGAGAATCTCTGAAACTGCAAGGCTTGTGGGGTGCTGCCGGTTAGCAGTGGTGAGTACCTACCGACAGTGGTTTGAGGAGGGACAAACCACAAACCGGTGACAGGGTGTTGGGCGCCCAAGGCACTTCGATGCATAAGGGCAATGAAGGTTATCCTGTCTGGTCCAAACCGACAGAAGGTCTACTGTGGCACAAGTCACAGAAAATTTTAATGATGGTTACGGGAGGAATGTGTCACAACACACAGTGCATCACACCCTGCTGCATATGGGGCTGTGTAGCCGCAGACCGGTCAGAGTGCCCATGATGACTCCTGTCCACCGTCGAATGGGCACGCAATTGTCGGAACTGGACCGTGAAGCAGTGGAAGAAGGTCGCCTTGTCCGATGAGTCCCATTTTCTTTTACATCATGTGGACAGCTGTGTACGTGTGCGCCATTTACCTGGGGAAGTGATGGCACCAGGATGCACTGTGGGGTCTTGTAGAGTCCATGCCTCGGCAGATTGGCACTGTTTTGGTGGCACGTGGAGGACCAACAGCATATTAGGCAGGTGGTCATAAGGTTTTGGCTCATCAATGTAAATCTCTTGTTCCTGTGTGTACAGGAGTTGAATGGAATGGAAGGAGTTGCAAGAGAGCCAAGCACAGACCGTGTTGAGTTCCCTCTGCTCACGCTCCGTTCCATCATCTCGATTGTGGATCTTGTGCCATTCTTCAACACTCTCTGCTGCTCTTTTAATGGCTCTTCTAGCCCCTCCACGCCCCTCTCACACACTGTCGCAGACTACCCACCATCAAGCAGTGAAAGGGTCATGAAACACCTAGAGCACATCACTGAAGGAGAGTTCCTCGATGGAATGGACAGTTAGATGATCCATAAAAAAAGATGTCTTTGGAAACTCCAAATCCTGAAATGTTTCGCTCAGATCATGAAATTGCTTTTGTAATTTATGTCATTGGTTCAGGCTCGGCACCAAAGGGGGGGCAAGTTGGCCTAATGTGCTTGGCTCACCCTGCTCGCCAGCCCCCAACTAAACGGCCCTTCCTGAGAACCCTATGGCCACCAGGATTATAGCTTATTTCTTATAGTTAGTGCCGGGCCTACATTGGTTTCTATTTGAACACAAAAGTGCAATCAGATTTAATTGTAGCATGATAGACTACATATTAAATGCATACAGGACCCTGTGAATTTTCTTGCTAAGATGTTAATGCATGTCAAGTCAATGTTATGACCTTTCTTAGTCTTACACATGGTTAATGTATGTCATCCTTGTATAGTTTTAATTGAGCATTCCATTCTGTGCATTCCATTACTTGGCTGAATGACCCAATTTAAACTTCATTTTGGTTTCAACAGCAGTAACAGATTATGTGTTTGTTGCTTTGTCTACGAAGTTTGTCATTTGTATGTAGGGCTGTCCGTCAATTCTTTCCTTAAATTTTCTTGCCGTATTTTGCCTCCAGTACCTGACCTCCTCCTGTTTTTTCCTATATGGCTCATTGTTTTATAAGAAAGTGCTGTTTATCAAAAACTGTTTATAGGACTTTCTCTTGCTTTCTTATCTCATCTTTTACTCCATTTTCCTCACTTTAAAGGAAGTAAAGAGGTGAACTATGAACTATTTTTATGTGAATATTGAATGTCTCCTTCCTTTTACTTTGTGTAGAGTGGATACTCTCTATATTTTTACAGCAAAGTAATAGTAATGTATATTTTATTTCTGTACCTAAGGGAATGTTTTTGATTCATGTTCGTGTTCTTCATCCATTCCATTTGTCAATTGTGGGACCTCAATTAAGTCTTTATGCTGTGGCTTTCATTTTAGAATCCACCTGATCTGGCAATTATAGTTTGTTTCAAGTGTTACCACTAGTATGCTACCTTTTCTAGGTACATTTTTAGAACAGTATGGTTGAAGTGCCTAAAAATAAACATTGGAGAAATTCTAGTAATGAAACATCTTTCCTTGTTCTGTTGTTGTTATATGCAATTGTGCCTCAGAAACAGGCAGTTATGAAGCTTGTAGTTTGCTTTAAAGCCCCATTAACTGCACTAAAATGAGATGTTAGTGATTGAAGTGATCTAAAAATAAAAAAATAAACTGCATGAAGATGTCCACAGCTTGACTCTATGTTCATGTACCGGTTCATTCACTGGAATCCTGTTGCAAATTTAAATTTTTAAGGAAAAATAATGATAATGCTTATTAAAGTGAATAATTTTGTGTATATGTACTGCAGACCTGAATAAAATGACTCAGAACCAGAGAATGTTACGAGATAAGCCACAACCAATGTTAGTGCAGGGGATTACACTGAATTTCTGCCTGCGTGCGTGCGTGTTCTATTGGGGTCCTTTTTGTCCTTAACAGTGTTCTAAACATACGTTAATTTAGTAGGAACATCACATAAACTACTAGTTTATAACATTGTTTAATTTAGTATTTTACTTTTTAATGAACTAATAGGCTACTCTTATGCAGTGTACAGATAAAGATCTACAAACTTCAATAAATTAACTGACTCCAAAAGCAAAATATAATTCAGTCTGGGGTTAATTTAACCCTAAAAGAGCAAACATATAAGGATACCTCTGAAAATTAATTCATTGCTATTTTTTTTTTAAAAAACATTATGGCCCACATAATACATTTCAGTGTTTTTTTCTAAAATATTGTTTTTATTTTCAATTTTATAGCTTTTAGAAATCATGAAAATTACATTGAAAAGATAGGAGTGTTTGCCTCGTGGTCAGATGCCTTCTCAAAAAATGCTGCAGTTTTACTTTTAAATAAAGATTGCGAGTTGACGCCAGACTTTATATACAAAGTCGCATATACTCAGTATTTGCAGGGACCCCCTTTTCAATATTTTTCACAAAAATTTGACCTACTCACTTATTGCTCCTCTCCCCAGCCTTGTAAATGTTTGCATCCCCCAGAATACAAAAATCTTTTTAGAGTTAAATGCGAGCTTTGTTGCTCAGCAAACAATAAATATATAATAAATAATATATTTTTTAATTCACTCTTTGTTTTGCACCTGCCAGATAGTATGAAAGTAGCTTTACTTTCAAAAGCGATGTTTTGAAATCTTTTTATTATTGTAAGGTAAATCTAATGAGTCCCTGCGCCCTCTGGTGCTGCATTAGAAAGATTAGTTTTGACAGTTTGAATGTACTGCAATTATTTATTTTTTTCCACATTTTTTTTTTTATTATATTTTAATTTCACACATATACATATGCATTTCCATGTAACAGAAAGAACAAAAACAAGAACAAAAAGAAACAAAACAACACAGGAAACAAAAACACTTCTCAGTACCTTACATTAATATTCAGTACTACCTCTTAATCTTCTGTTATGTACTACAATACTTTTGAGAGCAAATGGTAAATATTACCATGCATAATATTAGCAAAGCTATTTCACCAAGATCTTCCTTCTTGTTGCCAAGTTTAGTAAGTTTACTATATAAGGTTTTAAAATAGCTTTGTGTCAATATGTGAACTAATGAACTAATACATTTAATCAAAGGCTTAATTTCAGTTGTTGGCTAATAACTGGAAATCAGTATATTATATTTTCTCTTTAAAACATTTAAAGTACAAGTTTTATAATAATAATAGTACAGTCAAAAAACAAAACAAAAACAAAAAATAAAATAAATGAAAGTATGGGAATTATGTAAAGACCAAATATGTTAAACACATCAAAACTTCATTATACTTTAGATTCTTCAAAATACCTAACCTTTGTTTAGATTACAGCTCTGCTCACTTTGGGCATTCTCTAAACCAGCCTCATGAGGTGCCATTTGGGATGCTTTTTAAACAGTAGGCCTATTGTGGCTGCTTTTTTCTCTTCATAATCCAACTCATCTATCAAAGGAAACAGAATTTACATTCTTACGTAGGCACAATTAGTATTTGTCTTAAAATATTATTTCAAGCTTTCAAGCTTAATCAAACGGTTGTTGAGATTATAAGAAACCAAAATCCATGTTTCCTAAAGTGAAAGGTTTTCTAAACAGAAACCTAAATTGACTGGTAGAGTAGGTACATATATCCTTTTATATATCAGCCATTAAAATAAGTTCACTTGTTGATCTTAGATCAAAATAACAGAGACATAATATAGATTGCCTGTAACTCACTTTTGGCACTGCTGGATTAAATAAGAACAAAAGGGGCAACAGTCAAAAAAGAATCTCATTGCTCACAATTATTGACATCAGGCAACTCCTAATAGTAGATCTATTGCAGATTCCTGTACAAGATCTGCTATCTCTATCAGGTGGGTCACCTTTCTACCCTGATTTACTAGTAGCTACACCACTGGATATGGCCAAGTTAGCTGGGGGTATGTAGCCTAATTGTCCACTTCCCTTAAATCTCTTTAATCATTTTGTATTTTAGTTTTAGAAATGAATGCAGTTGTTGATTTAGCAGATCAATGTTTTCTTGATGTCTCAACAAAAGTTATGACTGTACCTCTGACAAGTGTTGATCTCGAGTGTCTTCGCTATAAGCTCAGCAGCAACATATCCCGAACCAGAAGTAGCCTACCGAAGGTGCTTTCCTCTCTGTCAGGTGACTGAATTAAACTCATTGCATTCTTTACACTAGACAAGGACCAAGCTCTACACTTTGTCCTGCATGGGTTCTCCTCTGCAACATACAAAAGGCTTTTGAGTGACCAATCAGTTGTTTGCCTGTCACAGATGGGTTGTGGGGTCAAGCCCTATTCAAGCAGACATTGTCCAAATGAGTGACTCCTGTTATTCAGGTGGCTTGTCTATGAAGCACTGCATTCTATCATCCAGGTCATTGTATACTGTCAGAAGGGGCGGAGCTAGGGGGTGGCCAGGGGTGGCCATGGCCCAAACATGGACCAAAGCCTGGCAACCCCATTGGCTACCCCACTCGCAATTGCTGTTTTGGTCATTTTTTGTCTTGGGCACAATTTAGTTAGTCTTTCTACACCAACAACCACCATCCGTTTACCACAACTATTTTGGTACAGGGGCCACATTGGGCTTTAATAGTGAAAAGGGGGCCACATTGTACAACTTTTGATATACATTGTTCCACATTTATTTGGTTCTTGTACCTTTTAAGCCCAGAAATAGTTGTGTACTCAATTTTCTGAAGTGTATATGTTGCCTAAAGTATTGTATTGCTCTACAAAGGTAGATACTTTTCTATCAGCCGTTAAAAAAAACTGAATAAAGGCTGAGCATAATTATTAATTATTTATTTTTACCATTACTTCCCTGGTAATGTATTATTCAATCTAACACTCTCTACATTTGGGGTCTGGTTTAATTGAAAAAAAATCTTAAATTATAGAACTTTTAATGTTTGTCGCAAAGCGGGACATTTAACTTTTTTTATTCTCAAAACATTACCCCTTATGCTCTAAAAGGGACATGCGGGTCTCGTCCATGGCTTGTCTGCCAATGGTTTGACTTTCATTCAGCATCCAACTGAATAAAACAGGCTGCATGACTATGATAAATGATTACTGCAAGAGTTAGTTTAAAATACAGGTGCGAGGGACTTTAACATTTCTAAATTGCGCAAATAAAAAAATACATATTCATCTCTCTCTTTCTTTTGCCCACGTGTCAATGATGTCGAGATCTACGTTTATATTTTATTAAAGTTCATCACTGAGAAGGTTTGCCAGCAAATTTAGTAGCACCAAACAGCACAAGCAGCCTCAAGAATGAACACAGCGTGACCGTATTACACTTTTCCTTGAGTAGAATATCGCACTATTGATTGCTATATGTGTTCAAAAGGGGATTCAGAATTACCTCTTTTATTTTTTTATTACCTGAAACCGGCTGGGTGTCAAATCTTAAGTGAGCTACCTACATATACACCATTTTTGGGCATCAAAGCATCCTATGTTAGCAGATCGCTAGGTTTTTGAGACATAAACTATCGCCTCTTCATCTCTAATGCACTTTTCTGACATTTGGAGAGAATTGCTTTTAGCATTTCTTTTGGTTGAATTGGAAACGCCCATTATCTGCTTGTGATATTCATTTCTTCCCATTATCTGTTCAAGTTAATCTATACATTTTTAGTCTGTATGCAACTTCTTGGAACTCTGATGGGTTTATTATGATAAATGTGAAAAGGTCAAATTTTGAAATGTTTCTGTTGCCATGCATGATAAAGCAGTCCGTCCATACTTACTAACAGGTTAGTTATGTAGTAAAGGCTCTGTTGAATATATATATATATATATATATATATATATATATATATATATATATATATATATATTTGCTGTGAGTTCTTCTAGGTGTTTGGAAACCTCTTTTTCAGGTTTTTCAGGATTACTCTGATATTAGAGAGAACAGATATTGGAGAATAGTTACATTTCTTAGACAGGACCTTATGGGACCCACTGTCCAATAAGTTGCCAAACTTATTTCTAAATTAAAGAAAACATTTTTTAAAGAATTAATTTATCATAATACAAATTCCCTAAAAAGGTTCATTAATCCGTTCAGCAGTCCGGACTATCCTTTGAAGTCTTCTAATGTCTGACTTGGTAGCTGAAACCTAACCAGACAGTTATTGAAGTGCAAAGGACAGACTCAGTGACTGCTGAGTAGAACTGGATCAGCAGCACCTGTGGCAGGTTGAACTTCCTCAACTGGCCAAGGAAGCACAACCTCTGCTGGGCCTTTTTCACAATGGAGTCAATGGGGTTTAAATGCTTATTGTGGAATAATGTCTACAGTATACTGATGTATTCAGTGGTAGTAAACTCTTTTTCAAGCATAGCCATTCAGGGCTGCCTCTTAAATTCATGGGGCCTGGGACAAATTTTCCCCATTCCCTAAAGCTAATGAGAAGCCTATAAAATAGAGGACCTAGGTGGGCCCCAATTGCCACAGAGCCAGGACAACGTTACCCCTATCATGTTGATTCTGAGAAATGTTTATGTTGCCTTTGCATGATAAAGCAGTCCGTCCATAATTACTGGTAAACTAGCAGGTTAGTTACATAGTAAAGGCTCTGTAGAATTTTTATGTATTTTATTTGCTGAGTGTTGCATGTGATCTGCTCTGTTTAAATTTTACTCTTTGACATTTGTCAAGTCAGCCAGCTTCCTTCTAATCCATTTATCTCATGCTCCACATTGAACATGTTGTTGCTGATTGATTTTCATGCAAAACATTAGCTTGTCTGTACGGCAACAAACAAAACGTCCTATGCATCCGTTTTTCCCATAAAACCTACCATGTTGACTGCTCAGTGCACTACTTGTTTTGGCTCAGAGTGAGTGTGCAATAAGTGTGTGCATGGTGTCTGTTATCACAAAATCAGGTGTCAGGTAGGCGAACTGTGTCTCCCAACCACGCATGCCCAGCCGAGTCTCAAGTCCAAGCGGTTAGTGCACGGATATACTTCTCATTTACTTCCACCCGTAGCACGGTGACGGGTTTTTAAGCAGTCTGACACAGGAGAGAGAGAGTGCGGCTGGAGACAGTTTGAGGGAGGGGGGCCAGCTGCAGTCGATGCTGGTGGTGACGCAGGAAAAACACCCAACAGCAGACAATAAACCAATGATCTGATCGCAACTCAGTCGTGTTATTTATAATCGAGACAGCCAGGCACATGTGCACGGCTTTGTGATTATTAAACAGCACTTACATGATCCGATCTGGGGTCGTATGGAGGAAAGGTCCAGTTTGATTCTCGGTAAGTGGGTTTGTGTGTGATGCTATACGAGGCTAGCGGCTAATATCAGATGATTTGCAAGTCAGTGCCCGCTTAGCTTAGCTTGCACAGCTCCGTTAACGAATTTCAGGACGTTTCGACGTGTCACCGCTTATCGCTTTACAGTCGCCTACCACTTCATCAGCTCAGCCATTCTAAATGAGCCGATTTAAGGTAAATTGCATCTAAAGATAACATCAGGTCAGTTTGAGGAGGTTGATTCGTGGCTATACCCGAAACAAGTGGTTTTGAGGTGGACAGGACGGTTGTTTTGACACTGGTTTATTTGTTTCGTTTTTATCAGGCTGTTAAGTATAAAACTGGTCTATAAGATATTTAAAGGGGGTGTTTTGGTATGTTAATAGCTTTAAATTCACTGTCACGAGCTGGTTGTGTTTTGCTGAAGTCCAGCTGTTAGCCGTTAGCATGTTAGCCTGTGAGGCTGCGTTTAGCTGCTGTATTTACATTCACTTTCGCTATTATTTTTACGTTATAACTTCGGACTTTAGATATAAAGTTTCAGAGCTTTAATATGTGCTTAGATTTGGTTGGCGACACAGATAAACCTGTTGTATCTCAGATTGTGATTGGAAAAGGAAACAGGCCTAAACCACCACTGTGTCAAACTAGGCCCAATACATAGAATGGCTGTTTGAAAACCACCTGTGCTGACCACCGAGACGGCGTTTTTGGGCACCGAAAGCACGTTTGGAACGTTGAAACCGGCTGGGTGTCAAATCTTAAGTGAGCTACCTACATATACACCATTTTTGGGCGTCAAAGCATCCTATGTTAGCAGATCGCTAGGTTTTTGAGACAGTAACTATCGCCTCTTCATCTCAAATGCACTTTTCTGACATTTGGAGAGAATTTCTTTTAGCATTTCTTTTGGTTGAATTGGAAACGCCCATTATGTGCTAGTGATGTTCATTTCTTCCCATTATCTGTTAAAGTCAATCTATACATTTTTAGTCTGTATGCAGTTTCTTGGGACTCTGATGGGTTTATTACGATAAATGTGAAAAGGTCAAATTTTGAAATGTTTCTGTTGCCACGCATGATAAAGCAGTCCGTCCATACTTACTAACAGGTTAGTTACGTAGTAAAGGCTCTGTTGAAAAAAAAAAAAAAAGAAATTATATATATTTTATTTTTTTGCTTTGAGTTCTGGGTGTTTGGAAACCTCTTAGTTATTTTGTTATTGTGTAGTGATTGCAGGTTTTTCAGGATTACTCTGGTATTAGAGAGAACAGATATTGGAGAATAGTTACTTTTCTTAGACAGGACCTTATGGGACCCATTGTCCAGCAAGTTTAGTCAAACTTATTTCTAAATTAAATAATTTTTAAGAATTTATCCTAATACAAATTCCTTAAAAAGGTTTGGCGAATTAGATTTTTAAATTTAATTTATTATATTGATAATTATTGATACTTAAAATCAAGATTTTATATGATATACAAATTTAAGGAACACTCTTGTGTTCTTGTCTGAATTAAATGTCAGTGTTTATGTTGGATGAATTTGATATATGTATGCTTGACTTTGAGTAAATTTTCTTGTAGCCAGTGAAAATGTTTTAATCATTACAAATCATACATCCACAGAATCATTTGCACTAACTGCCTTTAAAAAACAAAAAAACAAAAAAAAAAAAACATTGTCTAGAATTTAATTAGGCTACATTACACTGACATGCTTTATTCATTTGAATGCTCCAACCTCTTTACATAATCATTGCTTTCCTCTGTTCAACTCAGCGCCATGTATCCAAAAAGGATGGTAATTTAAGGACTCAAAGGAGTAGTTCACCCAAAAATGAAAATTCTCTTATCATTTACTCACCCTCATGCCATCCCAGATGTGTTTGACTTTCTTCTGCTGAACACACAGATTTTTAGAAGAATATCTCAGCTCTTTAGGTCCTCATGATGCAAGTAAATGGGTACCAAATGTTTAAGTTCCAAAAGCACATAAAAGTAACCCATACGACTTTCAATGGTTAAATCCATATCTTCAGAAGCAAAATGAAATGTGTGGTTGTGAAACAGATCAATTGAAGTCCTTTTTACTATCAGTCTCCACTTTCACATTCTTTTTTGTTTTTGGTGATTCGCATTCTTCATGCATATCACTATCTACTGGGCAGGGTGGAGAATTTACAATAAAAAGGACTTAAATATTGATGTTTCTCACCCACACCTATCATATTGCTTCTGAAGATATAGATTTAAACACTGGAGTTGTATGGATTACTTTTCATGTTGCAACATTCACTTGCATTGTATGGACCTATAGAGTTTAAATATTCTTTTAAAAATCTTTGTTTTCTGCAGAAGAAAGAAAGCCATAAATATCTGGGATGGCATGAGGGTGAGTAAATGATGAGAGAATTTTCATTTTTGGGTGAACTATTCCTTTAAATATGTTGGCTAAAGACAACGTAAATTGCTACACATTAACCTATTGTGTAATAGTTTTGCTTAGCCTTTACTTTGCTTTGTGATACATCTGTAATAATATCCAGTTAATAAAAAAGGTTGATCAGGTCAAAAGGTCCCCTCGTAAAGAAATATTTTGTTTATTTATTTTGTCTTCATTAAAATACAATAGTTGTCTTAAATTGTTCCCACAGTCTTGAAAAACCTGGAAATTTTAAATTTGTAATTTCTAGGCCTGGAAAAGTCATGGGAATTTCTAAAGTAAATAAAAAAATGTATAGTTATGCTCAGCTCTATAATAAATTGGGCTAGAAATTGCTCATTGTGTGTACATTCTCTATAAAATAATTTTTCAAAATCCCTATCCAATAATCATGAACAACTGGCAAAGTCATGGAAATTCATTGGTCAAAATGTGCAGGAACCCTGCTGAATTAAGATATTGATGCCATTTTTTTTTTCTTCAGGTTATGCAATGGTCTCTGCAACATATCCAGTCCCGCAGGTGGTGCTTTCACTTTCAGAAGTGTGCCGGTTCTCCGTCGCTCCTGAGGAGACACTAATTTTTTCTGGTGTGCCAGCTACATAAGCAGACAAGATTGCAAAGATCTGCCCCGTGTCGAGTATGACGGCCACGACCCGTGGCTCCCCCGTGGGAGGGAATGATGGTCAGGGCCAGGCTCCGGATGGCCAGCCCCAGCCACCCTTGCCCCAGAACCAGGTCAGTACCCCACTTTGAGTTCCCCCCGTCTGTGTGCCAGTCCCTGCCTGAAAATATCTGTTTGTTCTATTACATTACCAAAGGAAAACTGTCACTGGAGAGAATTTATGTTACAATAATAAAGCTGGCAGTGTCCCTGCTTTATGCTGCATTATGGTCTTCAAACCACATCTCATCAGGTTTGGCAGTTTGAGTGTCTTCCAGAGGAAAACTTAAATGCCAATGTGTTTCTGTAATTGTGCTCTTCCCTGGATGTCAACAGAAGGTAATGCGTCCCTCTTTAGTATACCACAGCTCTCCTTTATTTTATCACAGTGTTTTTGTAGATGGTTTTTACATGCATGGTGTCTTGCAGTGTCAGAAATGAACTTTTATATTAAGGGGCAATTTTTGCCCCTGGATTTGATTTTTGAGGGTATTTTTTTTTTTACCTTTTATGAGAGACATTTTGTTCTAACCATTTGAAACAAACTGTCTCATTTTGTTTGTCAAATATGTCAGTTTAATCAGTTCAATAATACATATTCTCAAGAATGAGAATTTTATTTCATTAAGAATTTAATCAAACTCTTGTTTATGCCATAATGTGTATAACTAGGACTATAATAGAATATTAAAAACTATATCAGAAGAATATAAACACAAGAATTAATTACAAGGGCAGTTATTGGTGTCACAGTTTGAATTTTAGGGGCATTTTTGTCATTTTTGGTGGAATTATTGTCCTTAGCACCTCTTAATTTCTGACCCTGGTATCTTGTCAATTTAGAGACCTAAATAGATCTAGAGCTGTGCTATACAAACCTAGTAGTTTGTTTTCCGAATAATGTCTGTAAAATAACATTTCTTTTAGATAAACAGAAATTCTGAGCACAATGTCTACATGGTTTTCACTATTTTGTTCTGACATATTCCATACAACCATTTGCAAAGACTGCTGCTCCATTATTTCAATTACTTTATTTCTCAGTGGTCTGTTATTGTTGTAGCATCAATTTCAGATTTACCTGTCCTTGAATGTCCTGCAAAACTAACTTCGGCTGGTCATTTTACCTGCTGGTCAGATGGTTTCTTCCTGTCAAAACGGGCAGTTCTTGACCAGAGTAAGCTGTTTACATAAGATACATTCTTGAGTTCAAAAACAGCTAAATGGAGCGCAACGGAATGGTACAAAGTAGAACTATTTTTTACTTGACATACAGCATATTAAAATGCTACAATAGTGGCAGGAAAAAGCTCATAAGACATGGCGCATCAGCGGCCTAAAGGCGTGATCACACATACCTTCGCATGGCAAAATTCTGTGGGCGAAATACAGTCGTCTCAATTAGAATCCGCTCGATCGTGAATTTTGCGCAATGGACTTTCGGTGTCGAAGACCGTTTTCACAGACTGTGACGCATTTCCGCCTTATTTAGCAGCATAAATCTCACAATTATTATTATTTTTTATATTATACATTTTTTAAATATTGAGTGTAAATTTTAACAATATGCTTTGTGTTATATTACCCTGGAATTATTTTAAAAAAACAAATTATCACAGCTGCGAGGGAGTTTCGACCACAGCTGCTGAGAGAGTAACAGTAAATTTGGCATATTCTCCCGTTTTACTTAATCCACCGCTCTCTGTTTTTTTTCCTCTTCTGGAAAGTCATTAAAACGTAAGAGTGGATTTTTTTTCTTTTGGTCATGGGGCAAATGGGTAAGTGAAAATAATATTTGCTGTGATCTCCCATTCACTCCCATTCTTCTCTGTCGAAGTTTACCCTGCAATCGTTTACTTCCGCGTTCCAAAACACAGTGTGAAAAATTTCTATTTTGCCTTGAGTTCAAGTTTGGTGAACTTTGAAGGGCGAAATCGCCATATTGACCAATAGGAATTTGCTTGGTTTGGCAGTGACCTCTGTGTGGGCGGTGCTTTGTACACAGCTTCACTGAATAGGGATGTTAATGATTGATCAAAAATTTATTAATTGTCTTTAATAATTTGAGTAAACTTATCGATTGTCGATTAAAGGATAAATGTGTTCTGAAATCAAGCCAGCAGACGTTGATAAGGCTGTCTATACAGTAACCCGCCACTAGAGGGCGCTTGCGGGCTGCATGTCATTATCCAGTTCACAGAAGACAACAACGCACAGGTGGGAGAAAGTGTGCTCAATGTAAACAGTTTTGGAGTGTTTCTCTTTGAATTAACTTTAATGTTTTCTGCACTGTTAAAGTACATGACAACAAGCACTGTTGATATCCTTGTTTCATCCCAACCTACAATTACGTCAGCAATCGCCAGGAAAGCACGAAGGTACATTCAGCTGACATCTCACCATCGATACCTTAGAAACGGTATGTTAAGTACTTTGTTTAGGCAGCGTGTTAGGATTTGACTTAATGTCAAATAAAAAAAATAAGTCCAAAGGTCAGAAATACCCCACGATCCACAACATGAAGTTTTAATGAACTCAAATATGCATAAGTTATATATCTTGAATACAAGTTATTTTTAACAGTAGCCTAATTCATTAACAGTATTTAAACAATTCACAAATTTGTACTAAACACAGCCTAAATGTATTAAAATACACTGCTAAGAATATTTTAAGAGGAAAATGCCAATACTTGCATTCCTTAAGTGTATTAATGTAAATTATATTTAAACAATAGGCTACATGCACATATTATTTGGGATCCTCCATGTGCGTTTTGCGATATTAATGTTAACGATTAATTGATCGATCATTTCCATGACGGTCGATTATGTAACTGTCTGAAAATTGACATCCCTTACGCTGAATATTCACATGGACAAGGATATAATTTTAGCTGTGAGTTTCTTTTTAACTTAAGTCTCACCGAGTGTTAAATAAGGCTGCTTGATTATGTTATGAGTAGGTTATGTTTTCTGGATTCAAACGCGCTCAATGTCCGCCCACACCATCTTCGACCGTGGAATTTTGCTGTGAGAAGTTACTGTATGTGTGACTGCACCTTAAGCAGTTTAAACTGCTTTAAATATAAAAACTAAACAAATATATTATAGAATCAATAATATATAGATTCAACCCAATCCACTAGATGGTTGTTGGATTACTAATCTTCCATCATGTCACATCCCTAGCAGAGACATGGAAGGACCCTTTTCCACATTCAAAGCAACAAGAAGTCAAATCTCTTATGAGGGTATCATCATTGTCAAATGAGTACCCTGTAGAATTCTAGAGCTTTATAGCCAAACTCTGTCTTACTGTGCATTGCTTTTCTCAGAGACAAATGTATCTTGGTCTTAATTTAATTATTGAATAACGGTTTAACAATGGTTTGATGCATCTATAGTCCAATAATATAAATGGTGGTATTATGGCAAAAGGAAAGATAAGAGTCTCTCTTTGATTATGTGGCAGAGTGCAATTGTTACATTCTCCAGGGATAGACTGCAGCAGTGTTATCTATTACACCTGTGCTCACCCCGAGTGCATGTTAAGAGGAAGGAATCAATGAGGATGAGGCGCCTGGCAGAGAAAAGCACACCAGTTTGTTAGAGATGTGTAGCGCCTAGACGTGAGAAGCAAACTGGCTATGTAGGTCAGCCAAGCAGAAGGAGCCTTTTCCAGCACACCCCCACATTTCCCAAGTTCCACAGGCTCCATTCAGCTTTACCAGCAGAGCTCCAGCCCACATACGTCCATTGACACAGCACAGGAAACTGACATGGAGCATCTTAAAACTGCTTTATCTTCCTTACTTTTTTTTAATCCCTCACATGGACACATATATACTTTATGCTTGACAATTTGAATGATTATACTGTCACTAAGACTCATGAATCATGAAGGTGGTTTAGCAATGATGTGTGAGGTTATGTAACGTTAGATTTTTATAGATAACAAATCAAAATTTACCTTATGGATGGGAATTGTATGGAATTTAACGTTTCTGTCTGGTTCCGATTCCATTTAATGATTCTGGTTCCTTAACAGTTCCATGAACAATTCTTAGTACTTTTGGGGATGCTCCAAATAATTATTGACTACACTGGTAGCTATATTACACTATATACTTGTATGCTGTATTCATTTTGCTTATTTTATTTCTATATTATAGATCTTCAAATGCATGTTGTGTCATGAACATCAAGTCAGTAATTACACTGATGTAAGTCGCAGGAGCATTACTTACCAGGAGTTTATTATGCGTTTGCTACAGTATTCTGAGTGGTTTTAGCATGTTTCAAGACGTTGCTAGGTGGTTGCTTACTTGCCCAAGTGGGTCCCACTGTCTACACTGGGCTGGTCTGACACACCGTTCCGCAGTGGCTTGAGGCTGTCCATATTGGATGCATTGAAGTGAACATTTTAAATGATATGCAGATTGCATGGAACAATCAGCTGTGAGTTCGAGTAGACTTCAGCAAAGGTTAAATAGGAAAATAAACTGTATCCTATTTTATTTTCATTGGAAATCCGCTGGTATAAAAGTTTACTTATTATATAATTGTTATTGTTACTGTAACTGCGTATAAATGTGGTTAGAAACAAAATATTATTTAAATTAGTTGACCAGAGACCTGAAACATCTCGAGCTGGCTTTAATGTAGAAGTCAGAATGTATTTAAATTGGCAACAAACTAATTTCTTGGCAAAAAGATTCAAAAGTAAAACAATTTTATTTCAGACAGACTGAATAATAAAGTGGCTGGAGTAGCTCTGGAGCATTTCAGCAATAGAATGGGACAGCCTTTTACTGTCGGCGCTGAGCGCTGCAACGAACACTTCCAATGTAGGCAGCTTCATTGATTGAAATAGGATCTATTTGCTTTTGACGTTACGCGGCGTAGACAGAGTATCAGTCTATGATATTTTATGCCCCTTTTATTGTCTGCCAGGCAAAAATAGTATGTAGGGATGCACAATATATTGGCAGCCATATATGTATCGGCTGAAGTTATCGGTCCAATCAGAAAATTTGTCCGATATATTAAAGCTGATACATTATGGCTTTTTCAGGCACATGCTACTCATCATGTGGCTTTTGATTGGTGTCTTCTGGCTTTGCTTTAGAGGCTCATACTGGATCTGAGTAAATGTTCCATTATACAGTATTTATTTGTCACATGCATTTTGTTTCTTTTTTCTTTTTGTATGTTAAAGCACATTGTTGCGTTTACAGTGAGTTTGAGACTTGTTTGCTTTCCTTAGTTTTGTCTTTTTCCAGGTTTGAATCAAATGCAATGCACTGTATTTATAAAAGTAGCTCATTCATCAAGCTAATTTGAAATAGCAGAGTCATTATGCTTCTTTTTTTTTTATTTGATTTTTTTTATGATTATTTTTATAAAAGTTGGCCATTGGAATCAAAGTAGACTACATTTGGTAAATGATTTAAAAGTTTTAGGTGTTTCTTGCAGGTTCCTTGTTTTCTGCAATTGAAGTTGTTTTAAAATAAAAACAATAATCCACTTTGAATGGTTGATTTCATTAGAAGTGCTCCGGATGTGGCTTTATAAGGTGAGCCTTTTGTTTTTGTAATCAGACACACAAAATAAAGATTTATATCCAAATATAGATTTATCTGCAAATATATCGGTTATCAGCCTCCAAATACACTGAATTAACGGTTATTGGTATCGGCCAAAATTTCCATATCAGTGCATCCCTAATAGTAAGTCATATAATATGTAAGTAAATAAGAATTATGATGCTTGCCATAGCTACTTTTCACAGGTCAATAAAATCCCATCACACACTTCATCTCATTGAATACTGTTTTGCTAGGAAATATTGAACATTACGGAGGTTAAATGCATTGTGAAAGCGGTTTCAATGCTGTAGCCTGGTTTAGCCAGAAACGAAGATCCTGAATATGTTATCTGTGTGTCTTAGGCTTGTCTTTAAACTTTCTTGAACCTCTGAACTGTTTGCTTTACAGACGTCCTCTCCCAACTCATCCAATGAGAACTCTCCAGTGAGCCCACCAGATGACCAGGGTCAGGGGGACTGTCCCACTCCCCTGGAGGAGGAGGAGCCAGCTTTCCCCCACACTGAACTGGCCAAGCTGGATGACATGATCAACAGGTAGGACTCGAAGCAATGAGTTTAGGTAATCCGGAGCACTGAAGAAGTTTAATCAGGGGATTTTTTGGGGGGGGAAATGCTCTTGGAAAATTCATGTTTTGTTAGATGAATGCTTAAATGGTTGAAATTGTAGAAAATTATTATTGTCGTCTGGTAATAAGTTAAAGGATATGCAGAAGAATTATGCTGTTTTTTTGTTTATAAACAGACCTCGTTGGGTTGTTCCAGTCTTGCCAAAGGGTGAATTAGAAGTTCTTCTTGAAGCTGCTATAGATCTTTGTAAAAAAGGTAAAATAGTTATCCTCCAAATGTGTTATCTCTTTATTGCCATTTAATATTGTTGCTTTATTATCTAATTGTTTTGTTGATGAGTAGGTTTTTTTTTTCTGAGTCTTAAGCTTTCACTTTTGCTCTCAAAGGAATTCTTTATAGTCTCTGTCAGCCTCTGATAGTTTTTTCTTTCATTTCTGTCTCAAGGACTTGATGTCAAGTGTGAAGCATGCCAGAGGTTTTTCAGAGATGGCTTGACAATATCTTTTACGAAAATACTGACAGATGAGGCTGTTAGCGGATGGAAATTTGAGATACATGTGAGTCCTGCAACCTGAATTTTGGTGCCATTTTCATCATGACTTTACTAAAAATAAATAATAATAATAATATTATTATTAAAATATTTATTATTTTTATATATTTTTTTTGTGTGTGTGTGTCTGCACATTAAGGTGTTTTACTAATCTATCTGGCTGTCCCTTCAAGAACTGACTGATTCTTAGGGCAGCTGTGAAGAAATGTAATGCTATTTTTGGTGCCCTCATCTTATTTGGTGTTTGATTAAAATGCCAAAGCTTAGATCAAAGAACCCCTTTCAGTAAAACAAAGGCAGTATTTGGACACAGTTCTGAGTCACCCCTCTTAAACGAGGCTCGTTTTAGCTGCTCTGCGATCAGCCTCAGTGGCACGCAAATATAAACCATTTTTTATATTTTGAGACTGCCTTCTCAATATAAATAAAAAAATATAAGCTGCACTTGCATTTCATTTTAGGCCAGTACATAAAACTACATCAACAAACTCTTCTAGCTATGCAAGCTTTATTTCTATATGTGTCAGAACTCAATTCATAACGAAAAACAAGTGTGCTGTTGTAAGTTGCACTGTACCTCCGGCAATTAGTGTAAACTGTCATCTTCTGTGATCATTTTTCTCTTTTCTATCACATAACATTAAACTGTTGACATCTTTATGGCTAGCTACTTGAATAATAACACATGGGGTTTAAAGGGATAGGTTACCTAAAAAATATAAATTCTCTCATTTACTCACCCTCATGCCAAACCAGATGTGTATGAATTTCTTTCTCCTGCTGAACACAAACAAAGGATTTTTAGGATAATATATCAGCTCTGTTAGTCCATGCAGTGCAAATGAATTGTGACCAAAGCTTTGAAGCTCCAAAAAGCACATAATAGCAGTATAAAATAATCCATTCGACTCTAATGGTTAAACCCATGTCTTCAGAAGCAATATGATTGGTGTGGTTCAGAAAAAAATCAATTTTTTTATTTTTTTATTTTTATTTTTTTTACTATAAATCTCCACTTTCGACCAGCCCTCATGCACGTTCATGAGAGGACCAAGTTATCCTTCTATGTTTTGGTGATTTGTATTCTTCGTGCAATCTAAATAATGATCTGTTTCTCACCCACTCCTATCATATTTCTTCAGAAGACATGGATTTAACCACTGGAGTCTTATAGATTACTTTTATGCTGGCTTTATGGGCTTTTTGGAGCTTCAAAAGTTTTGGTCACAGTTCATTGCATTGTATGGACCTAGTAGCTGAAATATACTTCTAAAAATTTTCGTTTCTGTTCAGCAGAAGATAAATTCTTATACATCTGGGATGGTATGAGGATGAGTAAGTGATGAGAGAATTTTCATTTTTGGGTGAACTATTACTTTAAATGCGCAGACATTTTAAGGTAACTTTTTCTCCCCCTGGAGTACTGAAGTTTGTTACTGCAAAGTTATGTACAACTGGACCCATGAAATACATTTGCCAAGAATTTGTCTACATTTGCCTACTTGCGTAGAGTATGTTTTTGGACTAAGATGTCAACAAATGATCTGTCACTTTTCTCTCGACAGCGATGCATCATAAATAACGCCCACCGACTGGTGGAGCTGTGTGTGACCAAGCTCTCTCAGGACTGGTTCCCTCTGCTAGAACTCTTGGCAATGGCCACCAACCCCCACTGTAAGTTCCACATCTACAATGGTACTCGGCCCTCAGAGACGGTGCCTGCTGGGGTTCAGCTGGCTGAGGATGAGCTGTTTGCCCGTCCACCTGACCCTCGCTCTCCCAAGGTGAGACAGTGCTTGTCAGTGGCGCAATTTAAAGATTACTATTTTGGACTGTCATAAACCTTCTTACTTGAAGCTGTATGGTGTACCTGCAAAGTGAGATAAGAGCTTGCTGCAATGGAAAAGTAAAACTGGCATTTAACTAGTTGATTGTGAGCATAAACGATTGTAATAAAGTCATTCAGGGCTATTTCAGACCTGTAGCTTGCTTGATTTGATCGGAAACGGGCTAATATAGTTAAAGTGTTGCATTTTCCTCATAGTTCAGTTCGCTTTCACAAGGTAATGTTTTAAAACTGTAAAATTTTTATTTATATCTGTCATTAGTTGCTTTTGCATTATTTCTGCATTGAAAAATAACTGTTCTCACTGTCCCGAAGTTCTCTCTCTCTCCCGTGTGCCCACACACAAATGTGTACACACACACAAAGAGTGAAGCCATGTTTTTATTTGTCAAAAAGTTGCTGGCGCCGTCCTACCTGTGTCTGTTCTTCCACTATCCAAAAGAGAGAAGCGATCGTGAAGATCGACCTATATCGGTATAGCCAAAAGTCTATATCTGCTTTTTGATGTTGAATTACAGTGAAGAGCTGACCTACAAACCAAACAAAGGGAGAAAATGCACGAGGTTTCCGAAACAAATGCTGCAAAAGAGCCAGGTGTGAACTCTGTAAGGATGTGATTCATGGAGTAACTTTACCTTGTGAAAGTGCGTGATTGTGTATTTATCCTATCAAGGCTTGTCGTAGAATGCGTATGTCCATATGCAGCTTTCAGTGTGTAAAGAAATTACGTTCTATAAAAACAGATTGTTGTGGCTCCGCTTTCTGATGTCATTTTAGTGAAGGAAAAACGGCAGGGAAAAACACTAATCACCATAATCGCAATGGATTACAATTAACGTTTGTGATAATATGCAGCAGAGTGCGACGAAAACGTTCAGATCAGCTTGACCAGCTTGTCAGTTCTTCAGTAAAGCTCATTGGTCATTTGAAGAGAACATGAGCCCGCCTCTGTGACAGAACAATTTTTTCAAGCAACCCTGATGTGCTTTTTCAGTTTTTGAAGCCATTAACTCTGCAGGGATTCCCGATGGTCAAGTGACCTCCCTCTGGCAGACGCTACAGTACATCCGGAAAGTATTCACAGCGCTTCACTTTTTCCACATTTTGTTATGTTACAACCTTATTCCAAAATGGATTAAATTCATTATTTTCCTCAAAATTCTACAAACAATACCTCACAATGACAATGTGAAAGTTTGTTTGAAATCTTTGCAAATTTATTAAAAATAAAAAACTAAAACTAAATCACATGTACATAAGTATTCACAGCCTTTGCCATGACACTCTAAATTGAGCTCAGGTGCATCCTGTTTCCACTGATCATCCTTGAGATGTTTCTACAACTTGATTGGAGTCCACCTGTGGTAAATTCAGTTGATTGGACATGATTTGGAAAGGCACACGCCTGTCTATATAAGGTCCCACAGTTAACAGTGCATGTCAGAGCACAAACCAATCCATGAAGTCCAAGGAATTGTCTGTAGACCTCCGAGACAGGATTGTATCGAGGCACAGATCTGGGGAAGGGTACAGAAAAATTTCTGCAGCATTGAAGGTCCCAATGAGCACAGTGGCCTCCATCATCCGTAAATGGAAGAAGTTTGGAACCACCAGGACTCTTCCTAGAGCTGACCGCCTGGCCAAACTGAGCGATCGGGGGAGAAGGGCCTTAGTAAGGGAGGTGACCAAGAACCCGATGTTCACTCTGACAGAGCTCCAGCATTTCTCTGTGGAGAGAGGAGAACCTTCCAGAAGAACAACCATCTTTGCAGCACTCCACCAATCAGGCCTGTATGGTAGAGTGGCCAGACGGAAGCCACTCCTCTGTAAAAGGCACATGACAGCCCGCCTGGAGTTTGCCAAAAGGCACCTGAAGGACTCTCAGACCATGAGAAACAAAATTCTCTGGTCTGATAAAACAAAGATTGAACTCTTTGGCCTGAATGGCAAGCGTCATGTCTGGAGGAAACCAGGCACCGCTCATCACCTGGCCAATACCATCCCTACAGTGAAGCATGGTGGTGGAAGCATCATGCCGTGGGGATGTTTTTCAGCGGCAGGAACTGGGAGACTAGTCAGGATCGAGGGAAAGATTAATGCAGCAATGTGCAGAGACATCCTTGATTAAAACCTGCTACAGAGCGCTCTGGACCTCAGACTGGGGCGAAGGTTCATCTTCCAACAGGACAACGACCCTAAGCACACAGCCAAGATAACAAAGGAGTGGCTACGGGACAACTCTGTGAATGTCCTTGAGTGGCCCAGCCAGGGCCCAGACTTGAACCCGATTGAACATCTCTGGAGAGATCTGAAAATGGCTGTGCACCGACGCTCCCCATCCAACCTGATGGAGCTTGAGAGGTCCTGCAAAGAAGAATGAGAGAAACTGCCCAAAAATAGGTGTGCCAAGCTTGTAGCATCATACTCAAAAAGACTTGGCTGTAATTGGTGCCAAAGGTGCTTCAACAAAGAATTGAGCAAAGGCTGTGAATACTTATGTACATGTGATTTTTTTTTTATTTTATTTTTTTATAAATTTGCAAAGATTTCAAACAAACTTCTTTCATATTGTCATTATGGGGTATTGTTTGTAGAATTTTGAGGAAAATAATGAATTTAATCCATTTTGGAATAAGGCTGTAACATAATAAAATGTGGAAAAAGTGAAGCGCTGTGAATTCTTTCCAGATGCACTGTATTCTGCACCTTGTCTCCCTCCGCCTGGTTGGCGATTATGTTAATGAAGCTCACACCTGTAAAATCCCTGGAAAAATCACCTAGTGTCAGCTAGTCTTTCTTTTAAAGCTGTGTTTAGCTTTAATTTCAATGTTTTATTTTGTTCTTGTGCTGTACTGGTGTATTTTCTGAAAACGTCCTGTTTGTTTGTTTCCTGCAGGGCTGGTTGGTGGATTTAATAAACAAATTTGGCACGTTAAACGGGTTTCAAATTCTGCATGATCGATTCGTGAGTGGCCAAGCTCTGAATGTTCAGATCATTGCTGCACTCATTAAGTAAGAGCAATCAAACATTTTTAACCTGCCTGCCTGAAAGTTGGAATTTTGAATTTGGTAAGGTGTGATTGATTGTTGTGTTTTGCAGGCCTTTTGGACAGTGCTATGAGTTTCTCACTTTGCACACAGTGAAGAAGTACTTCCTTCCCATCATAGAAATGGTTCCCCAGTTTCTAGAAAACCTCACGGATGAGGAATTGAAAAAGGAAGCAAAGAATGAAGCCAAAAACGATGCCCTGTCTATGATAATCAAATCTTTGAAGAATCTGGCCTCTCGAGTACCAGGCCAAGAGGAAACAGTGAAGAATTTAGAGATATTTAGGTTAAAAATGATTCTTAGGTGAGATGAATATTTGATTAAACTTGTTTTAAGACGTTAAGCAGTGCTTGCAATTATTGATTTAGATAACTGGGGCCAATTGTTTTGCTACAGGTTATTGCAGATTTCTTCTTTTAATGGCAAAATGAATGCACTAAATGAAGTAAACAAGGTGATTTCAAGTGTTTCCTACTACACGCATCGTCATGGCAATCCTGAAGAGGAGGAGTGGCTTACGGCAGAACGCATGGCAGTAAGTAATGCTGCTGTAATTAAAACTAAAGAATGAGCATTGGCTTGTCATTTGGTTCTTATAATTGAATATTAGCACATACTGAGCAAATAAAGTTTACAAAGGTCTGATAGAAAGTTTATGTTGTGTTTGTGAGGTGTCTTGAGGGCTTTGAGGCAGTCAAAATAAATGTTTTGGCAAAAATTTGGCCCATTTTGACATTGCTTATGTCTGTCATTAACGGAACAAGGGTTTTTTTCTCACAGGAATGGATTCAGCAGAACAATATTTTGTCTATTGTGCTGCGAGACAGCCTTCATCAGCCACAGTATGTGGAGAAACTGGAGAAGATCCTACGATTTGTCATCAAAGAAAAAGCCCTAACACTTCAGGACCTAGACAACATCTGGGCCGCTCAGGTGAGGTGTCCGGTACACTCAATACAGTACATGTTCTCCATCATACGTACTCATCAGCAGTCTAACATGTTTTAGATTTGATTCAATAAAATTAATGCCAAAGAGTCGTGAAATTAAACGTAATCATTTAATTAAGATTAGATTAATCTCATGTTGTTTTTCATATTCATAAATGTTAATGTTAAATATTAAACGTTAGTTGCGTTAAAGGAATAGTTAACCCAAAAAATGATAATTCTCTCATTATTTACTCACCCTTATGCTGTCTCAAACTCGTATGACTTTCTTTGTTT
The DNA here is from genome assembly GCF_019703515.2 of Myxocyprinus asiaticus. Classification (NCBI taxonomy): domain Eukaryota; kingdom Metazoa; phylum Chordata; class Actinopteri; order Cypriniformes; family Catostomidae; genus Myxocyprinus; species Myxocyprinus asiaticus. Next base: position 34,523,957 of record NC_059354.1, read on the forward strand.
TGCGGAACACAAAGATATTTTGATAGAGATTTAATGTATTTTTATTAGTGCTGTCAGCATTAAAGCATGCGATTAATTAAAATGTTTAATGCATTTTTTTTATTCTTAATCAATTTGACGTTAGATTCTGGCATTTTATTCAGCTACGAGTGAGTTAAAAACACTGTTAGAGGGCGTGACCTTTGCGTTGTGTTTAGTGGGGACATTACACTCATATACACACTAAAAACAAACACACAACAGCAAGTCCGAGCCAATGAGCAAGTGCTGGAGAAAGAACCTCTTATAAAACTAATGCTGAAGGGACTTCGCTGGACTTCACTGAAGTCCTTAACGCATATTTTGTAAGTCAGCATTTTACCACATAAGCATGTCAATTCTTACAAGTCCGCTGTGCAGCTAGATTTTCTCTCTGTTGACTCCGCTCAAATTTAATATAATTTCAACTTTACTCGTTGCCTCCGAGCTTTTGAAGTGTCTAATGATCTAATTATCAAAGTGGCTAATGATCGCCGGACAGTTCAGATAAATCTTTATATTGGATGTGCCAGCGCTGAAAGCAGAACAAGACGCGCTTTTCATATGGAGTTCAAACTTTTAAAATCTAAAGATGAATCACGATTAACTATTAAAAATTATGAGATTAATCACGATTAAAAATATTTATATACTGACAAGCCCTAATGGGGTCCAACACTTTCAAGCTCCAAAAAGGACAGCACATATACAGCGCTCTGCTCATGCATCAAGCGCTAGGAAGTGTAATTGGCTTCAAATTCATGATCTTGCTAAGGAAACTGCAGATGTTAAGATTTACAGTGCTTTTGAAAAGTATTTGCCCCCATTCTGATTTCTTCTGTTTTTGTGTATATCTCATACTAAATTGTTTAAAAAATTCAAACAAAATCTAACATAAAACAAAGGCAATCTGAGTAAACATAAAATACAGTTTTTAAATTATAATGTTATTTATTGAAGCAAAAAAGTTAGCTAATACCAACTGGGCCTGTGTGAAAAAGTATTTGCGAAAATTTATTTATTAAACTGCATTCAGGGGTTCAGCTGGACTAGACACACCCAGACATGATTACTGGCAGCCCTGTTCAATCAAATCAACACCTCAATAGAACTTTTTCAGCAGCATGAAGTTGGCTCAAAGGTCTCACCCAGTAGCACACTATGCCAAGGTCGAAAGAAATTCCAGAAATGATGAGGAAAAAGGTGATTTAAATACTTCAGTCTGGGAAGGGTTACAAAGCTATTTCAAAGGGTCTGGGACTCCAAAGATCCACAGTGAGAGCCATTATCTCCAAATGGAGAAATCTTGGCACAGTAGTGAACCTTCCCAGAACTGGCCGACCTTCCAAAATTCCTCCAAGAGCACAGCAACAACTCATCCAGGACGTCACAAAAAAACCAAGGACAACATCCAAGGAACTGCAGGCTTCTCTCACATCAATAAAAGTCACTGTTCATTACACCACTATCAGAAAGTCACTGGCCACAAATGCCATCCATGGAAGAGTGGTGAGGCGAAAACCACTGCTAACCCAGAAGAACAATAAGGCTCATCTGAATTTAACCGAAACATACTTTGATGATCCACAAACCTTTTGGGAGAATGTTCTGTGGACTGATGACACGAAAGTGGAACTGTTTGGAAGACAGGGTCCCACTACATCTGACGTAAATCAAACACAGAATTCCACAAAAAAACATCATACCTACGGACAAGCATGTTAGTGGTAGTGTGATGGTGTGGGGATGCTTTGCTACTTCAGGGCCAGGGCGACTTGCAGTAATTGAGGGAAACATGAATTCTGCTCTCTAGCAGAAAATCCTAAAGGAGAACGTCTGGTCATCAGTCTTTGAGTTGAAGCTCAAGCGCAACTGGATTATGCAGCAAGACAATGATCCAAAGCATAGGAGTAAGTTCACCTCTGAATGGCTCAAAATAAGCTAAATTAAAGTTTTGGGGTGGCCTAGTCAAAGTCCTGACTTAAGCCCAATTGAGATGCTGTGGCAGGAACTTAAACGGGCAGTTCGTGCTCACCCTCCAATGTGGCTGAACTAAAGCAGTTCTGCAAAGAAGAGTGGGCCAAAATACCACCACAGCGTTGTGAAAGACTGATCTCCTGTTACTGGAAGTGTTTGGTTGCAGCTGTTGCTGCCAAAGGTGGCACAACCAGCTATGAAGTTTAAGGGGGCAGTTCGTTTTTCACATGGGTGATATAGGTGATAACTTTTTTTGCTTCAATGAAAAAAAAATTTTTATTTGAAAACTGTATTTTGTGTTTACTCAGGTTGCTTTTGTTTTGTTATCTCGTTTGAAGATCTAAAACAATTTAGTATGAAAAATACACAAAAATGTAAGAAATCAGAAATCACTTTCACATAACTGTATAGTGAAACAGGAGTTACATTTTGGTCTGTTTCTCACCCAAAACCGATTGTATTGCCTCAGAAAATGGATTAAACCTCTCAAATTGAGGGGCCTGGGTAGCTCATCGAGTATTGATGCTGACTACCACCCCTTGAGTCGCGAGTTCGAATCCAGGGTGTGCTGAGTGACTCCAGCCAGGTCTCTTAAGCAACCAAATTGGCTCGGTTGCTAGAAAGGGTAGAGTCACATGGGGTAACCTCCTCATGGTGACGATTAGTGGTTCTCCCTCTAAATGGGAAGCATGGTAAGTTGTGCGTGGATTGCAGAGGGTAGCATGAGCCTCCACATACTGGGAGTCTCCGCGGTGTCATGCAAAACGAGCCACGTGATAAGATGCGTGGATTGACTGTCTCAGAAGCGGAGGCAACTGAGACTTGTCCTCCGCCACCAGGATTGAGATGAGTAACCGTGCCACCACGAGGACCTACTAAGTAGTGGGAATTGGACATTCCAAAATGGGGAGAAAAGGGTTTTAAAAAAACAAAAAAACAAAAAAACACGCAAATTGTATAGGTTACCTTTTGCTGCCTTTTATGCCATTTTTGGAGCTTGAAAGTGTTGGACCCCATTGCCTTGCATAGTATTGACAAAAACACCTCATTTTTCTGTCAAAATATAATTTTATAAAAATAAGAAAAATATGCCCTTTAACATTTTCATATTTTTGTGGCATTATCACATTTTCTTGTGCTTACCAGTGCTTCAGCTTCACTCCATTAGTAAAAATGGGTGGAACAAATAATTACTCAAGCAGTTTTTGTGATTGTAATAATAGTGTTTGTATCCTCAGGCTGGGAAACATGAGGCTATTGTCAAGAATGTTCATGATCTCCTTGCAAAGCTGGCATGGGATTTCTCACCTGAACAACTGGACCATCTCTTCGACTGCTTCAAGGTTATTGCTAATGAACTGGCTGTTGCCAAGATTGTGCATAATGCATAAGGTTATATTAATGTAGAGAACAATGCATTATAGAAGATCAGTTTCATTAGGGCTCAGCATGCCTACTACTCTGCCTACTAGCATCCCCACAGATAACAGAATCTCTGTCCTTAGATGAATAATTTTATGGTTTACAGGAGAGCTGGACGAATGCAAGTAAAAAGCAGAGAGAAAAGTTACTGGAATTGATTCGTCGACTGGCAGAGGATGATAAGGATGGTGTGATGGCTCACAAAGTGCTCAATCTGCTGTGGAATTTGGCCCATAGTGATGATGTTCCTGTGGATATCATGGACCAGGCCCTTAGCGCTCATATCAAGATTTTGGACTATAGCTGCTCTCAGGTACCCTGATCAACCTTAACATTTAATAGTGCTACTTATGGCAGACAAGGGTTGGTTCACCCAAAGATGCCATAATTTACTTGCTCTCATGTCATTCGAAACCTGTATAAATTTCTTTCTTCCTTGTGACACACAAGGAGTTATTTTTCAAAATGCCGTTGTTGCTCTTTTCCATACAGTGAAAAATATTGGGGATGGGGGCTGTCAAGTGCCAAAAGGGACAAAAAGGCAACAAGTATGGCCAATATGACTCCCGCTCTATATAACTAGTCATCTTAAGTCATAAGATAGCTTTGTGTGAAGAACAGAACAACTTTAATTTTCATTTTGCACTGGTTTACATGCAAATATGATGTGTCACAACGATACGAGTTTGGAACAACATGAGAATTGAGTAAATGATAGCAGGATTTAAATTTCTGGATAAACTAATCTGTAGTTTAGTTCTTTTGGGCAATGGAGGAGACAGGAGGCAATGAAGCAGTGCAGGCAAGGTTTTTATTTCCTTTCGCCTCAGGTTCTGGGTACCTTAATGCAGTCTATACACTCAATCACGTAACAAAATAATATTTTTCTTGAACACACGGTCAGATCATCAGTAAGTGTCAAACTCATACTCTCTCTCCTCTTCTCTGGTGAGCTGATGGCCTTTAAGTCTCCCTCCGCCATCACTATAACAAGAGACAGGTGTTAGAGATAATTACAACCCAGGTGACTAGCCTTACTGCTCTCTCTCCCGCACACAGACACACAACCACGCCCCCATCCCCACATATCCCCACTGTCCGACTCAGGCCAGGGCAAAATCCGGCTTGCCAACTCCACTGGAACATGGCTGGGGCCCCGAACAAACCGAACGGGAGGGTCACAAATTGGTGTAAGCCAAACGGGGTGGAAAAAGCAGTTTTTTCTCGGGATATTGGAGTTAAAGGGATCTGCCAATAACTCTAAGTCCAGTGTTGAATAAAATTGAGCTGCACCCAGCCGATTGAGCAATTCGTCAATCTGAGGCATTGAGTACGTGTCAAATTTGGACACCGCCTTGTTGCTCTAGAACCACCAGGGTTGGCCCAATAGCTGTGCGACTCTTCTATTATGCCCATATCAAGCATAGCCACTAGTTCTTCCTTACAACCTTTTTTTTGTGTTCAGGAAGGCGATAGGGCCGGCTACGAATCACAACCCCCGGGTTGGTCTCGATATGGTGTTCTATGAGGTTCGTGCAACCGGGAAGTGGCGAGAACACATCCGCAAATTCCGTTTGCAACCTGGCTACATCTGTGAACTGCGACGGTGAGAGGTGGTCTCCACAAGGGACCGGGTTGAATGAATTTGGTTTGAGAGACACCTCTGGCACGAGCTCCACCCTCTCGGGGACTACCGTCGCTAGAGCCACAGGGACTGCCTCCCTCCATGCTTTTAGGAGGTTGAGATGGCAAACTTGACGTGCCCCACCCGTATCCGTTCGCTTAACCTCCATAATCGAGATCTCTGACTCGCCGTGTGACCTCAAAGGGCCCTTGCCACTTGACGAGTAATTTAGAGCTTGAGGTGGGCAGTAATACAAGCACTTTATCTCCCGGTGCGAATTCCCGTAGACAAGTGCCCCTGTCATACAGCGGCTTTGACGTTCCTGCTACGTTCCTGTAGCAAACGTATCGTGTGTTAATCGCCCCAAAGTGTGGAGTTTTGCTCTAAGATCTAGAACATACTGGATTTCATTTTGACTGTTTGAAGGTCCCTCCCCCCAAGCATGCCACGCGGCTGACGCCCATACAGTAGCTTGAATGGGGAAAACCCTGTGGAGGCTCGCAGGACCTCTTGGACTGCAAATAACAGCGGATTGAGCCACTTATCCCAATTTCTTGCGTCCTTGTGTACAAACTTACAAATCATGTTTTTTAAGGATTTATTAATTCGTTCCACCAACCCATGGGTGATTCCTGCCTTGAAGCAAATTTGGGAGATCTGTAGCCTCTTTGGAGAAGCCCCCCAGAATTTAAGGTAATGCAAAAACTCAAATTTAACAATTAATACAATTTATGATGCTTGTACTGTATAATTGTTTTACGCAAAAAGAGATAGAGAAAAACAAATTCGGGCCTATTTGCTCCTACTCAAGAAATAATTACATGCAATTCACAATCAACACATTTAAGGAAGAGCAAAAGAAATGTAGCAAATTCTCCTGTGTTAATCACCCCAAAGTGTGGAGTTTTGCTCTAAGATCAGAATTTACTGGATTTCATTTTGACTGTTTGAAGGTCCCTCCCCCCAAGCACGCCATGCGGCCGACGCCCATACAGTAGCTCGAATGGGGAAAACCATGTGGAGGCTTGCGGGACCTCTCGAACTGCAAATAACAGGGGATCGAGCCACTTATCCCAATTTCTTGCATCCTTGTGTACAAACTTACGAATCATGTTTTAAGTTTTATTAAATCGTTCCACCAACCCATCTGTTTGTGGGTGGTAAACACTGGTGCGAATCGATTTAATACCTAACAATTCATAGAGTTCGCAAAGTGATCGTAACGTAAAGGTTGTGCCTTAATCAGTGAGGATTTCTTTTGGAATCCCCACTTGGGAGATTATTATGAAGAGGGCCTCATCAACACTACATGTCGAGATGTTGTGCAGGGGCACTGCTTCCGGATATCGCGTTGCATAATCCACCAGGACTAATACAAAGCGATGCCCGCGTGCAGTCCATTCTAATGCCCCGACGAGGTCCATGGCAAGTCTTTCGAAGGGGACCTCGATTAGTGGTAGAGGGTGCAAGGGCGCTTTTGGGGTGACCGATGGGTTCACCAACTGACATTCCCGGCACGTCGCACACCACTTGTGAACGTCTTCGTGAATGCCCGGCCAAAACAACTGGGCCGTTATTCGGTTGAGTGTTTTCTCATGCCCTAAATGGCCAGCCTTTGGATTATGGTGAGCCGGCTGGAAGAGGGTTTCCCAACGGCTCTTTGGTACTAACAATTGGGTTGGATTTTCTTTCGCCTGAGTGTCCTGCATCACTCAATACAACCTATCATTGATAATAGAAAAATACGGGTAAGTGAGTGCGACGTCAGGCCGGAGTTATTGACCATCAATTACTCTCACTTGGTCAAACGTGTTCTTGAGAGGCTCGTCACGTGACTGCTCTAGAGGGATATCCTCCTCAGGAGCAGACATAGACGGCCCTGGTACCACCTCTCCAGCCATAGCATTGCACGTCACACACAGAGATAACATTTTACAGGACCCATCCACACACATTTCCTTTGTGTTTTTAAACCCAGGCGATTCGTTCCCAAAATCAGTGGATGGGTGAGGCGGGATTAACCGTGGCCTCTACTCTATGCTTTTTTCCCCTGAATTGTATCTCAGTGGTAACCACTTGATACTTGTGAATATCCCTGTGTACACACCTCACCCTTACCTGTTTATTCGTGCCCAATGCCCCATCTTGCATAAAGCGTTGGTGAATGGAGGTTTGAGAACAGCCGGAATATACCAAAGCTTGGTATGTATCCCCTTTTAGACTTACCTGTACACGATACGCCCCTGCCTGATCGGGGGCAGCCTGCGGAGCATCAGGGATCTGGACCAGTGTCGCCACCTCAATCGCCAAGTACTGATCCTGGAAGAGGCCGTCCAGCTGGCAGAGGACTACATGGCGGTGTTTCCGGGAGGCAGCGAAGCAGACTCTCTTTCTCTTGCATCTCAACCCCACCCCCCCCTTCACCCTTCCCCTTCCCGTCCTGTTCCGGCTCCCCGGAGGTGGGGAGGAACCCCACCCAAACCTTTAACCTGGACTAAGGGGTCCTTCCCTGTGTCTCCCTCTTCTCCTGTCTCTCTCCGGTCTCCTTCCCAGGTTGGTGGGACTGCCCCCACGAGTGAGGTAGGGCGGCCTGGGCAGGTCTGCTGAGGCTGCGGGGAAGCCGGGCACTTCCAGGATCAGTGCTTGGCAATGGAGGTGGCGAAACTGGTCCAGATCCCTGATCCCAACGATGCCGGGTGGTGGCACTGGACCCACTCGGCCATCCCACGAGGAAGCTTGGTGATGAACTGCTCAAGTACCACCAGGTCGACGATGTCCACGGCGCCACAGGTACCCTCAGCCAGCAACCATTTCCGGCAAGCATCCCGGAGCTGTTGGGCAAAGGCAAACAGGCGGCCATGTCTCCTGAATCTCAGGGATAGGAACCACTGGAGATTTTGCTCCGGATTGTGACCGACCCGCTGCAGGATGGTTTTCTTCAGATCTGAGTAATTGAGGAGGCTGGCGGCGGGAAGTTGTTGGGCTGCTAGCTGCGCCCTCCCCGGAGAGTAGCGGCAACAAGCGGGCTGCCCACTGGTCAGGCGGCCACTTCCACACTTCTGCGGTCTTCTCGAACAAGTTGAGGTAGGCCTCCGGATCGTCATTTGGCCCCAGCTTCATAAGGGTGACTTGGGAATTGGGCTCCGGGGAGATCGCAGCGCCAGCCCCCTCTCTCTCGATCAGGCTCCAGAATACCTGCCGGTCCTCAGCTTGGGCCTGGAGCAAGAGTTGAAACCGCTGTTCCTGCTCCAGGCGTAACTTGATGAGGGTTTGGTGCTGGGTCTGCTGGATGCTGGCGAGGGATTTGATGACTTCGCCCAGTGGTGAAAATTCCATAGCGCCGTTGTCCTCAAGTCCCGGGTTTCAGCACCAGTGTCAGCACCAGTTGGGCAATGGAGGAGACAGGAGGCAACAAAGCAGTGCAGGCAAGGTTTTTATTTCCTTTCGTCTCAGGTTCTGGGTAACTTAATGCAGTCTATACACTCAATCAGGTAACAAAATAATCTTTTTCTTGAACACACAGACAGATCATCAGTAAGCGTCAAGCTCATACTCTCTTCTCTGGTGAGCTCGTGGCCTTTAAGTCTCCCTCTGCCATCACTATAACAAGAGACAGGTGTTAGAGATAATTACAACCCAGGTGACGATCCTTACCGCTCTCTCCCGCAGACAGACACACGACCATGCCCCCATCCCCATATAATCCTTCAAACTGCTGAGGACAATCAATTAAGAACAGTGTTTTTGTGATGTTGTAGGACAGGGATACGCAGAAGATGCAGTGGATCGACCGATTCATAGAAGAATTGAGAACTAATGACAAATGGGTGATTCCTGCCTTGAAGCAAATTCGGGAGATCTGTAGCCTCTTTGGTGAAGCCCCCCAGAATTTAAGGTAATGCAAAAACTCAAATTTAACAATTAATAACATTTATGATGCTTGAACTGTATAATTGTTTTACGCAAAAAGAGATAGAGAAAAAAAAAAGTTCGGGCCTATTTGCCCATACTCAAGAAATAATTACATGCAATTCACAATCAACACATTTAAGGAAGAGCAAAGGAAATGTAGCAAATGTATCGTGCACATCCCTGTTGTTTTTCAGAAAGAAAATACCTTTTAACGTACTAAAGAGCTTAGAGGGGTAAGTGGACAGCTAATTCTGGGAAATGTTTTTCATGATTATTACTAATTTTTTAACCTAATTATAAACCTTAAGCTTATGCTTTTAGGTTTTTGTTAGTCAGTAATTTCCCCCCAAAAATATTTGAAAACCTGCTTTGTGTCCCTTGCACCATCTAATCAAATTACCATAAATCAGAGGCCATGGATTTTTGATGGCGGTCATGCGTATAAAGCCTCATAAAGTGAGAGTGCTGGGGTTATCTTTTTTACATTTTTATAATCTTATAAGTGTTACATTTTCATAGGAATTTTAAATAAAGAAAAAAAAAACATTTAAATCTCCTTTTCTCCCAATTTGGAATGCCCAATTCCCACTACTTAGTAGGTCCTCATGGTGGTGTGGTTACTCATCTCAATCCGGGTGGCAGAGGACAAGTCTCAGTTGCCTCCGCTTCTGAGACCGTCAATCCGCACATCTTATCACATGGCTCATTGTGCATGACACCGTGGAGATTCCCAGCATGTGGAGGCTCATGCTACTCTCCGCGATCCACGCACAACTTACCACGCGCCCCATTGAGAGCGAGAACCACTAATCGCGATCACGAGGAGGTTTCCCCATTTGACTCTACCCTCCCTAGCAACCGGGCCAATTTGGTTGCTTAGGAGACCTGGCTGGAGTCACTCAGCACACCCTGGATTCGAACTCACGATTCCAGGTGTGGTAGTCAGCGTCAATACTCGCTGAGCTACGCAGGCCCCCAGGAAATGTTTTTTATTATAGTGCACTCTTCCTTTAGGAAGCTTTAAATGACAACCCTTTGCTCCTTAGGAGAAAACAAAATTGTGGAAAGCTGAACTCACATTTTCCAACACTACCAAACACCTTATGCAATGAATTTTATATTGAATCAAATTCTTTTTCTGTGTCTTTGCTTTGATGGTGTCAAGATATTGCACATATTCTTTAAGCTTTCAAATAGGGAAAAGGAGCTATTATTGTTAAACATGTTTTTGTTTTTGTTTCCATATACCTATAATGCCAGTTTAATTGAAGCATAGGAACTTGATGGACATAAAAAATATTTTTAAAAATGATTGAGAGAAGATTATTTAACTGTATGTTTTACTATACGTATACAACATATGATGCATTTTTATTGTTTTTAGTCAAACGCAACGAAGCCCACATGTCTTCTATCGGCATGACCTAATCAACCAGCTTCAGCACAACCACGCACTGGTCACTCTCGTAGCAGAGAATCTGTCCGCATACATGGAGAATATGAGGCAGTTCTCGAAAGGTGTGAGCCTAACAGCATATTGATAGCAGTGTTAAATTGAGGGTTTAAATATTTAGTTTTTGCTTCACAATACTAATATTCATTTTGGTTATGTGTATTTTTAAGCAGAGCACACAGACTTTGATCCTCGAACGGTTCGGTCAGGAAGTCGGTATAGTCATGTGCAGGAGGTCCAGGAGCGGCTTAATTTCTTGAGGTATTTATACTTTAGTATCAGCCTTCCTGTACATTTGCAGAGTTTAACATAACAGAGTTTTTTTTTTTAGAATGTTTTCACACTTGGTTCGATTGCAATATGAACCCGAGTTTGATTCCAACCCTCTCCCTGAACTGGCCTTTTTCTTTTCACATTCTATTATTTGATTCCACATATTTTCAGTTGTAAATTTCGACATCAACTTGAAGTGATTACTAACAGCAGCTATTTACCACTGTATCTAGGTAACGACTAAGGAGTACATGCCAAAAATGTAAACTATTGTTCACTTCACTGTTTACTTGTGTTTCCATCGCTTTGGTTTTACTACCAAAACTAATCACAGTATTGCAAGAAATTCATGCCCTTCATGTTCATGTCCACAAATCAAGCCGGATTGCTTTCATACCAATTGCAAACCACACTGGAGTCTGTTTGAACCCTATCCCCACTTTGAAGAGGACTTGGGTGGGGTTTCTTGGTGTGCACCCCTGTTAAACAAGTTTCTATATTAAAAAATCAAATTAAACTCTGACATCAAATGGACAATGTCCGAACCTCTCTGAAGATCTGTTGTGAAAATGCCCTTAAACTCATTAGCTCACTAAATGAATAATGGTCCTTCTCCTTCAGATTCTTACTGAAAGATGGGCAGCTCTGGCTGTGCGCGCCTCAGGCCAAGCAGATCTGGAAGTGCCTAGCGGAGAATGCAGTGTTCTTGTGTGATCGTGAGGCCTGCTTCAAATGGTACTCCAAACTCATGGGGGACGAGCCTGACCTCGACCCTGACATCAACAAGGACTTCTTTGAGAACAACGTGCTGCAGCTCGACCCCTCGCTGCTGACAGAGAATGGGATGAAGTGCTTTGAACGATTCTTCAAGGCAGTCAACTGCAGGGAGGGCAAACTGGTGGCAAAACGGCGGGCGTACATGATGGATGACTTGGAGCTGATAGGGCTGGATTACCTGTGGAGGGTAAGAGTCAATTAGAACACTTCTGTATCTTAATTAGTTTGTACAGAGCTGCTTATTCTATTTGGAGATTGGGAGCCTGAAATGCCTTCATCTTTGGTCTAGTTTCACCACAACAATTTTGTAATATTGTGTTGTTGTTCAACAAATTGGCAAGTAGCAAAGATGGACAGACATCCTTGGATATGAACATTTGCTATTTTTAGGTCATAACTGCATCAGTCCCTAAGATAATTATCTTAGTCTGCCATTGCATAAGTGTACATTAGTTTTTAAATTTAAACTATCCTTTTATTGCAAGGGAAAAGGGACCATTGTCTATGTGATTTTGCTGTCTTAAAGGGGAAGTGTGTCATTTCTGTTCCACCAGCGGCATCAAATGGAATTGCAGTTTGATTTAATGACCCATCTGGCCCAGATATAAAAAACATTGGCTCATCCAATGGTTTGAGTTGTGTTGTTCTTTTAGAAATTGAGTTAAGTGGCTTTGACTGTTGACTGTTAACTTTGAGGGTATATTTGCGGCCATCTGTTTGCTAGTGTACGCCTAAATTTGAGAAAATAAGCATTTAGTATATAAGATAAAACATTTAAGGAAATGGCTCACCCAAAAATGAAAATTCTGTCCTAATTTACTCATTCATGTTGTTTGAAACCCATATAACTTCCTTTCTTATGCGGAACACAAAAGGAGATTTTTTTTATGACTGTCACAGTCTTTTCAATACAGTGGCAGTGGATGATGCCATTAGTCCATTCTTCTCATGCGTCATAAGTCAAATGAAAGGTTTTGTTGAGAAACAACTCAATTTCACATGAAAACACTTGATTATAGAACTGAACAATGCAAATTCTTGCGTGGACATGCAAGCCACTGCAAACAAGCTTCTTTCATAGCGCTCACGAATACAAAACGGATGTCAAGATTTTCACTGATGACTTTTATTGACTAAATTTCTTATATTTTGTGTTGTTTCTCACCTTTTAACGTTACATTATTAACTACTATGATAGAGGGGACAAAAAAAGCATTTGATACCACACTCTGCATCTGCGTATGAAAGCATAACAAACTAGTTGTGCAATTTTTAGCCTTCACGTGATTGAGTCATTTGTTATAGTTGTGGGATACAGATATGGCTGTTTTTCGTTTACGGAGGAAATATTTATCCAGAATTCTTCCCATATCATGTTTGATTGATTAAAGCAAACACTATGGCTGTCTTCCACAATCCTAGTTACAGTAGATGCATAAAGCAAGGCATAATTTTAAGGCATTGTAGAACAAAGCATCTTTTGAAGCGCCTAAGGTAGCATTACATGTATCCTTTGTGAAGAAAGCAATGCCATGATGCACTGCGATTTGCTCCATCCAAGACAAAGTGAGTGATTTTTTAAATGTTTTTATATATATATGTATAATTATTATTATTTTTATTATTAATTAAATGCCAAAAATGGCTTAATTTACTTTTTACCCAATATTTGTGTGTGCCATATATTTTTATGGTTGTGTATGGCATTGTTATCTTAGCAGGATGCTATTTCCAAACTTAGTTAAAAGCGATTGTGAGTACAGTCTCCTGTTGGCTTCCTCGTGAAGAACGAAAGTTGCTGCCTATGTTGAGCATTCCAAATGTTAGAATGCTACCTGTGCAGGCAATAGACAGCAAATCAGTCCTCTAGGTTTTGGAACAGAGCCAATTACTCAAAAGCAGGCCTAATGACCACTTTGTTTCCTCGTTCTGATGTCAGACCAAACAGGGATTGCATGTTTAATATGCTGAGGATGTGTGGTGTTACTGTGGAGTAAATCTATGCACCAAACAAACATTTTTAGCCCAAATGCAAATGAGAGCACATGCTGTTCTGTCATGTTTGATCATAATTTTCATGCTTTACTGGCTTAGCTTTTACAGTTTTTTAAGATTCCCAATAGCTAAATCCACCCAAAATAAAATATAGCTGTGTACTCAAGCATTAACATCTGCCTGTGCTTAAACCATCTCTCCTTCCCCCTTTTTCACGGGCAGGTTGTGATTCAAGGAAGTGATGATATTGCTAGCCGAGCAATTGACTTGCTTAAAGAGATTTATACCAACCTCGGACCAAAATTACAAGCCAATCAGGTAATAGTCCAGCGGAGATGCTTATCACGTACTGTAATAAATGTTAGCTCCTCTAACCTTCTCATAGCTCTTTAATGAGCACACTCAAGTTTATTTTTAAGATTTGTTATTTGTCTGTTTGCAGGTAGAGATCCATGAGGATTTTATTCAGTCTTGCTTTGACCGGCTCAAAGCCTCCTATGACACACTTTGTGTGCTGGATGGAGATAAAGACAGCATTAACTGTGCAAGGCAGGAGGCCATCCGCATGGTGAGAGTACTGACTGTGCTCAGGGAGTATATAACAGAGTGTGACAGTGACTACCATGAAGAGAGGACCATCCTGCCCATGTCCAGGTATACCCATTCTACCCTGTCATAAGTAATGAACTCCTACAATATTTAATTTGCCAATTTCCATTGCGAAATTTTAATTCTGTTGCAGTAATCTGTAGTAGTATTGTATTTTTTTCTAACAGCTTTTCTATGACAATCTTTTTCTTATCATTTAAGGGCGTTCAGAGGAAAGCATATTACGCTAGTTGTGCGTTTCCCAAACCAAGGCCGACAAGTTGATGACCTGGATATTTGGTCTCACACCAATGACACGATCGGTTCTGTGCGGCGTTGCATTCTGAACCGAATAAAAGCCAACAGCACGCACACCAAGATTGAGCTCTTCATCGGGGGCGAGATCATAGATCCAGCAGATGATAGGAAGCTAATTGGGCAGCTAAACCTCAAAGATAAAACTGTAGGCAGTTGCTTGGCTGTCTTTACCAATTCCCTCATTTAGTGCTTTCACACATATAACCTTTGTCGTAAATTTCTAAAGCAATAATGGCAGCAAATCAGCTGTGGCTATTTGCTCCATATTGATGTGATTTGTGAGCAAAGCTGTAACACTGCTCTTACATGGACAGCAAAGATGTGGCACAATAATGTGTGTAAAACACGGAAAGCCATTGTTTGTGTTGATAACCGATAGTCTAGCTTTATCAGACAAGTAAATCTGTGTGAAAGTGACTATTGAGAAAATAATCTGGTATTGTATGCTAATGACTTTTGATTGCAGACTAGTAATTTGAGTCATTTTGTTTTTTTACCATTAGCTCATCACAGCTAAGCTAACCCAGATCAGCGCCAATATGCCTTCCAGTCCAGACAGCTCCTCAGACTCATCCACCGGCTCCCCGGGGAACCATGGAAACCATTACAGTGATGGGCCAAACCCTGAAGTGGAGAGCTGTCTTCCTGGCGTGGTGAGCATCATGTCATTCAAGCAAGTAACTGAGCTAACATGGTGCATCACAGCCTTAATTTACTAGTCTTGCTTCTAGTTTTGAGAACTTATTTTAAAGGAATGTTCCTGGTTCAATACAAGTTGAGCTCATTCGACAGCGTCCGTGGCATAATATTGATTACCACAAAAATATTTTTTTTTACTCGTCCCTCCTTTAAAAAAGCAAAAATCACGGTTCCAGTGAGGCACTGAATGAGGAAGTGAATGGGGCCAATTTTTGAACATTAAAATACTTTTCAAAAGTATAGCCACAAGACATAAAGGATATGTGTGTTAAATTATTTTAGTGTGGTAAAATCACTTACTAACCTTTTCTGTGTAAAGTTATTGCCAATTTTACAACTGTGTTACCATGACGATGTAATGTCAACAAACCCTAAAACAACTGTAAAAATGACAATATAAACAACAGCTCAAATAATAAGTTTTAACAGAAGAATTAATGCAAGTGCTTTTATACAATTATAAGCTACACATTTCTTTGTTTAAACCCTCAGAAAATTGGCCACATTCACTTTCATTGTCCCCATTCTGCAAGTGCCTCACTAGCCTAGTTTCCATCCACTTCTCGAACTATTTTATGATCGACAAAGTGAAAATGCGTACAAAAAGTTCAAGAAGTTTGCCGTCTTCTGCCTGTTTCCATTCAAATGCCTTTTTATTGATTAAAAATGATGTGCATGATGACTTCATGCCTAAAAAAAACACTGTCGCATAAGTTTTGGTTTATCGCAAAAGAAATCTGCCCTTAAGCAGTTTCCATACAGAAATGAGTGTTTATCGCTAATTGTGTACCTTTCGCCTCCCAGATGTCCCTAATGTTTTTTCCTCTGAAGTTTTGGTAAAATGGGGAGAGTACTGAGACAATACATTGAAATTAGCCTTACTGACATTTTAATTTCACAAATAAATGCAGTCAGAAGAGGAGGAATTGCAATCAAAAGGGAGCTGTTGCCCTTCTGATAGGACTGTAATATTGGTTCTGATGTTGCGCCTATCGCAGGTTGCCACCAGTTCTGACCCGAAAGCGAATCGTCATGGCCCTGTTCAATCTGGCAACCTGCACCAAGTAGTGGGAGAAACTTTCGGTCTTAGTATATGGACCATCCATCGACATGTATATGCTGTGTGCACAGCTATTAAAGAAAAATCGATGTGGTGTAATATCAGGGTTTACATGATACATTCCTGATATTCAGTAGGCTATTTTGAACAATCATCTAATCTAAAGCATTGCCATCACAACTGCATTATGTCCCGGATATTTATCCAGCAACTTTTAACATCCAACTGAACTTGATTGTCATCTCAAATTAATTTTAGCGTCATAATGCAATTTACGTTTTCCGAAGAAGCTCAGCAATTCTGATCCGAGGTAAAGAGGGTTAATTTAAAATACTTAAAAGTTTTAAAATGTTCAAAAGCTCAGCACTGGAAAAATGTGTAGAACATTCTGAGAATGTCATTCAGCTAACGTTTTTCATCTACAGAACAGGGTAAGGCTAATTTAAGTTTGTGTAAAGAAAAGGCATATATAGGTCTAAAAATATTTTTTTCATTTGGTAATAATTTTATTTAATGCTTTATTCATTTGGTAATTTTTTTTTATTTAATACAGGGAATTTTGCCGACATTTTGTCAAAAGTAAGCTAAACAATAATTTTATAGAATTGGGCTATATGTTAGTGTTCCAAAAAAGCTCCTAGTGTTGTGTATTTATTTTTAATTTAAAACTTCTTTGTGCACAGAAATGATATGTTTTTTGTATTGTGGGCTAATTCCATGACTGCCGTATATTATTTTGAATGGTGTGGAAAAGCAGCTTTAATAAATAAATGGATGGCTACCGCGATTAAATTAATCGCAAACAGTGGCCATTCATTTGTTCTCCGTGCACTTGTCGAAGTGCATGATACGAGATATTTGTGTTGGCACTCCTAGAAGTGTCATGTTTGCAGCATCGGATCTATATGCCATTAAGATCAATCCATAATCACGTACAATAAATTGGCTTTCAAGGATGTATACCATCGTCATGATTAACACAGGCTAACGATCGGGGTCATGTGACAATACATTTTTGCTTTAATGCCAATTTTCTCAACAAAAAGTGTTTCCAAACCAGCTTTTCACGACATTTGAAGTATCGACATAGTTTATGCGCTAGAGTTAAATGGAAAAATATCATGTCAACACGTTAAATTTTAGCTATAATTTGCCTTTCCATCAGCTTTATTTTGATGCGCTCAAACTTTTTTTGCAAAAATCCTTGAATGGAAACATAGTTACTGTAACCTCGATTTTTGCTTTGAGAAAAGGAAGAACGAGTGGAAATTCATTTTTTGTGGTAATCAGCATTATGCCACAAATGCTGTCAATTGAGCTTGACTTGTATTGAACCCGGAACATTCCTTTGTTCGAAAGTAAATGATCTCGACCTAAAAACTCTGTTCGAATGATCGTTTAGGAAGCTTCTCCCAGCACTAGTGCTGGTTGACAAATTGGTCATGATTGTAAAATAAACCCTTTTAGGTTAAGCCACTTCATGTTGTGGTCCTGATCACCCAGGTAGGGGTTATTTTGCAATAATAACTGGCTGACTGTACGCCATTCCTAGTATCTGGCAAGGGCGTAGATTTGGCTTGAACATTGGAGGGGGTTACAGTGTGAAGAATTGACATGTTTCCATTGCTCATTGTATAAATATTGGGGGGGGTGGGAGGGGGTTGTACTTGCTTGTTTTGATTATTGGGGGGGGTTACCCCAATCCCCCTTGGAATCTACGCCCCTGGTATCTTGTAATGTGTACACCTCTCACTGCAGCAGTGGTGTGGTGTAGTGTTTCCGCAAGGCTGTTTACCCCAGTGGGATTGTCCCTGTAGTAATTGTACTTAAATTCACTTCAGATAAATGGCTACTTAAGCTGCATTTCTTGAAACTGACTGTTATGTTTTGATGTTGAGCAAACTGCAGATGAAGCCTAAATCAATTCCTATTCCTCTGACATTCTGATTGTTATTGTCTTAGATAATGTCGCTGCACCTGCGCTACATCTCTTTCCTCTGGCAAGTAGCGGATCTGGGCTGTAATCTCAACATGCCTCTCCTGCGGGATGGAGCTCGTGTTCTAATGAAGCTCATGCCTCCAGGTGCTCTATATGCTTCATTAAATGGATGCTTCTGTACTGATCTGCCTTCTTTGTTCATTACTCTGTCGTTGGCTTCCAGATAGTGCCACGGTGGAAAACCTGCGAGCCATCTGTCTGGATCACGCCAAACTTGGAGAAAACAGCCTTAGCCCCACGTTGGACTCACGATTCTTTGGACCGTCACCTTCTCAAGTGCTTTACTTGATAGAGGTTTGTCTTTAAAATGGTACTTGATACAGTCAATCAGCTCGATTAGTACTTTTTCCATATTTTTTTAGAATTAGCCAAACAGATTCTCAGACAAATAAAGTGACAAAGAATTTGGACACTTTTGGACACTTTAGTCACGCTTAAAAATGCATGAATGTCATTGCATTAGATGCAAAGTATCAAACCTAGTGGCATCTGCAAACAAATGATCAAGGTAATTCTAGTGGATGTATGAAATCAGTTCCCCTCAAGTTCACACAGGTGCCCTGGCAGAGTAACTACAGGTGTAGTTCATCACATTAAATATACAAAAATTCCGCTAAGTTTGACAACTAGAAAGTGTCCAAATACTATTAATAAGTATGTCTATTGTTTTATAAATTAAAACCTAACAAACTTGTGTTTTGTTTTTATTTAAGAAAATGGCACATTTAAAATTTGGTTAAAAAAAATGCAAAGACCTCCAAGACGTTGATTTGGACAATGTCTCTGTGTGTTTCAGGTGGTGTACGCCTTGCTAATGCCCGCCAGTGGAACGCTGGGCGAGGATGCTAGTGATTTCCAGTTCAACTTCTTGAAGAGTGGTGGTTTGCCGCTGGTTTTGAGTATGCTCACTAGAAATAACTTCCTGCCAAATGCTGACATGGAGACCCGGCGGGGAGCTTATCTCAATGCTCTAAAAATAGCCAAACTTCTGCTCACAGCTGTAGGCT
The DNA here is from genome assembly GCF_019703515.2 of Myxocyprinus asiaticus. NCBI lineage: Eukaryota > Metazoa > Chordata > Actinopteri > Cypriniformes > Catostomidae > Myxocyprinus > Myxocyprinus asiaticus. The sequence goes on from NC_059354.1 coordinate 34,543,079, forward strand.
TTGGCCATGTGAAGGCAGTTGCAGAGGCCTGCCAGCCTGTGGTGGAGGGGACTATCCCTGTGTCGCCTGTAAGTTGCTCTTGCTTTAGCTTCAGAGAGATAATTTAAAGGTGTTGCTAAAGTATATGCAAAAAAAAAAAAATACAATAAAGTTTACTTGTGATTTCATTATTTTCCTGGTAGAAAGGGACAGTATCAACACTTTCAGTTTATTAGGAGGAGTTATAATCTGGTCGTCTTGACACTGGAAGTTGTTCTAAAGGGAGTATAATGTTTGTGAAGTGAGTGGCGATGTGGTGTTAATCAGATTTAGAATTTGTTTTTATTGGCTGAATATTCATTTTATTTATAATTTTTGCAATTTAATATTTTTTAACACATAAAAATAAATTAAGGCAATTAATGCAGTCTCTGTTTTTGTTTGTTTTTTTGTTTTTTTTGTACTTCCTAAAACTTCACGTGATAGGATAAAGGTGCCCCGAATTGTTCCTGGCAGGCTTCTCTGCCTAATCAGGCTCCGATTAGTGTTGGGGGTGGTTATCAAAGATTAAAAATGTTTTTTTTTTTTTTTTTTTTATCTTTTCAAAGATTAAAAAAAAAAAAACAGGGTCACATTTTAACTTACATGTTTTATTATAGATGATTTGTAATTAATTATAAATTTAATTATAGTAAATGATGAAAAACCAAGTTCTTGCAAGTTCGAGACAAAGTATAAAAGTAAATATTTATTAATTATTTTTTAAATTGAATTCACAGCCCTTATTTAAATATGTACACATGTACAGTACATGTGTGTGTATGTGTGTATACATAAAGTATACAGTACACACAATACAATATACAATAAAGTACACACACATGGTTTGTAATGGTGTCCTGGGTGCAAAGGTCATTTGTAATGGCCAGAATAAATAGAATGGGTGACCTCCAGTCAGTTATTCAGTGTATAATGCAATATACAGTGGATCTACTGGATCTTGTTAGTTGTAGTGCTTAGCATTTCATTTCTTTTCAAAACTGTAACCTTTATGCCTCCTGACACTCACCATTCACATTAGGAACAAACTGGCTCACCCTCTCCAGCTCCATAAATGTCAAGGGTGTACAATGTCTTGTGAGGAAAGACCGTGAAAGTACATAGACTTCAGAAGGGATTACTTTCAGGAATATTAAGCATGCAGGGGAGAGGAGAAAGCCAGTTTTACTTGAATTATCCAGAAATATTCTCTGTTGCTGACCATGACTCTGTATGTGTAATTGCATGACTAGTAGTGGCGTAAATTACCAAGTACCCATCGGTACAACATCAGCACAATGTCAACTTGAAAATCCTTCAAAAGAATGAAAAATGTGTTAATAGCAGTGCAATTACAATAGAAACCTGAAAAAGAAAAAATGTAAAGCTCACATTAAGCATCACATGACTGCTTTTATACTTTGAGGAACGTGTTGATCCATGTAATTCTTGTAAGTGCAGTTTGCTCCATGAAAACAGTGCCTTGTGAAAATTGTCACATTCCTTACCTGTCTCTTCCTAGTATTCTCAAAAGTAAAGAAAATTGTGCAAAATGACTAAAAATGTGTCAAATGCAAGAGAGGCCCAATGTGCCTGCAAGGAAGTGTGAATCTGCGGGATAACACCTTTTCTTTATGCATTTACAGATAAACCAGGCCACACATGACCAGGCTTTAGTTCTCCAGAATGCCCTGCAGAACATCCCTAACCCCTCTGCAGAGTGCATGCTGCGGAATGTGGCCATCCGCCTCGCCCAGCAGATCACTGATGAGGTGTGTTACACAACACAATATGTATGTTAAATAAGACAACACCATAGTGCACAACTGTTCTCTGCATAAACTGGTTTGTTTGCTTTCAGTTATAATGAATGTGAACAAAAATGTCTGTAATATAAGATATGATTGAGAAGGAAGCATATTTACATGATTTGGTTGGTTGCAAACCAGTCTTGCAGAAATTGTTAAAGTTCTTCATTGTTGTCTTCCTCTTTTATGCTTTGTGTGTGACAATAGAGAGATACACAGAAAATTAAATGAATAAAACCCTAAGGATTGCAGACTCTGATTATATTTTGTCTTTCTCTTCCTGTTCCCAGAACTTCTTCCAGGCCTCTAAGTACATCCCAGATATCTGTGTCATTCGAGCAGTTCAGAAGATTGTCTGGGCTTCTGGCTGTGGCTCTGTTCAGCATGTCTTCAGCTCTAATGAGGAGATAAGCCAAATCTATGAGAAGGTGCTAGTTCTTGCACTATACTGACAATATAGGATGGCTCTCGTCCGAAATCTAGCGAGCTGCCTTCTAACTGAAAAGGAATTAATTATAGGCCTTTTCAGGGACTATTTGTCGGTTTAAGGAAGTGACGTCTTTGTCCCTTAAACATGTCCTGCTAGTTTTAACTCCTTCAATAGGAGGAAGGCGCTTCATTCATAGTGACTTTTACACGATTAACGTGAGTGACGTTAGCACGATTGTAATAAAATATCAATAATAATATTATAATGTGGAGAATGTTGTTTGGTGACTGGATGCTTTCTGGATGCCTGGAACTAATGGAAATTAGTGTTTTGATCTCCGAAAAAGCAACCACAAATGGACGCATGAACCGCTTCAGTGAAGCAAAATGGCTGAATACGTGCAGTACTGAAAACTGTAGCACAAATCTTATCTCTGGAAGGTGAATTACATTTGCCAACTAACTGTAAGTTTGATAAGTAGAGCTCTAAAAGTGACTATAGATCACTCCCATTATAATGAATGAAGCTGCGCAAGTCATTTATTTTTATATTTATTCATTTAGCAGACACATTTATCCAAAACGACTTACAAATTAGGAACACAAAAAAGAAATCCTTACCTTGTCATGCAGACCGCTTCATTGAACGGCTTCATTTATTATAACAGGAGCGATCCACTATTCCCGAACTTTCCGCTGAAGAATTAATTTTGAGCATCTAAACTACGATACAATTTCATCGCCTCTCGTGTAGATGCTCAGTATCAACAACACGTCTGTATAAGTCACTTCAGGTAAACGTTTGATTTTCTTTGAGAAAATATGTTAACAGAGCCTTATTTAAAGGATCCAGTAATGATACCAGAAATGCTTCAGGGTCAGTAGCATTCTAATTCCTTTATCATTGTTCACATCCTTGTAATGGTCTGTATTTATAATCAACATTGTCTCATTTTGTCTGTGATCTTGAAAGGATTTTTTTTTTTTTTCTGAACTGGTCGCAATGCATTTTGAGATTAACTTCACCCCAAAGGATACCATGCGATGCTGCCTAAGTAAGGCTCACTAGGTTTTTGGAACTGTGCCAGTGTGTGATTAATTAGAATGTGACGCGTGATCTCCCGCAGACCAATGCAGGCAATGAGCCGGATGCAGAAGATGAGCAGGTGTGCTGTGAAGCTCTGGAGGTCATGACCATGTGTTTCGCCCTTTTGCCCACTGCACTAGATGCACTTAGCAAAGAAAAGGCCTGGCAGACCTTCATTATAGATCTGCTGCTGCACTGCCAGAGCAAGTGAGTCTTAGCAGACATCTATTAAACATTCACATGGTAGAATATTACACTTTACTCTTTTGAATGGATTTTTGCCTGATTTGGCCTAAGTCATTTTTTTTTATTTCTGTTTGCTTTTAGGTCTGTTCGTCAAATGGCCCAAGAACAGTTCTTCCTCATGGCCACCAGATGTTGTATGGGCCATAGGCCTCTCCTTTTCTTCATCACCCTCCTCTTTACAGTTTTAGGTGTAAGTGTTTTGCCTGTTTCTCTGAGTTGGAGGTTTAAAATTGTCTTATTTTTTATTAAATTGTTTAATTCAGAACATAGCATGATTTGTATTCCTCTGTTTGTTTTGCAGAGCACTGCAAAAGAGCGAGCAAAGCACGCTGCTGATTACTTCACTCTTCTAAGACACTTACTCAACTATGCATTTAACAGCAACATTAATCTTCCTAATGCAGAAATTCTCTTAAACAATGAGATCGACTGGTTGAAACGAATCCGGGTATGTTTATAGCAAATTGTAGAATTAAAATTGTGGCTCTCTTTGATGGAGTGAGCTTTAGTTTTAAGTGAAATTAGAGTCTTGATTCTTGCTTTCAGGATGAAGTGAAGAGGACAGGGGAGCCTGGGGTAGAGGAGACCATTTTGGAAGGTCATATAGGTGTCACAAAAGAACTGCTAGCTTTCCAGACCCCAGAGAAGAAGTATTATATTGGCTGTGAAAAAGCAGGTGCCAGCCTCATTAAGGTAAACATCTTGGCCTGGTCTATGTGCTAACTGACATCTGGTAGTGCCACATCTTGTCCCAACTAAGTGCAACAATACATCAAGTTTCTGCCGTCGAGTTACTGCTTTAATAATTTTGCATTGCGATGGAGGGATTTTAGGATGACATAAGTGTTTTATCGGTCACTAACAGATGCTCTTTTTCTTTTTTTGTGAACTCTCTCTATAGGAGTTAATGGATGACTTCCTCTTCCCAGCATCCAATGTGTACCTGCAGTATATGAAGAGTGGGGAGTTTCCAACTGAGCAGGCCATACCTGTGTGTAGCACCCCAGCCACCATTAATGCTGGCTTTGAACTGCTGGTCGCACTTGCAGTTGGATGTGTGCGAAATCTCAAGCAGATTGTGGACACACTAACTGACATGTACTATTTAGGTGTGTGTGCGTTTTAACATTTGAGAGACATTTATGCATGTCTTGATCTTTGACAACAGTAACTTTGTTTACAACCAAGGTTTAGTGCATCAAAATGCTTAGCCATATAGCTGATGTAAATGCAAATTATCGATAAAAGTGTCGACATAATCATTTTCATTTAACTTTAGCACATGAATTGTTGATGATTCAAATGTCGCAAAGCTAGTTTGGAAATACTTTTTGTCGAGAAAAATGGGATTATTGCAAGAAACAATGTAGTCACATGACAGAATTTACAGAATTTAGGTTAGGATTACTAGTACAGATCTTACACTGCAAACACAGCTGCGTCATGGGCACTTCCAGGAGTGCCAACACAAATATATCGAATCATGCACCTGTCTTCAACAAGTGCCTGGAGAACAATGAATTAATTTTATCGTGGTAGCCATCCGTCAAGGGAAGAATGGGGATGTGCGTGCCATCCAGCACACCGTAAACTTGTGGCACAAGGTGCGCCAAGGAATTACAGTGTGCCGTTTCATTGGCCTTTGCTACATTTGGCAGCCTGAAATAACGGCGAATAAATGTTGTACTTAATTAGCTGTGCACACAGCATATTACACATCAATGGATCGTTGTTTTACTTACTCCAAACGTTTCCCCTACTACTCTGTACACGGCACACGTTGCCAGCTTGAACAGGGCGATCTGCTTTCGGGTCGGAAGCAGTGGCCGGTTGGCAGACTTCTATGGGCACAACATCAGGACCAATGAATTGGCCCAGCTTCTCAAACGTTGTGAAGTGTCTCTCCACCACAACCTCCAAGAACGCCCTACTGCATTGTCTCTCCCAAGCCCATGGGCTTCGTTGCATAAGGGCAGTTACTTGCTGTCCTATCAGACGAGCAAGTGCTCCATTTTGACGTTGTCTTCTGATATTTCATACTATTGCAATTATTTGTAAAATTAAAATGACAGTAAGTTGGCCAATTTAAATTAATTGTCTCAATACTCTCCATTTTATAAAGATTTGGGGACATCTGAATGGAAATGGCTCAAGGGCAGATTTTTTTTTTTTTTGCGATGAACCCAAACTTATGCAACAATGTATTTCTTTTTATTTTTTATGATGTCATCGCACCATTTTATCGGTAAAAGGCTCATTTTCACTGTCGATAACAAAACGCCGCAAAAAGTGGGTGGAAACTTAACTAGTTTGTTGAATTCTGATTTAAATCAGATTTTTTTTTTCATGTTTTTAAAATGTTGACATCTACTTGTTTTTTTTATGCATTACCAGGTTGCGAACCACTCACAGAATGGGAATATTTGCCACCAGTTGGCCCACGGCCAACCAAGGGATTCGTGGGCCTGAAAAATGCAGGTGCAACTTGCTACATGAACTCAGTGATCCAGCAGCTCTACATGATTCCCCCCATCAGAAATGGCATCCTGGCCATCGAAGGCACAGGCAGTGATGTGGATGATGATATGTCTGGAGATGAGAAGCAGGATAATGAGGTACTGTCTAATGCAGTTCATTTTAGGAGTCCTAGAACGGTTTGCATGAATTTTGGCCTATGTAGAATGCTTCAAACAAACTTAGAGTTGAAGAGTTCACTTATATTGTGAGTCATGAACATGAAGTACTCAGATCACTTAACTTTTTTGTACTTTCAGTATTCCAAACTGTTACACCTGGCTCAAAGATGCAACACAGATGGCTAAACTAGAAAACCAAAATCAAATAAGAAAGCAAATACGACACCAGTAATCAGTAAATGCTAGTCAGTCATGAAGGAAGGCTCAGGTGCACAAACCCCACTCCAATCACATCAGCTGCATCTGAAAAGCAAAAAAAAAACAAACAAAACAAAACACTCAGGCACACCTGGGTTCTAGCCATTTTTTTAAAAATTATTACAGTTATTCGGTCCGCAGCACCTTATTCTTTTTTCTGCATTTGGCCTCTGACCGAAAAAGTTTGGACACCCCTGCTGTAGGGGTGTCTGGGGGCATGCTTTCCCGGAATAAATATTTTTACATTTTAAAGTTAAATGCATCAATCTGGTGCACTTTGAGACCAAAATTAAGAGGCTAGATCTATGAAGAACTTTGTGCTCTTGTAAACAATTTTGTGCTGTAGTAGTAATTTAATGATAAACACATTGGTTGTATAGATATGAATGGTGATGACACAGCAAAAAAGACATACCCACAAAGCATGGTAAACGAGACAGTTATATGGTAGCGTTACTTCAACTTGATTAGTTAACATAACAAATAGTCTAAAGTTACATGATGAGCCAGCTTGCTCCTCAGATGCTGTAAATAGTAACGTTGTCAGAGCCGCTGGTAATAACGTCAACGTTAGATAATTAGCTTACATTAGCTAGCTAGATATAACGTTACATACGTTAGACATTGTTTTTCAAGACAAGCAGCCAGAAATGTCAGTCGACATAAGCAAGGAGACTGACAGCTAACGTTGATTGCTAACGTTAACATTACCTAACTTGGCTAATGTTAGATTAATGTTAATTATCAATGAGAACTTCTGCGGGGGCCTGGGTAGCTCAGCAAGTAAAGACACTGACTACCACACCTGGAGTCGCAAGTTCAAATCCAGGGCATGCTGAGTGACTCCAGTCAGGCTTCCTAAGCAACCAATTGGCCCGGTTGCTAGGGTGAGTAGAGTCATGTTGGGTTAACCTCCTCATGGTCACCATAATGTGGTTCTCGCTCTCGGTGGGTTGCGTGGTAATTTGTGCGTGGATGCAACGGAGAATAGTGTGAAGCCTCCACGCGCTAGGTCTCTGCGGTAATGCGCTCAACAAGCCACGTGATAAGATGCGCAGATTGACGGTCTCAGATGCGGAGGCAACTGAGATTCATCCTCCGCCACCTGGATTGCGGCGAGTCATTACGCCACCATGAGGACCTAGGAATTGGGCAGTCCAAATTGGGGAGAAAATAAAAAATGATAACTTCTGCAGTAACGTTATCTGTTTGTTGTCGTACATTGATAATGATAAAATTGTGTTTGGACTAGTGGATAACTGCAGTGGATACTGTAATGTTAGTTAATGTTACTTGCATCAAACGATTTCAGATGCAGCCAGGTGGTTCCGCTGCGTGTGTGTGAGCATTGGGGTGGCTGACTGACTGGAAGTGAGAGATGCTTTGCCGAAGCAATAGCGCAAAACACAATGTTAGAGATCTTTTATGTTATTATGAGTGTAAAAATATTTTCGGTTCATTATGAAATTGTGGCGGGACACAGTCTAGGTAATTAATGGGAAATACTGCTGTGTGACCTTCCTGGCTGCTAACAAAAGCCACGGTACTCCTTCCTCCCAGTTGCGGTTCAGTTCAGTACAATAAGTACGTAGGAGAACCTTTAGCGTTTGATGAAAACGCTCCAGCGCGCCTTGATTCTGCGGATGATACGCACTGGACTGGTGATGTATAACTCCTCGGCAAATGTATTTGAGGTGAAATTTGTTCCACGGTCACTCTGAATGACCTTAGAAAAATAGAAATAAACTGGGACAAAGCTTTAACTACCGATCGGGTGCTAATTTTGCACATCACATAAGCTGCAGGATACCGTGTACTCTGGCACATCACAGTTAACAGGTACTTATTTTCTGACTTTGAGGGAGGTAGAGGACCCACGCAAAACAGCTGTTCAAATGGTTGAGACACTGCCGGTATCGGACACAGCGGAGCCGGTTTAAGGGGTTGGTTAGTTTTTCCAGTCAACTGGCATGTATGACAGGTAAATCGTGAAATGTCTGTCTTCAACAACGGGCAATAAAAATTTAGCAAAATCCTATCATACATTTTCTTTACCCCTAAATGTCCCGCTACATCACCGTGCCCCAGACGGAGGACAACATCTCTAAACTTCACTAGAACAACAACTTGAACAAGTGACTCACCCCCACAGTCTTCTTTCTGAGAAAGCCACTTACGCAAGAGCACTCAGTCCTTAATAAAATAACCATTTGCCGCACTCTCTACATCCTCCGGTGCTAGAACAGCAGCGAAGAAGGCTTTCAACCCAGGATCATCCTGCTGAGCAGCCACCAGATCTACATGGGAGAGAGAAGATGGAAAAAGAGACAACCCGGTGTAACAAATTTAAGCGGCCCACAAACAACAGGTGTATTTATATCACAATCAGAAAATAATTTAGCCTTATAGCGCATGACGACACAAGACGCAAGGATGCACATCCTCAACAACCGGATCAGAAAGTGGAGATGAGGTAACAATAGTTGGTGGGGGACGGGTTTGGCCACACATGCCCACCTGCCAAATTGTTACCCAAAATCACCTCCACACCCTCCACCGGCAATGTGGGGCGAACACCAATAGTCACTTCCCTATTTACTAACTTGGACTGTAAAACAACATTATGTAATGGAACAGACAACGTCTGAAGTGTGATTCCCAGAATCAAAACATCTCCCCACACTCGAGATTGGAGAGAACGGTAATGCCAATTCCAACATAAATGACTCTGACGCACTAGTATCCCTCAGAATTTTAACTGGCACGCTCTCTGTTCCTCCAGGCAGAGAAACGAAGCCTTCAGTAATAAATGCGGCATAACCAGGATTTTGTACAATTTTGGATTAATTTTTTCTTGAAAACTTTCGGTATGCTCTGAAGTCTATCCAGGACGCGCAATGGAATGCACATTTCCATTCAATAAAACAGGTGTGGACGAATTAACGGATCTCAAACACTACCTTCTGAGAAGCTCCTCGATCATTTCTTTGCGAGTGTTGAAAATTAGGATTATAAGTATTGAGCAAAGGCTGTGAATACTTATGTACATGTGATTTTTTTCGTTTTTATTATTAATAAATTTGCAAAGATTTCAAACAAACTTCTTTCACGTTGTCATTATGGGGTATTGTTTCGGTCAGCTCCAGGCCAAACAAAACCACAGGGTCCCTCTCGTTAAATGCAGGCAACAGTTTTAAATTATTAAATTTAAATGAGCTGTCTCAATCCCTACCAGCCCGATCAGGAGATAACTTCCCGTCAGCTTTAAACTTTTACTGATACTCCTGATTCTTTCATTCTATATCCATTTTTCTGATTTTTTAATTTTTTCAAATTCAATTTCGCGCTACCGTACCAAATCAACAATTTTACATTTTTCCAATTCAGTTTCGCATTCTCTCATTTCCCTTTCGTGTGACTGCTGCATCTGTATTATCGCTTTCCGTTGCTCAAACGATAACCCCATGAATGAAAAAACAGGGTTTTGAGCATCAGAACTAGCCCCAGCTATAACTGCCTTTCTTGGTAAAATTTTAATGTCACCCAACTTTTGTCTTATTACATCTCTAAGCTCATCCTTTCTTAATCGCTTGTCCAAACCACCCAATTTATACAGTTCTACAATTTCCCACAGTTGTTTTTTAGAACAGAGATTTAACAGTTCCTCAAATGGAGCTTTACCGAATTCTTGCACTGATGTCATTATTCAATAATCCAATACGCAAATCAATGACAAATTCTAACAGCCTTCAAAACAGTTTGGCCTACCCTATAAATGTAATACAAAATATACAGCCAATGTAATTCTTACAGTCAAAATTTGGTGAAAAAAGAATTCACCTCTCCCCACCTAAATTAACCCCCCTCTAACTAACTCCCTATAGTCTTCCATGCTCACCCAAGAGTTGAGCCCTTTGAAGCACCTAAATACCGCTGGCGTGGAAGTGAACAAGTAATCCAAAACCACGGCAGTACACACAACCCAGGAGACGCACAAAAATAACAAACTAAAATATTTTTCTTTTTAAATCAACGCCAAACGCTGCTACAGCCTAACGGGGAGTACAACAAAATGCACACAATTTTGAACTGCAAGAAGCTTTCCTTTTCAATGCTACAGATTGATGAACCCATAACTCAAACACTTCAGTAAATTACCTTCATTAATCGCCTCCCAAATAAAAAAAAAACGAATCACTTAAATTAATACTTAATTTTATCATATACAGTGCATCCGGAAAGTATACACAGCGCTTCACTTTTTCCACATTTTGTTATGTTACAGCCTTATTCCAAAATGGATTAAATTCATTATTTTCCTCAAAATTCTACAAACAATACCCCATAATGACCACGTGAAAGAAGTTTGTTTGAAGTCTTTGCAAATTTATTAAAAATAAAAAACGAAAAAAATCACATGTATATAAGTATTCACAGCCTTTGCTCAATACTTTGTTGAAGCACCTTTGGCACCAATTAAGTCTCAAGTCTTGTCAAGTCTTTTTGAGTATGATGCTACAAGCTTGGCACACCTATTTTTGGGCAGTTTCTCCCATTCTTCTTTGCAGCACCTCTCAAGCTCCATCAGGTTGGATGGGGAGCGTCGGTGCACAGCCATTTTCTGATCTCACCAGAGATGTTCAATCAGGTTCAAGTCTGGGCTCTGGCTGGGCCACTCAAGGACATTCACAGAGTTGTCCCATAGCCACTCCTTTGTTATCTTGGCTGTGTGCTTTGGGTCGTTGTCCTGTTGGAAGATGAACCGTCGCCCCAGTCTGAGGTCCAGAGTGCTCTGGAGCAGGTTTTCATCAAGGATGTCTCTGTACATTGCTGCATTCATCTTTCCCTCGATCCTGACTAGTCTCCCAGTTCCTGCCGCTGAAAAACATCCCCACAGCATGATGCTGCCACCACCGTGCTTCACTGTAGGGATGGTATTGGCCAGGTGATGAGTGGTGCCTGGTTTCCTCCAGACATGACGCTTACCATTCAGGCCAAAAAGTTCAATCTTTGTTTCATCAGACCAGAGAATTTTGTTTCTCATGGTCTGAGAGTCCTTCAGGTGCCTTTTGGCAAACTCCAGGCGGGCTGTCATGTGCCTTTTACTGAGGAGTGGCTTCCGTCTGGCCACTCTACCATACAGGCCTGATTGGTGGAGTGCTGCAGAGAAGGTTGTTCTTCTGGAAGGTTCTCCTCTCTCCAGAGAGAAATGCTGGAGCTCTGTCAGAGTGACCATCAGGTTCTTGGTCACCTCCCTGACTAAGGCCCTTCTCCCCCGATTGCTCAGTTTGGCCGGGCGGCCAGCTCTAAGAAGAGTCCTGGTGGTTCCAAACTTCTTCCATTTACGGATGATGGAGGCCACTGTGCTCATTGGGACCTTCAATGCTGCAGAAATTTTTCTGTACCCTTCCCCAGATCTGTGCCTTGATACAATCCTGTCTCGGAGGTCTACAGACAATTCCTTGAACTTCATGGCTTGGTTTGTGCTCTGACATGCACTGTTAACTGTGGGACCTTATATAGACAGGTGTGTGCCTTTTCAAATCATGTCCAATCAACTGAATTTACCACAGGTGGACTCCAATCAAGTTGTAGAAACATCTCAAGGATGATCAGTGGAAACAGGATGCACCTGAGCTCAATTTTGAGTGTCATGGCAAAGGCTGTGAATACTTATGTACATGTGAATTTATTTTTATTTATTTGATTTTTTTGATTTTTAATAAATTTGCAAAGATTTCAAACAACGTGAAAAGTTTGTCATTATGGGGTATTGTTTGTAGAATTTTGAGGAAAATAATGAATTTAATCAATTTTGGAATAAGGTTGTAATATAACAAAATGTGGAAAAAGTGAAGCGCTGTGATTACTTTCCGGATGCACTGTAACCAAACCAAATATATGTAAATTTGATGAGCCCCGATATGTTACAACTGGCTCAAAGATGCAACATAAAGGGGAGGTGACGCAGATGGCTAAACTAGAAAAAAGTGTTCATTAACACCAAAATCAAATAACAAAGCAAATATGACATCAGTAATTAGTAAATGCTAGTCAGTCATAAAGGAAAATGCATGAATATGGTGTGTGGTATAATTTGTGTATGGTTGCACAAAATCGCAATAAACAAAACAGTGAGGAGTTGGCAACCTGCCTCAGCAGCTGCCCCAACAAGCAGAACCACAGCGTTTAAATTGGTCACCGCAACAAGGCTCAGGTGCACAAACCCCGCCCCAATCACATCAGCTGCACCTGAAAAGCAAGAAGAAAAAAAACACACAGGCACAGCACAGACTGGGCCGTAACAAACATTTTGTGATGACTACAGGTAGCCAAACAAAAGTAATGTAACATGATAATGCAGGCTGCAGAATTTTGCAGTTGCAAAATGATGCAGGGAGTTTAGAGTGACTGGAAAGTGGACTGCGACCCTTTTCACAGCTAAAGTTGAGCAAAAAGATTGGAGTTCACTTTCAAGGCCAGGGACAATATAAATGCAAAGATAACTTTTCCACTCAGTTAACTTTTTCATCCACTTAAAGTGGTTTAACTTTGGTTCCTTTTAAGAGGACTTAAGTGTGAAAACCTAATGAGCATTGCTTTTTGAAGAAAGAACTTTTAGCACCTGATTTTTTTTTCACCGTGTATAGAAATAACAATAGGAATGCCAAGGGAATAGCTCAGGAGGAGGGGTGTGGCTTCTAATTTCCCAGTATGATTAAGCTCAAGTGTGCCCCTCCTTAATAAATAGTTCTTAAATCTGTTGCACCTGTTGTCCTGAAAGCACGCACAGTAGATTGTTCCAAGAAAGGTGGTCTCTTACCACATCTTTAATGTCTGTCTGTTAGTAAGCGTGTTTTCATGCACAGCAATACGCTGATAACTATCGCAAATCGGCTTATTAAAACAAAAATGACAGCGTGTATGAGATTTAAAATAATCGCATAACTCTCTGCTTTTGACATTAAAATGTAGACAGGCATGCGCACAACACTTGCGCACATTGGATAAGGAAATATGGACGCAGGTAAAGGCGTTTAAATGGGTAATGGGCAAAAGTCTACGAACTCTGATAGTTTTTTCTTAAACCGTTTTTGACCTTACCTCGATTCAAGAACAACAATTAAGGCATTTACAGTACCACACAATTTGTCAGATTAAGCATAATAGGTTTAAGAACGTGCATGTAAACATGCTCATTGTTATAGGGTGATATTATTGTTTACTGTAAATTTTTTGAGCTTCCCACTGATTATGATCATCCTCTCTCAGTACCAAATGACTGACAAATCCAGCCATCTTTGGGGCATAAATGCCATGTAGGCATTGCCTGGAGCTGAGGGCGTAATTGCTGAATACTTGTGTTCTTAAACTCTGATTACAATAGCGCTCTTTCTACGACTCTTGCTAATTCTAATTCTACAGACTAATGTGGATCCCAGGGATGAGGTCTTTGGTTATCAGCAACAGTTTGAAGACAAACCTTCTCTCAGTAAGTCTGAGGACAGGAAAGAATATAATATTGGGATTCTGCGGCAGCTGCAGGTCATCTTTGGACACTTGGCTTCCTCCCGATTGCAGTACTATGTGCCCAGGGGTTTCTGGAAGCAATTTCGGTAAATTCTGTTTTATGTAGTGTACTTTGTAATCTACAAGTTTCATTTGTTTTAAGACTAGTTGACAAGATCTGAGGACTTTTAAGGAAATCCAGTCAAAGTAGCCTTTGATTAGACCTCTCTGTTCATCTTTCTCTCTGCAGGTTATGGGGTGAACCAGTCAATTTGAGAGAGCAGCATGATGCCCTGGAGTTCTTTAACTCGCTGGTAGACAGCTTGGATGAAGCTCTGAAAGCACTGGGTCACCCTGCCATGCTGAGCAAAGTGCTGGGCGGCTCCTTTGCTGATCAGAAAATATGTCAGGGCTGCCCTCACAGGTACATAGGAAATCTAATACTGTCATTTGTTAGGACTTTTTAGTTATTTGCACATCTAGACTTTGGTGTTCTAATGAAACACACTTCATACTGTCTATTCTCAGATATGAATGCGAGGAATCGTTTACAACGTTGAATGTAGATATCAGGAACCATCAAAATCTCCTCGATTCTATGGAGCAGTATGTGAAAGGGGACTTGCTTGAGGGTGCAAATGCCTATCACTGTGAAAAATGCAATAAGAAGGTGTGCGATCTATCTTGATTTCTTGATGATATCTTTTGTGGTTGATGAAGGGAATCCTGGGTTATACTTAAAGTGCTAATGTGGATCCATGGCAGGTGGACACAGTGAAGCGTTTACTCATTAAGAAGCTGCCTCCGGTGCTGGCCATCCAGCTGAAACGCTTTGATTATGACTGGGAACGAGAGTGCGCCATCAAGTTCAATGACTACTTTGAGTTCCCGCGGGAGTTGGATATGGAGCCCTACACAGTAGCTGGAGTAGCTAAGCTGGAGGGATCTGATGTGCACCCAGAAAACCAGGTATGTATTCAGATATTGAACTTTTCCATTTTACTGACTGTAGAGAGGCATTATAGCTTTATAAAAAAATGTAATTATCTAAAATCTGCTTGGAAAAGCTAGATTAATATTTATTGAGAAATATAGCACTTATGCACACACCTGAGTACTATATTAACGTCTTTGTTGGACTAATGAACCATATTACTTGGTTGGCGATGGTTTGTTATAGTTAATTTGTTTTAGTAAATTATTTTTGTTATTGTTAATTTTTTAGCATTGGTGTCTGTTATATTGCTTTTAGAAAACAGAAGCAACAGCAATAAGCCACAAGAGGCCATCCATTACAGTGATTTCTATTTCAGCTCATAGCTGCTTCATATTGCCTCCTCCACCCCAACTGTAAAAACTTAGGCCAATAAACGATTAATCGGACAATAGTTTTTTTAATTGATTTCTAGAATGCCAAAAACATTTCTTATTCTTTCCTTACTATGACTGGCACAGACAAAGAGTCCTAAATGAATAAAATCCCAGGTGCAGTTTATTGTTCAACCAAAGTCCCCAAAATAACCAGAAAACAAAAAAGATTTGGTGCATAACGTGGGGCACAAAGTATAAACAAGCCCAAAACACAGTGGGGACTCTTATTTTGAAATGACATAATGATGAAAACTATCAACATCGATTTTTCCAAAAAG
The DNA here is from genome assembly GCF_019703515.2 of Myxocyprinus asiaticus. Lineage (NCBI taxonomy): Eukaryota > Metazoa > Chordata > Actinopteri > Cypriniformes > Catostomidae > Myxocyprinus > Myxocyprinus asiaticus. Next base: position 34,558,719 of record NC_059354.1, read on the forward strand.
CAACTATCGGCACCAATTAATCGGTAAAACCGATATATCGGTCTACCTCTAGCTAGCATGGATAGGATGGCAAAATAAATAGGCTTATAAATGTTTAATTTGCATCTGTCACTTAGTAATATGGCCAGTGTTTGTTCCTTTTTTTTTTTTCTTTTTTCTTTTTTGTAGGCTGGTAAACCACACTTGCTGCTGTTCTAGCGTTTGTAAAGTTGAATTTTATTATTCAGACAATTTCCTGTTAATAATTTTGCATATTCTTGGGCCTTTGCAGTTCATAGTAATATTAATACATTTCAATTTTTTTTTAAAAAATTTTTATTGAAATAAAACAATACAATGTAAAGCATGGTATTTTACAGTGTCTTTCCTTTTTTTGATTTTGACAGAACTTTTTTTTTTTTTTAATAAATAATAAAGGATTATTCTTATTTTAATAAAAAGGGGGTAAGTTACAGTTGTGCTCAAAAGTTTGCATACCCTGGCAGAAATTGTGAAATTTTGGCATTGATTTTGAAAATATGACTGATCATTTTTATTTAAGGATAGTGATCATATGAAGCCATTTATTATCACATAGTTGTTTGGCTCCTTTTTAAATCATAATGGTAACGGAGATCACCCAAATGGCCCTGATCAAAAGTTTACATACCCTTGAATGTTTGGCCCTGTTACAGACACACAAGGTGACACACACAGGTTTAAATGGCAATTAAAGGTTAATTTCCCACACCTGTGGCTTTTTGCCACTAAATTGCAATTAGTGTGTTTATAAATAGTCAATGTGTTTCTTAGCTCTCATGTGGATGCACTGAGCAGGCTAGATACTGAGCCATGGGGATCAGAAAAGAACTGACAAAAGACCTGCGTAACAAGGTAATGGAACTTTATAAAGATGGAAAAGGATATAAAAAGATATCCTTTGCTGGGTAGTTCTTTCAGATTCTCAAAATATGACAGAATGGGTTCCCATTTTGAATAAAACCTTTCCACGGATCCTCTCAAAGTAAATTTTATCATTTCTAGTTTTAAAAAATACATCACATCTTCCAGCCAAGATGCCGCTGATGGAGAAGTGGTGGATTTCCAGCACAATAAAATTCTCCTACGAGCCAGCAGAGATATAAAAGCAATAATATCACTCATATTTGTAGTTGAAGTTGCATTTATTGCATAGTCCGGTGTTCCAAACACGGCTATTAGGGGACACGGCCTCAATGTTACCCCAAGAGCTTCACTAATGGTTTTAAAAATCAATGCCCAGTAGTTATCTAGACCAGTAAAACATATGTGCCAGATTTGCTGGAGAAAAAGAGCATCTATCACAGGCAGCGTCTGCCCCTGGATATATTACGGCGAGCGTAGCCTTACTTAAATGAACCCTATGCAGAACTTTAAATTGTATGAGCCCAAGTCTAGCAGAGGATGACGATGAATGGACCCTTTTAATTGCCTCCTTCCAATAGGCCTCAGATAACTCCTATACCCAGTTCATCTTCCCATCTGGATTTGATCTTATCCAGGCTATATTCTTTAAAAGACATGAGCTGAGAGTACAATATGGAGATCATCCCCTTATTACTGAATTTAAGAGTAAGGTTATCCAAAACTGAGGTGGGTGGAAGGTCGGGAAAGACAGGAAAACTGACCTTGACAAAATGACGAATCTGAAGATATCTAAAGAAGTGGTTATTTGGGAGGTCATACATTCTGCAAAGATTCTCAAAGCTACTAAATAAACCACCAGTATACAAATTCTTAAAACACGTCAAACCGCTTTCTACCCACTGCTTAGATACTAGGTCCAATGTAGAGGGGGTGAATAAATTATTTTTATAAATAGGGCCCAGAATTGATGTAAACTTATAGTGAAAACGGAACTGACTAAAAATCCTAAGAGTAGAAATCTCTACTGGATTAGATGTGATTCGGGAGGCTTTCAAGGGTTGGGAAGAATATACTAAAGCAGGAAAGGATGAAGAATGACAGGTTTGTGATTCAATTAGACACCAATTTGTTTCCGGGCTATGGAACCAGAATAAAATCTTTTGAATATTGGACGGCCAATAATAGTGAATAAATCTTGGAAGGCCTAACCCACCTATTTCATGGCTCCTCTGAAGAATGTTTATTAATCCTTGGAATCTTATTTTCCCAGACAAAGGATGTTATAGCTTGATTGAAAGATTTGGGCAAAAAGACTGGCAAAGACTGAAACAAATAAAGAAACTTGGAGGATTGTCATCTTTACAGAATTTATTCTTCCAGCTAAAGTAAGGGGAAGACTGCGCCACCTCTCCAGCTCCGCCTTTATTTCTTTAACTGAAGTTTATGATTGGCTTGAACAAATCAGAGAAAGAGCCAGTCATATGAATTCCAAGATATTTAAAGCCTTCTGAGAGAAATGAAAAGGCAATAATTCATGTTTTTGTCTGCAAGGCTGAATTATTAATGGGAAAGCATTCACTTTTTAGAAGATTTAATTTATAACCAGAAAAGGCTCCAAAACGACTCAATAATAATATAATAGCAGGACAACTTATGGCATCACTAACATAAAGTAAAAGGTCATCAGCGTACAAAGACACATGATGCTCAATATCCCCCCTACTAATCCCTGGAAACAGTACGGTGGATTTCAGTGCAATTAAAAGAGGTTCAATGGCGATTGCGAAAAGAAGCGGGGACAGTGGGCATCCTTGACGAGTACCTCACGTTAATGGGAAATAATCAGATAGAGAATAATTGGTCCGAATAGATGCCAGCGGTGAATGGTATAGTAATTTAACCCTATATATATATATTCATACATATACAGGTGCATCTCAATAAATTAGAATGTCGTGGAAAAGTTCATTTATTTCAGTAATTCAACTCAAATTGTGAAACTCGTGTATTAAATAAATTCAATGCACACAGACTGAAGTAGTTTAAGTCTTTGGTTCTTTTAATTGTAATGATTTTGGCTCACTTTTAACAAAAACCCACCAATTCACTATCTCAAAAAATTAGAATACATCATAAGACCAATAAAAAAAACATTTTTAGTGAATTGTTGGCCTTCTGGAAAGTATGTTAATTTACTGTATATGTACTCAATACTTGGTAGGGGCTCCTTTTGCTTTAATTACTGCCTCAATTCGGCGTGGCATGGAGGTGATCAGTTTGTGGCACTGCTGTGGTGGTATGGAAGCCCAGGTTTCTTTGACAGTGGCCTTCAGCTCATCTGCATTTTTTGGTCTCTTGTTTCTCATTTTCCTCTTGACAATACCCCATAGATTCTCTATGGGGTTCAGGTCTGGTGAGTTTGCTGGCCAGTCAAGCACACCAACACCATGGTCATTTAACCAACTTTTGGTGATTTTGGCAGTGTGGGCAGGTGCCAAATCCTGCTGGAAAATGAAATCAGCATCTTTAAAAAGCTGGTCAGCAGAAGGAAGCATGAAGTGCTCCAAAATTTCTTGGTAAACGAGTGCAGTGACTTTGGTTTTCAAAGAACACAATGGACCAACACCAGCAGATGACATTGCACCCCAAATCATCACAGACTGTGGAAACTTAACACTGGACTTCAAGCAACTTGGGCTATGAGCTTCTCCACCCTTCCTCCAGACTCTAGGACCTTGGTTTCCAAATGAAATACAAAACTTGCTCTCATCTGAAAAGAGGACTTTGGACCACTGGGCAACAGTCCAGTTCTTCTTCTCCTTAGCCCAGGTAAGACGCCTCTGACGTTGTCTGTGGTTCAGGAGTGGAATACGACAACTGTAGCCAAATTCCTTGACATGTCTGTGTGTGGTGGCTCTTGATGCCTTGACCCCAGCCTCAGTCCATTCCTTGTGAAGTTCACCCAAATTCTTGAATCGATTTTGCTGGACAATCATAAGGCTGCGGTTCTCTCGGTTGGTTGTGCATCTTTTTCTTCAACACTTTTTCCTTCCACTCAACTTTCTGTTAACATGCTTGGATACAGCACTCTGTGAACAGCCGGCTTCTTTGGCAATGAATGTTTGTGGCTTACCCTCCTTGTGAAGGGTGTCAATGATTGTCTTCTGGACAACTGTCAGATCAGCAGTCTTCCCCATGATTGTGTAGCCTAGTGAACCAAACTGAGAGACCATTTTGAAGGCTCAGGAAACCTTTGCAGGTGTTTTGAGTTGATTTGCTGATTGGCATGTCACCATATTCTAATTTTTTGAGATAGTGAATTGGTGGGTTTTTGTTAAATGTGAGCCAAAATCATCACAATTAAAAGAACCAAAGACTTAAACTACTTCAGTCTGTGTGCATTGAATTTATTTAATACACGGGTTTCACAATTTGAGTTGAATTACTGAAATAAATGAACTTTTCCACGACATTCTAATTTATTGAGATGCACCTGTACATACATGTATGTATGAATATATATATGTGTGTGTGTGTGTGTGTATATATATATATGTGTGTGTGTATATATATATATATATATATATATATATATATAATATGTGTGTGTGTGTGTATATATATATATGTGTATATATATATATATATATATACATATATATATATATATATATATCATACATATGTGTGTGTGTGTGTGTGTGTGTGTGTGTGTGTGTGTGTGTGTGTGTGTGTGTGTGTATATATATATATTACCAAACCCAAATTTTTCTAAAACCGCAAACAAATATCGATCAAAAGCCTTCTCCGCATCCAAAGAGATGATAACCTCTGGATCTGTAGAAGGAACGGGCAAAAACAATCTTCGAATATTAGAGAAAGAATGACGATTCCTAATAAATCCTGTTTGATCATCTGAAATTATTGTGGGAAGGACATGTTCCAAGCGGTATGCTAGAACATTTGCTAGGATTTTAATGTCAGCATTTAAAAGGGAAATAGGACGATATGACCCACACTGAGTGGGGTCCTTATTTTTATTAAGGAGTGAGATGGAAGCTCGTGAAAAGTTGGCGGCAGAGAACCAGATTCCAAAGATTCTTTAAACACTTCGAGAAGAATTGGTACAGGTTTCTCCTTAAATTTCTTATAAAACTCAATAGGATACCCATCAGGGCCTGGAGACCTACCACTTCTCATTGCCATGATGGCCATTCTGATTTCTTCCAACTCAAGACCTTGATCTAAATCTTCTACCTCAACTAACTGCAACGTCAGAATGTCTAAATTATTTAAAAATTGTTCATATCTGTTGTATCTGAAGAGAATTCTGAAGTATATAATGAGGAATAAAAGGATGTGAAAATTGTGCTAATTTCGTTTGGGTTATTTGTTAAAATTTGGTTAGAATCCTTTATCTGAGGAATAAGACATGAAGCAACTTGCCATTTCAGCTGGTGAGCCAGAAGCCGGCTTGATTTGTCTACATATTCATAATAAAGGCCACGAGTCCTAAAAATTAATTGTTCTGCTTGAGTTGTAGATAAGAGATTGAATTTTGTCTGTAGATCAACTTTTTTTATTTTTTTTTTTTATTTTTTTTTTTTACGTAATTTAGCTGTAGGTGTGTCAGAATATTGTCTGTCTAAATCTAGTATAGATTGTGACAATGCCTGCAATTCCTTCCTACGCTCTTTATTGGCATATGATGTATAGGATATTATTTGGCCCCTCCCAGAGTAATGAGTAAGATACTGAGCCCAATTTATTGCTCTCCAAGAAGGTGTCTATATTGGCCAACACAAAATTGCAGAATTTTTCACAAGATAACCGGAGAGGATTAAGTTTCCACTGCGGTTGTTCCCTGATGTTCAAGGGAAAATGCAGGTCTAGTACCACACTCGCATGGTCTGATATAACTATAGCTGAGTACTCAATTTTCTGAACCATTGATATAAACAGATTATCTATAAAGAAATAGTCTAGCCTGGAAAAGGAATGATGGACATGAGAGTAAAAAGAGTACTGCTTGGCCACTGGATTTAAAAATCTCCAAGGGTCCACACACCCATTTTGTTGCATAAAAGTAGAGAGAACCTTGGACATGTTAGAAGCGATACTACTAGAGTTAGACCTATCAAGCAGTGGGTCAGTAACACAATTCAGGTCTCCAGAGAGTATCAAATGGTGTGTATTTAAGCTTGGAAATTAATGACAAACTATTCATAATTTGAACATTGTCCCAATTAGGAGCATAAACATTTACTAAGACAACTGGTACTTGGAAAAAGAGATCCAGGAACTATAACAAAATGACCATTCGGGTCACTGAGTACATCAGATGGTATAAACTGCACTCTTATTTATTAATATTGCCACACCTCTTGATCTGCTATTGAATTTGGAATGAAAGACATGGCTAACTCATATTTTATGAATACTATTATGGTCCTCTGGTCCGTATGAGTTTCTTGTAAGAACAGTATATCTGGTTTATAATGCTTAAGATGGGGAAAAAAAACGTTAGTTCTTTTAACAGGGCCGTTAAGCCCCCTAACGTTCCATGACAGCAATCTCACAGGATGGCCTCTGTCCTAATCACCTATATTAACTAAAGAAATTCACTAAGGAGTGCAGGGCTTATAGTTTGAAACAATCTGTAGCCATGAGCTGTCAGAAAATCCAAAAGAAAACAGGTCTAAACAATGTGTAACAACTAGAAAGATAAGCTTCAGACCATCCCTTCCAACCCCTAAACAAACATGAGAAAAAAAAGAAGAAAACCTCCAATTGAGGATGATCGCAGACCTAACATAACAAAAAACTTCCAAAGTGTACAAAATAACTATAATGAAAGTCCCAAACAGTCTAAGTGCAGCTCCCTTCTATAGGAGGTTTAAAAGCAAATAGTATCACCATTTAAGAACACTGTCAAGCTTAACGGAGTATAAGGAATATGTAGTATAAAGTATATGTAGTATACGTGAAGAAAGTCACAGTCAGCCTTAATCTACATATATACTATGTAATCTTACCCGAAAGGGTAAAAGAGAAAAATGTTATTGCACCTTAATCTTCACCCCAGTGGGAAAGGTAGAAAACATTGGCTTCCTACGGTGTATCGAAGCAGTGTGTCTTCCCTTCATGCGTAATACGAAGCCATGCTGGGTATAAAAGGGCGAATGTAATTCCCTTCCCGTACAGCCGTGCTTTCACGTCCTTCAACGCCGCTCGCCTTTTCCCCAGTTCCGTGCTGAAATCTTCATGGAAAAACACCCTGTGGCCACGATAGTACAACTCCTGCTTTTGCTTGCTGAATCTGAAGATGCGATGCTTATCTTGGAAGAAATGGAAGAGAACCAATAATACTCTTGGTCTTGACTGTTTGGACTTTGAGTCATTGGTTGGCACAGGTCTGACTCGGTGGGCACGTGAAAGGAGTGAGCTCGTGAAGAAGTCCTTCCCAAGTACTTCCACGAAGAAGTCAGTCATGAACTTAATGGAATCTGATCCCTCCAGCTTTTCGGGGATACCCACCACTCTCATATTAGACCTCCATGAACGATTCTCGAGATCATCCAGCTTTTCCTTCAAAGACTAATTTTCTTTCTGTAGCGTGTCAATGGATGCCTCAACATTCACCAGCTTGTCGCTATAATCGTTTAGGCCGTCTTCAGCCTCGCAAAGGCGTTCATCGTGTTTCATAGTACGATTTAACTTGCTTCAATGTCGCGACAGGGCACCAACCAGTTCAGTTTTTTTAAAGAGAATGAACTACTTGCATCATGTCGGAAAGAAGTGCTGATCGGAGTCTTTCGAGGTCTTTAGGTAAAGCAGGCGAAACCTCAAGGTGAGGCACCATGTCATCGGTCTTACCAGAGGCCTCGCCATCTTTGTCTCTGGATTTATTCCGAGGTTGCTTTCTTGTCATCATTATGTTGTTCACCTATGTTCCCTCATTGTTCAGAACGCTAAATGTATTGGAGTGAGCGTATATCAATAGTAAGCGATCAAATAATTAAAAGTGCTCGGGAGCTGCACCCACCTACACCTATTCACACCATGCTTAACCCGGAAGTACTCATGGTTTGATTTTAAAGAAATTTACTTTTGTATGCAAAACAATGATAATACTGTGTTGGGTCAGCACTTGATGTCCATTAGAATATATAGACAATCATATTCTGGGGTGAAACCACTTCTATATTTATAAAAAATTTCACCAGCTAGGAATTACTAATCACTGACTTGCAGTATAAAAGTTATCTAAATGTGATTACTAATACTTTTGGTCTCTTAATGTTGCTAGAGTTTTGAAATGGTTCTTTATGGCAGCAGGTGGTCCAGCAGAATGAGCCGTCAGAGCCAGAGCCCCCTTGCAGCTCTCGCTATCGTTTGGTGGGAGTGCTGGTCCACTCGGGCCAGGCCAGTGGAGGTCATTACTACTCCTACATCATTCAGAGGAATGGCATTGGAGGTGAGGGAGAGAGGAACCGCTGGTACAAGTTTGACGATGGTGACGTCACCGAGTGCAAGATGGACGATGATGAGGAGATGAAGAACCAGTGCTTTGGAGGGGAGTACATGGGTGAGGTCTTCGACCATATGATGAAGCGCATGTCCTACAGACGACAGAAGCGCTGGTGGAATGCATACATCCTCTTTTACGAGCGCATGGACACACTCGACAAGGACAGCGAGTTGGTGAAGTACATCACTGAGCTTTCAGTGACCAGCAGACCTCACCAAGTAAAGATGCCCTCTGCTATCGAACGCAGCGTACGCAAACAGAATGTGCAGTTCATGCACAATCGTATGCAGTACAGCTTGGAGTACTTCCAGTTTATCAGGAAACTGTTGACCTGTAATAGTGTCTACTTGAACTCACCACCAGGTAAATCCACCCATTGACCTTGCTCTGTTCTCTTGTGGTAGAAATTGGAGCAATTCAAGGTTTGATATATTACAGGGTATTTAAGAAACCATTAAAAATGTCAAACTCTATTAATAGTTGCATCTTGCCGCAAATGGGCAAGAAAGTTAAAAGGCAGAGACAAAGTATCTGCTGCAGAAAACTGCAGCTTGGCCTGCATTTGAAGTTAATATGTACCCATAAATTATTTAGCAGCTCTTTCCCAGTTTATCTGCATCTGAAATTGAGCTTTTAGCTAAACCATCAATGTTGCAGACTAACAGCCTGGATTAACTGTTTGTGTGTTTGGGGAATGGAAATTTTTCTCCATTGGATAAAGGTACCGTAGTTGCTGCAGAATAATTCATTCTAAGAGATGAAATTTTCAAATTAACCATTCAAGAGCACAACACCTTGTGCTGTTTTAGAGCCATAATGTTCTTGCATTCTTATCTATCAGTAGTTTCTGAACCTGAATTTTCTTTGTGGCCGTTAGGTCAAGACCACCTTTTGCCTGAAGCTGAAGAAATGGCCATGATTAGTATACAGCTCGCTGCTAGATTTCTCTTCAGTACTGGATTCCACACCAAGAAAATAGTCCGTGGCCCTGCTAGCGATTGGTAAGTGTATTTTTCAGGTGCACAAGTGGTGTTAATGTGAGTTCTTCAATAGTTAGTTGAACCTTGTTCATCAATGTGTAACCGGTCCTGCTCGACCCGCTCCGAACGGGATTCGAACCGCCGTCTCCGGCATGGGAGGCGGGCACGTTAACAAGGGGGCTAAAGGCTACAGCCTCTAGCATCAGTCGCAAGTGCACCTCTTGAGACCAGGGGAGTGAGGTTTACACATACCGCACAGCTCTAAAGTACCAGCTGGCTCCCATTACACCAACTCCCAACCTCACTCCCATTTGTAGTGAGTGTAACCGGTCCTGCTTGACCCGCTCCGAACGGGATTTGAACCGGTGTCTCCAGCATGGGAGGCGGGTGCGCTAACAAGGAGGCTAAAGGCTACAGCCTCTAGCGTCAGTTGCTAGTGCAGCTCTTGAAGCCAGGGGAGTGAGGTTTATACTTACACTTAGCTATATCATACCAGCTGGCTCCAGTTACAAATGCATTCAATGACCTTTCTATTTCAGGTATGATGCTCTGTGCATCTTGCTTCGACACAGTAAGAATGTGCGCTACTGGTTTGCACACAACGTCCTCTTCGCATATCCAAACCGCTTCTCGGAGTACCTGCTCGAATGCCCCAGTGCTGAGGTTCGAGGGGCCTTCTCCAAACTCATAGTATTCATTGCACATTTCTCCCTTCAAGATGGACCCTGCCCTTCACCAATTGCCTCACCTGGACCTTCAAGTCAGGTAAGTCTTGTAAGCTAGTTATCCATAAAAGGGATGTGCTAAACTACATATTCTCAAAATTGACTAGTCATAAATTGTCTGAACTGAATTGCTGATTAATCAGTCTTAAAGGGATAGTTCACTTTCTTTTGCAGAACGCAAGTGATGATTTTTAGAAGAAAATCTCAGCTCTGTAGGTCCATATAATGCAAGTGAATGGGTGCCAAAATTATGACTCTCCAAAAAGCACAAAGGCAGCATAAAAGCAATCCATACAACTCCAGTGTTTTAATCCATATTTTCAGAAGTGATATAATAGGTTTGGGTGAGGTAGGTTTTGCAAGAAATTCTTCTTCCTTCCCAGTAGGGGCCGATATGCATGAAGAATGTGAAAGGGAAAGTTAAAGTGATGATTGACTGAGCAGGGAGGAGAATTTATGAAAAAAAATGACTTAAGTATTGGTCTGTTTGTCACCCACACCTATCAGATCGCTTCTGAAGTCATTGATTTAACCACTGGAGTCTCATGGATTACTTTTATGGTGACTTATGTGATTTTTGGAGCTTCAACATTTTTGAGAAATTCTAAAAATCTTTATTTAATTTCATCAGATGAAAGAAAATCATATACATCTGGGATGGCATAAGGTTGAGTAAATGATGAGAGAATATTCAGTTTTGGGATGACTAATCTTTTAAGGAAGGCCTGTATATTTTGGCTCCACCAGGGGTCCATTTATTGCCCATCTTTAATTCATTTCTGCCTCTATAGGTTCCCATATATTTGCTTTTGTTTTTTTGTCTTAGGGCTGTGATAATTTGAGTTTAAGTGAACATCTTTTACGTGCTGTGCTCAATCTGCTGAGAAGGGAAGTGTCTGAGCATGGCCGTCATCTACAGCAGTACTTTAACCTTTTCGTCATGTATGCCAATCTTGGTAAGGGCCTCTCACCACCGTTCAGGTTTTCATCCATAAAGACTTAAAAGCTACCATGTGCTTCAGTGCTTTCCCGTCTGACTCCTTTATTCTGCCCGTCAGGCTTGGCAGAGAAGACGCAGCTGTTGAAGCTCGGGGTACCAGCCACCTTCATGCTTGTGGCCCTAGATGAGGGGCCGGGGCCTCCCATTAAATACCAGTACGCTGAGCTGGGAAAGCTCTATACTGTTGTGTCCCAGCTGGTTCGCTGCTGTGACATAACATCTCGTATGCAGTCCTCAATTAATGGTAAGAATTTTGCTATAGAGCCAAACCTTTTTATTTTGATAAAGTGTCTTTAGGCTTCTTTAAACTGCAGTTTCCAGTGCCCAATGACGATGCTCATCCTTGCTCAGGATTTACTGACTGACACACAGCCATCTCCAGGCATGAGTGCCGGGTTGGCATTGCTTAGAGCTGAGGGCATTTACAGAGAAATAAGTAGAGCTGCACCAATATTCGTCTTATTGTTGTCAGCTCAGTACCACCCTCAAATATGAGGTCATTCCTTTCTGTTTAGAGCAGTTAATTCATTTTGAGTGCATTTGCTTGTACAACAAAACAGATAACTAACAAAAGTCTGCCCATTGTTAAAACGATTAAAAGGTACTGTCTAGGTCATTTACTCTCCCTGTTGTTGTTTCAAGTACGTTTTACTTTGCTTGCAAATCAATAAATCGACAATGCAAGAGTTTTTTTCTTCTGTTGACGTCACATGTAAATAGATGTGTAACAAGCTGACAGAACACTGATCAATGTGAAAATGTAAAAAGTGAAATTAGGGTAATGGAAACATTGTCGGCTAAAGCGTAAATCAGTGTAAGATATTGCATGTAAACACACTCATTTACACAAGTTACTTGTCCCATCCTATTTCCAAGCCCAGAGATTCTGCCAAAATCACCATCCAGAAAAAGTAACTTTAACACATCTTGACTTTCCACATTTTTTTTATTATTATTAAGGTAACCCTCCCTTGCCAAACCCATATGGTGACCCCAACATCACAGCTCCCATCATGCCTCTGCAACAGCTGGTGGTGGACATTTTGTTTGTGCGCACCAGTTATGTCAAGAAGATTATTGAGGATTGTAGTAACTCTGAGGACACCATCAAACTGCTGAGATTCTGCTGTTGGGAGAACCCTCAGTTTTCCTCCACTGTGCTTAGTGAACTACTGTGGCAGGTGAGACGGATCACCAGCCGTATGTTAGGCTGGTGGCACACTACGATTTCTTTCTGTCCTTGGATTGTTGCTTGTCAGATTTTAGTATGTGACCCCATAAAAAGGAAAGAAAATATTTTTTTACCCCTCTGAAAGGAAAATCTTTTTAAAATATCTGAATTTCAGATGGCATAATTGTTGCAAAAACATAAAGGTGATATGGGTATGAGTTCAGTATCTTTCTAATCTGTAAATTGCTCATTTTATGATTGTGAAGATGCTAATTAACTTTGTGTTTTTGTGTAGGTGGCATATTCATATACGTATGAGTTAAGACCTTACTTGGACTTGCTACTTCAGATCCTGTTTATAGAAGATTCATGGCAGACTCACAGGTCAGTCTACCTTTTTCACTTTCTTACTGTTTAGCAAATGCCTTTTTTTATATATAAACCAACTTAACTTACTGTTAGAGTCTTACTGTAACACTGGAGCAACCTGGAACGCTTAATAAGAGAACAATGGTTATGGGGTACAACTGGGGTCATTTCTTGAAATAAGCCTGTGACTTTTGATTTACAGTAGACCCTTAATTGTTAGACCTTTTAGACCTACATCACCAGGTGAATAAATATTGTTCTGTTCTTTTTGTTTAATGGTTTGTTAGGATCCACAATGTGCTGAAGGGAATCCCTGATGACCGTGATGGGTTATTTGACACAATTCAACGCTCTAAAAACCACTACCAAAAGAGAGCTTATCAGTGTATCAAATGCATGGTTGCTCTTTTCAGTAACTGCTCAGTGGCCTACCAGATTCTCCAGGTGAGCATGTTATCATCACACTGGTGATAAGACTGTGTACTTGGATGGGTTTGTTTTTCAGATTATGCAAAAACTGGTCAAGTTTAGCTCTTATGGTTTGTCCATTTCAGAGTAATGGGGATCTTAAGAGGAAGTGGACATGGGCAGTGGAGTGGCTCGGCGATGAGCTAGAACGGAGACCATATGCTGGCAACACCCAATACACATACAACAACTGGTCCCCTCCTGTCCAGAGCAATGAAACTTCCAACGGATACTTCTTGGAACGTTCTCATAGTGCCCGTATGACTTTAGCCAAGGCATGCGAGTTGTGCCCAGAGGAGGTATGTTTGCTAATGCCACCCCTATAAAACCTATAGTAATATTCCAGGTTTAATACAAGTTGAGCTCAGTCAACAGCATTTGTGACATAATGTTGATTATCAAAAAAAATTATTTAGACTGGTTCGTCTTTTTTTTTTTTTTTTTTTTATAAAGCAAAAATCGAGGTTACTGTGAGGCACTTACAATATTCATTGTGCCAATTTTTGGAGGGTTTAAAGGCAGAAATTTTAAACTCATGGCTTATCAAGTTGTAAAATTGGCTATAACTTTACACAGAAAAGGTTATTAAGCAATTTTATCACACTAAAATCATGTTTATGTCTTGTGGCTATACTTTTTGAAATAGTATTTTAATGTTTACGGATTGGAAACGGATTCACTTTCATTGCAAGTGCCTTACTGTAACCCAGAATTTTGCTCTATTTTTTCTTTTTTTTTTTTTCCTCCCCAATTTGGAGTTCCCAATGTGCTCTAAGTCCTCGTGGTGGCGTAGTGACTCGCCCCAGTCCGGGTGGTGGAGGACGAATCTCAGTTGCCTCCGTGTCTGAGACCGTCAATCCGTGCATCTTATCACGTGGCTTGTTGAGCACGTTACCATGGAAATATAGCGCATGTGGAGGCTTCACGCTATTTTCCGTGGCATCAATGCACAACTCGCCACGTGCCCCACTGAGAGCGAGAACCACATTATAGCAACCACGAGGAGGTTACCCCATGTGACTCAACCCTTCTTAGCGACCGGGCCAATTTAGTTGCTTAGGAGACCTGGCTGGAGTCACTCAGCACGCCCTGGATTTGAACTCGCGACTCCAGGGGTGGTAGTCAGCGTCTTTACTCGCTGAGCTACCCAGGCCCCTGCTCATTTTTTTTTTTTTTTTTTTAAGAAAAGGAGGTTCAAGTCAAAATTAATTTTTGTTGTGATCAACATTATGCAACAAATCCTGTCGATTGAGCTTAACTTGTATTGAACCCGCAATATTCCTTTTAAGTCTAAGTATGTTTTTTTTATTTATTTTTTTATACAATTTAGTATAATACCTGTGCTTCCACCCACTTGCCAGTCATGCCTTTTATAAATTTCAATTATGTTTGTAATCTAGATAAGCACTTACATTTTAATCATTCAAACTTCTTCCCCCAAATTTGCACTGAAACCTTCTCATGCTATGACTGTGTATTGTTGGGAAAGCACAGAGAAACTAGATGGCAAATTAAACATTTGACTTTTCATTGTACATTTTGAAGGGACTCTTTACTAATCTAGAGATGTTTTGACTGCAAAATACTAGCCATATTTAACTATAGGTAGGGCTTTGAGTTTTCGATTTTTCTTTTTTTTTTCAGGTTTTCATTTTGTTGTTTCTTAAAGCAATTATAAAATGCTGTTAATATTTGCATAAACTAAGTTTCATTGTTAATGGTTGATTTCATGCCATAGCCATTGTTTCAAGCCTTTTTTTTTATTTTTTATAATTTGCAGATTATCAAATTCAGTTTAATCAATGGCAAAATACCAAAAGTGTTACATGTATGAAGCCATAGATGAGTCCACATATGCATAATTTGTTGAAACAGAATGCATTATTAACTGCCATTTCAAAATAGTGTCACTTAACGAAGCACGAGGTGGTATCTGAAGAGGACGCAGGCCGGAATCCGTCCTCGACACAGCTACTTTTGCCAGGGGAAGTGACAGGCCAGCAGCAACACACCGTAAGACTCGTATGGCCCGATACAGGTGCCATCTGCGTAACTTCTTGATGTTCACAGGGCATGATGTAGTCAGATCCATCTTCCACCTCCCTCAAGAACAACTCTGAATCAACTGTTATCTCTCGTCCTCATCTCAGTGTGTCCAAACTGTTTCTTTCTACCCAACTTAATGTGGTAACTAAGTGATCGAAAACTCTAAGCCTTGGCTATAGTGTACAATTGAGTTGCAGGTAATCTTTGTTTCTTGTGCTGTTTTTCATTTTATTTCTTCCTTTTGAGACATGTGGGTTGTTTGGAAAATGTGTGATGGTGATTGTTCATAGAAATCTTATGTAATCTTTCTGCATTTCTAAGAAGCTTGTATGACTTTTCATTTTTGTGGGGGGTAGCACAGTGTTAAAGAGAACACATTTAGCAGTCACGCCACCACTCTTATCCGTTCATTCATGGCTTCCTGTGACCAATTTCTGTCTGCCGTCTAAAGCTTCCTTCAGATTTACTAAAATTGTTTTCCTAACTAAAGGTGGAATAGTGTTTGGTGTACTTTGTTTTATGGTGTCCTCTTGTCTGTCATTGGATTCCACAATATGTCTTAAATTAAAAAGGTATTTACCTTGTTCATCTAAATCAAAGATACATAGATTTTGAAA
This sequence comes from Myxocyprinus asiaticus, assembly GCF_019703515.2. NCBI lineage: Eukaryota > Metazoa > Chordata > Actinopteri > Cypriniformes > Catostomidae > Myxocyprinus > Myxocyprinus asiaticus. The sequence continues at coordinate 34,574,511 of NC_059354.1, forward strand.
AGAATTCCTGAGTGTTCACATTTCTTGACCCATCAACATGCATGTTTAACGCCTTGGCATGTTGTTTCTTAAGATCTTTGTAGACCCAAAGTTAATTTAGTATAGAGAATCAGTTTTTGGATGTGATAAAAATCGTTATTCTGAATTTCCTGTGCTTAACTCCATTTATGATGGTTGTTTTAGGAACCCGATGAGCAGGAGGCCCTCGATGAACAGGACCCTTCTCCCCCAGAGGATACGACTCTGTACCCCCATTCTCCAGGCACAAAGTATCAACAGGTACTAAGCCTCACACACTGCTCTGAATAACTATATTGCAGATATTTACCCTAAGCTTTTCTAAGACCCTCTTAAATTATGGATTAAGTAATTCAAAGGCTTTCAAAAGCTTCCTTTATTGCAAATTCACTTAGTAGTTTTAGTTTTACTGGGATCTTCCAATATGCTCACAGGAAAGGGCTCTCAACATCTTTGTGTAACGTATGTTGTTGGGTTAAACTTTAGATGGCTAGCAGCTTTCTTCCCCATTTATCCCAGTGAGGAACATTTCCATTTGGCGGTTAAACATGTAAATGTGGATTAATTAAAAGATGTGAATAGTTCACCCAAAAATGATAATTCATTCACTCACCCATTATGTCGTCTTAAACTCGTATGACAAACGAAGACATTTTAATGGAGATACGATGTCTGTTTGTCCATACAATGCGACAAAGTGAATGGTGACTAAATTTTCAAGCTCCAAAAAGCTCATTGAGGCAGCATAAAAGTAATTCAAACGACTTCAGTGGTTTAATCCAATTCTTTTGAAGCGATCCATTGGTTTTGGTTGAGAACAGAACAAAATGCAACTCCTTTACAAGTTGATTAGTTATTTTTATTTTTAGACTTTTGTTAGTTATCTGAAATTTGGCCACCAATTACTTGCAGTGTATGGACAAACAGACATCATATGCCCATTAAAATATCTTTATCTGTGTTCCACGGAAGAAAGAAAGTTATGCGAGTTTGAGATGACATAACAGTGAGTAAATGTCCTTTTTGGGTGAACTACCTGTATTCCTTTAATGCATACTGTCAATTGTGCAGTTTTCTTTTAGTTTTAAGAGATGCTGTCATTTAATTTTGTACATTTACTTACTACTATCATGTGTGTATATTTTAGTTTCTACTTCAAGATCTTAATTAATATCAGGTAGAGCATGGCTTTGGTAACGCCAAGATTATGTGTTTGATTCCCAAAGAACATGCATACTCAGTGCTTTTAAGCTCTTTATTAAGTATTTTTGGATAACTGTCTACCAAATGAGTAAATGTATAAAATAAGTTAAATCATGCTAAAAAACAGTTTAACTAAACATTAAAGGAATGTTCCGGGTTCAATACAAGTTAAGCTCAATCGACAGCATTTGTGGCATAATGATGATTACCACAAGAAATTATTTTGACTGTAATTTCAAATTTCCAATGTAAGTGCCTCACTGGAACCTCGATTTTTGCTTCTCAAGAAAAGGAGGGACAAGTCAAAATTCATTTTTGTGGTAATCAACGTTATGCCACAAATGCTGTCGATTGAGCTTAACTTGTATTGAACCCGGAACATTCCTTTAAATGAATCTATGATTGTCATGTAATCATGTTAAATATATTGTGTCTTTCAGCAGAACAACCTCCCTCATATGCAGCCATACACTGGCCCTGCAGCACAGCACGTCAACAACCCTCAGCGTCCAGGCCCACTAGCACAAGAGAACTGGGAGCCCCCTGAGGAGGTGCCACCCAGCCAGACTAAAGACTAACAAAATGTTCTCGCACTGTCCTCTATCTGAGTTCTCCGGTGAGATACTCGAATCCAGAGCAAGTCCAGGCCCAACCACGCTGCTCCACTCCAGAGCCTGTGTAACCAGAACATTCAGCTTCCCTCAATTTCTAACCCTGGAGTGGAGTCTCTTCACTGTCTGCTCTGCAGTATTAACTGTCAAAAGTGTAACTTGCAGTAGACTGTGCATATTGTTTCTAATAAAAGGGGCCTGGCGCACTTATCTCATGACAGAGGTGTACATACAATGTTAATGTTTTGACTGTTCAAAATCAACAGCACATCATGCTGTTTTGGGGACTGCAGATTAATGAAAATGGAAAAACAACAAAAAAAGATGCAAATATGACTGAGTCACAAAAAAAAAAAAAATCCCTGTTTTATCCCATACTCAGTAGTAAGGTTTGGGCCGTTTGGGTCATTCTGCTTTTGATCATACATTATATTCATGTCAAAGCTTAACCAGCTATGGCACCTCGTGAGTGGGAGTTGGCCATAGTTTGTGAAGGATGGGATGGTTGGGTGATCTTCATGATGTTTAGTTGATGTGAATGGGGTGATGCAACTTTATTCTGGAAATTCCTATTGCCTTTTTCTTTTATCTGGTAATAATTCAATAATTTGAAAGGTGTAAACTCTTAGCATGGCTTGACATCAAACTAGCATAGCCAAAAGAAATTGTGCAATTTCTTTCTCCACAGCTATTTAGAAGAGCTGTTGGTCCCCCTTCGTATGCTCTTCTAGATTTGATGTTTTCGAAGCAATGTAAGAAATAAGTGGCTTTACAATTGCACACGTTCTCTCTGAGAAATATTTGGCTGTTGCTTTTTGATTGGAAAAATGCTTAGTTTTTGATGGTAGGAATTTTAGACAGAGAAAATATATGCAACAATTTGCTATGCCAGGATGCCTGGAAAATTGGTGGACTGAACTCAGTTTGCTTATTTGTCTCTCCTTGGTTGAACACTGCATTAGACAAACCTGGCAATTTAATCAGTCACCTGATTTCATGATCCCTGTTCACATTTGCATACTCAAATAGAGGACTCTTCATTTACGGAGAATGAACGTGAAGCAGGGTTGTACCATAAAATAACTGCAGGTTAGTCATGTTGCAACTTCAGTTAGTAAAGTCTCTTGGATTAAAGGAGTAAACATCAGTAGATACTGTATGTATTTAATTGGTAACTTGAATGCTTTTTTTTTTTTTTTTTTTTTTTTTTTATTTTGTTGGAAAAATACCAAATACTCCTGCAAATGAAAATATTCTGCCCATCATATATTTAAATATTTTGCCGTTTTATTTTATAGAATTTATTTTGTTGTATTTCACTTTAAAAAAAAAAAATAGAATTTGATTTAAGAGGAACATTTTTGTCCTTGTGTTATTTTTAAAGATTATTGACTGTACGGAGTTCTTCGCCCTGTTTTTTGCCGACTTTTGTTTTGGCCATGATGTGACGTTGAATTCTGAAGCCACAGTCACAATGTTGACTTTCACTTTGTGAGGTTTTTGTGCACAGAAATGTTAAAGAGCATTGCACCCTTCAAGAATAAAGAGAAAAAAATGTCAGGAAAATGCCTTTGATTTGTTTTTAGGATACAGTTGCAAAACATGTTTTACATGGACTCATGAAAACTAGCCCTCTTTCAGACCACAAATCATACATTTCCATACGTATTAGTGATTTTCTCCAGTTTTCACAAAATTATATTGACTTAAAACAGCACACAGTAGCCTATAACCACAAATTACTAAATATTTTCACAACCATATGTGTTTGTAGGCCAGAGGCCTGTACCATATAGGTCGCTGAACGAGGATTGCTTTCAGGTTGACAAATTCAAACCAATCCAATCAGGCTTAATTTGTACCATGATGCAGCTCATCAACTCAGGCCTCGATCCTGACTTTAAAATTAGATTACACGCTCGTGCACATGAATGAGTGACGTTTGCAGCGCACAACCAATCGTGTGCGAGAACGGGATTCACTTCTCGCGAGAGACTCAGCGGGATTTACCTCTGCTGAAAGCTGATGATTATGAAAATAAGAATTGAAATTCATTTAAACTGTGCACAAGACATTGTTTTAAAAATATGTAAAAAAATTAAAATGCATTTATACTGCTCAAGAGTTCAGCATGAAATCATGAAGACTTCAAACACATGATTTACACCTTACAAGGGATAACTAAAATTATGAATAAATTACAGACATTTACACAAGAAAGAAACAGCGGCTGCTACGAGAACTCAAGAGGACTGCTGCAATAAAAAATATAAAACAGCTGGTATATCAATGCGTAAGTGAACTCAGATAGGCCCACAACAAGAACACAAAGGCTTATTCATTTTAAAAGTTTAAATTTATTTAAAATATAAAAGCTTTTATGTTTCTTTGAATTGAAAACTTTATATATCATTCAAAACTATTGCAAATAAATATAGGCTACTACTGATTACAAAACGAATAGAGAGAATAAAGATCTACCAGTTAGTCTATCAAAATGTGTTTTTAGACAATGGAATAAACTACTTTGTAAATATATGTGGGATAATAGGAAACCTAGAATTAGTCTTAAAATTCTTATGTTGTCAAAAAGGCTTGGAGGACTAAAAATCCCAAATTTAATAAATTATTAGAAAGCTGCCCATATTCAACATATATTGATTTGGATGGATGAAGAATCTCAAATGAAATGGAGGAAGATGGAAATGTATCAAATGGGGGAACCTATTAGTATATCCCTGTTCCTACCCAAACAAAGCAGCACATTTAAATCAATAGATAATATTTGTATTAATCGTATTTTTAGAATTTGGTTAGAAAAAAAAATAATAATAAAAAAAATAGCAAAATTAAGATATAGTTAATTTACAAGAAATTGCTAAAGATCCTGATTTCATGCTAAATAGATTATATAATATATTTAAGCTTTGGGCAGACAGTTCTGTTCACTGATAAAAGAATGGACACCTTTTCAAACCTAGCAAAAAATTATGAGCTTCCAAATTCACAATTTTTTAATTATTTACAGGTAAAAAGATATTTAATAACAGAAGTTAAAGTAAAATAAATAAAAAAGGAAATGCATCCATTAATAAATTATATAATTGATACATACAATACAACTAATCCAATAAAAATGTTTAGAGGGCACTTGAAAGAGATATATAGGACAATAAGCTTATATGTAGGAGGTTGAATTAAAAATAAATTGTAGTCAGCAAGACTGGGAAGAAATATCATATAATACATTCCATACTACTCAATCCAGTGTTTGGAGGGAATATGAATGGAAGATACAAATGAGATTTTTTATAACACCTGTTATTCAAAGTATACAATAGCATGGTAGGGGATTGATGGAGAAATTGTGGAGGGAAAAAAGGCTCATTACAGTCAAATTCTATATGAGTGCTCTAAATTGACAACTTATTGTAATGAAGTGATTAGACAGGTTAATTTAATATTTAACTAAACAATAGAAACGCATCCAGAAAAACTTATTTTGGGTAAAATGCCATTATCCTTAAGAAATCAAACTGAACAAAATATATTTAGGTAATCAGAATAGCAGCTTTGAAACAGATTACAAGAAACTGTCTTAAACCCCCACAATTTCAAAGATGGAGAGAAAAGATTTCAGAAATATACCAACATATGGTGAAAATAACATTTATAATTAATAATACAATTCTGGAATGTGAACAAATGGGATTTGCTTAAATATATAATACATTAATTTAGGAAGATTGTTTCCTTCAGACTCTTGATTTCTGAACAAAATTTGTTCAAATATGAGGTATAATGTCCCATGTCATTTAATATATACATACATACAGGTGCTGGTCATATAATTAGAATATCATCAAAAAGTTGATTTCACTAATTCCATTCAAAAAGTGAAACTTGTATATTATATTCATTCATTACACACAAACTGATATATTTCAAATATTTATTTCTTTTAATTTTGATGATTATAACTGACAACTAAGGAAAATCCCAGATTCAGTATCTCAGAAAATTTGAATATTACTTAAGACCAATACAAAGAAAGGATTTTTAGAAATCTTGGCCAACTGAAAAGTATGAACATGAAAAGTATGAGTCTGGCATATCGCATCTTCCTCTTCACAATACCCCATAGATTTTCTATGGGGTGAAGGTCAGGCGAGTTTGCTGGCCAATTAAGAACAGGGATACCATGGTCCTTAAACCAGATACTGGTTGCTTTGGCACTGTGTGCAGGTGCCAAGTCCTGTTGGAAAATGAAATCTGCATCTCCATAAAGTTGGTCAGCAGCAGGAAGCATGAAGTGCTCCAGAACTTCCTGGTATACGGCTGCGTTGACCTTGGACCTCAGAAAACACAGTGGACCAACACCAGCAGATGACATGGCACCCCAAACCATCACTGACTGTGGAAACTTTACACTGGACCTCAAGCAACATGGATTGTGTGCCTCTCTTCTCTTCCTCCAGACTCTGGGACCCTGATTTCCAAAGGAAATGCAAAATTTACTTTCATCAGAGAACATAACTTTGACCACTCAGCAGCAGTCCAGTCCTTTTTGCCTTTAGCCCAGGTGAGACGCTTCAGACGCTGTCTGTTGTTCAAGAGTGGCTTGACACAAGGAATGCGACAGCTGAAACCCATGTCTTGCATACGTCTGTGCGTAGTGGTTCTCCCCCACATTTTTGAATGGGTTTTGTTTCACAGTCCTCTCCAGGGTGCGGTTATCCCTATTGCTTGTACACTTTTTTCTACCACATCTTTTCCTTCCCTTCGCCTCTCTATTAATGTGCTTGGACACAGAGCTCTGTGAACAGCCAGCCTCTTTTGCAATGACCTTTTGTGTCTTGCCCTCCTTGTGCAACGTGTCAATGGTCGTCTTTTGGACAACTGTTAAGTCAGCAGTCTTCCCCATGATTGTGTAGCATACAGAACTAGACTGAGAGACCATTTAAAGGCCTTTGCAGGTGTTTTGAGTTAATTAGCTGATTAGAGTGTGGCACCAGGTGTCTTCAATATTGAACCTTTTCACAATATTCTAATTTTCTGAGATACTGAATCTGGGATTTTCCTTAGTTGTCAGTTATAATCATCAAAATTAAAAGAAATAAACATTTGAAATATATCAGTCTGTGTGTAATGAATGAATATAATATACAAGTTTCATTTTTGAATGGAATTAGTGAAATCAACTTTTTGATGATATTCTAATTATATGACCAGCACCTGTATATATATATATATATAAAGTGTTGAGGTGATGCCTTAACTTTCTTTCCACTTTATTTGAAATAAAATATATAAATTAATTAATTACACGTTATTTATAGGATATGTTGTGAATGGTTATTTGATATGGTTATTTAAAATAGCATTGTGTTTTTTTTATTTCTCTTTCTTGATGTACAATTTGAACATTGTCTTTAGCAAAAATAAAAAGTATAAAAAAAGGCTACTATTGATTAATTAAAAAGTGAGCACTTGGAATACTGTATACAAAAACAATTGGTATATATTAATAAGACTTATTTGTTCTTTTTATAAACTACGTATTTTGTGTACTGCTTATATTGCTTATTGATATATTATTATAACTTAAATTAAAATACTGTATGTTCATCTTGAGTCCATGAAAGAAATAAGAGGTTTGGGTGGCATTCGCCCCTTTCCATAGCAATCTTGAGCTTTTATTTCGGCTAGCCACCGAAACCAGCTTCATGGTACAGGCCTCAGGTGTAACATTCTTTCAATAGCTTTGTACCTTAAAGGTGCAAGAGGATGTCATTGACAACTTAAGACAATATAAATTTAAAATCACCAGGAAACAGTAATTAGTAATATTAATTTTCACAAAATTTGTCAACATATATAGCATATTCGTTTTCTTCTAGTTGTAAGGAATTAGCTGAACAACTTTAAACTATGATGGGCTGCTATAACCTTTTTTTCTTTTTTACAATTTTAAGTTTCCATTTTGATCTTTTAAGACACTGAATTCAGAAGAACTGTTAAAAACAAACTACACCTACATGAATGAATAAAAAAAATATATCCAACAATCAGAAAACCCAACATAAAGCTAGACCAAATGCTGTAACAGATATAATGCTGTTTGCTTGATAAACCTGTATTTCTATGTTCTCTATAGAGTTTATTCTTTAATCACATGAACAAAATTATAAAGTTTTGCAGAGATCAGATGGTATAAGTGAACATAAGTATTAATAAACATAAGTGAGGCACTGCATTTCTAAATTTGGTAAGTGTAAAAATGCATTTCCTGTGTAGTGGGTAGGTTTTGTAGTTCATCTGCCACCTGCCACTTTAACCATGCTGATTCTGTGCAAGACCAGATGAAATTCTGTCTACCTGCAGTGAATAAAATGAATCTTGGAGAACTAGTGAGCGCAAATCTTTTGATTGGTTGAGGAAACAGCACTAGCAGTCTTTTTGCCCTTCTGCCAAAGCATGAATGTGGCTCTCAGAAGAATTAATCTTTAGAACACAATTTACAGTTTGAAAGCAAAATCTAGAAGCATTACTTGGTTTGGTCAATCTTTAGTGCTCCATATTCATTTAAGATAAAACCCATGATTACTGCATTACTTTGCCATTTTAGGCATAGCAAAAAACATTATGCACAGCGTGGTATGGTAGCTCAGCGGTTAAGGCTCTGAGTTACTGATCAGAAGGTCGGGGGTTCAAGCCCCAGCACTGCCAAGATGCCACTGTTGGGCCCTTGACCCTATCTGCTCCAGGTGTGCCGTATCATGGCTGACCCTGCACTCTGACCCCAGCCTAGCTGGGATATGTGAAAAAGAAGAATTTCACTGTATATGTGCAAATGTATAATGTGTGATAAATAAAGAAAATTATAATTAATTATATTATAATTAAAACCATCTGCCTAATATTGAGTAGGTCCCCCTCTTGCCACCAAAACAGCACCAACACACATCTCAGAATAGCATTCTGAAATTCTATTCTTCTCACCACAGTTGTACAGAGCGGTTATCTGAGTTACCGTAGACTTTGTCAGTTCGAACCAGTCTGGCCATTCTCTGTTGACCTCTCTCATCAACAACACATTTCCATCAACAGAACTGCCCCTCACTGGATGTTATTTGTACCATTCAGAGTAAACTCTACACTGTTGTGTGTGAAAATCACAGGAGATCATCAGTTACAGAAATACTCAAACCAGCCCATCTGGAACATTCTGCAGACAGAAACACCTTGTTGATGAGAAGTCAACAGAGAATGGCCAGATTGGTTCGAACTGACAAAGTCTACAATAACTCAGATAACCGCTCTGTACAATTGTGGTGAGAAGAATATCTCAGAATGCTATTATGAGCTGCGGGTTGGCGCTGTTATGGTGATACGAGTGGGACCTACACAATATTAGGCAGGTGGTTTTAATGTTGTGGCTGATCAGTGTACATGTCTCTTAAAAAAAAAAAAAAAAAAAAGACTGGCAAATGAAATTTGTTGGGACACATTTTATTATGAAGATACAGATTAGTTTTCTTTGTCCTGGACGGTCTTTGTTCCACGCAGTCTGCCAGTACGACGGGCAGCGATGAGGCCGACCTTGCGTCCAGCGGGCGCATCCCTCCTGATTGTTGAGGGCTTGCCAATATGCTGATGGTTACCACCACCAAAGGGATGCTCAACAGGCTGGAGAAAGAAATGGAAGGTGTTTTAAAACCAGCATAAGTGTGCACCTTGTACCTGATTAACAAAAACACATAAAATAAAACTTTACTTACATTCATAGCCACACCACGGACACGAGGCCAGCAGTTTCTCTTGGCCTTATACTTGTGGTATGCACGTCCTGCCTTCAGGATAGGTTTGTCAATACGACCACCACCAGCAACAACACCTTTCGGTATGACAGTAAACTTAAGTTTAATACATCATACTCTAGACAATTCACACGTATTTGAGGAATTCATGGAATCACATGCATTACAGTGGGAATTTTATACACAAACATCTGTGAAGTATTACAACAAAACTCAATTACAAATAAACTCTTAAATTATAGACATCACACAAACACTCCAGTGGAGGGATTTAATGGCAAGCATCACAAGAAGACTACCCTCTCTTTCAATAATTGCTAAAACACAAGCCCAATAAGACAGATGTCAATCAAGGCTCTGATCTATAGCAATGCAATGTGTGGAACATATTATCACATCAATAGATTAACATATCAACCAAAAAGCAAAATCCAAATGGCTGCTTACCAACAACAGCTCTGTTTGCAGAGGAGATGACCTTTTTGGATCCAGATGGGAGCTTGACTCTGGACTTCTTGGTCTCAGGGTTGTGGGAGATGACTGTGGCATAGTTTCCGGATGCACGAGCGAGCTTGCCCCTGTCTCCAGGCTTCTCCTCAAGACAGCAGACAATGGTACCCTCAGGCATGGTGCCGACGGGGAGCACATTGCCGATGTTCAGCTGGGCTATAACAGTCCAATCAAAGAGCTTTCAATCAACATGTTCATGCAAGTCTGCATATTTGTATGGAGGGACTTTCAATGGCCTCCAAAACAAATAAACATGCTTATCACTAGCTGTCTTTACCTTTTTTGCCACAGTAGATGAACTGTCCAGTGTGGATGCCCTCAGCTGCAATGAACAACTCTGTCCTTTTCTTGAACCTGTACGGGTCACGGAACACTACCTTAGCCAGGGGGGCCCCACGGCCTGGGTCGTGAATAATGTCCTGAATGAGAAGGCAGATTTATATTTTCCTTCTATCAACCTCCAAACCACAAGCATGCAAGAGTTTTAATATTTGATTATCTTATTTCACATATTCACGACTTTACCTTCACGATTCCCTTGATGTAGCCATGGCGCTCGGCAAAGTCAATATGACGGAGTTTAGCAGCACCTTTTCTGTGCTTGACATGGGCTTTGAAGACGGACCCTGCACCTTTTCTCTGTCCCCTGATCACACGTCCCATTGCGGCCTACACAAATAAGAAAAGAAAAAAATAAAAAATAAATCACAGATATCCAATAAGATAACATGTCACAGTATTTACTTTGAATCAAAACTATAATATATAATATATATATATATATATATATATATATATATATATATATATATACACACACACACACACACACACACACACAGTTGAAGTAAAAAGTTTACATACACCATAGCCAAATACATTTAAACTCAGTTTTTCACAATTCCTGACATTTAATCATAGGAAACATTCCCTGTCTTAGGTCAGTTAGAATCACTACTTTAAGAATGCGAAATGTCAGAATAACAGTACAGAGAATTATTTATTTCAGCTTTTATTTCTTTCACCACATTCCCAGTGGGTCAGAAGTTTACATACACTGTTAATATTTGGTAGCATTGCCTTTAAATTGTTTAACTTGGGTCAAACGTTTTGAGTAGTCTTCCACAAGCTTCTCACAAAAAGTTGATGGAATTTTGGCCCATTCCTCCAGACAGAAATGGTGTAACTGACTCAGGTTTGTAGGCCTCCTTGCTCGCACACGCTTTTTCAGTTCTGCCCACAAATTTTATATTGGATTGATATCAGGGCTTTGTGATGACCACTCAAATACCTTGACTTTGTTGTCCTTAAGCCATTGTGCCACAACTTTGGAGGTATGCTTGGGGTCATTGTCCATTTGGAAGACCCATTTGCCACAGAGCTTTAACTTCCTGGCTAATGTTTTGAGATGTTTCTTCAATATATCCACATAATTTTCCTTCCTCATGAAGCCATCTATTTTGTGCAGTGCACCAGTCCCTCCTGCAGCAAAGAACTCCCACAACATGATGCTAACACCCCCATGCTTCACGGTTGGGATGGTGTTCTTCGGCTTGCAAGCCTCACCCTTTTTCCTCCAAACATAACAATGGCCATTATGGCCAAACAGTTCAATTTTTGTTTCATCAGACCAGAGGACATTTCTCCAAAAAGTAAGATCTTTGTCCCCATGTGCACTTGCAAACTGAAGTCTGGCTTTTTTATGGCAGTTTTGGAGCAGTGGTTTCTTCCTTGCTGAGCAGCCTTTTAGATTACGTCGATATAGGACTCCTTTTACTGTGGATATAGATACTTGTCTACCTGTTTCCTCCAGCATCTTCACAAGGTCCTTTTCTGTTGTTCTGGGATTGATTTGCACTTTTTGCACCAGACTACATTCATCTCCAGGAGACAGAATGCATCTCCTTCCTGAGTGGTACGATGGCTGCATGGTCCCATGGTGTTTATACTTGTGTACTATTGTTTGTACAGATGAACATGGTACCTTCAAGCGTTTGGAAATTGCTCCCAAGGATGAACCAGACTTGTGGATGGCCACAATTTGTTTTTCTGAGGTCTAGGCTGATTTCTTTTGATTTTCCCATGATGTCAAGCAAAGAGGCACTGAGTTTGAAGGTAGGCCTTAAAATACATCCACAGGTACACCTCCAATAAGCCTATCAGAAGCTAATTGCCTAAAGGCTTGACATAAGCCTTTTTTTTTTTTTTTTGGATCAGTTTTCATTTTCTGCAAATAAATGCTCTAAATAATATTTTTATTTGGAATTTGGGAGAAATGTTGTCAGTACTTTATAGAATAAAAAAAACAAAAATTAATTTTACTCAAGCATACCTTTAAATAGTAAATCCAGAGAAACTGATCATTTTGCAGAGGTCTCTTAAATTTTTTCCAGAGCTGTATATACAGTTAAAGATAGAAGTTTACATAAACTTAGGTTGAAGTCATTAAAACTTATTTAACCACTCCACAGATTCCATATTAGCCAACTATATTTTTGGCAAGTCGTTTAGGACATCTACTTTGTGCATGACATGAGTAATTTTTCCAACAATTGTTTACAGACATATTATTTCACTTTTAATTGACTATATCACAATTCCAGTGGGTCAGAAGTTTACATACACTCAGTTAACTGTGCCTCTAAGCAGCTTGAAAAATTCCAGAAAATGATGTCAAGCCTTTAGGCAATTAGCTTCTGATAGGTGGTGTACTGAATTGGAGGTGCACCTGTGGATGTATTTTAAGGCCTACCTTCAAACTCAGTGCCTCTGCTTGACATCATAGGAAAATCAAAATAAATCAGTAAAGACCTCAGAAAAAAAACATTGTGGACCTCCACAAGTCTGGTTCATCCTTGGCAGTAATTGCCAAACGCCTGAAGGTACCACGTTCATCTATACAAACAATAATACGCAAGCATAAACACCATGGGACCACGCAGCCATCATACTGCTCAGGAAAGAGATGCATTCTGTCTCCTAGAGGTGAATGTAGTTTGGTGCAAAAAGTGCAAATCAATCCCAGAACAACAGCAAAGGACCCTGTGAAGATGCTGTAAGAAACAGGCAGACAAGTATCTATATCCACAGTAAAACGAGTCCTATATCAACATAACCTGAAAGGCTGCTCAGCAAGTTAGAAGCCAGTGCTCCAAAAAGACCATTAAAAAAAGCCAGATTACAGTTTTCCAGCAACTTGTGAGAAGCTTGTGGAAGGCTACTCAAAACGCTTGACTAACATTAAACAATTTAAAAGGCAATGCTACCCTATACTAACAAAGTGTATGATAACTTCTGACCCACTGGGAATGTGATGAATGAAATAAAAGCTGAAATCATTCTCTCTGTTATTCTGACATTGTGAATGTATTTGAGTTTAAATGTATTTGGCTAAGGTGTTTGTAAACTTTTGACTTCAACTGTGTATATATATAAACAGTGTCAGGCAACAATCACTATAATGCTAGCATAAATGTAAAAATCACATTTCAAATAAGACTTGTCAATGCCACATTATTTTCAATGAATCAAACTAAATCATGTTTCAGACTATGTGCTCAAATATTATTCTATGACAATATTAACAAATCATTAATGCTTTTCACGCCACCAGTGACATGCAACATTCACTAAAGTGTTTGTTTAAATGACATGTATTTCTCCGAGAACCCTCCACTGTCTAGCGCAACATACAACACACAAAAGTTCGTTTAACTACAAAGAGTTAGAATTAGTCGCTATTAAGAGTGTAATAACTGGCCAATCAGTGATAAAGTGACTTAATATCGTTGAACGGAGAGGCGCGCACTGATCGTCTACTACTAGCCACAATATGACCAGAGACTTCACTTCAGCGCTAAATATCGCATTCAATTTAAAAATCGAGAGGCCCCTGTGCAGCACAGATATGTGCTTACATCTTTTGTGAACACTATATGACTTATAATAGACGTGGATGCTTAAGTTAAAACAGTGATTTTAAACAGATGGTACAGAGACACAGAAAATTGTTTCTCATACCTAACTCCGTTGACGGAAAGAGGAAGCGTTAGGGAGGGATGAGGATTTTCTTCCGGAGAAACTGAAGGGGGTCAAGGTCCCGGATGTGTGTTCGGTCCGCGGTCCGCCCTCTAGAGGCTGATGAAATGAAAACTGATTAACTTAAGTATTAGAAAGTGAAATTAGATGAGCTGCAAGTGTCGAGCAGTTTATCTCACACTGTTTAAGCAGAGATACAACTGCTTTTAAGGTGTTTGTGATGTTCTTTGATGTTTAATAAAAATCAGCATGCGTTTACAGTACACACCTTTAGGAAGTGTGACGTAATTAGAACCATGATAAGGCAGCATCGGGTAAGGCTCCTGGCTACTCCAAAACAAAATGACAAAAAAAAAACATTTAATTATGCTATTGCATGTTTTGTATGTTGTTTTATTTGTTTTGTTTTAAATATTGAACAGTTTTGTTATCTAACTGTACATAACCATATTCTGTATACACTCACCGACCACTTTATTAGGTACACCCAAGGGTGTAGATTTCGTAAATTCTTATAATTATGTTAGTATAATTTCACATACATGGATGCAAATTTAACAACCAGAAGCCTCGTTTCTCTCAAGTTGGAAATTATATGGATCCTATTAAGAATAGTACTAACAAGAAAGCCATTAAAACTGGAACTGCATAGTAATTTTAAGATTTTTGTGTAATATGGCCTTATTTTTGTCTGTTTTATTATTATTATTTTACCATTATCTAATTTATTTTGTAATTTTTTGAGCATAAAAAGTAGAGCCCGACCGATATGGGATTTTTGAGACCGATACGATGCCAATTTTAGAGAGGGAAAATTAGCCGATTACCGATATGGTGGCCGATATATTACATTATTAAGCTGGAATGAAAGCAGACCTTTTCTATGTGGATTTTTCACCGATTTTGCACTGATATGACTATGCAAAGGTACTCAGAAGGCTGCTTTCTTGAACAAATATTTTTATTAAAGGATAACAAATTCTAGAAATGAACACTGAGAAAATAAAGAATAAATAAAAATACAATAAATAGCTTAATAAACATCAGTACTGTATGTTTAGTAAAACTCAACTGCTGACCATTTAAATAAAGAATAAATAAAAATAAAATAAATAGCTAAATAAACATCAGTACTGTATGTTTAGTATCAGTCAGTTGCTGACCATTAAAATAAAGAAAAAATAAATAGCTAAATAAACATCAGTACTGTTTGTTTAGTATCAGTCAAATGCTGACCATTAAAATAAAGAATAAATAAAAATAAAACAAATAGTTAAATAAACATCAGTATTACTGTTTAATATCAGTCAAATGCTCACTAGCTGTATCTTGTTTCGAAGGCTGCTTGCTAGGTAGGACGCGTCCTTTGAAGGCTGCAGTATACGGAGTGTCCTACTTTAAACAAGCCTCGTTTAAACGAGATGGCCTTCGTAGGACAAATGGAAACGGAACGGAACATGGTTGCTATGACAGCACGCCACTCTTTAACAAGCGGGAGCACTTTGAGTGAGAAGGGAACAAAGTCCCTTTGGAAGGGAATGTATGAGGTAGATTTTAGGAGAGTTATAAAGATGTAAAGAGAAAAGAAAATAGATTTTACAGGTGTACTTTTAGTCTAATAAATTATTATTTTAATTATATATTAATATAATTATACATATTATATACTCTGCACTCATCTACTGAGGTACTTCAACTTGGGAATTAACATTACTTGCGTTTGAACATCATATTTACGGTCAAATTGGCGTTATTTTTTATCCGTTTTCCGTTGAAGCAAAGAATTGTGGGTTGTGAGTGTCCACGAAGGATACACCTCATGCATCCTCCGAATTCCCGTGAATGAAGGTTGCATTCGAAGTGTCCTACTCACTTTTCTGAAACGAGACAGCCTCGATGATGTATGTGGCCGACAAATGCGACCTCCGGAGGACGCAGCCTTCCAAACGAGACACAGCCATATATTAATACTGCCGAGTCGAGATAAACAGCGGCAGCCGTGTTACACCGCATTCTGCTGTACAAGTTCAGGGGAAACTTTCAATGGTGGAAAACCAGACTTCTAAATATTATATTTTATAAATGACACGACTGGATTTGTTTGGTTGACGGGGGTACCAAACTGTGAATCCTGAACAAAACAGTTTGGTAAATACATGTTTACACATTAGCTTCCACTCAGCTGACAACAATGGAAGTAGCTATGTGGTTAGCTAGTTAGCTATAAGCTCGTTGTCACGGAGAGTATAAGATGGACATTGTTTATTTTAGATTCCAGCATTGTGTCTCACCAACTAGGTAACAGCGTAGCGTGAAATCAACACTCAATAGACACAATCCACCACCACACCATTGTCTGATGAGCTGCAAAATTATGCTCTGATGTTTACCTTTCAATCTGCTACATTACTGACTGCACTGACAAACTATAGCTGCTAACAGCAACATGAGTGACATGGTTGTCAGGGACAAGGTTAATGTTATATTGAAAAGGGAAAATGATGGGATCATTGTTTATTATGTTTCCAGTATGTATTTATCAGACTAGTTAACAACTTACCGTGATGACATCGCTGAACTCCGCACTGTCTGCAGAGTCACCATCAGTTCAGCTCTGTAAACAATGGAGTTGGAGCGTGCTCTGCTGGACAAACTACGTTATGACACCAGTTCTAAAGCATTGTTTTCTGCATTATATGTTCTGAAAAAAAGTTTTCATATCTGTAAAATATACGCCGATACATCAGTTAGGCACTAATACAAATTAAATAAAACTTTTACACAGCATGCCAGGAGTTTTTTTTTTATTATTAAATCCACTTTTTAAACAAACATTCATCTTTAACCAAAAATAATACAAATACATAATTTAAACACTAGGGGGAGCTTAATACCAAACTCAGCAAAAAAAAAAAAAAAAAAAAAAAAAAAAAGAAAAGAAACGTCCTCTCACTTTCAACTGCTTTTATTTTCAGCAAACTTAACATGTGTAAATATGTGTATGAACATAAGAAGATTCAACAACGAAGACATAAACTGAACAAATTTCACAGAGATGTGACTAACAGAAATCAAATGTAACGGTCAATATCTGGTGTGGCCACCAGCTGCATTAAGTATTGCAGTGCATCTCCTCCTCATGGATTGCACCAGATTTGCCAGTTCTTGCTGTGAGATGTTTCCCCACTCTTCCACCAAGGCACTTGTAAGTTCCAGGACATTTCTGGGGGGAATGGCGCTAGCCCTCACCCTCCGATCCAACAGGTCCCAGACGTGCTCAATGGGATTGAGATCCGGGCTCTTCGCTGGCCATGGCAAAACACTGACATTCCAGTCTTGCAGGAAATCACACACAAAACGAGCAGTATGGCTGGTGGCATTGTCATGCTGGAGGGTGATGTCAGGATGAGCCTGCAGGAAGGGTACCACATGAGGGAGGAGGATGTCTTCCCTGTAACGCACAGCGTTGAGACTACCTGCAATGACAACAAGCTCAGTCCGATGATGCTGTGACACACCGCCCCAGACCATAACGGACCCTCCACCTCCAAATCGATCCCGCTCCAGAGGACAGGCCTCGGTGTGAGGCTCATTCCTTCGACGGTAAACACGAGTTCGACCATCACCCCTGATGAGACAAAACCGTGACTCGTCAGTGAAGAGCTTTTTTGCCAGTCCTGTCTGGTCCAGTGAAGGTGGGTTTGTGCCCATAGGCGACATTGTTGCTGGTGATGTCTGGTAAGGACCTGCCTTACAACAGGCCTACAAGCTCTCAGTCCAGCCTCTCTCAGCCTATTGTGGACAGTCTGAGTACTGATGGAGGGATTGTGCATTCCTGGTGTAACTCAGGCAGTTGCTGTTGCCACCCTGTACCTGTCCTGCAGGTGTGATATTCGGATGTACCGATCCTGTGCATGTGTTGTTACACATTGTCTGCCACTGCGAGGACGATCATCTGTCCTTCCTGTCTCCCTGTAGCGCTGTCTTAGGTGTCTCACAGTACAGACATTGCAATGTATTGCCCTGGCCACATCTGCAGTCCTCATTCCTCCATGCAGCATGCCTAAGGCATGTTCACGCAGATGAGCAGGGACTCTGGGCATCTTTCTTTTGGTGTTTTCCAGAGTCAGTAGAAAGGTCTCTTTAGTGTCCTAAGTTTTTATAACTGTGACCTTAATTGCCTACCATCTGTAAGCTGTTAGTGTCTTAACGACCATTCCACAGGTTCATGTTCATTAATTGTTTATGGTTCATTTAACAAGCATGGAAAACATTGTTTAAACCCTTTACAATAAAGATCTGTAAAGTTATTTGGATTTTTACAAAATTATCTTTAAAATACAGTGTCCTGAAAAAAGGATGTTTCTTTTTTTGCTGAGTTTACATAAAATGTTAAGGAGGTTACAAATTTTAACAGTTTTGATTGCCTTTGTTTTAAGGAATAACGGATTGAATCAATATAATGTTTCCTTTCTGAAAGCTATAAAACAGGGTTTTTTAGAAGAAAATTTACATTTGTGAATATGAAATTTTGCCAATAAAAGAAAAAGATTTATAATATATACATGACTATCTTTGTCTTTTTGTTTCTCTAGAAGACCAAACAATACATGTTTCCATAATAAAACGAACTGAGCATCAATACATTTGACAATAATATCACATACATTTTGCCAAAAATCCTTTACAAATGGACAGTGCCAAAATAAACGAATCACATTTTCAGTGCAGCTGTCACAAAAAGCACAGCTTATATTAATATTATCTTTAAATTTGACAAGAAAACATTTTACTGGGTAAATCCTATGTATGAGTTTAAATGATACTTCCATAGCTTTGTTTGCAATTAGAAACTGATTAGGTATGAGCCAAGCCTTTTTCCAAATAATAGTATCTGTAAAATGATTCCAATGTGAACACACATGATCTAGTCACAACATCTCTTTGGAATTGAGCTTTTATGGATCTATTTTTAGATGGGAAAAAAAAAAAAAAAACATTTCCCTATATATGAATTTACTATATTGGGCAAAGACCAATGATGCAGATTAAATCTTGACTGTTGTCTAAACAGTTTTAGCAATAAATATGTTGAGTTAATATGCATTATTAATAAAAATTGTATATCCTTTCTTATATGCTAAAATGAGAACTTTCCTGACCCATGACATAAATAAATTACATCATTTATATGTTAAAAAATATATTTATTTTAATTTTTTCGATTATTTGTCTTTTTTTATCTTATTTATGTATACATGTTGGATGGCTTATACATATATTTTTTATTTTTTTTATAATTTTTATTTATTTTATTTGTTTATTTTTTTCCTTCACCTGTACTTATCTTGATGATTGTATTCATACATTATTTGATCTTATTGAACATTTATATAGAAAACACTCCACAGTTTTACCACCATTTGTGGACACCATTTTCAGACGGTCCCTTACCACACCCTCCACAGTATTAGCACGTTTTAACACAATGTGTGGACTTTTCAGACGGTCCCTTACCCACCGTAGGCAAATTTTCCAACTTAAATCAATGTTAAATTGGCGATCTGGAACGATTTCACCGTGACGCCATCTGACCAGCTTACACGGGACAAATCATTTTATCTGTAAATACGGGACGGGTGGCAACCCTATTGCAGTGAGCCAAAATCTCATAAGTGAAAAAAAGGCCATTTAAATTAAATAATTGATCCACCAATATAATGCCATTATCAGACCAATATCTAATAAAAAGAGGCTTATGTTTATATAAGATGTCCTTATTATTCCACATATAATATCTATGAGGTGAGAAATTGTATGTCATGGACCATGAAATAAAGGCCTGGCGATGAAATTCAGCCAGTTTCACTGGTATTTTATAAATATCATAATTACAACTAAAGAAAAAATGTAATCCACCTAAATTTGAAATAATGCGGAAGGGGATAAAAATCCAAATGGAAGTACGATTTCTTATAATCTGTCTAAGCCAATTAACTTTAAATGTATTATTCAATATTTCGAATTCCAAAAAATTTAGGCCACCATTTTCATGTGAGTTCATAATAACTGATTTCCTTATAAAATGTATTTTGTTTTTCCATATGAAATTGAATAACAGGTTGTCAATCTTTTTGCACATGTACGCAGCATGCCAGAAGTATCTCGCGATACGTCCTACGCAGTGACGTCTTTCCTCCCTTCAATGGCATTTAGACTGAAGCTCGCACTTAGCGCATACACTGGGCTGCCATCAGCACAGCGGACATAAGATAGGAATATCGTGAACGAAGCTTCACATTTTGGAATTTTGTTTGCCAATAAAAAGGCAGGAGAGCGGTTAACGTACTTAATATTTACGTTATTCGTTTCTTAATATTTTTCATCAGTGGTCTTGCCACAAAAATCCCTCAAATAACGACAAGATTTAAAAACAGCAAGTGGCGTCGTTATAAAAGGAGTCTTGGCTGAAATCCTTTAGACAACAAAGATAAAGCTTCTCGGAAATAAAGGAGTAATCCTTACTCATTCTCTTTAGTTATGAGTCATGTGGTCGTTGACGGTTCACACGGTCTAGAGCAGCAGGTAGGCTCTGAATTTGTTTTAAGTGTGAGGGGTCTTTAATCGGTTTGATCTGTTGGCTTTGACACGCAGGCTGCGTCTCGAAACCTAGTGAGCTGTCTTTCTAGCCAGCGTTCCTAGCATCACAATGCCACAAAAATGCTGTCTAAGAAGGCAGCTCCATAGGTTTTGAGACACTGTCGCTGGTCCTCGTGTTATATGACTGAGCCTTTCAATCCATTACAGATGTAAAATTGAACAAATGTTGACATGGGAAATGACTTTGACCTACAGATTGGGTATGAAGTCCTTTTCCTGTCAAAGTCTTGTTTTAATTATTATTATCATAAGTTTTTATCTTTCTGCATTTCGGCAACCGACACCTCAGAATCAACGATAACATTGAGGTTTTTTAATAATTATAACACCAAATACAGTGTCTTGTCAGATTAAACATAGACGGTTGATCTTTAAAATCGCAATTTTTAAACGCAAGCCACCGAGATGTCGGACATTTTCTCTAGAGAGTGAGTCTGACCGTGAATGAGGCCTGTTTTACCATGCAACAGAGTTAAAGATTGATGCATTTTAGCATGGAACACATCAGGTATAAAGTTATACGTTTAATTACTCACTTGTAAATGTCTAGATATATTTGATCCAAATATCTATGCAAAGTGTCTTTTGTATCTTCAACATAAATAGGCTGTAGATTCGACTAGGACCTTCTTGCCAAATATTTGTTTTGTAAGGAGCTTTGGAATTTGAAACATTTACATTTGTTTAAAGGAATGATCTGAGTTCAGTCTCTGGTTCAGTACAAGTTAAGGTATATTCTGTAGATTTCCATAAAAAAATATAACGTCGGCTCATCCCTCAGTTTGTAAAAATATTTTTATTTTTTTATTTTAACAAATCGTGTACAGTAATACATTAATAATTATGGGACTTTATTCCTGTGGGTGGAGTTTGCTCCATGTGTAAACCTGATGTAAACATTGCCAGAGTTCCTCCTCATGACAGGAGTTATAAAATTGGATTAAACTTTATACAGACATTGTTTTTAGGCATTTAAAAAAATAAATAAATAAATAAAAAAATAAACAGACTCCGATGGGATAATGTGATCTTGTAGCCAGGGCCATAGCAAGGTAATCTGGGCTCCTTTCCTTTAAAAAAATACAGTTTAGAATTTTTGTGGGGCTCCCTGTACCTTTGGGCCTTCAGATTTGTTACCATCATTCACCCTACTAGTTATGGCCCTGCTTGTAGCTATACTTTTGAAACATGTGTAATTTAATGTTTATTCCAGTGCAATATATTGCCGCAAAGGCTTCCATTGTAAGAGTATTACTGTAAACATGATTTTGGTTTTTGCAAACTGAGGGACAAGGTGGAATTATTTTCTGTGGCGATCTAAAGCATATCACGGAAACTGGAACAGTAAACTCACGTGCTTCGTGCTGTTTTCTGTATTTACATTGGGTGGTATGCATGCTGGAGTATACCATGTATTACTCTACTTTGACCCACCATGCTGTTTTTCAGCTTGCTGTCTTAGACTTGAACTCAGCTGATGGACATGGTGCAGGCTCTGGCCGTAAGTGTATTTTTATCTCATGCCTTTATTCAGAGCTTCTCACATATTGCAAATAGACATCATCTATTTGGTCTCTGTTTTTTTTTTTTTTTTTTTTTGTGGTTGCAACACAATTTCTAGAATTGTTTGCGTTAAGTGTAAATTTAAGTGCACCTTATGCAGTGTGCCGAGCAAAATTATGATATGTATATATTTCTTTAATCAATGTTTCTTTTCTTCAGGGCGTTACATTCCTCCTCATTTGAGAAACAAAGACGCATCAAAAAATGGTATGCTATACTGGTTTACTTTAATAATCCATACACACAGTATTTAAATGAATACTGACATATCCAGCCCATTACCATGGCCAAAGCTCAAAATGTTTGATTTGACTTTAAACAAATCAAACATTCCATCCTCAATGAACTCTAATATGGATGGGTGCAAGTTTGGCATGTATTTGAGTCATGAGTTAGGTTTCAAATTTGATTGGATAACCATTTTATTGTATTTTCTTTGACTTCTACAATTCACAATCACTGTGCCTTATGAAAATGTTAGTTTACAAACAAAGACACTTTAAAAAAAAAATTGGAATTTGGTCTTTTCCAACATCTAGTTGAATGAGACTTTTCATAATAGTATGTTTTATATATATATATATATATATATAATATTATATTGGTTTTTTACATTAATTTGAGACAAATTAAATTTATGTAAGGAGAACCAGATTTTGGTGTTAAAAATGACACCATTTCATGATCTTAAAGAATGATTCCTAGGACCTCTTGGAAAAATCATTGCTTATAATCTTTCTACACGTTGTCTTCATTCTTGTTTTTTTTTTTCACAGCAGGAAATGCTTATTCCTTTGGTAGACAGAACAGTTATTCAGTGGCACCATTACAGAGCTGTAAGTCTTTGTCAGGTTCTGCTGAAGGTGCTTTGCTTCCAAGATGCATGAAAGTTTAATTCCATGCTTTCAGAGCCAGTAATTTGGGTCTGCATCTATTGAGCCAGCCATTTAAAGTCAGCACTCAGAATGGTGAGCGAACCTCACTTTTTGAAACTGAAGGAGTAATACTTGACTTGGAGTCTCTGAAGCTTTGATCGCTTTGTTGGACTGCTTCCCATGATAATCCAGCAGCTGTGGTTGCTCGCATTCTTCTCTTTTCTACTTTTTTTGTTGACTATGTGAATGTAAACAAAAATAATGAGGCTCATATGTGATAGCGCACACACTCCTTTGAATGCTAGGAAATGTTTAGGCATCTTTTGACCACATGAAACTCTTCCCTAAGTTTCTCCAAGACAGTATCCTCTTCCTGAGGGAAACCACAGACACAGGCATAACTGTCCAACTGGATGGAATGACTTTAGGACCAGTAATTATTAAAACAAGCCTGCACTGCTCTTGCGTTCCTCCGTCTGTGAAGAAATGGGTTTTCTTGTAAGTGCCCTGTGCCTCTGCTTAGGTTCCCAGAGATATCCATCCCAGGAGCTTTTATTTTATCATACCTACACTGGTGGCTGGTCAGACGGATGTGGTATATCTCCATGCATGTGATTTTTGCAACACTCCTGTGTACTGTTCTCATCCCTGTTTGATGTCACTGCATTGTACCTAGACCCTTGTGGAGGTAGGGCTGAAGTTCGTAGACTTTGCTTCAGATGAGTTCTAATGTCACACATCAATGGCACGACTAAATGTGTGGGCATTTTTCTTAAATGCTATGTAACGCACAATGTTAACATCACTACTTCAAAACAAAGAAACTACTCTGCTTAGCTATATGTAGAGACTCATAATTTATTCTCTCAGATTAGCCCAAGATCAACAACAATTTTGATTGAATGGCAGAGCCATTTAAATTGAGAAAAATTTGGATTTTGTTGTTACTGCTATTTTTAATTTCTGTTTGCTCTTAGTCTGAGCATAGTTGAGCCAAACCATTCTGTCACAGGACAGATCATCCTCTAAGATTCCCGATTTTTGTCAACTCCATTTTGACAAAATGTGTAGCTTCTGCACTATCTTTGCACAGCAGAATACTTGCTACAGTACATTTTTTTACAAAAACATTATTGGTATTCTTTTTTTCCAGCCATTTTTAAGACACTGTGAAATCAAAATGAAAGCTTTGCTGCTTTTTGTCCATATCTGTTAGCTTTAGGGTCAACTATATTCCATTGTACTTCTAAAGGTAGACACAATTCATTTTCAGAAGATATAAGCATTTAAATTCTGCAGTCTCTCTCTTCCAATGAAGAGACAGAGTCCCTTGAAAGACACAGTCATGACATCAAACTGTACAAGAGAAACTTTGTCCAATAAAATGTGTTCTAGAATGAGAAGGCACCCGCCCCATTAATCTCACCGCACATGGCTGTGTTCTCACCTGCACTGATGATTTCTTTGCAGGGCACTTTAAAGAGAGCACAGTCCATGTTGTGGGGTCTTTCCAAACAGAATGTCTAATAATAATCACTGTAAAAGTGAGTTGTGACTGACTGTTACCACCTTTCAGCCCCCTGAAGCCCTCAGAGTGGAGGGTTATCGTACTTTTTTTAATTTCTTTTTTATTTATATATTTTCTCCCCTTTTCTCCTCAATTTGGAATGGCCAGTTCCCAATGCGCTGTAAATCCTCATGGTGGTGTAGTGACTCGCCTCAATCCGGGCGGCGGAGGACGAATCTCCGTTGCCTCCGCATCTGAGACCTCCTTCAATCCGCGCATCTTATCAAGTGGCTTGTTGAGCACGTTACCGTGGAGACATAGCGCATGTGAAGGCTCATGCTGTTCTCCACGGTGTCCACACACAACTCGCCATGCGCCCCACCGAGAGCGAGAACCACATTATAGCGACCACGAGGAAGTTACCCCATGTGACTCTACCCTCCCTAGCAACCGGACCAATTTGGTTGCTTAGGAGACCTGGCTGGAGTCACTCAGCATGCCCTGGATTCGAACTTGTGACTCCAGGTGTAGTAGTCAGTGTCTTTACTCGAGGGTAATTTTATTTGATGGGAATAGGGCATAGGGACTATCACTTCTGATGGGAACACGCGGGAGTTAGACCTGATGAAAGTGTCTAGAGTTTGTTTAATGCAGCTGTTTTTCAGAGGTTTCTTGGGATGTACATCACAAGTAAGTTTTCTTTGCTCTTTCTAGTTAGCATAGTGTGATTCAAAACATTGATATGTTGTAATGTTTTATTTGCTTGTTTCTGATTCATCTTCATGACTTGCACAACAGCTCCTGCCTCGTCATTAATGAAGCCCACGATGTGCTGTTTTTGTTTGTAAAAAAAAACAAAATTCTGTTCGGATTTCAAGTCGGTGGAAAAGCGGCCAAATTAGGTTAAGATCTCGCAGTTTCTGTACAGTTTCACTCTCTAACAGCAGCATGGTGGACAGAGGAATGTGTGTGTCTGTATGACTGCACTTATTGGCTATTTAAAAAAATGGCACAAGCCGTTCAACAAGTCCCGCCCACTGAGATGTATATAGAATTGGATTGCTGATGCAATGGTAAACTGCCTCTTCTGCCATACATTCCCTTGCATCTGTATATAACAGATTTGTATATTGCATATATAATATATCTTATTGTGCATTTCTATATATACTTATATTTTCTATTCTATTCTATTTATTTATTTATTTATTTTAGTATCATCTCTGTCTTGTTGCTGTATTGTTTGTGTGCTGGAAGCTTCTGTCACCAAGACAAATTCCTTGTACGTGTAAGCATACTTGGCAATAAAGCTAATTCTGATCCTGATGTGTTCGAGCGGCCATTTATGCCCGAAATATCATAGAGCATTAATGACTGACAGGTGAAAAAGCCCCCGTTTCACCGTCTCTGATCTCCGGATACAGCGGTTGCATTTCACTCTCCAGTGACAGTCGTGTTTAATGTTAATTTGCTTGTTCTGGATAATATTCGTTACGAGGGAGGAGATATACGCGGATCGCGATGTCAGAGCATTCACCTGCCCCGGTGTTCATCCTATCAATGCAGCACAGCGATCACCAAAGGTAGGAAAACTGTATACAGTTGAAGTCAGAAGCTTACATACACCTTAGCCAAATACATTTAAACTCAGTTTTTCACAATTCCTGACATTTAATTGTAGAAAACATTCCCTTTCTTAGGTCAGTTAGGATCACTACTTTATTTTAAGAATGTGAAATGTCAGAATAATAGTAGAGAGAATTATTTATTTCAGCTTTTATTTCATCACATTCCCAGCAATCCAGTTCTATATTACAGGTGCATCTCAATAAATTAGAATGTCGTGGAAAAGTTCATTTATTTCAGTAATTCAACTCAAATTGTGAAACTCGTGTATTAAATAAATTCAATGCACACAGACTGAAGTAGTTTAAGTCTTTGGTTCTTTTAATTGTGATGATTTTGGCTCACATTTAACAAAAACCCACCAATTCACTATCTCAAAAAATTAGAATACATCATAAGACCAATAAAAAAACATTTTTAGTGAATTGTTGGCCTTCTGGAAAGTATGTTCATTTACTCTATATGTACTCAATACTTGGTAGGGGCTCCTTTTTGCTTTAATTACTGCCTCAATTCGGCGTGGCATGGAGGTGATCAGTTTGTGGCACTGCTGAGGTGGTATGGAAGCCCAGGTTTCTTTGACAGTGGCCTTCAGCTCATCTGCATTTTTTTGGTCTCTTGTTTCTTATTTTCCTCTTGACAATACCCCATAGATTCTCTATGGGGTTCAGGTCTGGTGAGTTTGCTGGCCACTGTGGGCAGGTGCCAAATCCTGCTGGAAAATGAAATCAGCATCTTTAAAAAGCTGGTCAGCAGAAGGAAGCATGAAGTGCTCCAAAATTTCTTGGTAAACGGGTGCAGTGACTTTGGTTTTCAAAAAACACAATGGACCAACACCAGCAGATGACATTGCACCCCAGATCATCACAGACTGTGGAAACTTAACACTGGACTTCAAGCAACTAGGGCTATGAGCTTCTCCACCCTTCCTCCAGACTCTAGGACCTTGGTTTCCAAATGAAATACAAAACTTGCTCTCATCTGAAAAGAGGACTTTGGACCACTGGGCAACAGTCCAGTTCTTCTTCTCCTTAGCCCAGGTAAGACGCCTCTGACATTGTCTGTGGTTCAGGAGTGGCTTAACAAGAGGAATACGACAACTGTAGCCAAATTCCTTGACATGTCTGTGTGTGGTGGCTCTTGATGCCTTGACCCCAGCCTCAGTCCATTCCTTGTGAAGTTCACCCAAATTCTTGAATTGATTTTGCTTGACAATCCTCATAAGGCTGCGGTTCTCTCGGTTGGTTGTGCATCTTTTTCTTCCACACTTTTTCCTTCCACTCAACTTTTTGTTAACATACTTGGATACAGCACTCTGTGAACAGCCAGCTTCTTTGGCAATGAATGTTTGTGGCTTACCCTCCTTGTGAAGGGTGTCAATGATTGTCTTCTGGACAACTGTCAGATCAGCAGTCTTCCCCATGATTGTGTAGCCTAGTGAACCAAACTGAGAGACCATTTTGAAGGCTCAGGAAACCTTTGCAGGTGTTTTGAGTTGATTAGCTGATTGGCATGTCACCATATTCTAATTTTTTGAGATAGTGAATTGGTGGGTTTTTGTTAAATGTGAGCCAAAATCATCACAATTAAAAGAACCAAAGACTTAAACTACTTCAGTCTGTGTGCATTGAATTTATTTAATACACAAGTTTCACAATTTGAGTTGCATTACTGAAATAAATGAACTTTTCCACAACATTCTAATTTATTGAGATGCACCTGTATATATCAGTGGTCCTGCCCCAACTTTGTCAACAGTGTAAAGTAAGCAGTGCTTTTCAAGACTTCAAAGGATTCTGATTGAATTGAAAGAGTTTCTTAAATCTAAATATGGATCCCAACCACAGCAACCACATCTCTGGTTACCTGCTGCCATGTGGAATGTGTTGTTTTTGTACTTGCCAAGAAATGCCATGTCCAGTTCTGACGTGAGTTTCAGTGTACATTTATTACAAGATCTAAATTCATTTTATTTTTTCTTAAAGGGATTGTTTGCTGCCAATTTGTTGCCTGCTTCAAAGATCTGCGAAAATGTAGTCGTTTTGATCACTTCTCATCAAATGTTTGGAGATGCATCTTTGCTTCCTTATTAGCTAGTAGGACAACAGCGATTGTGCTGTTTGGATATAAGCTCAAAGGTGTTTGGTTCTGTAGTATAACCACATCTGTGGCAGTCTAAAATACAAGTTATTGTGTGTTTGGTTGGGTTGTTTGTGTAGACTAAAATAATGAAGTGTGTGCGCGCGCATTATTCTGCTTCAAGAGTGCAGCCACAGCTAATTTCTGTGTGTATGTCATATGCAGCCTCACCAGCATGCACCGACAGCAGTGTAGCCACCAATGGAAAGGAGGACACAGCCAGTGTTATCAGCTGGGCTGATCGCTGTGGTAAATTTGAGCATCAAACAGTGGAATGCTTGGCCTGTTTTAATGGTTTCTGGCCAGTAAATTACCAATCATACATGCAGCAATTCATCCAGATATGCTTCAGGGCTTTTTGTGTGTGTGTTCAGTAGGGGTGGGTGATATATTGCATATTCAGGATATTTACACAATGATTTTGTTAGCAGGATATGATTATTTTAAAGAATATCTCCGCTCTGTTGGTCTTCACAATGCAAGTGAATGGTGACCAGATCTCTGAAGGTCCAAAAAGGACATAAAAGGCAGCATAAAAATGATCCATATGACTCCATTGGTTAAATCCATGTCTTCAGAAGTGATTTGATTGATGTGGGTGAGAAACAGATCAATATGCAAGTCCTTTAACTATAAATCTCTACCTTTGACCAGCCCCAACCAGTAGGTAGCTAAATGTGAAAGTAAAAGTCCCTTCCACACCAGAATGTGGAAGTGAAAGTGAAAATGTAGATAAACAGTAAAATAGAATTAAAATATTGATCTGTTTCTCACCCACACCTATCATATCACTTCAGTGTATATGTATTTAACCACTGGAGTCATATGGGTTACGTTTATGCTGACTTAATGTCCTTTTTGGACTTTCTAAGATCTGGTAACCATTCACTTTCATTGTGTGGACCTACAGAGCTGAGAGCTGATATTCTTCTAAAAATCTTAATTTGTGTTCTGGAGAAGAAAATCATACACATCTGGGATGTCATGAGGGTAAGTAAATGATGAGAGAATTTTCATTTTTTGGGTGAACCATCCCTTTAAGCATAATCGTGAATATCGTAATAATTGTAATGTGCTTTTTATTTGACCATGAATAACTTTATTTAATTTTATTTGGCAACCCTTCCTTGTATTGTGACTCGTAAATATGAGAGCATTAAGACAGATGAGTAACACTTAACAACAAGGTTGTATTTGTTAACATTAGTAAATACAACCCCAATTCTGAAAAAGTTGGGATAGTATGAAAAATGCTAATAAAAACAAAGGAGTGATTTGTAAATTATATTCACCCTTTGCTATAATGAAAGCACTACAGCTACACATTATGTTTTACCTTGTGAATTTAATTGTTTTTTTATTTGACGATGTTCCCCATAGACAAATTGGAAGGATTTTGGGCATTTCACCCTCTACAGTGCACAGTAGTTAAAAGAGTCAAGGAATCTGGTCAAATCTCGGTGCTTAAAGGGCAAGATGAAAACCACTTCTGAATGCGCATGATCTCTCCCTCAGACATCACTGTCTTAAAAAAACACCATCCATCTGTAATGGATATCATGAACATGGGCTTGGGATTACTTTAGTAAACCTTTGTTAGTCAACACCATTCGCAGCTGCATCCACGGATGCAAGTTACTGTGCAAAGCAGAAGCCCTACATCAACACTGTCCAGAAGAGCTGCTGACTTCTGTAGAACAATGGAACTGTTTTTTGGTCTGAAGAGTCCACATTTCAAAAAGTTTTTGAAAAACAAAGCCATCGTGTTATCTGGGCCAAAGAGGAAAAGGGCCATCCAAGCTGTTATTAGCATCAGGTCCCAAATGCTTAAGTGTTATTAGAAGAAATGGTGATGTTTCAAAGTGGTAAACACTCGACTGTCCCAACTTTTTTGGAGCGTGTTGTAATCATCTGATTTGAAATGACTGTTTTTAAAAAAACAATGAAATTCACAAGAAAAAACATCATTATAATGTGTAGTAGTGCTTTCAATATAGCAAAGGGTGAATATAATTTACAAATCACTCCTTTTTGTTTTTAATAGCATTTTTCATACTGTCCCAACTTCTTCAGAATTACATACATTAGATATCATGAATTAACAATGGACAATATATTTTTACAGCATTTATGAATCATTGTTGATGGTAATTTATCAGTGTTCATAATGCACAAACTACTAATGCATATAGCTTTAAATTTAAAAAATGTAATAGTATATATTGAAATTAACATATAATTTCAAATGCAACCTTATTATAAAGCATCACCGACAGATTTTTTAGTTGTGTCTCTGATTTTAACTTGAGTACCAAAAACACAGTTGATAAGTTTGATTCATTTCAATGAAGAGATTCATGCTGTCCGTTTCAACGAATTGATTCAAAACTCTGATTTTAAAAGATTAAAATTTTCACATAGTGCTGTTCATTTTCATGCATTGTTATATTGGTGCATAGAAATTAAACTGATTAAATATAATTTAGTAACAGTGTCCAACATGCCTTGAATAATTTTAACTAGATTTTACTTTTCTTTTTTACTGGCATTAAACATCTGCTTTTGCTACTAATACTAAAATTCCTATGATTAAAAAGCAAAAAAATTCAAGATTTATTTTTCAGATATATTGCCCAGCCCTAGTGTTCACCACCCCATATAATGGGAGGTACATTGTTCTGTGAAAGGTCACATGGTATGAGCTTGTGGAGTGTGTGCGCTGTTTATTCTTTAAACTGGAAATTCCTCGGCAAGAGATAGCTGAGTGAGTCACCAGGATTCCAAAATGAGTTTGCTCTGTTTCTTGTGCTTTTTAAATGCCAGGACGGCCAGTTTTGCTCAAATATGACGTTGGTCTCTCTGTGCTCTATCTTTTTGAGCAGTGCCATGAACCTGTTTTTCTGGTTGACTCAACTGACTTGAATTGTTCTCTGTGTTGCTGTAGGAACAAATTGCTTACTGACTTTCACATCTGCTGTTCACTCAACCATCTGCTGCTCACTCAGCCATCACTAATGAAACCTGTAAATTTATATGGTCCCAATGACCTGATCTTATCTACCTCCCTGTCTTTTGTAACAGATTCTCCAGGATGGGATGGTGGTCGTAGCAATGGTTTCGTTAATGGGTACCATGACGGTCGCATGAATGGTACTGCAAACTTTAGTCATGGACTTCCTCGCAGTGACAGAGGAGGACGTGGTGGCTTTCGTGGGAACAGGAACGGTGGTTCCTTCAACCAGCCAATGCTTAATACAGGTGAGAGCCTTGCACCAAGTTTTAAGTCTAGAGAGATTGATTGCAAGGTGCAGATGTTGTTTTACAAATCTAATTTAAAGCTGATGTAACTTTCGCTGTGTTAAAATACTTCTCCTATCCAACCTTAATATGCAGAGACAACTGTAAGTAAGCCATTCATACTGTAGGTGAATTTTCTCAAACTGTAAGCCCAGTGTCTCTTTGGCACTATGAAAACCTTCTGTTTGTTTTGGGCGACACGTCTAATGGCTTGAGTTGGGAGTGGGACTATTTCTTTGTTTGACCAACGGCAGATGGGGGGCGTATTTAGAAAGCTGTTTTGAAAACACAGTTTATTTTTGTAATTCCATTTGTTGGTGCAGAGATTAGATACTTCAGCTTTAACATGAAATTGTAGGTTATGGCAGTTATGAGAACAAAGATGGAGGCTGGAATTCTATGGTGAACAGAGATGCCTACTCCAGCTTCGGAGGACGTTCTGACAGAGGCAAGTCTGCATTCTTCAATGACAGAGGAGCTGGATCAAGAGGAAGGTGAGGAAGTGTCATACTACATCATACTACATGTCATAATGTAATAATTCATACTACTTAGTTCTACAAATCATAATA
Source organism: Myxocyprinus asiaticus (assembly GCF_019703515.2). Lineage (NCBI taxonomy): Eukaryota > Metazoa > Chordata > Actinopteri > Cypriniformes > Catostomidae > Myxocyprinus > Myxocyprinus asiaticus. The sequence continues at coordinate 34,606,950 of NC_059354.1, forward strand.
TGTAATCTATATATTATGATTATATATTATTATAACCTATATATAACTTATGAGTGCTGCTTTCTAAGGTGAACATCACTATTATTATTGCTCATACACCGTCCTGCACTGTTTGTGCTACAGACATGAGGTAAGCTTGTTGAAAACTGTGATGCTACTTTTCTAAGTGATTGGACCTGTGTTTCTTGCATGGTGAGTAATAAAACAAGTTAAAAAGTTCCATTCACTTGCGTGGAAGGAAGTACTAGAGCTGTATCATCAGACAGCAATATGATGAAACTTGGGTGGGCTTTTTTAACTTGGGCTGTTGTGTCCTTGCACACAAAAATGGGCTCAAGGTGAAATCATCAGGTTATCCACGGGTCCTTAAAAAATCTTAAGTCTTAAATTTACTTTTTTTAAATTTAAGGCCTTAAAATGTCTTAAATATCTTAAATTACAAGAAGTCTTACATTTCGTTTGCTGAGGTCTTAAATTTTGGGGCGTGAATAGAGGACACGCAAAAAACAGCAGAATCTGAGTCAAAATCCTCTCTCTCTCGTGCATTTAGCAGCTGAAGCTTGAGTTTAGTGCAAGCGTGTTCAGGGAAGCTCATTTTTACTGAACTTACGATGTTACACATGTATAAACCTTCATAAACCCGTTAATCCGAAATGCAAATGCCAATGCTCCTACTTATAATTGACAAAGCGGTCAACATTACAATTTGCAAGCGCGCGAGGTTGGAGCGGTCTTTTGACGCTTTTCAAATCGTTGCACTTTCTTATTTTACACTACATTTGACAATAATTGTAAAGCTAACAGAACTACTCAGCTGCAGATTTACACCTGTTATATCTCTCATCTCCATCTCTCTAGAGGTAGGGCTGCCAACGCAATTGACACTGTTCTCACGCTCTTACGCCACACGTCCCTTTTCTCATGCAGTGATAACGTCGCGGAGCAAAGAGGACACTGACAGCGCATGGACAGACAAGACAGAGCAGCCTGCATGATGCTGCAAGTTATTCAGACCAATCGGGGAAAACAACAGCAAAGCGTCTCTCCCTCTCCTTTTCTTTCATAATTTAATCTGTTAACATTTTCAATACATTTTGTCAACTTTAAACGGCCATTTTTAATGTAACTGAGTTTTTATTTGAGATATTTCACTCAAAAATGAAAATTGTCATCACTTCATGATGTTGCAAACCTGTATGACTTTCTTATTTCAGTGGATATCAATAGAGATATTAGGGAGTTTCAGTCACCATTCACTTTCATTGAATGAAAAACAAGATGCAGTGACAGTGAACGGTGACTGAGACTAAACGTTTTGCTTAACATCTCCTTTTTTGTTCCATGGCAGAGAAAAATTCATACAGACTCGGGTGAGCAGTGATGACAGAAATTTCATTTTTAAATGAACTGCCCTTTAACTACCTGTTAAAGTATTTGTTAAAGGTATCTGCCAAGAAAAAAAATATAAATGTTATTCAGCACATGCTAGACCTTATTCACAGCAGTGGTATCTTTGAAATCTACGATATCTATTTTTAATGACAATGACAACAAGGCTGTGCGGGATAGATGTACAGTCTCTTCGATGAGATGGAACGATCCAAAAACACTTTAAACTGCAGTACGTGTACAAAACATTGAAAAAGTATCTTTTCAAGGACACTCAGTAGACAAAAAACTCCAGACAACATGAGTTGTGGAAAATCAGATGGGATATTGGAGCTTTTTACAGATTTACACCATGCATGCCATTGAAGAAATGGTAAGACTACCCCTCACAGCCTCGTTTCCATTCCCATTAAAAATCAAACATGGCGCTACTGTGAATAGGGTCCATAGACCAATCCTCTTTTTTATAGTAAATGGTGGCAGAAAGCCCGCTGATTTGTTAGATTTGACAGATTAGAGGATTAAATGAAAGTATGACACAAAACCATCATAAATACAAACATATTCTTAGCGATACAATTACTATAATGATATGAGTAAATAACAAACATGTAATCATGTTCGCTATAAATTTATGCTGCAAAGTTGAGTTGAAATGATCTCCTCAGTCCAGTCAGATCTGTTGATGATCTTGAAGCCACAGCAGTCAACTAGAGCCCTCTGAATCATTTTTCAACAATGGAATCCAACAAAAGTTTATTTTTTGCACATGGTTTTTGCCACCACTTCCGTGTTTGACATAAGTGGTGACGTTGCCAAAGCTTTGGTCTAATGTGTCATGTCTTGCTGGATAGCAACTGACTAAAGAGAAGGGTCTCAATAAAGGCTACATACTTTAAGCTACATGCATTCTTAATGATTTCATGTTAGAGTTTTAATGTTGTATTAACTTATTAACACATAAATGCACAATAAAATATAACCCCCACCCACAAAAAAAACCATGTCCAGAGACATTCAGGTAGCCTCAGTGGTTTTGTATTTACCAACTAATGAATTAATGTGTTTTTTTTTTTTTTATTGTGAAAGTGGTCTTAAATCTTTCTTTTATTTGGCCTTAAGTCTTAAATTTAATTCCTTTGAACCTGCAGATATCCTGATCATAGGCAGAATGAACTTAAATCCTAAGGATTTATTTTAGAACATGCACTGGCAAAGAACATGCATTGCATCACTCCCAGATTGGCGATTGACAGCCCATTTTTCACAGGGAAAATCCCCAGTCTTTAGCAGCATAAGGTCATATTACCCAGTCATGGTTCCCTATTACCCCTTTGATTGATTCCTTTTTAAAGACCTACAACACGTCTTTTAAACTTGATATCTCAATATACCATATGGGCCATTAAGCAACTGCTTAGAAATGCTCAAGAAAACACCCAGGACACCATAACAACCAACAAAACACTCTAGAAACTACATATCAGTGCCCTGGCAACCAAAAATTATACCTAATCATGGTGGCAATTTTTGCACTGGCAAGCACAGCTCCCATTTTTTTTTTTTTTTTTTTTTTTTTTTTTTTTTTTTTTTGGAAAAGTACAAATCTCATAGTACAGAGTTCATCTGATTATTGGCTAAAAAGAACAAGTAATTCTTGGCAGGTATGAGCGTGGAGGCTTTGGAGGAGGAGGAACAGTAGGGAACAGTCGTTGGGTTGAAGAGTCAAGAGATGAAGAGGACTGGTCAAAGCCAATGCCCCCCAATGAGCGTCTGGAACAGTGAGTGGCCCATTGCTAATCGCACTGTGCGTCCAGTATCTGGGAGACTCCATCTGTCATTGTGATTAATCTTTTGTTGTCTCTCTCTCTCTCCCTCTGATCGACAGTGAGCTGTTCTCTGGTAGCAACACAGGAATTAACTTTGAGAAGTATGATGACATTCCTGTGGAAGCCACTGGAACAAACTGCCCAGGGCATATTGAGAGTGTAAGCCAAATGATGATATTCATCTTCCACCTCATTTGTTTTGCTTGTTGTTTCAACAAGGGACTAAGGAAATTTCTCAAATGATTCCCTGTGTTTAGATATTTTCTGTTTGCGTCTTTAGTTCCATGATGTGGACATGGGAGAGATCATTATGGGCAACATAAACTTGACCCGCTACACACGTCCTACTCCTGTTCAGAAGTATGCAATCCCCATCATCAAGTCTAAGAGGGACCTGATGGCCTGTGCTCAGACAGGTGGGTCTTTAGGCAGTAGGTCATGGAGTTTAGGTGACACAATAAAGAAATGTCCGCACACATAGTGTTCCCAATTATTTTGCCATGTTTGATCCAATGGATCTTTGTCATGGGCTTTGGATGCCCTTATTCTCAGCCTTAGATGGCAAGTCCACTGTTCTTGGCATCAAATATTTGAAAGATGTATTAATAATATGTAATATAGACTTGCCCCTAAGCATCTTAAAGTGACCAGCTGCAGTTTATTTTTAACATATTGGTCAGACAACACCCTCCTGTTTAAGTTTTTGGTCAGAATAAACTGCAATGTGGACCAGACTTTATACTGATTGTCAAAAGTCTAGCACTGTAGGAATAGGGGGCCCACTGTGGTTGAAAATGCAGTGTGCAGCTGGTTGAGAGAAATTTGAGAGGGTACTTCATCATTTGTGTGCTCTGTTCGCTCAGGCTCGGGGAAAACTGCAGCCTTCCTGCTTCCTGTGCTGAGTCAGATCTACACTGATGGGCCTGGAGAGGCACTGCAGGCCACCAAAGCCAGCACCCAGGTTCTGCAATTACAAAACAGCTCAATTTAATATCCCTTTATTAGCCTAAAGTACAAAGAGTCTTTGAAAGTTGACTTGCAAGTTTTGGTGAGTTGAAGAGATTTGTTTTGGTATTCCTCAAGCAGGAGAATGGAAAATACGTCCGCCGTAAACAGTATCCCATCTCTCTGGTCCTGGCTCCAACCAGAGAGCTTGCTCTTCAGATCTATGATGAGGCCAGGAAGGTACATCTGACTTGCTGTGTACCAAGAAGTTGTGCCCGAGTGTAATTAGTTCACATTTAAAACGCACTTTTTTTTTTTTACTACTTCTGCAGTTTTCTTACCGCTCCAAAGTGCGTCCAAGTGTAGTTTATGGAGGTGCAGACATAGGCCAACAGATTCGTGATTTGGAAAGAGGCTGTCACCTGCTTGTGGCTACACCGGGCCGTTTGGTAGACATGATGGAGCGGGGGAAGATTGGCCTGGACTACTGCAAGTAAGTGTAGATAATTTGTTAAACATCTGGACTGGTAACAGAAAGATTCCAGCTCCAAACCCTGCATGAACTATCACCATTATGTCCTTAAGACACAAGTTGATTTGGATAAAATATCAGGTAAATGACAAAGAGAGCAACCCAAAAGCTTTAGTTCTAGTTTGCATCTTGTTCCGGAGTTATGCACTCTTTATAGATATCTGGTGCTGGACGAGGCAGACAGAATGCTCGATATGGGTTTCGAACCCCAGATCAGACGCATCGTGGAGCAGGACACCATGCCTCCGAAAGGTGCTCGCCAGACCATGATGTTCAGTGCCACCTTCCCAAAGGAGATCCAGGTATGTATGCATTTTGCAAGAGACATGCCAGCAAGTCAAAATCCTATGGACCTGGATATTAAAAAGGAACTCTTTGTATACATACCTTTTTATTTTAAGATTCTGGCCCGTGACTTTCTAGAGGAGTACATCTTCCTGGCTGTGGGGCGTGTGGGCTCCACCTCAGAGAACATCACTCAGAAGGTAGTTTGGGTGGAAGAGAATGACAAGCGCTCCTTCCTCCTTGACCTGCTCAATGCCACAGGTAAGACTGCCTCTTCATCTGGAATTTTATGACATTCTTGGCTCTGTGCTGGCTTAGGAAGAGATGTTTGAAGTTCATGAACAATTTTTCATTTGACAAAATCATGATTTCTGAATTTCCATGGCTCGTTCTATAATTTTTACTTGGATGGGTCTGACTTTTTATAGTGTTTTTACTTGATGGCTATTCTAGCTTCTTATCAGCGTCTTTGGTATTGTTAATTTGTTGTTTGGTCACTCAAAAACCATGGGAGCAACTCTGGTGAGAGAATTTTTACATTTCTAATATGAGTTATTATATTGTATAATATAATATAATAAAAAAACAAAAACATAAAATGCAATGACTGGCTCCTTGTGAAGCTCTCCTCTGTATCCATAGCAACATGGTTTAAGACACAAACATTTAGATAAGTTTCATCAGTCAGTGTTACCATGCCAACATTATCTAAGCAAGGACTGTTGCTGAGGGCTGCAGTTTAGTAGCTTAAGGGAAGGGGAATAGAGACGTGTAACTGAAAATACTGTATTTCATCCTTATGTGATAAAGGCAATCATGGCAGAACTTGACTACAGCAGGGATGCAAACACAAATTCAGGGGCCTATAAAGTCTTGTTTGATGTTTAATTGATTGTCTTTATGATGTTTTAAATGATCAAGTCTGTGTGTTAAAGTGATTGTACCACAGGTAATGGGTAAAATCACTTACGTGTGGTCTCAAATGGATTATTGCTTTAATGACGATGGTAGTGTAAGAAAATGGAATGTGAATTCAGGTGAGCCACGCTATGAAATGTCCCCTTTATGACAAGCATCTTGCTGTCTCTTTTTACTTGCAGGCAAGGATTCTCTCACTCTGGTTTTTGTGGAAACTAAGAAGGGTGCAGATGCTCTGGAGGACTTCCTCTACCGCGAGGGCTATGCTTGCACCAGTATCCATGGCGACCGCTCTCAGCGTGATCGTGAGGAAGCTCTCCACCAGTTCCGTTCTGGCCGCTGCCCTATTATGGTTGCCACTGCTGTGAGTACAATATGTGAGATCACTTGAAGCCTGTGGTTTTCCTCTAGCTCTTTTTACTCATTATGCATTTTGTCTTTACAGGTGGCTGCACGTGGACTTGACATTTCCAACGTGAAACACGTGATCAATTTTGACTTGCCTAGTGACATTGAGGAATATGTCCACCGCATTGGCCGTACAGGACGTGTGGGAAACCTTGGTAAGTTTTGCTCTATCTTTTGGAAGTACAGTTTTCAGACACTTAGATGCTTAAGCTTCACTTGTATGTAAGTTAAGGAATTAGATAGCAGAATGCCAAACCAAGTTGCATCGCAACAAATGAGTTAGAGCATTTCTCAGAACAAACTTCACTTTTAAGACATTTTTTTTAATTACTTTTAACCAGCTGGGTTTAAGGTTATTTTTTTAATGAATGTATGAAGTCAGTTCCCCTCAAGTTCACACAGGTATCCTAGCAGAGTAATTATGGATGTAGATTATCACATTAAAGGAATAGTTCACCCAAAAATAACAATTCTCTCATTCACTTACCCTGATGCCATCCCAGATGTGTATGACTGTTGAAACTCTGTAAGTCCTAATAATGTAAGTAAACGGGTTCCAGTAGTCTGCTGGCTGTTTGACAGTCCAAAAGGCATATTTAGGCAGCATTTAAGTAATCCACACGATGGTCAGGAGGTCACGTGACGCCACACAAGAAGCAGACGTGTGAGCGACGAGCTTTGCGGAATTTGCTAAATTTTTAATTATTTTCATGTTATAATCTGGTGAAATTTGAAACACCCAGTTACACATTTGCTCTTTGAGGCAAAACATGGCAAAGAAGTCAAAATCCTCGGGCTCTGGAGACATTAAAAGACATTTACGTGTTTAGAATGAAAGCCCTGACAGGACTACAGACCGGGGACTCGATTTGGATGGCACGGCGGGAGAGGAGATCCAGCGTCAATTGTCCAATATGTCGGTGATGCTGACGAAGGTTCTTGCTGACTTGGAGGTAGTTACAAGATTGACTGATGTTGAGAGAAGAATCGATTGTCTGGAGTCTTCGGAGAGGGAATTAACCGCTAATCCACCCGTGACCAAAGTTGATTTGGAACATCTCCTTGAAAAGCTTGAAGATCTTGAGAATAGAAGCCGCAGGAATAATGTTAGAGTTGTTGGAATTCCTGAACATGGGGAGGGCAGAGATATGGTGAAATTCTTAGACAAGCTTTTCCCGAGTCTGCTCGACATAACAGGCCATAAACTGGAAATCGAGCAAGCTCACAGAGTCCCAGCTCACATAATTGCTGAGGGAAAAAGGCCCCGATCAATCCTGGCCAGATTTCTGAGATCATCCGATAAAGATCTCATGTTGCGCCAGGCAAGGAGCAAAGGGAAGCTTTCTTGGAAGAACCATAATATTTTCTTGTTCCCGGACTTTGCCAACTCGATGAGAGAAACGCGATCGGTTCAAGGAATGCAAGAAACTCTTACATCAGTGAAAGATCACTTTTGCTCTGATGTTATCGGCCAAACTGAGAATAGAAACGAATGACGGTCGCAAAGTATTTACATGTCCCAATCAGGCAATATCTTTTATAGACTCAATGGGTGAGTAAACCATTGGGTGTTTCTCAAGTGAGTGGGTCGACTCGCTGTACTTACTCTGGCTTCTGAGGAAGCTAGGAGTCATTTTGGTTTCTTTTTTCTTTTTGCATTGGCTCCGCCAAGCGGCTGGAGTTTGTTTTGTGAATAACACTTTTCCTTGAAACTTTTGCATTGACGGAAGATTAATTTTGCATTGAAGTTCCCGGCCAGTTTGAGAGTGGACACTACGGATGACCGCAAAATATCTACATGCTCGCACAAAGGATGTCTTTTATAAAGTTGTGTAAGTCATGTTATATATTTTATGCGGCCTCCGAGTGAATTGACTCGACCATCCGGGGAACCGGGATGCCGGTTTTGTTTCTTTTTGTATTGGTTCCGCCTAGCGGCTGGAGCTTGTTCTATTGAATAACACTCCTTTGGAACAGCTGTGGATTAATCTGTTCATTCCTCGTGCTTATTCCTCCTGCTGGCTGGAGTTTGTTTTGTGTATTTTTACGGGACATTGGAATGATTACGTCATACGCTGAACTCATAACAGCTGGCTCAATGAATATTCGTTTGTCTGTCCGAGGAATCTGAACCGATTTATATCAGCTGGAATTTGTCTTGTGGAAGATCACACCTTTGAGACAGTTCTGTGAATGAATCTACACGATCTTTGTGTTCATTCTTCCTATTGGCTGGGGTTTATTTTACAAAGTATTTTCTGTTATGTAATTTTGCCTCACAAATTTGTGAGGCAAAATTGAGCAATCCGATGGCAAAGTTGTCGTGGGGGCTCGTGGGCGTTCATGGACCTTTTGAGTTTAGAGGGATTGTCGGCGGTTGGCGCTTTTGTGCATGGGGTTAATGCGCATGTTTTTCTTTTTTCTGTTTGTTTTGTTTGGGGGGAAGTTTGGGGTTTGATTGTTTCACTTATGGGGAATGTGGTCTGTATAATTTTGTTTTTGACACAATTTATTTTTTCTACTATATCAAAATGTTAAATGTTAATATGAGTGGATTGTCTCTCTCCACATGGAATGTAAATGTTGGGGCACCCCATAAAAAGAAGGAAGGTTATTACTTTTCTTAAACGTAAGAAATATGATATAGTGTTTCTTCTAGAAACACATCTCTCCCCGCAGGAAGCTGTAAAATTTGGGAAGATATGGGGTGGACATTGCTGGCTCAAGTAAGAGCAAGGAAGTCATTATATTGATAAATAAACATCTGCAATTCAAATGTCTCAAACAGACTAAAGATAAATTAGGAAGAGTCATTATTATTTTAGCTGAAATTCAGGGGCAAAGGTTGATTTTTGGCTAATATTTACACACCTAACGCTGATGATCAGGGCTTTTTTATAGATCTTGAAGGGATGCTGCAAACTGCTGGCACCCCTCATGATATAATATTGGGAGGAGACTTTAATCTTTTGATGGACTCAGTCCTTGATCATAGTAAAGCAAAAGTGTGCAAGCCCCCTAGAGCAACATTGACGCTTCACAGGATGTGTAAAAATCTTGGTCTTACAGATATTTGGAGACTTTTGAACCCATCTGGTAGGGACTATACATTTTCTTTTCATCAGTCCATAAGATTTATTCTAGAATAGAATTTTTTTTTTTTGATATCCAAATCCCTCATTTCATCTGTTGTTGATTGCTCAATTGGAAACATATACGTCTCAGATCGCGCCCTGGTGAGTTTAGAGGTGTTGCCATATACAGAGAAAAAGAAATCATATAGTTGGCACCTTAATGTGTCCCTTTTGCAAAATCCTGATTTCCAACAAATGTTAAAGACTGAAATCAATGTTTATATGGAGACCAACTGGTCCTCAGTATCCTCTGTGGGCGTGGCTTGGGAGGCACTTAAGGCGGATCTTAGGGGTCGGATCATACAGTATGCGTCATTCACCAAAAAATCCAAAGCACGAGAACTTGTGGAGTCGGAAGGAAATATTAAAAGTGCCGATGCAGAGCTGAAGCGCCATATATCATCTGATGGCCTCAGAGAATTGACCCGATTGAAATATAGATATAATACTATTTTGTCGTGGAAAGTGGAGTTTTGGTTATTCAGGGCCAGACAGTCATACTTTGAGTGGGGGGATAAAGCAGGAAAACGTTTGGCTAGATATATAAAGCAGAGAGAGTATTTTTCTGCCATTCCCTCAGTGAAATCTACTGGTGGTGAAATATTTACCCTGGCCATTGATATTAATAATGCCTTTAAAGAATTCTATTTTGATCTTTATAGTTCCACGTCTTCGTCTACTGATGAGGATATTAGGAACTTTGTGGAACCATTAGATCTTCCTAAACTGACGACTGAGCAAAGGAGTTCTCTTGATTGAGATAACAATGGAGGAGCTTGATGAGGTAATTAAGGCCTTGCCTACAGGCAAGGCTCTGGGGCCTGACGGCTTTGCAGCTGAGTTTTTCAAATCTTATGCTACAGAACTGGCTCCATTTTGTTAGAAGTTTATACGGAATCATTAAAGAATGGAAAGCTTCTGCCAACCATGACACAAGCCCGGATCAGCCTGATTCTTAAAAAGGACAAAGATCCAAGCAAGTGTAATAGTTACCGTCCAATTTCCCTGATTCAGTTAGACGTAAAAATTTTGTCAAAAATTCTGGCTAATCGATTAAGTTACGACATCACTTATAGATCAGGTGGGGTTTATTCGAGGCCATAGCCCTTCTGATAACATTAGGCGTCTCATCAATATCATGTGGTCAGTAGCATATGATCAGACTCCGGTCGCTGCCATCTCACTTGACGCCGAAAAGGCGTTTGATATGGTAGAATGGGATTATCTTTTTAAGATTTTGGAAATGTATGGGTTCGGGAGTACTTTTATTGTTTGGATTAAGCTACTTTATAGACACCCTGTAGCAGCGGTACAAACAAATGGACTAATTTCTGATTTTATTTACTCTGGATAGGGGCACCTGGCAGGGTTGCCCTCTTTCCCCCTTATTGTTCTGTCTTGCCCTGGAACCATTAGCAGTCGCGATAAGAAAGGAGGATGATTTTCCAGGGGTGATTGCGGGAGGTGTGGCACATAAGCTTCTGCTTTACGCAGATGATATTTTATTATTATATTATTTGTCTCCGACCCTAATAGATCTATGCCTTGCCTCCACAGAATTATTCATTCCTTTTCCAAGTTCTCAGGATACAAATTCAGTTGGTCTAAATCCAAAGCTTTGGCTTTGACAGCGTACTGTCCAGTAACGGCTTTTCAGCCGGGCGCCTTCCAGTGGCCCAAACAGGGAATTAAGTATTTGAGAATTTTATTCCCAGCAAATTTGACTGATTTAGTCAGAGTTCATTTTGATCCCTTAATAAAGAGGTTTTCGAATGATGTGGACAGGTGGGCTTCATTACATTTATCGATGATTGGGAAGGTTAAAGTTATTAAAATGAATTGTATTCCAAAATTCAAATACCTGCTAGAGTCTCACCCTGTAGATGTCCCCCTCTCTTATTTCAAGCAAAGAGGGGCAGTGGAGAGAGTGTTTTTATTTTATTTTATTTTTAATTTTTCTAAATATTTTCTGCTGTTTTATTGTCTATGTGTGTCTTTGTCGGTTGGCTTTTGACCACTGGGGTGCTCGTTTGTGTCGGGTGGGGGTGGTGGGGTTAATGTTCCGGGGGAAAGGTTGTGATTTCATGTGGTTTGATTCTGCATTTTCTGTCTATTTGATTAATTGTTAATAACAAAAAGAAAAAAAGTAATCCAAACGACTCCAGTCGATCAATTAATGTCTACAGAAACAAATCGATGATGCATCAGTGACGAAAGCTGTGCTTTGTATACAACAGAGGAACGAATGTCACGCCAGAGTTAGTTCATCTCAAACAGAAATACAGCACTGTGAGGAAGCAACGATTTCAATTTAAAAACATTTTAATTATCGATTTGTTTCTTACACCAACCTATCGATTTGCATCAGAAGACATTAATTGATCGACTGGAGTCGTGTGGATTTACTTTTATGCTGCCTAAATATGCCTTTTGGACCATCAAATAGCCATCAGCCTGATGGCACCCGTTTACTTACATTATAAGGACCTACAGAGCTTCAACATCTTCAAATCTTAATTTGTGTTCTGCTGAAGAAAATCACACACATCTGGTATGGCATCAGGGTAAGTGAATAATAAGAGAATCATTTTTGGGTGAACTATTCCTTTAAGTTTGACAAAGTGATAAAATACTTACCAATACATCAATTGTTTAATCATTTTAAATCTAACAAACTACCTTTTTTAAAAAGTGTTTTGCTTAGTTTGCTGTGCTATATTTCTTTAAAATAAATGCCACTTGATATTTTGTTATACAATGTGAAGACATTTGTGTGGCTTAAGTGTCCAAATACTTTTCTGAGCCACTGTATCGAGTGTACAATTTTGTTATATTTTTCCCAAAATATGCTAGATTTCACAATTTATTTTCAGGTTTGGCCACCTCTTTTTACAATGATAAGAACAGCAACATCACTAAAGATTTGCTTGACATTCTTGTGGAGGCCAAACAGGAGGTTCCTTCCTGGCTTGAGAACCTAGCCTACGAGCACCAGCACAAGAGCACCAGCCGTGGACGCCCCAAGAGGTGAGAGCCCTCAATCCCTTCCAGACCTCCTGGTTTGACTTTTGATTTTTCTAGCCCTGTACAGGTTAACAGGTTATTCTCTGGCTTTCTTTTGCAGGTTCTCTGGTGGCTTTGGGGCCAGAGATTACCGGCAAGTGGCTGGGGGTGGGAACACCTTTGGCAACCGCGGTGCTCGCAACACTGGTGTCCATGGAGGGAACCGAGGTTTCGGAGGCAATAAAGGTTAGTTTCACTTGAAACCTCATTAATTTTGTACAAGAATATTGTGTTCATTTTGAAAGCAATCCTAACTTTAATGTCTAATTTAGGTGGCTTTGGGAGTTTTGGCAGTGACAGCTACGGGGGCAACTATGGAAACTATGGAGGAAACTATGCCCAGGTTGACTGGTGGGGCAACTAAATATGTGTTTGTAGAAGGTCACCATGCCAAACTGAAACCACATGTTATCATAGCCAGACTCAACCCTCTGTGTAGCTTTATGAACTCGGTACATTACACGCTCTGATTCTCAGCCCATGTTCGAAAGGGAGCTGATAAAGAGAAGATCTGTTGTAAAACTAGAGCATTGATGCCCTCTTGTGTATTTGATATAGAATATTACAACACCAAGGGTTTCATCTTTTCTTTGTTAAAAAAAAAAATATGAGGATAATTTGTAAGTGAATGTACTGTGCCTTTTTGAATATAGACAGGAATTTTGTTTCATTAATTTCATTGAGTGAACTTGGCCAAGAGCTTAATTTGTTTTTGCTGTGAAGGCGTTTGAAAGCTTGTACTTAATCAAACCTTGGCAAACACTCGGATAATGTGGCTCAAATGAGTCGCTGTTTTATTTGAACTTCAAATTATCACCGATATCATGAAGCCAACAATAAAAGCCACAGAACTAAAACACCAACACGGAAGCTTTGCAGTTTAAACTGCTCTTTGACGCATCTGTGTCACAAGGGACAAATAGGTCTGACTTATTTTTGTTTCGCTCACTCTATCCTGGATAGGCACCTATTTAGGGATATGGTTGTCTTGGAAAAAGACCATTCCTGTTGTGATTTATTCATGACAGAATATATGGAAAAAACTCACTGTTTGAAAATTCGAAATGCTGGAACTTCTTACTCTTCTTATTTTAATTGACTTAACAGTGTTATGGCAGCTAGTAAGAAACGCATGCTAGCCACTGTAAGTGGGCAGCATTTTTTGTTCATTTTTTTTACTTGAAACATTTTAGAGAAGCAGATGTGATTAAAAAAACGTAATGTTTTTTTGATAATGTTTCTTTATAAATGTCAAAACAAAAAATGCCTGCCATCCTGAAAGTGAAGTTCAAACGGCTACTAAAGGACCACAGAACCAAAGCGGCTGTGCCTTTCGAACATGACCGCTTTGGTCAAATACGCATGCTAGTGTTTTGTGTTTTGGTCAAGGAGAGAAGATGAATGAATTGTTGCAGGCTTTGTTTTAATACAAACGTCCTCACTTTTCAAGCTGCGTGGCAGGCATGGCTCCCTTTTTCCATAGGTAGAGGCCGCGCGAAAGTTCATTTTGAGGTATTGGCAGACCTGACCATGGAATTTGTTGGGTTGGGCCTGACGTGAGTGCAGTTAGACAGGCCACCATTTTAGCTTGTGTTGGGCCCCACTTTTCTGTTAGTGGGCCAAACACCAGGTGTTCTCCTCATGGTACACAAATGCTGTCAGCTCCTGAAGTTTATCTGATTTGATGTGAACTAAACCGCTGGCCAAAGAGCCAGTTTTCTGCTTTTCTTAAAAGGAAGCATTTGAGTGGAGGAGAATTAAGGCATTTAACACAAGTGCAATAGATTTTCTTCTCAAGTGAGTTGTGCCTTGATTTATTATTACTTTTTTCTTAATTGATGAATTCAAGCAGATGTACTGACAGTATTTAGAACTTCAAGTTGAATGGTGCTACTTAAGTTAGGTCTATGCCCATGTATGTTGCGCCCATCACGTTTTACAAAGTTCTTTATAGCACATTTAGAGTTTTATATTACTGTCTTGAGTTCATGTGCTCAAGCTTCCAAATATTGTGTAATGACATATGATAAATGCAGCTTGTTTACAAAAGGGGAAGTGTTCTCAATATTTACCAGGATTTATTTGGGACCAGGGGGATTAGCAGTGGGGAATTTAGCTATTTGCACACAGATTTCTAGATTCTACTTTTGCTGCTAGTTTTGTGTAATTTATTAAGCATTTTTTGAGAAATATTTATTTTTATAAGCCTCAAAGTGATTCTTTGAAAGTTTCAAGAAACTTGACCAAAAGACAATACCTAAACACTGGCACTTGAATGTTGAATGTCACCTGTATGTGTGGAATTTCTATATTTTGGGTAGTGTGAGCTTTTTAATGTTTCAAACATGTTGGACTCGGTCAGTATCCTGAGCTGTTGAAGGCCAAACGGCCGCACATCGAACATTGGCACATGGAAGTACCAATTGGCTTTCAAAATTCAAAATGGGATTTGGGGGGGGGGAGGGGCATGCCAAGGTTTGGTATCAGAAAATAAATAAAAAAATTCCTTAGTTTCTGTGCAAAAATTGTCCAGATTCTCCAAATGTGTGCTTCTTTTTTTCTGTCTTTCAGATTGGCATTTGTTCTGTTGAAGTTTTAATTTAATTTTATTTTTTTCTGTCAATGTCTGGCACATGGCAATCTTAAACATGTGGTTAATATGTGTTGTATTTGCATAATGGCAACTCTAGGATTTGTCCTCTCAGGAGAAGCTGCAATTGTCCATGCTAGCAATAAGTCTTGGGGAACAGTGTATTTGAAACACTGAAATCATACTTCCTGCCCTCCATTCAAATGGAAATAGGTAATTAGCTTGCTCCCTGAGATGACACCAGAGATATTTAGATTTCGAATTTGCTTTATGTCGTAGCTTAGAGGCTATGCACTGCATGGGAGGACTCAGTTGTGTGTTTATTGTATTATTTTACCAAAATAAACAATTCTGATGCAAATTCCTTACAAATCAAGCATAATTTCTGAAATGTTTGATGTAGCAACACAAATGGGTAAAGCATTGTAACAGCTGTTCTTGGTGTGACCTGAACTTAAATGGAGTTGCTTGAAATGTGTTCACCCCAGTTTGTTTACAAAATAGAAAATCATTCTTTACCTAGCAAGTGTCCCTTGTTTTATTTCCTGTGCTTGCAATGGGTGCTTCTCCATATTGTGATTGGTAACTGTTGGTTTAACTGTTATAAAGCACCTCTCATTTTCATACATTATATTTTTGTCATGGTAGACTTAATTTAACTATGTTTCCTTTTGTATGTGATTGGAGCAAATGCAAATAAGAGTGATTACAGGACTAGACTAATTATCAAACATAATGGAAAAACCAAGAATCACTATGGTCTCTGGTCCAGTATAAATAATGCGTCCTAAACCTAGCGCTTTTATGTATTGTTACTGAGTCCTATTTGTCTGGCCATCATAAACTTTGATTGCAACATTGAGATATTGCAGAGTGCAGAGTTTCCAAAACGGGGGTTTGCGAGGGAACTTCAGGGGGTTCATGAGAAAGTGAATATGTAAATATATATTGGCTATATCAAGATATCATATGCAAGTAAAGACGCTGACTACCACACCTGGAGTTGCAACTTCGAATCCAGGGTGTGCTGATTGACTCCAGTCAGGCTTCCTAAGCAACCAATTGGCCCGGTTGCTAGGGTGGGTAGAGTCAGGTTGGGTTAACCTCCTCGTGGTTGCCATGTGGTTTTTGCTCTTGGTGGGGTGCATGGTTTCTATATATTTAGAAATGACCATTACAGCTGTTGGTAATTGAGTGTATGAGTTTTTTTTAAATGCTATTAACTATTTTTGTATGTCAAAGGAAATGTTATACTTAAGAGGTAAGTTTTGTCAAAGTAGATTAATAAAAAGCTGAAAATATATTTGTTGGTGAATTGCCATAGTATAAAACCTTGTAAATGAAATGGCCAAATACTAGCCATGATTTATTCAAGTATTTTTTCCCCAAATCAGTAGCTGTGGTATAAATGTGCAAGTGTGCCACTATCGACTAATAGCGATAGTAAAATTTGCATCCAAAATGGGAAATAATCCTAAATTGAACAAGGAGGTGGTGGCCGAGAGAAACCCTTTCCAAGTAAATGATCCATTTTTTTTTCTCCCCATGAAGTTATGCATTGAAGAAGCAACCTAAGCCTTTTAAGGTTTGAGGAAGTTGCAAGTCAGGTTTACCATTTAATATTTTATTGCAGCCTTGATATTTTAAATGTGGAATGGAATGGTAATCCAGTCATAGACAGTAGTTTTTATATCATGACAATTTAAGTGAAAAGTGACACATTTTACCCCACTCATTCCTAATATTACACTGGGGTGGTAGAATGGTGTGTAATGAAAGGTGTTAAGTGATACTTAGCAGATGTTGGGAGATGTTTCCTGAAAAGTTTAGTGTCATCCCATGACCACAGTCTGCTGGTTTATGCAAGGAGATTGCTGATTGTAATCTGTACCATTGAGGCCCAGCAGTTCATTTCTGCTCACCTTGATTTTAGAGTACTGCTTTAAACGGCTATAATCCCAGGATTTTTCTGCCATTAAGTGATGGGTTTCAGAAGGGGAGTGCTGATGTTAGTGGATGTGCACATATAAACTCTATAACAGATAGGATGCTTAATCCATTCATATTTTCCCTTGGAATGATGCAGTACCGACAAATGGTCATGTTGGGCAAACTTGTGGATTTATTATTTGTCAGTGCAGGAGAACCTTTACTGAAAACGTATGGCAGGTAAGTACAGTGTAGGAGGGTGGATTATGTATTGGTATAGTTTGGGCCTTATGTTGACATTCTGGGATCAGTTCAATGGTTGGGACTTTTGATGTAAGGGAAAATTTCCGTTTCATCTTGGTAGCAAGATGTAACACGGGCCAGTAGTTTTACATTTTCATACTTCAAATTTCATTAACTTGAATTGTCTAGTGGAATGTTTGAACTCATTTTGTAAAACCTGTCATGTTCATCTTCAAAAGTCACAGCTGAGAGAAACCAGTGATGTGTTTCATCATTATTGCTGGTAAGTAAAATTTTACATGAAGTACATTTTTTAATGGTGGATTTCTGTGAAGATGTAAACATTATCTTAACAGTCATGAACATTATATTTAAGATCAGCTTAGTGTTCTGCTGCAATGCAGTATCTATATGAATTCCAGGGAACAAACAATACCTGTTCTGTTTGGGTAATCTCTAATCTGTCCTGTTTTAATCATCATAATTTCATTGTGGAGAGCAGCTGCAGGACAGTGGGAGTCCTCTACCCCATGTGTAACGCATTCAATTATTCCTCCAGTGTCCGGTTGTGCTCTCTGTAATCTTTCATAGCTGCTCTGAGAGAACAAGCACACCTCATTTGCAAAGTGATTGCTTATGCTGCTTGACTAGCAGTTCATTTCTGTATGATTATCATAATGGGACTTTTGAGTGTTTAAGGTTTATTAAGGCTTGTGTAGTCTTAAGTAATAGTCATATCTGCAAACTGCTATCTAGTTCTAGTATAACCCATTGTGTTTGAAATGGAAAACAGTTCAGCATCAGTGTGATATAGATACAAATGCAAAATGTGTGATAAATATTTAGAATAAATAAGTCCCTCAAACTGTGTTCACACTAGAGTCTTGGCCACAATTTTGCCATCTGGGAAAAATTTGGCAAAATTGGCAATTTTTGTTTACCAGCATCCAATTAATTGCCTTTGCGATTTAAACTTTTAATTTTGGATCGCAATTGTGCAGTGCGACTGTTCCTACGACAGCCAGATATGACACCCAGTAAATCCTGTCAATCAGGATGACTGGGTCCAGTCTTGGCTACAATATGTACTACAGTCTGACACTGACGCACAGTGTGCCATGGTTTTTCCCCAAGATCGTTTTGGGATCATCTAGTACAGTCTAACCAGCAACAAATGTAAAGGATTGTAAAAATCGTATAGTGTGCACCTGGCTTAGATGAACACGTAAGAGAACATTCTGACTAGATTACAATGTCTTTATTGCATGTTGTGATTAAGCAGCACCCTCTAACACCACTCTTTTCCCGTTTCTCAAGTGTACTTGATCCTCCTCACCCCTCATGCCCTAGCCCTGTGGGCCTGCACACGCTCCTGCCCTCCTAGTTGCATCTGTACTCAGGAGAAGAGCTGCAGTGTCCTCTGTGACCATATCAACATGGTGGACCTGCCCAAAGAATTCCCCTGTGAGGCATCCTCCATCAACCTGGACAAGAACAGCCTCAAGTTTTTGTCTGAGCGGGCATTTGGCACACTGCCTTCCCTCAAGTCACTCTCACTTGACCACAACAACATCTCCTTCATCACACCAGGCGCGTTCAAAGGGCTTCCCAACTTGGTGGAGCTCAAAATGGCCCACAATGATTACATCCGTTATCTGCATACCCGCATCTTCACATCACTCAAACGCTTGGTTCGTTTGGACCTTTCTGACTGCAACCTCTTCAACATGCCAGACCGCATCTTCCTTGAGCAAATTTCTCTAAAAGAACTGCTGTGCTTTCAAAACAACTTCCGCCGCATTCCTGGTGCAATACGAGGGATGGAAAACCTCACACACGTCTACTTGGAGCGCAACAAGATTGAAGCAGTGGCCTACAACTCTTTGCTAGGCCTAACCAACCTCAAATACCTTAACTTGCAGGAGAATCACATAAATGTGATCCATGATGAAGCCTTCAAAGATCTAGTGCACCTGGAGAACTTTTACCTGAATGATAATCTGTTGGTTGACTTACCCCAGCAGGCTTTCAAGGGCCTAAGCAATCTGAAAATATTGAACCTGGGTGGAAACCTACTGACCAATGTCTCCAAAACATGGTTCAGTGACCTGGTAGAGCTGGAAGTGCTCTACCTGGATCGAAACCGCCTGTCCTATATCGAGGAGGGTTCCTTTGAGAACTTGACAAGCCTCATGACGCTGCACCTCAACAGCAACAATCTGTCATCTTTACCCTTTTCCGTCTTTCAGCCCATCTATTTCATCGGGCGCCTGTATCTCTTTCGAAACCCCTGGGAGTGTAGCTGTGATCTGGAGTGGCTGAGAGAGTGGATGGAGAGTTATAAGCTGGTGAGAGACATTCCATGTGCATCCCCTTCCTCGGTTGCTGGCTTGGATCTGATTAAGGTGGTCTACGCCCATCTGAACGGCACTTGTCTGGATCCACCAGAGCTCAACCTGACCACAGCTCTTCCTGACTATCCAACCACCGAGAACAAGTTCAACAGCCTAATTTCCAAACTGCTACACCAGGAGTTCAGAGATGAGATGATCAACTCAACGGACAGCCTGAGGAATGGCACCCAGCAGGATCCAGCTGAGAGTCAGGTTTCTTCTGGGTATGGACTGTTCGGTGCTCCTCATACTACGTTTCTTCTTATATTTCTATTTCAAGCCCAGATTGGCTTTCTATCTGACAGCAGTAATGTCTCTTGAGAGTCAGGTGAATACCAAAAGGGATGAAAGGCATTCTAGAATGGAAGTAAGCTGTGCTGAAATGTTCTTGCCTTGAGTGGTGGGTTTTCTCATCCTGAAAATGAAATTCTGGAATACCTAATTAAATTGATGATGATCGTCTCAATCTCTTTAAATGAATGGAAACTCTTCCATGAATTCAATAAAAAAAAAAAAAAAAAAAAAGAGCATGTTGTAAGCCAATGAGACCAAAAGACTTCCTTGTGTTGCCAACATGGGATGATCCATTTCTGTTAAAGGATCGTTGAGGGGCATTTTAAGCACTTTGTGTGAACTGTAACATTTTATACCATACCTACTGTACATTTTGTCAAGCACTCTTGGCATTACACATTTATAATATGAACAAGTTTATACATTTTCTATTTCATATTGCATAACTTTGTAACTTTTGTGTCTGAGATTTGACTGATAAAGCTTCTCGCTGTCATTTCAGCAGATGGCATAATACGCTGTCCTTTTTTGTGGTTAATTGCACTGGGTAAGTTTCCAGTTCTAGAAAATGCATTAGCCCTCCTCTTCCGTAAAGCTTAAGTGCACTCGGTAATGCTAGCTGCTTCATATCATAACAAAAACTGAATTGACTTTATCATTGCGTTTTGCTTGTACCTTCTCTATCCAGGGCAAAACAATAGACCATTTATTGAAGGATGATGCCACACTCAGAGCCCAGATCTATTGACTCAACATTACAGAATGTAATACACATTTATGAGATTTGTGTGTGAAAAACCTTAGTATTTGTGCTTTAAAAATGATTTTTTGTTAACTTGTGGTGTAATACTTTGAATAAAGATCATTGCATAAAGTATTAAGTAAACTGACTGAAAATCAATGAAAAAAGATTTGGTATGGTGCTGCAATTGGTGATTCATGGTCATCCTTAACTGCATTTTTAATGTAAAGGTGCATTTTGTTATTCTGACTTTTAATGCTAGAATTAATATGTTGTTAAGCCTGACATATCAGGAAGAACTCACATAGGAAAAGTAATTTAAAGGGATAGTTCACCCAAAAATGAAAATTCTCTCATCATTTACTCACCCTCATGCCATCCAAGATTTGTATAACTTTCTTTCTTCAGCAGAACACAAAGATTTTTAGAAGAATATTTCATCTCTGTAGGTCCATACAAAGCAAGTGAATGGGTGGCAAAATTTTGAAGCTCCAAAATCCACATAATGGAAACATAAAGGAACTCAAGGTGACTCAAATGGTTAAATCCATATCTTCTGAAGCGATATATGTGTGGGTGTACCATCTGGGATGCCAGGATGGTGAGGAAATCATGAGATAATTTTCATTTTTGGGTGAACTATCCCTTTAAGTTCAGCGCACAAGGAATGTACTTAAAGTTTATGTCTTTTATTCAATGCGTCAAGTTAGAGCACCGCCTTTTTAAAGACTTTCATAGTAAACTGGTCAATAAACAACCTTTTCAAACTACCTTGAAACTATTTTATTTTCCCCTAGACAAAAAGTCTAATTTAAAAGTCTGTTTGGTACCGCCATAGTTGACTTTAAACCATCATTTTCAAAATTGCCAAATTGCCATTTTAAAATAGGATCTATTGACAGATAATGGCTGAAGGGGTAAAAAAATAGCATTTTCATTCAAAACCGAAAGCTGTTCAGCACAGCAAAATTTTGCTCCCCATATTTAATTCAGATTCCATTGTTTTTGTTGAGTCTAACTCATTCTTTCAGTTCAACATAAGAAAAGAGTTTCTCAATGTTTGTGTAAGGTTTATAGGGCAGCTAAATGGAGACGGCTAAAGTGAACAAATCCCTCTAGGTTCAGCAGGTGAAATTTGTGGCTCTCCCATTCTCTCCAATGTGTGTTACAACAGTTTGAAAGCTGGCATTCCCAACTTCTCATTATGACAGAAACAGTGGTGAGAAGTGAAGTTTCCTTAAGGAAAAATGCAGTTTTATATTAGTTTTGAGTGGAGCAGAGAGTTTAGAGCAAGGGAAAGACTTCATAGATTTGGAAATGTGTTTTGCATTCAAGGCACGTTTGGTACACAAAGCAAGCAAGCATTACTAAATAGCCTTTGGTAACACCCCGCCTCTTTTTTTTTCTATTATATATAGAAATACCTTCTATATAGTATATAGGTACCATTGGTCAAACAAACATATAAACTGTCTGCCTCACTCTCAAATACTGGGCATTGATCCCAATTGCAGTCATGCAGTGTCGGATGAGCAGGCGTGACCTATCACAGCTGCTGGGAAAAATTCAGAAAAACAAAATGGTGGTAGACGAGTGAAAAGTTTCCATTCACCCGCGTCTTTGTCAACTCACAGAGATGCCAAGCAAAAGAGCAGGATAACACAACAAAGCACAGAGCAGAGGACACAGAGTTCTTCACCACATAAAATGAAATATATATATTTTTTTAAAAACACGCTCATACTGAAGAGCTGCTCTGTCATCAGCAGAGACATTCATACAGGGCAGTTTGAGTGAACAGTTTGCATTAACAGAACGATTCAGATGAACAGACTGGGTCGTCTTATGCCACGCAGTTCATGGGCGCACCTCTTTCTCCAACAACTGCACAGACTAAAAATTGTTTTGATTTGATTCAGCTCAATTAAAACATTAATGCTCTCAAATGACACATTTCTGAAATGGTGGAAGTTTTTTTTTGTATTAATTTTCATCCTTACCCCCTTAATTTTACAACAAATAAAAATTTAGACCATTTACAAACACGTTACTACATGATTGGTAAAAATAAATTTGTTTACAAAGTTGCCATAATTCAAAGGATGTGCATAGGTCTTTTCATCATAGATTTCTTTTTTTGTCACTGGCTCCACTTGTTTGAATGTGTTTGTCCAGACGAATGGAATGTTTTCGGTTGTGGATGACAGTCTGAACATGGATAACACTGACAGCATGGAAGCTTGTGAATATTCACATGCATGAAATTTCATTCAAATCTATAAAACATTTATGCAGGCCTTTAGAGAGACAGTATCCATGTGTAAAGAAGGATGAATTGGGGAAAACATAAAAAGTTTTAAAATGAAAGCTAAATAACTAGTAACTCAGTGGGTTGGACTGTATAAAGCTGCTGGGGTCTGTGCACGGATAATGTGGGGATTATGTATGATGGCCGAGTTAATGGATGGGTTGGACAGATAAAAGTGATGAGGATTCCACCACAGTAATACTGCACTTTTGCTCCGATACCAACAGAAAAACAGTCAAAAAATAATTTGTATGTATATTAAAAAAATAATTTTAGAATAATAAAAACATTCAGGACACTACAGCATGGAGGATACTGTCTCTTTAAAACAAATGTCTACAAAATGTTGCCTTCTAGCTATATAGACATGACAATATTTAGTAATCCATTTTATTGATCTTTTTATTGATACAACACTACGTCTAGGTAGTATGTGAGGGGCCAAGACTGGGCTCACTGCAGGGCTTGTACATCCATGTAGTTGAACGTCAGAGATGGTGTTCCCTTCTATTTTCATCAAGGGAAAGTTTTGAAGTTTTTGTGGAGATGCATTGCAAAGTTTAAGGTTGGGAGGGGCGTAAGGTTATAGGCTTGATGGGCATGCCTTGGACTGCTGTTTTAATAGACCCAGGACACAGGCACCCACTGGGCAGTGGTGCAAACCAGGTCTATGGCCTCCTCCAGGAGCCGAATAGTCTCATCAATTTCATTATTGATGATGGTTTGGTCAAAATAGTGTGCATATGTTTTCTGAAGGATCTCAGACTCCTTCTGCAGCCTCTGTAATGACTCATCCTGCAGAATGAAAAAAGAAAAATGAGCAAGACAGCAGACAAGAGATAAAGGGGGTTTAAGGGAAGGTACAGAAACTCAGAGACCTTTTGAAAGATCAATGAAGGTTCATGGACAGATACTGACCATGTGGCCATACAAACTTTATCAGAATATGAGGACATCTGATATACAATAGCCTCAAAAATTATTTGGACAATTGTGGACACTTAAAATGACTTTTATTACATTAGATATAAAATATCAATATATTTGTATGAATGAAGAATGAAGTCAGTTCCCCTGAAGTTCATGCAGGTGTCCTAGCAGAGTAACCACTGGTATAGTTCATTACATTAACAACGGAATAGTTTCACAAAATCTGACAACCAGAAAGTGTCCAAAAACTTGTCTTTTGTATGAACAATATTTCTATATACAATATTTTTTTAATAATTTGAAACCTAACCAACATTTCTTTTTGAGAGTGTTTTGCTTGAAAAATGTGCATGTGCTATCTTTCTTTAAAGGAATAGTTATAATGGTATAAAAATAATGGTGATCAGACCTTTGTAGCTCCAAAAATAACAAAGGAAATACAAGTAATAAGTAATCCATAAGACTCCAATGGTTAAATCCATATCTTCAGAAGCAATATAATAGGTCTGGGTGAATAACAGATCACAATTTAAGTCCTTTTTTACTCTAAATCTCTACTTTCACTTTTACATCTGAAAGTCACATGTGGCGCCTGTTTAGTTTCACTTTCACATCTGAATGTGAAAGTGGAGATTTAGATTAAAAAATGACTTAAATATTGTTCTGTTTCCCACCCACACCTATTATATAGCTTCTGAAGATATGGATTTAAACATTGGAGACTTATGGATTAATTCTTTTTCCTTTATGTGATTTTTGGAGCTACAAAGTTCTGATCACCATTCACTTGCATTGTATGGACCTACAGAGCTGAGATATTCTCCAAAAAAAATCTTTGTTTGTGTTCTGCTGAACAAAGAAAGTCATACACATCTGGGAAGGCATGAGGCTGAGTAAATGATGAGAGAATTTGAATAACTATCCCTTTAAAATAAATGCTAATTGGCTTGATATTTTTTCACATAATGCAAGGCACTCATGCATTTTAAGAGTGGCTAAAGAGTCCAAATATTTTTAAAGGCTACTGTATTATCCGAAAGGTAAGAGCAGCTATAAACAGCTACATCAGGGAGTATTAGGGAGGCTGGTACTAGAGCATATGGAGAAATTATATACAGGTACTATTTAGAAAAACTGAAGTATTGGGATGTGAATCATGGTTTTCTTAAAAATCTTGAAAAGCCATCTGTCCAATTGACCTTAGTTATAAAGGTCATGAATGAAATGGACCGTATTTGGGTAAAGCTTTGTGGGCACTAGAACCAAGCTGACTTCCTGTCATACTCACAGGCAGCTTCCTGCACCATCTGGGAAGCTGAGTGCGATGTAAGGGAAGTAATTAAAACATGAGCCGAAACAAAAAGTGCTTGCAAAAAGAAAACAGACCTGCTGGACAAAAATTTAAACTGTTGAAGGCAAAGCAGTTAGATGTTGTTATAAAACTAAAGTGACACATGCTTGACACAGGGTTAACGTTAAAAATGGTTTGATCTCTGAGAAGGGTGCGTGTGTATTGCATGTTTTGGATGATGTATGATCTCACCTCATTCATGCCAGGGGTGATGTTTGGCGCAGCAATGAAAACCACATAGGGAGCAAATTCAGATGTCCTTAACACCTTCAGTGCCTGAGATGAATGAAGCACAAGACTCGATCACTTGAAGTTTACACTTTCTAGAAGTTTAAGGAAGTTGTATTGCATGTCTTTTAACTTTAAAGTCATCTATATGCTATTGTACTCCTAAAATATGACAGAAATGAACTTTTAGCATATATACAGTATGCTTTTATAATTTCCTATTCTAGGAAAACTGACCCTAAATACTGATGACTCATCTTGCATTGGACATATTTTCTTCAGACAAATGCTTTCTAGAATGATTACATCCCTCCCCCTAATACCACCTGCAACCATGTAGAAAATAATGATTCATAGTTGTGATGTAAACTAAAGGCTATTGCCTATTTTAAAAAAGGAGGGTGAGCCCTTTAATATGTCCTGCCCAAACTTCCGGTTTTAACAAGAAATACTTCAAAACAGGAAGGAAAACTGTGCTTGTGATTTCATGTGGTCTGTAATGTTCAACCATCTTTTCGATTAATTAATAATGTGGGCAGTTAAAGCAGACCCTGCATAAAACATTCACCTGTGGCTCTACGTCCAATATGGCTACGAGTCCCTGCTCATGGATCTTGCGTATCGTCTCCAAGCGTGTGCCGTACATTGCGTCCTCGTGGCTACCGTACTCCAGGTAATCGTTGTTAGAGATGTCCTGCATCATTTGGTCGTGAGATACAAAGAAATAATTCTTGCCGTTCTCTTCATCTTTCTTTGGAGGTCTGGTCGTATCTTTTGGGGCAGAATTTTGACATTAGTATTCGGTTTTCAGTTCAGTTAAGCAGTTACAAGTGTTACAGTGTGCTGTTACGTGGAATGGGGTAAGCAAATCTCTCTGGGTGTTTGGTGATGAGTGTGTTCTTGATGTGTCTTCTGCCAACGCCATGGGCACCTGCCAGTTGACAACAACAAACGTAAGCACCATATGCTTTGTGCCATCTAACAAAAGTAAGGTGTGGAATTAAACCCAGATGTACATACACACCTAGTAACACTAATGTTTTCCTCTTGAACGCCGGCAACTTCACAACTTCCTCATATGTGACGAGATCTAGTTGATCGAACACTTGAAGAAACAGAAGATTGTTATTTAAAAAGGGGAGGGATTGATCCTAAATGTTATTACAATAGTTAAACTTAAACATTTCAGTTGTGTCAAACATGGTTAAAAATCTGGAATCTTCTATCTAGAAAGGAGGATGCTTTGGCTAATGCTGTAGTGATTCTTCTGTTTGCGCCCAAGAGAGCTGAACGTGACTGGGACTATGAGGACGATACAGGTGTTTGGCTGCTTATGTAACACTACAGGCCTGATGGGGGTTTGAATGACTGAGTGAAATTCTATCTCCACTGTACCAAAGTGGCATCTATCAATGCAGTACAGAAACAGAGCTGAGAGAACACATCGTAGCTGCTCACAAAAGTGCTGTCGCCCAACATCCCAACTGGGAAACTTGGCAGATTGGATCACAGGAATGATGGTAGCCAAATTAAGCTGGCCTGTGAACAGGATTGATCGAAATCCTTGACCAGAATAACATTGATTACCACTGTATCTAGGGGTGAATTTACACTTGGTCACTTCATGCGTGTTTACTGATCGGATGGCTATTCGATCATTAAAAGACCAAGTGTAAATGCCTTTAAAGACGGATTCGAGACAGATATATATCAGATCACTCAAACCACCTCTGGAGTTGGTTTGAGATGCATTCCATTTGAAACTCAGTCAAGTGTAAATGCATCTGGCTGTTCAACCCACATATGTAAACTTGTGAAAATGTGAAATATAACAGCTGTTACTGAGTATTTGCATAGGGCTCGTGTTGCACAATAAATAATATCAAATTAAGAAACAAATGGGCATTCTATGGAACTTTTTTCTTAATTTATTTGATGCAGATCGCTGGTGAAATAAACTAAACACTAACAATGAGTGATGCGCATAGGCATATTTTACCTATGACAAGCCACGAGGGGAAAAATACACAGCGCACACACGCAGATACCCGCATGTGTAACGGAAGCCAGCTTGTACGTGATAGCTGTGTGGTATCTGTAAACCTCACTCACATGGCCTCAAGAGGCACACTAGCGACTGAGGCTAAAGGCTGTAGCCTCCATATGGAGGAGACACACTGATGTGGTCAAGTGTAAATGGAATATGCTTATTCAATCGGATAGCAATCTGATCAGGAAAAACACAAAGTGTAAATACCCCATAGAACATTAATATTGCATACCTGAGGCTGCTCCAAAAAGGTTTGAATAAGCATAAGTGCAAATAAGATTTGAGAGCTGCAGCGAAGGGGAAGATTTTCTTTGTGAATAAAAACTTAAATTTTGATCTGTTTCTCACACAAAACAAAGTAGCATTGCTGTTGTGAAAACTTGCACAGGGATATAGCACTATGCTATTTGTACCATAGTGTTACTATTGCATAATAAGAAAGACTGGCTACTGTGTGCATGCGGAGGGTGTTGAGGGGAGATGTGTGTGTGCTTGTGCTGTGCAGGAGACACTGAGTTGACTTGGGAAACATGAGCCTTCTGTGTCACTTCCACGTGGAATGCGATCCCAGCACTCATCTCTCCCTTAAATGATATGTCCCCCTTTCACATGACATTGAGTATGCAGCTCTATAAATGTAGGATGCTTAATTAATCTGCACACAGAGAAGCCTCATGTTGTGCTATGGATCAGTAAATATAAATGCACAAGGATCACAAGGTTAAGAGAATACAGGCTCAAAAATTCAGCACAATACAATAAATTAACAAAGGTAAACCATTAACACCACACAGACTTTTAAACACACACAAACAAAAAAGCTCTTTAAGTGTTGATTTCATAACAGAAAAATGCAGGTTGCCAAAAAAGTAAAGGTGGGGGGAAAAAAAAACCTATTTCAAGCATTGCTATACACTGATCAGCCACAACATTACAACCACCGACAGGTGAAGTGAATAACATTGATTGTCTCATTACAATGGCACCTGTCAAGGGGTGGGATATATTAGGCATCAAGTGAAAAGTCGGTTCTTGAATTTCATGTGTTGGAAGCAGGAAAAATGGGCAAGCGTAAGGATCTGAGCGACTTTGACAAGGGCCAAATTGTGATGGCTAGACAACTGAGTCTGAGCATCTCCAAAACAGCAGGTCTTGTGGGGTGTTCCCGATATGCAGTGGTTAGTACCTACCAAAAGTGGCCCAAGGAAGGACAACCGATGAACTGGCGACAGGGTCATGGGCACCCAAGGCTCACTGATGTGCGTGGGGAGTGAAGGCTAGCCCATCTGGTCCGATCCCACAGAAGAGCTACTGTATCACAAATTGCTGAAAAACTTAATGCTGGCCATGATAGAAAGGTGTCAGAACACACAGTGTATCGTAGCTTGCTGTGTATGGGGCTGCGTAGCTGCAGACCGGTCAGAGTGCCCATGCTGACCCCTGTCCACTGCCAAAAGCACCTACAATGGGCATGTGAATGTCAGAACTGGATCATGGAGCAATGGAAGAAGTGGCCTGGTCTGATGAATCACGTTTTCTTTTAGATCATGTGGACAGCCCAGTGCGTGCACATCATTTACCTTGGTAAGCGATGGCAGCAGGATGCACTATGGAAAGAAGGCAGGCCGGCAGAGGCAGTGAAATGCTCTGGGCAACATTCTGCTGGGAAACCTTGAATCCTGGCATTCATGTGGATGTTAATTTGACACATACCACCTACCTAAAGATTGTTGCAGACCACATACACTCCTTCATGGCAACGGTATTCCCTGATGGCAGTGGCTTCTTTCAGCAGGATAATGCACACTGGCACACTGCAAAAATTCTTCGCGAATGGTTTGAGGAACATGACAAAGAGTTCAAAGTGTTGACTTGGCCTCCAAATTCCCCAGGTCTGAATCCAATTTAGCATCTATGGGATGCGCTGGACAAGTCGATCCATGGAGGCCCCACTCACCTTGCAGGACTAAAAGGATCTGCTGCTAAAGTCTTGGTGCCAGATACCACAGGACACCTTCAGAGGTCCTGTGTAGTCCATGCCTCGATGGGTCAGAGCTGTTTTGGCGGCACGAGGGGGACCTATATGATATTAGGCAGGTAGTTCTAATGTTGTGGTTGATCGGTGTATTTTTCCTCACAATAACATATATATATATTCTAACGACAAGTCTCAATATTCGTAATTACATATTTGCACATTAATATTTTTGGCAAAAAAGAGATTGAGCAAGTGTGCAAGAAGAAACATACTGCGTTATTATTTCAAAGAACGCTCTCTTTTTAACCAAAATGCAAACTCAGAACGAGCTAAGATAATGTCAAGAGTATTTGTGTAATGATAAACACGCTGGAAACAAGATATGCAACTATTCCCTCGTGTTTTATTTTTTTTTACTGACATGTATTTGCTCTACACAAAGCAGTAAGCTCAGCACTTGATGTGCAAAGCAGCAAAGTCCAATAAAGATGAACGAGAAACAAGTTAGTAAAAGATTGCAATATAATCAGTTTTGAGTTGCAACATATTAATCAAAAACAAATTGCAAAATTGCCAAACCCAGATATCTATATATATTGCATCACAGGCACCTGCTGATCCCCACCCCTACTAATAAGCAAAGCTGGATTTAGGTTTAATAAAATCATCACAGCAAAGGTGTTGATTGAGATAGACAGAGAGAGGAAATGAAGCAGAGGCTGTATGCCACACAGAGTTACTTACATGCACAGCGCCATTGGTTGATAGACAGCATGTAAAATGGACAGAGTCATTGAGTTATGGCTCAGTTAACAGAACATAAGTAAACACAGAGAACAACAATTGTGCTGGAAGCATAGAGACATAACAGAAATCATCCAGTGGCCATCCGTGAGCTCAGGCTGATCTGGATGGGGTTTCAGAGGCATGAGCGACGCCAGGCTCTAAATAATGGAACATGCATCTGTAATTCACAGCAATGCACTTGCATATCAAATCTGATATCTTAAAGCTGCAATAAAAGTGTGGAATTCTGAGGTTTTTGTGATAATCTGGAAAGGAATAGAATTTGCATTCACAGAATGAGTAATTTTAAATTACAGTAACGGAATATATCACAATATTGTAATTTTCTAGAAAAGCAAAAAACAAAAACAAAAAACAAAAACACAAAAAAAACAATCATAAATAAAATGCCTATTTTTGTCTAATCCAGGGCATTAAATACTATACAAATCACAGGTACTTCTTTTCAGTTGATAATTTTCTCTTTTTAATAATTTCTTTCTTGTCTTGACTTGTTTGAAACATGCATCACTCTATTTTCACATTACTCCATGTTTCTTCATTGTTCTCACGCATGAATAACACAAAGTAGTACTGCCCACTGATAACTGTGCAAAGATGTCTGCTGTGGTATAAATTATATAGCAAAATCTCTACCGTCTGACAATGTTCTACCATCACACATTATATCTAATCCCTCCCAGTCCTGCACTTTGCTGTGTGGTTGCTAGGTAGTTGCTATGGTTTTCTGGGTGGTTGCTGACTGGCATTAGTATCCATGATATTCTGGTCCCAGGATCAAGTTACACCTTCAGTTTAAATCTATGATGATTTTTTTTTGTACACATTTACAAAAATACATTTGGTTGCTTAGAAGAATAATAGTGCACCTCTCCTCCACAAGCCACACAATTTGAAGTATCATTCATGTCTGTAGCACAAAGTGCGGGACAAGTTACGAGGGAAAGTTTCCTGAAGTTAGGGGTTTATTCAAATTCTAGACCTTAAGTATGAGCAACAGTAGTAGTGATGCTTGCCATAGTAACCATTAACGCTTCTGAAGTAAAATAAAATGTATTCTAGTGGTTTTACTATGTAGAATGAAAAGTGGTTTTAGACTGCAATGATTAGAATGGAAAAGAGCAAGGATGGGGCTTATAGGACATCAAAACTGTATTGGGCTAAGCCACCAATGATCCCTTTCTGCTTTTACACACTACTGACAAAAGCACTTCCTGACTTGTCGATATGCACATGCCAGTAATTAGAAGTGGTTTATACACTTTACAAGCCTATTGCTGCAGCAAAATCTCTGCGTTCTTTGTCTTGGGTCTTCCAAAGTCTGGGCCTTCTGTGGATGAAATTCTCCTTGTAAAGGACAACCCCTCTTTCCAATTGCTTCCCAGTGGAAAGTCCCCAACCATATGCTTCCCATTTTCCTTCCTCAATTGATCTGAAGCTAAGCATTAGAGCTCATCTGAAGAAAAAAAACCCCAAACTCTTACAAGCCCCCTGCCTCAAAATTTGTAACAAGACCTGACAAGAGGATGTACTACACTTAAAAGTCCCATTGCATGCCTCTGGCTGAGTGAGCTTAAATCAGACTCACTAAAGTGGGGCACTGGGCTCAGGAGGGATTATGTCTGATCTGCCTTCCCCACCATAATTGGTTGAGGGGGGCCATGCTCACCACAGCCTATTTGATGAACTAAGTGATTGGGTGCTCGGTTCAGAGAACACTGCGATTCCACCAGCCCAGATCGAATAAGATATACGGTTAACCCTTTTTTGGCCAGAAACATACTCTATGCAAGCATGTACATGCTTGGCCAATGTATTGCAAGTGCGCAGTCCTGTTGTACACACAATACTTAATGTGCGCTCTTGCATAACTGTGGCAGTAACAAACTTAAGTTCTTAAGGGGGTGATAGAGTTACCTATAGATGTCTGTGTGCAATTAAACCAGATGTGTTATTATTCAGGTAGCTAGTTATAAAGATGTCGACAGTTTAGCAAAGTTTGACTAATTTTCTCAGCAAGATTCTCCTCCATAACAGCAGCAGTAGTGAGAAACTTGACTGCAGAAGTTGATGCCAGTCCCACAATGACACCACTTGCAGCAACACTGCTTGCAACACATGCTTGCTTTGCTTGAAGCAATAGTTCACTCCAAAATGACAATTCTCTAATTATTTACTCACACTTATGCCATCCCAGATGTGTCTGACTTTCTTTCATTTGCTGAACTCAAATGAAGATTTTTAGAAGAATTTCTCAGCTCTTTTGGTCCATACAATGCAAGTGAATGGGTGCCCAAAAAAAAAAAAAAAAAAAAAATGTCACACAAGTCACCATAATAGTAATCCATAAGACTCCAGTGGTTAAATCAATGTCTTCAGAAGTGATATGATAGGTTGTTGATTTTTTCCCCTTTTTCACCCAATTTGGAATGCCCAATTCCCAATGCGCTTTTAAGTCCTCGTGGTCATGTAGTGATTCGCCTCAATCCGGGTGGCGGAGGACGAATCCCAGCCGCCTCCGCGTCTGAGACCGCCAACCCGCGCATCTTATCACGTGGCTTGTTGAGCGAGTTGCCACGGAGACATAGCGCATGTGGAGGCTTCATGGATCCACCGCGGCATCCACGCTCAACTCACCACGCGCCCCACCGAGAACGAACCACATTATAGCGACCACGAGGAGGTTACCCCATATGATTCTACCCTCCCTAGCAACCGGGCCAATTTGGTTGCTTAGGGGACCTGGCTGGAGTCACTCAGCACGCCCTGGAATTCGAACTAGCGAACTCCAGGGGTGGTAGCCAGCATCTTTTACCACTGAGCTACCCAGGCCCCCTTCACATTCTTCTACTTGTGTTTTTGGTGATTCACATTATTCATGCACACTGCCCCCTACTTTGCAGGGAGAAGAATTTCTAGCAAAAAACGACTTATATGTGGATCCGTTTCTCACCCACATCTATCGTATCACTTCTGAAGGAATGGATTAAAACCCTGGAGTTGTATAGATTACTTTTATGTTGCATTTATGTGCTTGTTGGAGCGTTAACATTTTGGCACCCATTCATTTGCATTGAATGGACCTACAGAGCTGAAATATTATTCTAAAATCTTAATTTGTGTTCTGCAGAAGAAAAAAGTCATACACATCGGATATGGCATGAGGGTGAATAAATGATGAATTTTCCCATTTGAACACAATTTACAACGATGCGTGAAATTGAAGGGTTTGCATTAACACACTTGTGTGGGGTACATTTCTGGCCTTATAGTTGGAGGTCTTGTTACTGTGTCTACAATGTAAGCTATGACTGTTATTCTGATTTTCATCTTTAAGAAGCTCACCTCTACACCATTCCACACTATCAAGGAGGTCTTGACATGGAAACAGTTATGGCATCGTTTAACATCAAGTGCTCAAAGGTGGTAACCTGACCCTGAGCTTGCAGAGTAAGCAATGGTTATTACACACTGAAGTAGGGCCTTATTTACTTGCTTATATAAGATGTTAAATGCAGTGGGGTGAAAAGCACCATGCCTATAACAAGGTCATGTAATTGCTGCCTTTCATATGGTCAGGACCATTTTATTAAGAGGTTGTAAAATTTACACCTAGTTACGGTTGAGAGCATGTACATAAGTGTAGCAGCAGAAGAAGTCTGTGTGTTGGATTGGAATTTAAGCCATTGGGGAAGACATGAGTATCTCCTGAACACATTAATGTATTTTACAGTGACATATGAGTCAGTGCAGAGACACACTCCATCTTTCTCTTTTTCTTTCCCCTGGCCTTCTACCAGTGGCTCTTGGCACCTGAGCTCAAAAGTCCATAAACTCTTGCGGAAAACATGGGTGTCTCACTTACAGTCTTTGCGGTCCCCGTGAGAACACGCGCACACAGAACCACACTTGTCGCACAGGTGTGTTCATTAGCCAGGTTAACGAGACAATGAGCTAGGTTTCCACTGTGGCTGCCTTTAATGAGGCCCTATGGCACTCTAAATAAATTTAAACCAGACTCAAGCTCTGGTGCTCTCTTAAGGTGACAGTGTGGTCTGGGACAGCAGGCGAAATCAGACACACAGCTACTTGGCTATGTGGTTGGCACAGGTCACCCTGCTATTTGTGGAAGTGCTGCAGTCAGGGCCTTGGGTTATTTGAGCCAGACAGCATAGGGCCCTGTTACCTGCACATACCCACCACACGGCACACAGAGATGCTTCCTAAAGCTGTGGAACTAATGTCTGAATCATTCCATGGAGACAGTTTCAGCAACAGCTGCTGACAACTATCCCATGAGTGTAAAAGTCAGCTTTTCATTGAAAAGCAGGAACTAATATACAGTATAAACATAATACTAATGAAAAGACTGTCACTCTCGTATAGTGAGTGATAATGAGAGATAAAAATGATATACTCTACCGGTCAAAAGTTTTGAAACACGACTGAAATGTTTCTCGTGATCTTAAAAATATTTTGATCTGGAGACACATATGCTTAAATGTTTAAAATTAGTTTTGTAGACAAAAATATAATTGTGCCACCATATTAATTTATTTCATTATAAAACTAAAATTTAATAAAAAATAAAATAAAAAAAAGTTTCTGAAATTGATGACTTGGACCAAATAATAAAGAAAAGCAGCCAATAAGTGCCCAACATAGATGGGAACTCCTTCAATACAGTTTAAAAAGCATCCCAGGGTGATACCTCAAGATGTTGGTTAAGAAAATGTCAAGAGTACATGTCTGCAAATTCTAGGTAAAGGGTGACTACTTTGAAGATGCTAAAATTTAACACAGTTTTGATTCATTTTGGATTTTGTTTAGTCACAACATAATTCCCATAGTTACATTTATGTTATTCCATAGTTTTGATGACTTTACTATTATTCTAAAATGTGAAGAAAAAAAATTATAATAAAGAATAAGTGTTTCAAAACTTTTGACCGGTAGTGTACATGCATTCTTCTTGAAGGGGTTCCACTTGGACTGAGTTGGCAATAGGCATCAGCTGGTAACAGGAGCTTGTTACATAACAGGTGATAGCATACAAGCTCCAGAGATTCCGTAAAGGAATAGTTCACCCAAAAATGAAAATTCTCTCATTAATGCAAGTACATGGGTGCCAGCACTTATAAAATATAACTTATTTAAATATGACGGTCCAAAAGTCATATTTAGGCAACATAAAAGTAATCCACACAACTCCAGTCGATCAATGAATGTCTTCTGAAGCGAATCGATAGCTTTATGTATGAAACAAGTCGATAATTAAATTAATTTTAAATCGGCGCTTTTAACTTTAAATCGGCTCTGATGCTGTTTGAAATGGGCGAACTCTCGTGTGACATTCGTTCTTCTGTTGTAAATATGCGGCACTTCCGAATTATCGCATGAACTCGCCGACGCGCTTACGTCACGCAACAGCTACATGATGCGCCAACTGCTGGCAGGAAGCGCTTTTTAAAAGTTAATAACATTTTAATTATCAATTAATTTTTTACACAAACTTATCGATTTGCTTCAGAATACATTCATTGATGGACTGGAGTCACATGGATTACTTTTATGCTGCCTAAATGTGACTTTTGGACCATCAAAGTTCTGGCACCCATTTACTTGTATTACAAGGACCTGACAGAACTCTATCTTCTTCTAAAAATCTTCAGTTGTGTTCTGCTGAAGAAGCAGTCACACATCTGGGATGGCATCAGGGTGAACTATTCCTTTAATGAGCAGTGCACGCTAAAGCTGTGCGTTCAAACATGCTCATTGTTGTGTTCCATTCAAAGTCAGATGTGGAATATTTCTACTTAAAGCTGTCAGATGCTTGCAAAATGGTAAATACAAAATAAAATTAAAAAAAAAACATGTATAAAAGGCAATGCTATCACTGACAATGACTCACCAACTTTTTGGTAAATAGCAAACTTGCTCGACTTAGCCCATATGAACACACTTGAACACACAGTGCTTATGTGGCAAATTTAAGATTACCCACTACTTTATAAAAGAGCTGATTGATTAGTATGTAGCTGTTGTTCTCTGTATGAGGAGAGAGGAAAGGAGCACAAAGCCCATCGGAAACTCTACCTGCATTGTGTTTTGCTAGGTACTTGTCTTTGTACTGCTTTTTTTTCTTGCCAAACCAAGTACAGCTTGCCTGCTGTTCCTGCTTGGTTTTCTCCATGGCTATACATGCCACCCGCCTAAAACAAAAGAAACAATAATGGGAACATGGTGAGTGCACAGCATATCTGTTCACTTTTCAAATGCCTGATTTCAATTGACGACCAGGCTGACACAGAACCTGTGTGATCAATACTACAGAGTCCATAATTCACAGAGTTGTGCACATCCTCCACCCTTTGCATGATCATTAATTAAATATTTTTGCTAATTTGATAATGCTAGTGACTAAGAGTGTAGTACTCCCAGCAGTGTTTAACATATTTTACCAGATTTAAATCGCTTTTGCGACAAAAGTCTGCAGATTCCGTCTAGGCCTGTTGATGACCTCAACACAATGCTTTGATGACGGTATCTCAATGAGTGCTTATAAATCATATTAAAGATATTAAATGATGCCTTGCTTTGTATTCTCTTTACCCTCAGCAGCAGCTAACCACAATATTCTGTCTTATACAAAGAGTAATTATGCCCCTGGAAAAAAACAGAACTCACCACTCCTGGAGTTCAGGAGAGGGAATCAGCCCTGCCGTTCCATTCTTGGTGTTTTCCAGCTTGCCTTGCCACCAGTTATTGTCATCTTTGTTGATAATCTGGATTATGTCACCCACTCTGAAGCGAATTCCTGCCTCTTTACATGGAATAAGGTCATCCTTCACCGGGTCATATTCGAACTGTGCCCTCACGTAGATCTAAGAAAAGACATGGTCAATCGTAAGTCAGAATAGTCCACCAACACAGTGGAACAAATGCAGCAAAGGAAAGGAATGACTGACAGAGGAGATTCAAGGCACAAATGGAGATCAGGTTTTGGTTGATCATGTACTGTAGGTTTAGATGGTGGTAAACAGATGCATGCAAGCCTGTGAGAATGACTTATTCTGCACAAGGGGAGCAGTGATATGACAGAGCACTCATTGGGCAATTAGCGCAGTTGGAACCCTTAACTACAGGTTGCCACGTTAGGTACCAAACTGCTGTCTGAGGGTTAGGGCTGAAACGATTTGTCGATTAGTCGACATTATCCACAACGTCGACAATAAAAAATTGTCGACAAAAATTTTCGTTGTCGAATAGTTGTTTGATCTTAACGTAACACAAGCTCATATGAAACTCTAATGATTGCACACAAGAGCAGCACTGTAGCTCGCGCCTCACTGAGGAGAGGAAGAAAACACATCTCACAGTCCAGACGCAATCTAAACTTTCCAAACAGCTTCAGGTGATGTAGATCGCAAAGTATGAGGGAATTATAATGCAGAAATACAAAATAAGTAAATACAGAAGCACTCCTGTTGTGGAATAAGCAGAGCCGGATCTGATGCTCAGCTTAAGCAAAACTTGCGTGTCGAGCATCTTTAAAGGAAACACCCCAGCGTTATATCTTTAATGCAGTTCCATTTAATGCGTTATAGCTTTATTAAAGTTCAAATAATAAGGAAACTGGCATTTCTCTGTGTGGTCAGTGCCTCTTCTATGAGTTGCGCGAAGTGTCCCAATCCAAGGGGGAGAGATTGAAACTGCACCCGTTTGAGTCACACTCTGTTGTGGGGACGCTCATCCTTTGAGTGCACGTGCTTAATGCAGCTAGATTATAACATGATGGCAACTTATTGAATCATACTATATGTCACTGTGCATTTCTTATCGTGAAGAAAAATGGCAAAACGCAGCTTTATTAATAAGAGAGAGTTTGTTTTTTTGTGAGTTAAAGATGGATTGAAGTGAACAAAAAGGTGAGAGAGGGTAGTCTTCGCCCCATTATACACTGCAAAAAAAAAAAAAAAATTTTTATTTTTTTATTATTTTGGCTTGTTTTCCAATATAAATATCTAAAACTCCTTTAAAACAATGTACATTTACTTAGCAGCTATACTGCAGAAGATTTTTTTATTTATTTTTTTTTTAATCTGAGAATGTTGAATATAATATTAAAAGTACAAACATTTTAAAATATCTATAAATCCTTTACCAAAAATGCATTCACCTGAGAAGCAGCATATAAGATATTTAGACTTGCTTTTAGAGAATAGATCTTGAATATAAGTATATTTTGTCTTTACTGCACTCGCAGAAGTATAACCAAATGAAAAAAATACACTTATATTTAAGATACATTCTCTTAAAGCAAATCTAAATATCTTATGTGTTGCTTCTCAAGTAAATGTTTCTTGTTTTAAGGATTTTTAGACAATTTTAAATGGAAAAAAAGACAAATACACTTGATAACAATAGGATTTTTTGTAGTGAAATTTTTACTGAATTAAACATAATAAAAAGTATTTTTCCCTTTAATTCAGTGAATGACATTTGGAGGTATTTTTAAAAGATGATTTTGTCCTCTTTATTGTTAGCAAGCATGTTTAATACAACCTTTTAAATTGGGGCACAAGCTGAATAGTCGGTTTAGAGCTAATGATTAATCATTGCAATAATCGTCCGAATAGTCGAATAATCGTTCCAATAATAGTTAGATTAGTCGATTATCAAAATAATCGTTAGTTGCAGCCCTACTGAGGGTAGAGTGGTGTGTGACTCTCAAATTAAGAGGAAAATAAATCCATTGAAGGCACAGCTGTTTCAATCGCCTGTAAAATTACCTTAATGACACTGGGTTGACTTAAAGAGGCATCTGAGTACAAATATTGTTTAGCAAGAAGCGAGCTTAACCTTGTTTTCAAAGAATCAATGCTGATAATACAATTGTTTTTGAGTCCTTACTATGGTTGGACTTAAATGGTTACACAACAATTTTTCAGATGGGGCAGTGGATTGGGCTCATTCTTTAAAATCTTACCTTAATGGAAAATATATCCTTGATTGGAGGCCTGGAGATCTAGGGCATGAGAGTATTACAAACATCACGCATTATCACGGCACTGTGGTGGCATTAATACACTTTGAAAAGGGGTTGGTGAGATGAAGAAAGCAGGTACGAAAGCTAATGTTTAGAAACGTTATGGTCATTAAAGGGAACAAAGCAGGGTGGAGATGTCAGTCACATCACTGTGTTATTATCCGCACTCTGTGAAGCAGATCAGTCAGCACAGATGTGCAGGCAGATGGCGCCCTCTGCTGATCACCTGTCTCTCTCTCTTTTAACAAAGGTTAGGGCATGACGAGTACATGACGACTAGAGATTTGGAGAACAAATTATGAAGGGCTCTTTGATCCCTTGTGTTGTCAGCCTTCATGATTTACAGACTAACATAGATGAGATGTGAGAGGATACACACACCACTCTGAGGCCCAGAGACAGTAGGAAAGCATGACACTGGGTTAGGATAGGACAGACACACCAATCTGGAATACCTAGTGTTTTCTTTAACAAAGCTGAAAGTCTACTAGGGATATAATGATATTTGAGTTATTCTATGCTAAGTGTTATTATGGTGTCTATAACGTTACTCATGTTCTAAACAAAGTCTATGAAAATGAGCAAGTGTCAGTAGATATTTTGTGATTGTACAAGCTCTCAAAAACTTTAGTTAATAGAGTTAGCTCTAAAAAGCATAAAATTAATAAAAGAATATTAGTAAAATGTTGCCAAATACAGATTTTGCCAGATATATACAGTATCACTACATTTAATTAGAATCTCAAAGGTCTTTTCTGACATTTTCTCAGCTGGTTTGTAACAGTTAGTGTAGAATATGACCGTAATGCCCTTGAACTGTATTAAACTGTAAGACTTTGTCTAACAGTAGTCACTAAAACAGAATTAACCGGATGTTTGCATTCATAGACTTATTTTGGTGTAAAAGATAAAATAATTTAACAACCTGATAATCAGTCTGTCCGTAGAGCAGCTCTACACTATTGCTAATAAAAGTTCTCTATACCAGAGTCAGAGGTGGTGAATGGTGCTAGTGTAAGGACTGATCAGGAAGTCCATCGGGAACACGTGGTGTTAATAGCGGTAAATCACTCACTCCCATATTCACTTGTTCATTCGATCTCTCTATTTCTACACACACATACAAACAAAAGCATACACAAGTTTACATAGCGCTAAGCAGTTAATGTATAGTATGGGAAAGCTCTAGTCTACAGAAGGTGCTAGACTGAGGGATGCTCTATTCACCTGGCGTCCTTTTGGCTGGATGGTTGCCGGCAAATCCTGTAAAGCAAAGTCCAGCAGTGAAAGAGAGATTGACTGTTTACAGAGGAAGGCAGGCTGTGACTCAAGACATAAACAATCAAAACAAAATACAAATTCAACAAAACAAAACCTAAAATCCAGACATGAAGACAAATGAAGGCAACAGTAACTCCGTAAGTGGGGACTGCAAAAGTTACTTAATTTTGTATGTGTCTGTGTGTGTTTGTTATTAGAGAAGAGGAGCTATTGAGGGTAAATCTCAGAACAGCAGCACACAAGAAAGCAAGGCGCAAGCAAGCAGCTTCAGCACCCACACTGCATTCAAAGCATGAGGTGGAGATTAACCCTTCTATATGAAGAACACCAAGGCGATTCCTCTGGGTTCACATTAGGGGTGGGCGATATTCGTAAAAATTTATATCACTGTATTCTTTAAAATTTGGATTGATAACACATTCTTATGGAAAAAAGATTTTTAAAATTACAGATTTTTCTTTAAAAAGGTCCTTTTGACGTAAAACCAAATGTCCAAAATAAAGGTAGCACGGCCTAGCACACATTTGTTTTATTCATTTGATCAGCATCGTTCTTTTTTATCCACACAAAAAAATTAGGCTTCTCTCTTTTCAGTTTTTAGAACATGTCTGTGGATCATTCCTCCATGCATTATTCTTGCTACGATGCAATGGTTCAGGTCATTCATTTTCAATGTGATGCCCTGAAACAAGTCCCCAAAACTCATTTGATGCATCAATGATGAGAATAACCAGCTTTAAGGAAGTTAGACTGATGTGTGAATAGAAACTATAACCACTATGAAAGATATATCAACAACACGATCATCTCAGGGGATACAAGATATATGAAATAAGGCTTGACTTCTGCGTACACAAGAAACGGCAGCATCATGGGACCTCAAATATGACTGATCTAAAATAATCTTCATAGGTAACAACTCTAAACAAATAGCAGTTCTTATGTGAAGCGTACAAGACACTCAACTTACAACTGATTTAATTAGAGTTTAATATTCGCATGTTGCTCATTTAACAAAAGGATACTCTAGAACATGCATTAACTGCTAGAACTGCATTGATACCTAAGCAAACCTCTCCATCATGCAATTCTTTGCCAAATTTCATTTTGAATACAGGCAACTTATTTTATGACTGTATAATTACTAGATATAAATGCAAAGTTAATCCAGGTGTTATTTAATGATTCTGAGATAATTCACTTGATCCGATGCTTTCCCTCCATGTTTGCCAGAGGTGGAACAGGAGAAAGAAAGCTTGACAGCGTTAGCAACAGTGTTTTGCAGTGCAATAGAAGCAATTCTCGAAAATGTTATCATTTCAATAGGTGTATCGCCCACTCCTAGTTCATACACAGATCTCACTGGATTTTGTTAGGTACACACATGCTAAATCTATTTTAGGGACTAATACTGCGTTCCATTCAAATTGGAAAGTTGGATTTTCCAACTTCCTACTCGGAAAAATCCAATGGAACGGCACTTGAAGTCGGAATTCCAACTGGGAAACTCGTGCAGAAATTTTTGTGACGTCACACTAGCATGTCGGCACTCAGGGAGATATAAGCAAGTGATAAACATTCACTTTTATTAAGTAATATCGATAAATGAGTCAAAGTTTAAAGCTTGTTTAACGCCTGCAGAAATGTGTATAAAACCTGGTAAATTATACTCAATTTTGACAATCGTACAGTTGTAGCACAAATCCTAGCGTTGCAGCATTGTTTATCAGTTGGGTTGCTAGGAGACGTCTCTGGTTACAGTCAAACACCTGCTAAGCTAACGGGAGTGTTGCAGTTTCTTTCCTTTACATGTCATCTTCCAAAGATCTGGCAATGGAATACCTTTATCATCGGAGATTGGAGATATCAAGAAGTAATATCCCACATCTGACTTCAATGGAACGCAGCATTTGCAATCATATGCATGCCTCCACTGAGTTTGGTCTAATCAGTATGCTCACTGTTATGTTTTATACTGTATATCACTGCTATTAACTAACAGCATAAATCTTTTTTTTTGTTGAAAAAACAGTAGTAGAAAACCTGCATCCAAAGTATACTGTAGTGTGCCTGGGACAATGTCTTCAGAAATAGTATTTACACTGGCAGTCAAAGTGTGTGGGTTATAGCAGCACAGAGCACACCAATTTGTGAACTGAGATAACGGAAACTAGGAAACTATGTTCAATGGATGTAAGCCGCTGTCTTGTTCAATCTTTTGTGTTTGTATTTACTGTGTTTTTTAGGAGACATTGAGATTGTCATGAGTAGAAATCTAAAACAATAAAAACAAAAGAAAACAAAACTAGACATTAAACAAATTTAAGTAACATCTGGTGCAGATTAACAGGATATGATTGCAGGAACGGGAGGAATTATCACAAACAACATTAGGAGACTGTTGAGGAGGGGAGGTCGTTATTTTGAGGTAGCCTGGGGTCCTTACCAAGATAGAACTGTTAATGCTGGAATGACCATTAGCAGGGGACTGTCTGGAGGTGTTGGGGGATTCTTTCTGTAATAAGATATAGAGGTCAGCGATATAGCAGACAGACAGTAGAGCAAACCGGACACTAGCCAACACTATGGTAAGAAATTAGGGACATGTGCCATCATGTGGGGAAAAGCAATAGATTTGCTTGAGATGGACATTATTAAATGAACACTTTTAATAAAGCATGGATTGTAAAGTTACAGCTGCCGAAAGAAACACCAGAAGGGGTGGGGAGGGCCACACCAACACCACTATCAAGTGTAAACAACTCTTCTAACCACCTTACTGTATGTATCTGAGAGATTTACTGTACACAGAAACTCCTATTACTTAGAAAGTGAAATCTGACCACTTTAATGCCAACATGTATTTAGAGGTGAGGATTCCTTGTCCTGATCATGTGGCAAGCAAAGGGAGAGATTTAAAAAATATATTTCCATAAGCAATAAGCTATAGAATAACTGGCATTCTCACACTTTTATGTTAATGGGATAGTTCACCCAAAAAGGAAAGTTATGTAGTCATTTACTCACCCTCATGTTGTTCCAAACCTGTATGATTTTATTTCTAGGCATAACGTTAGCCTCAGTCACCATTCACTTTTACTGTATCTTTTTTTCCATACACTGAAGGCCTGAGGCTAACATCTCCTTTTGTGTTTGACGGAAGAGAGAAAGTCATATGGGTATGAAACAACATGAGGATGAATAAATGACGACAGAATTTATTTATTTTAGGTGAACAATCCCCAACATCAACAATAATGCAGCAATAGTGTCTCTGAACAGGCTGTGAAAACTCTGCCCTATTCCTACTCCTGTCAAAGTTTGTGGGCTAAAT
Source organism: Myxocyprinus asiaticus (assembly GCF_019703515.2). Classification (NCBI taxonomy): domain Eukaryota; kingdom Metazoa; phylum Chordata; class Actinopteri; order Cypriniformes; family Catostomidae; genus Myxocyprinus; species Myxocyprinus asiaticus. The sequence continues at coordinate 34,650,960 of NC_059354.1, forward strand.
GAGTGGTGGGTTCCGGTACCTTGGTTGTAAAATTGGTGTGCAGTAGTGTCTGAGCTAGCACTTTATGTCCGGCAGGATGGAGGCTTTTGGGGAGGAAAGCATTAACACGCAGCCACCAGGCAGGCAGTTAGTCACACAAGAGTCCACAGCAATCAAACCCCACCACGCAAGGCCATGATAGGCCAGGAAGGCAACCACAGCATTACAGAGAGAGGAGACTGGCAGAAACATACAGACAGCAGAGGAAAACGAATAGGCCGTTACCTCACAGGACGATTGCTGTGTGCGGTAGCTTGGCACGATCTTAAAGGTGATGCTTCCTCTCATTTCCCGCTGTGAATAAACAAAAGATAAATAATAATAAATAAATAAATAAATCTGAAATCAATGTAAGTCCAGATAATGGTGGTAAAGATTAATGCCTCTTTTTAAAGGGACAGTTCACTCAAAATGAAACTTATTTCATCGTTTACATTAAAATTTAGTAGATTGTCCAGGATGCCATTTTCCATTCAATGAAAGTAGGTGGTACATATAATAGCTTTCTGTAAGAAACATTTCAAAATTTAAGTTGTTATACACTGAAAATCTTGCCTTTTGCCAGCTTAAATTATGATATACATGTATACGAGAACTTCTTTGTTATCATACAGTCAAAGTGTAGCAAACTTGACATGAGGTGAGGAGGAAAAGAAACTGCACACTTGCATACATTCTCAAAGCGCCAGGTTTGAATGTGCAAAAGTGCAAACGAGATTTGAAAGCTAAGAACGAGGGCAAGATTTATAGCCCACGAGTTGACTGGTATTTTTTGTCCATTTTTGGACTACTGCTCGCCATCTACTTTCATTGCATGGAAAAGAGCAGCCTGGATATTTTGCAAGATATCTCCTTTTGTGTTCTATTTAAGAAGGAAAATCATGGGTTCAGACAACAGGAGGAGCAGATGATGACAAATGTTTTATTACAAGTTTATCAACCCCTTTAAAGAAGAGAACAATTAGAAAGAAATGATGTTCCCACTCACAAGCATCTTCTGCAGCTGCTCCACCGTTTGATTTGCTACACTTATACCGTTGATCTCCCGGATCTCATCTCCAACATGCAAAGTTCCTGATTTATGACAAAGCAACACGTTGTGTACACTTGACTGTAGTCTTACAGCCTTGATAATTTTTTAATGTAACACATGCTGATAAAATCTAATATGACCACTGTCATCGCAGGAGATCTTAATTAACATAAGCTTGTCTCTCTTGCAGGGTACATGATGGCACGTGTGTGTTGCGTGTGGGTAAGGCCTGTGCGTCAGTGTCATGGTACTGTCAAGTTTGTGCAATCTGGCCTTGCCTGGAGGCACAGCATAGACTATCAAGGAACAATGGTTGGAGTTTGGAAGGAGCAATGGTTGCAACTTGTACATATTAATTCAGTTACAAGGTGTTTATGGAGATATGGAGAAGAATGAGGGTGGTGGATCTTAATATATTAGTGTGGGGTGAAATTTTGGCACTTTGAGGACTAGCAGATGTGGCTTTAAATGGAGGTGTGCATGTACCTTGTCTGTGGATCATTCCTCCATGCATTATTCTTGCTACGATGCAATGGTTCAGGTCATTCATTTTCAATGTGATGCCCTGAAACAAGTGCCCAGAACTCATTTGAAGCATCAATGATGAGAATAACCAGCTTTCAGGAAGTTAGACTGATGTGTGGATAAAAACTATAACCACTATGAAAGCTTTATCAACAACACGATCATCTCAGGGGATACAAGATATGTGAAATAAGCCTTGATTTCTGCGTACATAGGAAACTGCCTTTTACGGCAGCGTCATGGGACCTCAGATATGACTGATCTGAAATAATCTTCATGGGTAACAACTCTAAACAAATAGCAGTTCTTATGTGAAGCGTACAAGACACTCAACTTACAATTGATTTAATTAGAGTTTAATATTCACATGTTGCTCATTTAACAAATTCTGGGACTGCCTTCACTGTGAACGATACATACAATGCTGCCTTATAATTATGCCAAAACGAGGTATAAGCCTTCTCGTTCTGATAATGCAGGACTATGTTGCCTTAAAACGCTGTCTATGTAGACAGCTCACTAGGTTTTGGGACAGAGCTATACCGTCTTTTTGCAAAGAGGGACCTGGATAAGAAGGCTACTAATCAAAAGAGCAAAAAATCATTATAAGCATTTTTAAGTTAGCAAACAAGATTCTGCTGGTACCTTTTACTTTAAAAATCCTTTCCAGTTTCAGGGCTGTTCATGTTAGACACATAAGTTCTCAGGTTTATATATATATGATGTGTGTGTGTGTGCATGCATGTGATGGCCAGGATGCATACCATGGGTTCATCCGTATTCTTTTGGAACTGAACAAGGCGCACTCGTGTGACATTCTCTAGATCCATGTCTCCGTTAGTGCTCTCGGGTGAGTCTCCGTTGAGGTATGGTGATGTGGGAGGAGGTGTGACCCTCAGTGCCTCGTCACTGTACACCTCATGTGCCACAACATCATGAGTTTGAAGTAAGGCCTGAGAGAGAGAGAGAGAGCAAGAGCGAGAGAGAGAGAGAGAGAGAGAGAGAGAGAGCAAGAGCGAGAATCACACACTTAATTTCACACTTCCGCATTTTCAGACTTTCATGTTCACATGTTTCATGTTTATGCATTTCATATACAGTAACAAGCTTCTAACATGCTTCTATATTTGTCATTGAAGTACAAAGCAAGAGTTTTGTACTTTTCAACCAGTAAATAATAAATAAATAAATAAATAAATATAATATATATATATATATATATATATATATATATATGTGAAGAAAGCACCCCTAGCAATTTCTTCAGAAAATGTAGCATATTATGCTTTAAGACTTATATCTGCCTTCTAAAACCCCCAAATTTTACTACAAGTTCCTGTTATTTGAGTTTCTGTTATGAAAAACATCAAGCAAACATGCTCTCTTTCTCAACACCACACTGTTTTACTCTGTTCAGAAAGTGCCTCACTTCAGCAGGCAATAATTCCTTTACGTCACAACCAAAAGAAAATAATTTGTGTTTTTAAGAAGCACCAAACAGACTTTCTCTTTTCTCACCAGCTCGCCTGATAGTACTGTTGTCTAGTGAGTTTTATTCTTCAGCGTGAGAATGCAGTCAAGAGCAAGGTTGTGCTGGAATTCGACAGCTAGTACCTGATGGTGCCTTCCCCCCAAACCTCTTGACCTGGCTGTCAGAGTTAGTCAGGGTGACATCACCCAAGCCTTGTTTTTTCAAAAGCTCTCTGTACTATTTCTTTCCTCTGAAAGGCCACCATTTTCTCTTCTTCTCTTAGTTCTGTAATACACTTCCAGTGAATGTGAAACATTTCTTTAAAATCCCCAAATAAGTCCCTTGCAGCCCAGATCAATCTTGCTGCTTTTAACAATCTCGATCAGTCCACATTATTAATCATCACAAACTCAGCCTGATCTCATGAAATTTACATGAACATGACAACATTTTTGCAATTCAAAATTTACGTGCTGAATGTATAACACATTTGGCTGTATTGAGATGAGTTTTTAAGGTTAATTTTAGATAGATGTTTTTTTTTATTTATTTTTTTTATTTGGAATGCCCAATTCCCAATGCACTCTAAGTCCTCGTGGTGGCATAGTAATTCGCCGCAATCCGGGTGGTGGAGGACGAATCTCAGTTGCCTCCGCGTCTGAGACCGTCAACACGCATCTTATCAATTGAATTGTTGAAGCGCGTTACCACGGAGACATAGTGCATGTAGAGGCTTCACGGCATCCACGCACAACTCACCATGCACCCCACCGAGAGTGAACCACATTATAGCGAACACGAGGAGGTTACCCATGTGACTCTACCCTCCCTAGCAACCGGGCCAATTTGGTTACTTAGGAGACCTGGCTGGAGTCACTCAGCATGTCCTGGAATCGAACTCGCGAACTCCAGTGGTGGTAGTCAGCGTCTTTACTCGCTGAGCTACCCAGGCCCCTAGATGGATGTTTTTAAAACATACCTCCCTAACCTAAAACTTTTGCCTGAACCTAATCAATAGTGTTTTAAAATATAAATGAGAAGTTAAAAAAGACATCCTTACCAAATCAATGCCTAAACCTAACCATTAATGTTTTAAAATGCAGAAGTGAAATGAAAAAGCACATTTTCTGAAGCAACCACATAATTTCATGCCAGTTCTATGACTCACGGCTGGACTTGAACCACGGTCCTCCGACTCTTAGGTTCAACGCTCTATCAGGTAAGCTACCGTGCAAGCTATTCATGTTGGAATTAAAATATATTGTTTTTCAAAAGATATGTTAGAGTAAAAGTGTGTCGATATCATAAAATAGCAGGGTCTGAGTAATAGAGAGAAAATTTGTTTTTATAAAGTCATAATCAGCCATTAAAGTCATGATTTGAGTGAAAGTGAATAAAACACACAGTTGTTGTAGCACCTCTAGTATTCAGGGAATTGTACCTGGAGACACGTATAACAAGTTTTGCAAAAATGTATACAGTATAGAGTCACGTTTTCAATATGAGACCAGATTGCACCAACCAGGCCTTCACAGGATCTGTGCACTTTTTTTTCCCTCCACATTTTCTATGCCGATCGAAAAACTGAAATGTTGTACAATTGATTTTAAGGGGTCATATCACTTTTTTCATATGACAAATGCACGCTCACAGTACGGCTCTCATTCAATATGTTTTAATAATATCAATATGTTCATTTATAGGATTACACAATATCATCATAAAATCCCTGTTATTTACTAAGTGTAAGAGTAGTTGATGAAAATACCCGTGTATGACACTCTTCTCTTGAAATGTTTCAGAACGAAGCGGAGCGGATGACGAAATCACCTGAATTCATAATCCACAAAGAAGAAAAATATGTACAGCACACGTTAAGCCCTCGCACCACTAATTATCACTAAAACGAAATCTGAATTTCAATTCCGCAATTATCTTGACCATGGTAAAGTTAGCTGCGCTCAAGAGAGCCAAGGGATACAGCACAGGAGAGAACCAGCGCTCACTTCTTGTGTTGTGGAGTGAGACAAACCTGTTGGGCATTCTGATCCGGATAAAAAATAAACTTTACTGAAAGAGAGTTAAGAAATATTTATCAATTAAACCTCCTTCCCTGACAAATAGTCAGCGCAGAGCGAAGGGCAAACTCTTCACCACCTGTCTTAAGTTGCTCTAAAGGTTGTTTGTTCTCCTGATAAGAACAATGCTTTGAACACAAGAGTTCCGAGTACCTCATTGACTTCAGCAGAGGTAACAGAAAAAGATTGCGAAGACTGACATGATGTAACAACAAAACTGCTGACGACATCCTCATGTCCTTTAGGTAGTGAGTAAATAACACAGATTCAATTAATATAGTGCTCTAATCAATATCTAATTATGTTGATTGAATCTCATCACAGATAGTTTTGCTGATACAGTGATTCAATCAAACTAGATGACTCCAATCTAGCTGTTTCACTATATTTCAGATTACTGTGTATGTATTGCTAAAAGGGTTACACCAAGAGCCAAGATGATGTCAGTGAGGATCACACTGAGATGTCTAAGGTTATTTGTAAAGAAAAACAAAAAACAAAAGCAAAAACAAAATACGTGTTAAAAACAAGTGCTATGCTGTTATGACTCACCATGAAATGTGGCTGGGTTAGGATCCGTCTCAGTTCTTTAGCGTCTGTGTTTTTAGGGTAGCACGAAATTTCCTCCAATACCTACAGAGACAGACACATTCGTCAGGCTTTTCCTCAGGCTGCCAGTTCCATGCTTTACTCGTTTAAAGTAAGGATGTTATACCTGACATTTAAGCTTTATGAACAAATAAACTGCAACAGAACTCTTAACTGGACTGCTGAAACCCCACACATCATATATCAGAACACACATTCACACACACACACAAACATTTTTGGCATGACCCTTAGACTCCTTGTGACCAATCAGCAATCCTGTTTGGACTCATTTGCCCCTTCCATTGGTGGGGTGGGTGGCGGTAGGTGGGAGGGGGTGATTTGGCACAGTACTGCAGATATGTCACAACTCTCTGCTGAATTCTATTGAGCACCGGATCCTGAATGTCTCCTTAGACCATGCTAATTATCTCTAATCAATGTTTAGAGCCACCTGACAGCCCCTAACGTCATCCATTCCCAGTCAAAATCACTAAAACAAAGGCTCTGACATTTACAAGAGCATGAAATGCTAGCAATTGTCACATGGTCCTGCAATAGAATACAAATATAAGTTTCAAAGATTGGGAAAATGTCGGCAGCTTACATATTCCAGATGTTTCAAAGCCGTGCTTGACTCGTCTTCAGCAGAAGTCTTAGTACAAGAGACATACACAGGAGAGTTTTATAACATTTTATTATTGTAGTCTATGTAAGAAAGCAGCACAGGGTCGAAAGTTGAGTTTTGGAGGCAGGATTTTATCATCCCCGTAAGTTTCAGCCGCTTAGCGAAAACAGTTAGAGGTGATGGGTTAGTTTGCACCCCGCTGGCTCTATGTAATACAAAGAGGATAATCCTTAAGCCTTTCACCATTGCCAGTGATCACAAGCGAGAGGCCAAGGAAGGTTATTCGAGAGAACAGCTTTTTAATCACCAATAGACTTGAGTTCCTTTTTGATGTGCATTACAAAAGGAAGTGTTTGATTTTTATAAGTTGTGTAACTGAGGTAGGCAGTCAAACTACAGTTTGAGAACAGAACTAACCATTGCAAAGTAGTTTGATTCTTCCTATTTGTTTTCTTACAGCATGCAGATGGTTCTAACTAATTACCTAAACAAAGACTACTTTCATCACTTAACAAACCTGTTTGATCATGCTAATCTTATTGCACAGAGTTGGGCTTTGATTAATGGTTGACATGTTTTCAAAATAATTAGAATGCTTTTGTTGACACAATTGCTGTATAAGATCATAAATTCAGCACCATTAACTTTGAGTCAACATGAAATGGTATTCGCAACCTATTTTACTTGCATAATGTGATGCATTTCCAAGCAAAACAGAATATTCAACTAGAGAAAAAAAGTAGGGCACAACTTGTGACTGGAGCACTGCCAGCACCCACTTTTAAGAAGGCTTTTTGACTGGGACGTAGAGGCTGAAGGTCAAGTTCGACCTTTATAGCAATGCAAAACTTTTTTATTATTTTTTTTTTATTGAAAATGTAATTTAATGTTATTTTAGCATGAATGAAGAGTGTGTGAGCTGGTTTAAAAACGTAAGCGTGTTCATTTTGAGTTTTCATGAAATGTGGTGGAAGTTCATATGGCTGAATGAATTCCCTTTGCTGGCAGGTTGGCACAAAAACTGGCGGGACAGAATTTCATTTGGTTTTTATTAATTTAATAAAAAACATTCTTTTATTCATTCAGAATAAAAAGGCCTGTCTGATCAGCATTTACAGTGTCCGGATTTAGTCATTCAATACACAACACAAGAGTGAAGGAAAACCAGTAAAATTAACACTTCTTTTTCAATTTTATAGTTCTTTTATTATTACATTAACCACCATTAAATTACAGCGTTAACTGTTGGCAAGATTTTAGAAAGGCGGCATTACCTACAACAGTAGACTAAAACATTGACTACTGTACATATCTGTTTGACAACAGGTTAACATTATTTTCCAGACTCGTGCAGCCTAGGTGATGTCAGCCAAAAAGAGAAGGTTGTTTCAAAGGTGGATTTAGTAATTACAATTACACTGATGACCACTTACAAAGACAAACATATTTTCTTTGGACTAAGGTACATGGATTCATTGTACACAATAAGACCAGGAACAAACATTAAGAAAATAAATAGGGTCAATTTTGATTTCATGTTGACTTTGTGCTTGAAAATAATACTGGATAAATGTAATGTCTGTTGTTTAGAGCCAGCAAGGGTTTTGTAATCACTTCTAAAGTTATATTGCCGTTAATGGATAGTGTGTGACTACTTTAATTTAGTGTGTAAAGGACAAACTGGTAGCATAACTAATTAATCACAATTTATGTTATTAGTGGGGGTTTTGATTTTAACTATCTGGCTTTGGTGCAGATTAAGAGAGTGGAAAGCTTCAGCCAACACTGAGGCAAGCAAACAGACACAAACATACATACACACACAAAATGATATTTTTGTGCAATTTAACAGCATTGAAAGAGCTACAGTGTCCAATTCCATAGGTCATTATTACGTTGTTATTCTATTTTTCCTAGTAAGTGTACTCCATAAGCACAAGCAAACAAACACATTCACTTATTAATCTGGATTTCTACTTGCAGTTTGTTTAAATGCTTTCTATTTCAGCAGGAGGAAAACAGGCATGTGTTCACACCAGCAACAGACCACTTGGGATCTGTAAATGTCACATAAATAATAAACTAAGCTGTATGTTCTTAGAAGCACTGACAAAACAGACCTCTGTCTGAGGTTTTCTGTTCTACATAAAATACATACAAATCACATAAACGGCAGCCAAATGGTGTTATGAGAGGATAAAAAAAAAATCCTCTTCAAATTAACAGTGACTTCATGCCCAGAAATAAATACTGTACCTCAATGAAAAAGATCTGTAACTGATTCACCATTAAAATATATTAGTAAATATGCTTTTTTTTTAAATAGATATGTGGGACCATCATCTGCAAAACTTATAATAAATTTATTAGGGATAGGCAGGATGGTCGACTAGTCATCCAACAATTAACTAGTCAATTACTGAGGTCGACAAGGTTATCTGGTTTTGTTTATTTTTTTTTTAGAGGCAATGCTTCAAAGGTGATGAATTTAGATACGCAACTTCTCTGAGAGGGTATTAACACAGTATGCAACAGCGCTCTAAGAGAAGTTGCATCTCTAAGTTAATTCCCTTTAAAAAATAAAAAAGAAGCTATTTTTAAATTATAGCTAAACTATATAAACAGTGAAAAAGTGAAAAGTTCAAGAAAGAAATAGCTCATAGATAAATCTGAAAATATGCAGTGAAGAAACTAATTTTAGGAAAGCCAAAGTGAAAGTCATGCGGTGAGTCATTTCAGAACATTCTAATGTGCAGTATTAAAAATGGTAGGTACAAAGGCCACGTTCACAAAGTCAGTGTTTGGACTGACAACTGGTATGAGTCTCGAAATGTCCAGATCATACAAGAGGCTTGAATACTGTCCGTCAGTATGAATGAATAAATAACCGAAGTCACAACCGTATTTCAGTACTCCCAATAACCTTCAGTAACACCTGTAACCGCAGTGACAGACTGAAGTAAATACTAAAGATGGCAACATTCATGACAGCAGAACGTTTTATCACATTTGACACTGCTTTACTGAATAAACAAGTGCTGTCAAGGCACAACAGCTCTGAATGTTTTTAACCAAGTTCAGAGTTCAGCATTGTGTTGCACAGCTCGAGCCTGTGAGCAACTCCGGTGGAAGACAGCGGCTGGATCTTCAAATGACAAGCAGCTCATATCTCCGTCTCTGTGAGTTAACAAAACCCCACATGAAACACACTAGACACAGGTGTTTACAGTGCAGCATGGGTCTCGCATTATATGATGTGACAGACAACAAGTTGTCCAGTGCGGTTCTGTTTACACAGCATGGGTTTGCCAAAAATGTGGTTGTGAATCTCAAACATTTACAGGTGTCAGTTTGCTTATAGAATGCAGTTGTCACTCTCGTAAAGAACTGAACTGTGTGAATGCAACTCTGTTAAGCACTCATTCAGGACTGACAACGGTATTCTGCTGCTGTGTGAACGTGGCCAAAGTAAGCAACAATAGAAGGACAATACAGATACACTGAATACAAACTACTTGAAATTTGTCTCTCTAATTTAACAAAGAAATAGGCTAAGACAAACCATCTCAATTTTATTCTGTTGAGGGCAATTTTCAATTTCACAACTGAAAATATCTGACATTTCTGATATTGGACAGTGTATGAAGAGCAGAGGAAGAGTAGGCCTGGTTAGGGTCATTTTTATTGACAAACTACAATTAAACTTGTACTGAGAACATCTATGAGGCTCATTATTGTATGTCTGACCAATTCAAATGCATCTTTCTGCAACCGGAGAGCACTCACCTCTTTGGCTCTTTGAACTGCGTCACTGGGTGCATTTCGGATTTGCGGTGAGGACTTAGTGTTTATCTTGTCATACAGCTGCAAAATTGAAAATGGATAAATAATTAGCATTTATTCTGCTATATCTGGTGTTATTACACATATGTTAATGGATACATGTAGCTTTATACTGTATGTTTATATGTAGTGTTGACAGACTCAGTTCTTTCTGTATGTCAATGTGTTGTGTTAATGCATTTTTGTTAAAGATAATTTTTGATGCTTGAAAAGTGTGTCCTAGATAAACAATCACAATACTTGAGAGACACTGCAGCTTAAATGAAACCCATCCCAACAGGTGGAAATTGGAAATCGATTAAATTAAAAGTATTATTACTTGATGAATATTTAACTTGAAAGTGGACATTATAAGCAACATTTAATAAAGTAAAGGCTGCCAATTCAAAGGCTTATGCTCTGAATAAATCTATTGATGAATGCTATGCAAGTTGTTCATGAACAGTCATTTTTAGGTAGAGTATTTCAGATATTTGATACTGCTTCTTGAGTAATGCACATTAGTAATGCACTGACAGTAATCCTTTTGTTTAGGGCATAATTCCATGTTTATCTTTATTCAATTTCAGGCTTGTAGACTCTCTCTTGAAAGCATACAGTGAGCAAAGAAAACAAGCCTTGTGCATACAGATTGATATCTAAATGCTGACTGAAAGCACTATAACTAAAGGACACATTACCACATTACCACAGTTTAACATGTGGTAAAAGCACTATGCTCTGCAGGTTAACTTTTCAAACTGTTGCATGCAAGAGACTTGCTTTATATTCTGCTGCATTATGTTAATTATGAACATGTATAATTATGTAAATACAATTCCATTTAGACTGATTCATTTTCAGTGATTAGCAATACAGTTCTCAACTGAAGATGGGCCACAGGACAAAAAAATGTGTGATCCCAAATGTTTTGAGTGCAAAACCTGATCATACTTCCTTTTACACTCTCAATCCTCAAGGGTCTGCACTCTATGTGCACACTGTGTAACAGAAGCTCTATTGCAAAATCTAGTGAGCTGCCAACCTAGACAACATTTTAAGGCATCACAGGTGTATTCCAAAATATTGGCTTCAACATTAGTCATTAGTAAAAAAAGATAAATAAAATAAAATATCCATTCTTTATAGTGTAAAAATTGTAAAAAAAATAATCTAATTCAAATTGAACATTTAACCCAATATTTGTGTGCCATGCTTTTCAGAGTGTTGTGTTTTTAACTTAGCAACATGCTAATGTAAAACTCTATTGGAATCAATTGGGAGTCGAGTCTCCCATGTGCTTCACATGATATTGACACAATATTTCTGGCGCAGAGTTGCTGTCAAATAAATCTAATTCAAACTCTGTTTAGTTCAGCTTTAACTCTATTAGGACTGATATTTCACTACAACGGCTAATTAATCTGGGTATAAATGGTAACCTTCTAATGTGGATTAAAGATTTCCTATCAGACCGGACTCAGAGAGTTTTGGTCTGATATACCCTATCTAAAGAAATAACTGTAAATGTAGGTGCGCCTCAAGGCTGTGTCTTGTCCCCTGCTCTGTTTTCTGCATAAACTAATGAAATGCAAATTCGTGATGATAACTTCTAAGTATGCAGATGACATGGCATTGGTTGGGTTAATGCAGACGGATGATGATTATGATGATGCTGATGGTGGAATGGAAAGCGAAATGAAAGGTAAAATGGATTATATTAGTGTTGTACAGCAGTAGTGTCAAGAAATTTCTTTGTTGGTAAATAATAGTAAGACAAATGAACTCATTGTTTACATAAAAGGGGGGCTGTGGCCAGTATGTCAGCCTGTCATATTCAATGGCCAAGTTGATGAAATGGTTGAACAATTTAAATATCTTGGATTGATCATAGATAACAATTTGAATTTCTCTTCAAATATAGACCATATATATAAAAAGGTAATGCAAAGACTGTATATTTTATAAAAGCTAAATAGCTTATGTTAGCAGAGATATTCTTGAAATGGTCTACACAAGTCTTGTGGGGAGTATCCTGAGGTAAAACATTACATGTTGGTATGGAAATCCAGGGGTCAGTAACAAGAACAAATTAACAAGAACAGTGAACATAGCAGGTAAATTCATTGGAAAACCTCAGAGACAGATGCATGAAATATATAAAACACAGACTAGAAGGAAAGCAACATTGATAGTGAATGATCCGTCACATCCTCTGTTTAATGAATTTGAAAAATTGCCACCAGGAAGACACTACAGTGGGCACAGAGCCACTAAGAATGTCTTTAAGTTATGGGGCCTGGGTAGCTCAACGAGTAAAGACGCTGACTAGCACCCCTGGAGTTGTGAGTTCGAATCCAGGGCATGCTGAGTGACTCCAGCCAGGTCTCCTAAGCAACCAAATAGGCCTGGTTGCTAGGGAGGGTAGAGTTACATGGGGTAACCTCCTTGTGGTCGCTATAATGTGGTTCTCGCTCTCGGTGGGGCACGTGGTGAGTTGTGCATGGATGCCATGGAGAATAGCGTGAAGCCTCCACACGCGCTATGTCTCCGCGGTAATGTGCTTAACAAGCCACACGATAAGATGCGCGGACTGACGGTCTCAAATGCGGAGGCAACTGAGATTCTTCTCAATTCCGCCACCCGGATTGAGGCGAGTCACTATGCCACCACGAGGTCTTCGAGCGCATTGGGAGTTGGGCATTCCAAATTGAAGAGAGGTTTTGAGGAGAGAGTTTTATAGGTTTTTTACTTAGGCTTTTTATCATCTGTCCTTTTTATTCTATGTAATTGTGATTTACTTAGTGGCATTTACTGCTTTTTAATGTATTTGGTATATTGAATCTTGTTTATTTTATTTTTAATGTGGTGGCATAAGGCAGAGTACTGAGTATGAATGTTTGCATGTTTTTTATTGTCTTTTATGTTATTCCACCTTGTGGGGGGCCAAAGACAAATTTCCATGAGAATGGACAATAAAGATTTAATTCAATTGATGCTTGAGTTGTCTATGTAGTCAGCAGACTGCAAGGCAGTTAACTAGGTTTACTTACGCTCTTGAGTTTACTTAAGTCTGGTTGATTGATTTTGTCTCTTATGACCAAGTCTATTTGATGCATTTAATTAGGCTGTGGCTGAACAACTAGTGTTGTCAATAAATAAAGGAACAAAGCAGATAGAAAACCTCTCCTGGTTCATAAGTAAAAAGATGATACATTACATCAAGTATGATCTTATTAAGAAAAGTCACACAGCATGATGTTATCTTTAGTTCTTTCACAATATTACACAAACACAGTCTCAAAGCATGTAAGACCTGCAAAGTCAGCAGTAGAACTTTCATGGTTAGTACATTTCCAGCAACAATAAATATGGTTTCCAAATAAAGTTTGGCAAAAAAAAAAAAAAGAAAAAAAAAAGAAAATGCCCCAGTTTACTCACCACAGCCAAACTGCAAATAAACCAGGCATAACCAATGCTAAACTCCAGGAAAACCACACAAAGAATTCAGCCAGTGCTGATGAGATCTCAACCTCTCTTGCTCATGAAGGTAGAGTTACACACAGAGCTCTCTGCCCATGGCTTCAGTGAAGAGGATGGCAATGTTTTAATGTCTATAGCAGCGCTTCTGATACACAGATAATGCTGGAGCCGCAACAGTGAAAAAAGTGTAGAGTCTGACAATAGGTGCTGTTGTTTCACTCCTTATTCAGGGGACGACGTGCATTCATAGCCTCCTTGTTATAATCTTACCCACAGAGTACTGGCATGATGGGTGGGTCCTCTCTACTTTCCTCTGGCCTGTGACTACGGAGACAGACCCATCATCCACACTGGGTGGTACCAAGCTGTACGTCTTTTGACAGAGGCCTTTGTACACACATACACACTTCTGCGATAGAGACCGTGTGCCAAGTCCACATCTGCACTTGTTCTCAAGTACACAAAACACTCATAATGCCTTAATACTGAATGCGTTCTCAAAAACACAAGCTAGACACATGCAGAGGCGTGTGTGCATGGACACACACAATGTAATAAATAAACAAAGAACAATGAATGAACAAAGTTCACTGAGTTCTGAAATATACAGAAAAGACGAGAAATACAATTTCCATGGAGAGCTGAAATTTGGTCTTCTGATATTCATTGCTCCACTTTGGCATTTCGAGAAGAAACTACACAGATTTCTAGTACATTATTGCAAATGGTAGAGCAACTGCTTAGCAGAGGATTGATATCTGAAGCATGGACCCTTTTTGTTTTGGTTTTTGTCTAATGATTAAGCATGTTGGATGTTATCAGCCCACTGCAGAAAACAAAAGTTACTAAGATCAAATACTGGCCTACCATAAGTGTGCACTTAACCCTAAGTTGCTCCTAAGGGACGGTGCCTGCAATCAGTGCATTGTAAGGTGCTTTGGCTAAAAAGTGTCCTAAATGTCAACAAACCAAGCCTAATGGATGTGCTAGAACAGGTTAGCTTTTGATTATCAGCATAAAGTCAGGTCACCACTGCAGCTTCTTCCGGCAGAGAACCATCCTCTTACCCTGGACAAGGCTGAGCCACCAACCACATTTCCACTTTTATTTTCATGTGATGCTTAGAGGCAGATGAACCTGAAATTGGACATAACCCTGAACCATGAACCTCATAACTTTCAAATCCACCAAGACCTTTCCATGTAATTTCCTTTCAGACTGACAGCATAAACCACGTGCTCGTACCATTTATATGTGCAAAAAATGCATCAGTTATCAGTCTGAGGCTAAGAGGCTAGGTCAATGCTGACTCTTTGAAAACAAAAAAACTTAAAAGTAAGCTGTAACAGTCTCTTAACATATAGTTTTTTGTGGTATAAAGAAGGGAATATTTAGGGTGTAAGTGCATGTTGGTGTGTCTGAACAGTATGTATAGTACAATTCCTTACATCTAGCAGTGTGTGGAGATCATGGTCCTGGAAGACGCTGTGTAAAAAATCCAGGTCTTTCTCACTGCAGTCCGTCAGTGCATGGATCTCCTCCAAACTGTCCAGCACCTGTGACACAGCCCCTGTGTGTGAAAACGCACAAACACAAGCACATGCATAGAGAGTCAACTTCACATATCCAGGAATGAGTAATATTTTACACAAGGGTATGAAATCAAAGCTATGTGAGGAGACATACAGTTACACCTACTTTCTGCCGCAAGCAGTCCTGCGGGATGGCCAGCATAGAAACAAGCAACAATTATTACATTAACAATATAGAGATGTAATGTAATGTCTTTAGAGATAAGAGCTGTCCACACTCTTAAGTGCACATACAAAACAATCAGGAAGTGAGGAGCATGTTTACTCAGCATCACAACTCATACACATACCAGTGATGGTTTTGACATCCTAAATGCAAAAAATCAATGCATTCTTTAGACTGTATTATGCTTACATTTAGAAGATGTGTGTAAATCTTCTTTTTTTTTTTTTTAAACATTCTATATTAAATGTTCAGGGTGGTGAAAAAACAAAACAAAACAGAAAGTAACCACAAGTGGTATTACAAGGAAAAAGGAAATGTCAACCATATTAAGAGTTGATCCCTTTGAAATTCAGCTAAATTCAAGAATATACAATCTACACTTTAAGGTCTAAACATGACACATCAAGTGATTTAATTTGACAAAAATGTCTGTGACAATTGCTACAAAAACAAAACAAACAAAAAAACGAGATTCTTCCCTTTTCTGAAGAAAATGTGCTTGCCCGGGCAAAACTCACAACCACGATGGTGTTGTGAGGTGTTGTGGGTGATGGTCAAGGCATTACCATGCTGTTACTAAAGTGTTCTCATTGGCTGGTCGTGCATTGCTAGGTGGTTACTTACAGGTTTAAAGGGATAGTTCACCTGAAAATTTTAATTCTCTCATCATTTACTCACTCACATGCCATCTCAGATGTGTTTGACTTTCTTCTGCAGAACACAAATAATAGTTTTTAGTAGAATATTTCAGCTCTTTTGGTCTCTACAGTGCAAGTGAATGGGTGCCAAAATTTTGACGCTCCTAAAAGCACGTAAAGGCATCATAAAAGCAATCCATAGGACTCCAGTGGTTTATTCCATATCTTCAGAAGTGATATGATTGGTGTGGGAGAGAAACAGATCAATATTTAAGTCCTTTTTTGCTAGAAATTCTTCTCCCATGCCCAGTAGTGGGCAGAATGCATGAAAAATGTGAATCATCCAAAAACACAAGAAGAAAAATGTGAAAGTGATCTGTTTCTCACCCACACCTATCATATCGCTTCTGAAGACATTGATTAAACCACTGGAGTCATATGGATTACTTTTATGCTGATTTATGTGATTTTTGGAGCTTCCAAATTTTGGCACCCATTCACTTGCATTGTATGGACCAAAAGAGCTCTTTTATTCTTCAAAAAATCTTCACTTGAGTTCAGCAGATGAAAGAAAGTCATACACATCTGGGATGGCAAAAGGGTGAGTAAAAGATGAGAGAATTATTCCTTTAAGTCAAAAGAACCCACCCAAAGTCTCAGTGATATTCTAGTCCATGGATATGGCTCTGGACCATGGGATTTTTTTTTTTCTGTTTAATTGTCCATCAGAACAGTTACAGCACACCACTCCTTAACAAGCCACATGATTTGAGGTATCATAAGTAACATGCTGAAGTTTAATTCTTAAGGTTACAAGTTTGTTCATGTCCCTAACATTAAATATAAACAATATTGATAGTGAGCACCACTATCAATTAACAAGAAGCTAATTTTCTCTGTCAGACAGATAAAGTCAATGTTATTAAAACCGGTGTGGCGAGTGACTAAGAGACTGCTAACTCATCTCAAAACCCATTACAGAAGGAAGGTAGTGTGCATAGGATGGGAGCTGATCGTTTTTCTCGGCTGGCTGCTTTAGTACCTGATGATGTGGGGTCTTCTGAGAAGTCAGGCATTTCTTCAGGTGGGTCGCCATAGAAAGAGTTGAACTTGTGACTGGAGACTGCAGCGAGCACCGCACCCTGGAAGACCATATAAATATGAATCATCCTTGCATCTTTAGCAACAGTCGGACAACTGTCTACATTCTGAGACATTCTCCTAAAGCACATATATACATTTTGTATTTCTATAAGGACTTTCTTAAAAAAAAAATCCTTTGACCATTCATGTAGTATAACAATGATTTTTATTAATCTAATTTCTTTAACAGTCCTTATTACAACATATTTATGGTCTTTATCTCAGAAAATGGATGTACACAAAAGCAGCTGAAACTGGATTATGCAGAAGCCTTTTAGTGCTGGTGTCTCACTTTTAGCTTCCTTCTGGAATTGAACTTTCTCAGCTGCTCAACTGTATCAGGAAGGTGGATCTTGTAGGCATAGCGGTCTCTCTCCTAACAGGAAACACACACACTTATTATGAAATGGCTTTGCAAATCTCTTATATAAATGTTTGAAGGCAATAGAATATAAAACAAGAGATCCCAAATTGTTTAGTAAAACAAAGTCCAGAAGTCCAGCAATAAAAAGCAGAAAAATATTTGAAATATAATTAACAAAACTAACTAAAATAACTTTAAGAGTTACCAGATTTTTGAAATTTCAGTGTCTTCACTTGCTTCCAGTGAGCAAAGGCTTTATCAAGCAGATTAGAAAGCAGGTGTTTCTTGTGTGATGGTGGTACCTTGAGCCAGGGGTGGTTGAGAGCTTCGTACACTGTGATCCTCTCTGCAGGGTCCAGCATCAGCATACGGCGCACCAGATCTTTGGCACTCTCTGAGATGTGGCCCCACTGTCTGGGATTCAACTGCAGAGCAAACACGTAGATGAAAGAACAAACCCAGAGCTCTGACACTACTTTTTAACTAAAATGTTGCTGGTGCCAGAGCCGGTGCTCTCATAACTGGCCCATGTTTTCAACTGACTATGTAAATACATAATCTGTAAACATGGTGCAGTCGTAAGTTTTGAGAGAATGTTTCAACATCCAGAGTATCTGAATTAACCGTCTTCACAAACTGACTTTGATGTAATATGTAGTTATTTAAATATACCCAATACAATTTATAGCAATCAATTCATACAATAATATTTGTTACTAATTCATTTTATTTCAGGTGGAAGGGAAAATTAAAGGAACGGAAAAACCAAAATACACTGCATAGGGCACTTTCAGTGTAACCAGCAATCTTTTTTATTTTATTTTTTACTTTTGAATGTGGTTACAACATTATACTGCCCGTGGCCACTGATGTTAGAGGTTCCTGGTTTGAGACCAGTTGACTTAAAGGGCCGGTGTGGAGCTAATTCTTCCAGTACATAACCACCATTTATTTAGTGAAAGAACTGGGCCAGAATGGAAAAGTGGTACCATAGCTCTGAGATGTGCTGAGATTCCAGTGTAATAGGTGACTAGGTTAGAGTTAATTAGGTAACTGAATAAAATCTCCATACCTCCAAATAGAAGCCCTTAAACAAATCAGTGTATAGCCATTTTCATAAGCCTGATCTCAGTCCATTTTTAAGGCCTTGGAGCTTTTCTGTGTGGCTTTGTTTCATCTTAACCGACTCTGCAATTTAATCACTACCTTGTATCTTCCTTTTATGATTGCTTCAAACAGGCGCTCTTTGGTGCCGTAGAAGGGCAGGCAGCCACTGAGCAGGATGTAGAGGATGACTCCGCAGCCCCACACATCCACAGGTTTCCCGTAAGGTTCTCTTTTCACCACTTCAGGTGCCATGAAGTGTGGAGTGCCCACCCGGCCTGCAGCACAGACAACAAGTCACATGTGAGCATCCATTCAAACATACACAAAAAGAGATGCTGCTGACACAAGTTTTGAGCAATCAAACACAATCATGCCTACACAGCCACCCACAAATGGTATAAGTGTCAAAGAGTTACATTAATTGAGACAAAATCACTGCTTGGAAGATTTGAAATTCAAGACCCAGTTATTAGGACTTGTTAAGTGAGACAAATACTAAGTAAGAGCTATTTTCTGAACACTGAGCTAGTGGTTTCGTCTAAAATACTGAACCGAAAGCAAGCCAATGCTTTGCAAACAAGATAAGGCTCTTCTCTGTTATGACAAATCAGTGTTTTATTTTCAACACTCTGCTTTTCAAAATGCTACTAATGTACATAAAATCATGCCGACCATAGGTTACTCTATGAAGCCACTGGTTTGCAGTGCAAGAACATAGAAAACATTCATGTGTTGTGTGTTAACCATTTTTGTGCAACATAGTACATCAGTTTTTAGTGCAAAAAAGAATATCTGAAATGTTTTTTAGTACCTCCAGCCACGAGTCCAGACTCTCCAAGCTGTATAGCCACACCAAAGCCGCCCAGTTTCACTGGTGCCGAGTTCTCCTTTGATGCCAGCAACACACAATGAGGCTGCAGGGGGAAAAGAAATATATGTGGGATTGACATTAACAGTCAAAAAAGTGAAAGACAACATTTGCCAGTAACACTTCACTATAACATCAACTACAACATAATATTGGATAGCGAATATACAAATCTATGTAGTACAATAGCACTGGGATGCTTCAATGTTTGTAACATATAGGCTGCCATCTGTGCTTTGCTCGAGTGATCCTGCTATGACTTTGTTTGGAAATATTTTCAATAGCAGAGCAAAAATATTATAGTTGTAAGTAATAAAATTGTGTTTAAAATGTATATTTTTCAATATTAACCTCCTGTTTATAGAATGGCTGTATAAAAGCTGTTGTATCAGGATCGTGCCCGCGGCTGAATCTAATGCTGGCCCTACATAATAAGCGTCATAAGTGTCTACATAAGGGCCTTGCAACCAAAAGGGGGACCCCTACCATGGGTTCAGTGTAGTAACCTAGTTTAAACTTGACAGAGGATGGACAGTTTACTTCTGAGTTTGGAGAGAAAGCGAACAAGAAGCAAAGCATTGATTGATTGTTTGTGATACTGTGGGATGACTTCTCTGAGAATGAATTATGCCAGCTGAAAGAGGCATTTATTTGCATAAGCTGTCTGCACTGGTTTAGCACTTGATTCAGTACAATAGAACTCTTGCTCATTTAATATTACTAATGAAAATGACCCAAAAATGAAAATTCTCAAATTCTCTCATTATTTACTCACCCTCATGATATCCCAGGTGTGTATGACTTTCTTTATCCAGCAGAACACATTTTAAGAAAAATAGAAAAATACAGTGCATTCAAAAATTATTCAGACCCTTAATCTTTTTTTTCCACATTTTTTTATGTTGCAGCCTTATGCTAAAATGCTTTAAAAAAATTTTTTTCTCACATCAATGTACACTCCATACCCCATAATGACAAAGCATTTGCAAACTTTGCAAAACTATTAAAAATAAAAACTGAAATATCACATTGACAAGTATTCAGACCCTTAACTCAGTACTATAGTTAAAGTACCTTTGGCAGCGATTACAGCCTCAAGTCTTTTTGGGTATGATGCGACAAGCTTTGCACACATTTGGGGATTTTCTACCATTCTTCTCTGCAGATCCTCTCAAGCTTTGTCAGGTTGGATGGGGACTGTCGGTGGACAGCCATTTTTAGGTCTCTCCAGAGATGTTCGATTGGGTTCAAGTCTGGACTCTGGCTGGGTCTCTCAAGGACATTCACAGAGTTGTCCCTAAGCCACTCTTGCATTGTCTTGGCTGTGTGCTTAGGGTCATTGTCCTCTGGACCAGGTTTTCATTAAGGATATCTTCTGTATTTTGCTGTGTTCAGCTTCCCTTCAAATCTGACCAATCCCCTAGTCCATGCCACTTAAAAACACCCCCACAGCATGATACTACCACCACCACACTTCACAATTGGGATGGTATTGCGCATGTGATGAGCGGTGCCTGGTTTCCTCCAGACAAGATGCTTGGAAACAAGGCCAAACAGTTCAATCTTTGTTTCATCAGAACAGAGAATCTTGTTTCTCACAGTCTGAGAGTCCTTTAGGTGCTTTTTTGTGTCTTGCACTGAGGAGAGGCTTCCATCTGGCCACTCTGCCATAAAGCCCAGATCGTGGAATGTTGCAGTAATGGTTGTCCTTCTGCAAGTTTCTCCCACCTCCACACATGATCTCTAAAGCTCAACCAAAGTGACCATCGGGTTCTTGGTCACCTCTCTTACCAAGGCCCTTCTCCCCCGATTGCTCAGTTTGGCCGAGCAGCCAGCTCTAGGAAGAGTCCTGGTTGTATCAAACTTCTTCCATTTAAGAATTATGGAGGCCACTGTGCTCTTGGGAACCTTCAATGCAGCCAAACTTTTTTGTAGCCTTCCCCAGATCAGTGCCTTGACACAATCCTATCTCTGAGCTTTGCAGGCAGTTCCTTTGACCTCATGGCTTGGTTTTTGCTCTGATCTGCATTTTCTGCTGTGAGACCTTATATAGACAGGTGTGTGCCTTTCCAAATCATGTCCAATCAGTTGACTTTGCCACAGGAGGACTCCAATCAAAGTGTAGAAACATCTCAAAGATGATCCAGAGAAATGGGATGCTCCTGAGCTAAATTTGTCATAGTGTCATAGCAAAGGGTCTGAATACTTATGTCAGTGTGATATTTCAGCTTTTTCTTTTTAATACATTTGCAAAGTTAACAAAAATCTGTTATATGCTTTGTCAATATTGGGTATGGAGTGTAGATTGATGTAAAAAATATATTTATATATCTAGAATAAGGCTCCAACATAACAAAATGTGAAAAAAATGAAGAGGTCTGAATACTTTCTGAATGCACTGTATCTCAGCTCAGTGGGTCCTTAAAATGCAAGTGAATGGCGATTTGACTTCTGAAACTCCAAAAAGAACAGATAGTCAGCATAAACGTCATCCATACTGACTCTAGCTGTTAAATTAATGTCTTCTAAAGTGATACGATCACTTTTGGTGTAAAAAAAGATCAATATTTAAGTACTTTTTAACTATAATCCAACGCTTCCGGTAAGCTTCATGAAAGGCTGGAGTGGTCTCTTGTGTGACATATTCACGTTGCCATGTTACGAACATAATCTCATGTTCTCCTCTCGGTTGAGACATCCAGGATAACTACACAAGCGCACCATTGTGAGTAAAGAAACAGATAAATACAGATCTAAACAAAAACCAACAAATCTTCTGTACAGCGTTCCTCCTACTCACTTGTAAACAGTGCTGCTCTTCTGGGTGTGTCGCATGTGCCTCAGTTCTCATGTGTCTCACATGCCAACGTGATTACGTCACACGTGCATACTGCTGCTGACCAGAAGGATAATGTATATTCAATATTCATCTTTTTCGCACCAAAAGCAACCATGTTGCTTTAGAAGACATTAATTTAACCACTGGAGTCAGTGCGTTTCTGCTGACTATCTGTTCTTTTTGGAGCTTCAAAAGTCGAATCACCATGCACTTGCATTTTAAGAACCAACTGAGCTAAGATATATTTCTATTTTCCTTAAAATGTGTTGTGATGAAGAAAGTGAGTCATACACACCTGGAATATCATGAGGGTGAGTAAATTATGAGATAATTTTTATTTTTGGGTGAACTATTCCTTTAATTAGATATAACAGGCACTGCTTAATATAATTCTGAAATCAGAGAGATCTGAAAGGAAAGGAACAGGAAAGGAAAGTGTGGGGGCGATTTAAAAAAGTTCCAACATAGTTGTTATGGTACAATGACTTTTACACAATAAAACAAAGAAGAAGAACAACTTGACTTGTTCACACAAGTTCCCTTTATCTAATATTACAATTTCATCTAAAGACGGTCCAGTGCGAATATGCAATAACAGAGAAAATCTAAGAAGGGATTCTGATATTTTAACACATTTATGCTGTGTTTTGAAAAAACTGTTGGTGGCACAGCGTTTGTGGAAGTTGTGGTGTTGAAACACTCGTTCTCTTTTGAAAGCGCATTCAGCTGCTCTTGTGGTAAGCAAGACTTTACTGAGGAACTGAAAAAGAAATCTTCATAAAAAAGGAAGTACACAAAGCAGAGATCCGAAGAGAGATTAGACATCAGATATGTCCAACAGGAGACACTGAACAACTTTTAGCTATGATCCAGTTTCATTACTGAGACTAGAACAGCTCTCTGATGGACAGAATTTACATGGTGAGTAACTCATCTTTATGAATGTGCATCAGTCACAACATTTAAAAATATATATATTTATGTTCTCTTATTTCATAAAGATGACTTTTTCACATAGTTTTACTGCAGAAACAATGACGACAGAATTTTACACTTAACAGATTAAAGGTTCATTGGTCTTTATCAACTTATCAGTGCTGAAGCCTGTTCGTTTCCAAGAAGGGAAATAAAGACATGCTTAGATGAGTTGAAAAGAGTCTTTGGTTATAATTATAATCATCTCTGCTTCTCTTTCTAAGGTTTGAGAATTTTACACATGCAATGGCCAGCAACAATCCTCAAATCTACCCCAATGCATCACAGAACAGCGTGTCGATAAATCCCCAGCAAAACTGCCATGTGGACAATGCCAGCCTGCAGGTCCCGCTAGCTATTTTCTACGCACTCTTCTTCCTGTTCGGACTGGCTGGGAACCTGTTGGCTCTCTGGGTGTTCCTGCGAGTTCACTCCAAGAAGAACTCAGTTCGCATTTTCCTCATCAACTTGGCTCTGGCTGACTTGCTCCTTGTGATCTGTCTGCCTTTCCGAGTGGCATACCATTCCAAGAAAAACCAGTGGGTGCTGCCAGAGGTACTGTGCAGGATAGTGGGCAACGTCTTTTACATGAACATGTACATTAGTATAATTTTACTGGGGCTCATTAGTGTAGACCGTTACTTGAAGTTCCAGAGGGCATCCTGTAGGCGGATGTTCCAACAGAGCCGTTGGAGTGTGCTTCTCTGCAGTGCTATTTGGGCTGTGGCATTAGCTGCAATGACGCCACTGATTGTCCAGGCTGGAGAGCATGAAAATGAGAAAACCAAAAAGTGCTTCCAATACAAAAAACTGCACAATTCCAAATGGAAAGCCTACTTCAATTTTGTCCTTGTGGCTCTCTTTTGGTTGATCTATGGAGCCATGGTAATCTCATATGGAAGGATCGGCATAAAGCTCCTTACAGTTTCCAAAGAGAAACCCGATTTTCCAAATGCAGCCAAGTACAACAAAACAGCACTGAAGTCCTTCTTTGTGCTTTTCCTCCTCACACTATGTTTTGTGCCCTACCACTTTTTAAGAATTTTCTACATCATGTCACAGATTGCACCTGACACTTCATGCGACTGGATAAATGTGATGGACAAAACAAATGAGACAGTCCTGCTGCTATCTGCCCTTAACAGCTGTTTGGATCCAATAATGTACTTCCTGCTGTGTGGTTCTATTCGTAAAGTGATGTTGAAGATCGTATGCAATTGTTGGTCTCTGCAAAACAGTGGAGGTGACACTCCATTTGAACAGCCAAAAAACAGTGCAGTTGTGCCTACTATTTCCAACCTCTCATAGAGTTGATAATGATAACAGATGATAACAGATAATGTTAAAAATAATAAGGGATTGGGATATGTTCATGAAAAATCTGTGAATTTCTTTTTGTCACTCATCTAAAACACTACCTTTTCTACTGCTGCATTATTGGACTTATTACTAAATGAATAATTTCTACAAAATTACGAATAAGCTTACGCACGAATTAACATTATTCAATTTAACTTGCTGTTTGTAACTGTGTTTGCATTGTTTCTATGCAAGTATTAAAAATAATTTAGGGCAGTGGTAGCTCAGCGGTTAAGGCTCTGGGTTACTGATCAGAAGGTCGGGGGTTCAAGCCCCAGCACTGCCAAGATGCCACTGTTGGGCCCTTGAGCAAGGCCCTTAACCCTATCTGCTCCAGGGGCGCCGTATCATGGCTGACCCTGCACTCTGACCCCAGCCTAGCTGGGATATGTGAAAAAGAAGAATTTCACCGTATATGTGCAAATGTATAATGTGTGATAAATAAAGAAAATTATTAATATACTGTGAGCATAAAATTAAATGATGTCATGTTCTCTAAATCAACTGGAGTAAATGCACAAATGTGTTAGATCTTGCAGCCATTTTCTGCATATAAACATGTACAGTTGAAGTCAGAAGTTTACATACACTTAGGTTGAAGTCATTAAAACTAATTTTTAACCACTCCACAGATTTAATATTAGCAAACTATAGTTTTGGCAAGTCGTTTAGGACATCTACTTTGTGCATGACATGAGTAATTTTTCCAACAATTGTTTACAGACAGATTTTTTCACTTTTAATTGACTATATCACAATTCCAGTGGATCAGAAGTTTACATACACTAAGTTAACTGTGCCTTTAAGCAGATTGGAAACTTCCAGAAAATTATGTCAAGCCTTTAGACAATTAGCTTCTGATAGGAGGTGTACTGAATTGGAGGTGTACCTGTGGATGTATTTTAAGGCCTACCTTCAAACTCAGTGCCTCTTTGCTTGACATCATGGGAAAATCAAAAGAAATCAGCCAAGACCACAGAAAAAAAATTGTGGACCTCCACAAATCTGGTTCATCCTTGGGAGCAATTTACAAACGCCTGAAGGTACCACGTTCATCTGTACAAACAACAGTATGCAAGTATAAACACCATGGGACCATGTAGCCATCATACTGCTCAGGAAGGAGACGCATTCTGCCTCCTAGAGATGAACAATCCCAGAACAACAGCAAAGGACCTTGTGAAGATGCTGGAGGAAACAAGTAGACAAGTATCTATATCCACAGTAAAACGAGTCCTATATCGACATAACCTGAAGACTGCTCAGCAAGGAAGAAGCCAGTGCTCCAAAACCGCCATAAAAAATCCAGACTACAGTTTGTAAGTGCACATGGGGACAAAGATCTTTCTTTTTGGAGAAATGTCCTCTGGTCTGTTGAAACAAAAACCGAAGTGTTGGCCATAATGACCATTGTTATGTTTGGAGGAAAAAAGGGTGAGGCTTGCATGCCGAAGATCACCATCCAAACCGTGAAGCATGGGGGTGGCTGCATCATGTTGTGGGGGTGTTTTGCTGCAGGAGGGACTGGTGCACTTCACAAAATAGATGGCATCATGAGGAAGGAAAATTATGTGGATGTATTGAAGCAACATCTCAAGACATCAGCCAGGAAGTTAAAGCTCGGTCGCAAATGGGCCTTCCAAATGGACAATGACCCCAAGCATACCTCCAAAGTTGTGGCAAAATGACTTAAGGATAACAAAGTCAAGGTATTTGAGTGGTCATCACAAAGCCCTGACCTCAATCCTAACCCTAACTTAAAAAGTATGTGCGAGCAAGGAGGCCTAAAAACCTGACTCAGTTACACCAGTTCTGTTTGGAGGAATGGGCCAAAATTCCAGCAAATTATTGTGAGAAGCTTGTGGAAGGCTACCCAAAACATTTTGACCCAAGTACAAACAATTTAAAGGCAATGCTAACAAGCAATTACTAACAAAGTGTATGAAAACTTCTGACCCACTGGGAATATGATGAAAGAAATAAAAGCTGAAATAAATAATTCTCTCAACTATTATTCTGATATTTCACATTCTTAAAATAGTGATTCTAACTGACCTAAGACAGGGAATATTTTCTATGTTTAAATAACAGAAATTGTGAAAAACTGAGTTTAAATGTATTTGGCTATGGTGTATGTAAACTTCTGAATTCAACTGTTGTTATTAATGTGGTAATAAACTGCTTGGCCAAAAAAAAGTTGCAGTTTGGATTTAAATAAGCAGATACATAAGAGCCTATGATTGGATCTTTATTGCAGTGATTAATATGTTTCAGCAGGCAACAATTTTTTTAACCCTAACTGATGCAGTGTATAGCTTCTCATTTCTTAAACAACCATGTCGGAAGACGTATACCGTGGTCGTGGAAAAGATGTTACTGTGTTTCAGAAGGGGCAAATTATTGGCCTGCATCAAGCAAAAAAACAACAAGGAGATTTGCTGAAATCACTCGAATTGGGTTAAAAACTGTCCAACGCATTACTAAAACCTTGAAGGATAGTGGTGTACCGTCAACTTTGTGGACGAAATGTGGTCGGAAAAAAATCTCGAATGATCGTGATCGGCGATCACTAAAATGCTTGAAGTCATATCATAAAAAAATCGACAGTAGAACTCACGGCTATGTTAAATAGTGAAAGTTAGAGCATTTCCAAACATACAATGCGACGAGAACTTACAGGACTGGGACTAAACAGCTGTGTGGCCACAAGAAAGTTAGTGAGGTTAATTTAAAAAAAAAAAAACTACTTCAATTTGAAAAGTTTGGTTTTTATGTGTACAAATGGTCTCATATGAATGTTGAAATTGTCCCTATGCACCTTTTTTAACATACAGTTTTCAGAAATCTTTCGTATGAATTAAACATTTTACTGAAACAATACTAAAAAATACAATGATATATATTAGGGGTGGGCAACCTATGGCATGCTTGCCAGCATTGGCAATCTGAGGGATGATCACTGGCATGCCAGCAACAGTGAGAGAGAAGTAGACTATTTTATTTATATTAATAAACCTGCATTCCAATCTACATCTTGATATAATCCTTCCTTACGCAGCGTGTTTTCATGAGCTGAATGGGAGGCTAAACAAAAAGTTCAAATGTGACGAGACTGCAATATAACCTCCAGACTCGTGCAGCGCGTGCAAGCCATTCCCGCATCACGAGTTGGCAGCACTTCATGTTCAGTTAATCGCGCGAGTAAACCTATTGGATCAAAATCACGCCAAATGTATTGCGGTCACGGATCCAAAAATAATAAGCGTGAATCAAACCAATAAGCATGAATCAAAAAAATAATAAGTGCAGATAAAAAAATAATAAGCGCAAAAAGAAATAAAAATTGCAGATAAAAATAATTAGCGCAGATCAAAAAATAACAAGCATGAATCAAAAATATATAAATACATTTAAAAGATGCTGCAAAAAAAATGTTTTCCTTGGTTATATTACAGTTTTTTGTGCTCTCTGACAATTTTGCTCATATTTTCATTTTTTTGTACGCTTACGCTGTATTTTTCTTTGCTTTTGTTTCCAAGTTCTGCGCTTGATTTTCCAAAACTTGTGAGTAGAGTTTCATGTAAATCAGGGGGCGTTTTGCGTCCCTATTGGTCCACTAGTTTTTGATCGACAGCTCCTGCTCTAGCCAATCATTCGAAGAGGGGAGGTGACGTCACTCCAATGTGTCTCCGACGGCTGCTGCTCAATATTATATTATTTATGGTTTATAGATACGCTGCTTGTGTCTGTTTTGACTATTTTCTGCCAGTTTTAGGAAACAATGTGTTGTCCGAGTAGGCCATTAACATAGTCCGTTAACACATGTATCGAGTCAGCTGAATTTAGTTAGCAGAGTCTTTAGTTTAGGCATTATTTAAGTCTTCCTTGTTAGTAGGTTATTGGCTGCATATCTGCATATTATTGGCTGCATAAAAAAAAAAAAAAAAACAAGTCTGGGTTGGTGTGGATGTTTGATGCATGTTTTTACTAGCTGTACCAATGTAGTCGCGAGCTCTGAACCCAACTTGATCCGCTTTTCCATTACAAAAACCCAGATCCCGACACCAAGGCCTATCACAATACTGATGAATATAGAAATGCTTACATATAATTGGACAATTTTTTTTTAAATTATGTCAAAAATCTAAAAGGTGTGCATTATTGCTGACGCCTACATGCACACTTTGGAGTTGGTTGTATGCCTGTAAGTCATTTGCTTCAAATGTTACTGAAGTTGTATGTTATGAAAATGTTTGTAAATGTTTTGGATACGTATGCTCCAATGTTGCCTGTATCTTTAGAGACGATCCCTAAATTATTTGTGACTAAAGAACGTCCAACGTCAAGCCAACTTTATTGCATTATTTATTGATGTGGGGATGCTTGGTCACTTGTTTCTGATTTCGCTACAGTATCGTGGAAAAAGAAACTACATATAACCGTGTATATAATATAAATACATTTAAAATATGCTGCAAAAAAAAAAAAAAAAAAAAAAAAAAGTCATCTGAATTGCAAACAAAATCATGTTTTCCTTGGTTATATTACAGTTTTTTGTGCTCTCTGACAATTTTGCTCATATTTAAAAAAACAAAAAAACAAGTCTGGGTTGGTGTGGATGTTTGATGCATGTTTTTACTAGCTGTACCAATGTAGTCGCGAGCTCACAACTTCCGAGAACCGCTTTTCCATGTTGCTGAATGTGCCGTTATGTACTGATCCTACGTTGGCATCGTTGGCACGGCTACATGTAGTTTCTTTTTCCACGATACTGCAGTGAAATCAGAAACAAGTGACCAAGCATCCCCACATCAATAAATAATGCAATAAAGTTGGCTTGACGTTGGACGTTCTTTAGTCACAAATAATTTAGGGATCGTCTCTAAAGATACAGGCAACATTGGAGCATACGTATCCAAAACATTTACAAACATTTTCATAACATACAACTTCAGTAACATTTGAAGCAAATGACTTACAGGCATACAACCAACTCCAAAGTGTGCATGTAGGCGTCAGCAATAATGCACACCTTTTAGATTTTTGACATAATTTAAAAAAAATTGTCCAATTATATGTAAGCATTTCTATATTCATCAGTATTGTGATAGGCCTTGGTGTCGGGATCTGGGTTTTTGTAATGGAAAAGCGGATCAAGTTGGGTTCAGAGCTCGCGACTACATTGGTACAGCTAGTAAAAACATGCATCAAACATCCACACCAACCCAGACTTGTTTTTTTTTTTTTTTTTTTTTTTTAAAGATATGCAGCCAATAACCTACTAACAAGGAAGTCTTAAATAATGCCTAAACTAAAGACTCTGCTAACTAAATTCAGCTGACTCGATACATGTGTTAACGGACTATGTTAATGGCCTACTCGGACAACACACTGTTTCCAAGAACTGGCAGAAAATGGTCAAAACAGACACAAGCAGCGTATCTATAAACCATAAATAATATAATATTGAGCAGCAGCCGTCGGAGACACATTGGAGTGACGTCACCTCCCCTCTTCGAATGATTGGCTAGAGCAGGAGCTGTCGAACAAAAACTAGTGGACCAATAGGGACGCAAAACGCCCCCTGATTTACATGAAACTCTACTCACAAGTTTTGGAAAATCAAGCGCAGAACTTGGAAACAAAAGCAAAGAAAAATACAGCGTAAGCGTACAAAAAAAAAAAAAAAAAACAAAACAAACAAACAAAAAAAAAAACAAAACAAACAAAAAAATTTGTCAGAGTACAAAAAACAGTAATATAACCAAGGAAAACATGATTTTGTTTACATTTTTTTTTTTTGCAGCATCTTTTAAATGTATTTATATATTTTTGACTCATGCTTATTTTTTTTATCTAAGCTAATATTTTTTTATCTGCGCTTTTTATTTATTTTTGCGCTTATTATTTTTTATCTGCACTTATTTTTTTATTCACGCTTATTTTTTTTTATTTTTATTTATTTTTAATTCACGCTTATTATTTTTGGATCGGTGACCGCAATACATTTAGCGGGATTTTGATCCCATATAAACGCGCCCGCTTTTCCTCGGTCAGGCTGTGCGGATGACAGCCTGTAATGAGTATTGATGTCATTTAGTCCAGTAGAGGGCGGTAAAAGTTTGTATAAAGCTAGGTGCATTCCCAATGGAAGGGACGATGTAATTTACATACGCTGAGTGTGTGACATGGATAAAATAACAGCACAATTATTTGAATTACTTTGATTTATTTAATACATCCAAACAATACATGCTACCAGGAGTGGGGTCCTTCAAACAATGGATGCAATTAAACCACCAGGTTTATTGAGATTCAAACAGCAGTTTGAGTTGTATGTTGCAGCTATTGGCAGGTGGATGCTACTGATGAAAGAAAGACTGCCATGCAACTTACTATTGCAGGAGCAGACGCAGTGGAAGAGTGTAACACGTTTACTTTGGCTGAAGAGGCGAATAAGAAGAAACTGGACAAAGTATTAGAAAAATGTTATGGCCACTGCCTGTCAAATACGAATGAGACATACGAAAGGTATGTTTTTCGAACACGTATGCAGCATGAAGAGACTTTTGACAGTTTTCTCACAGATCTTAAGATCAAAGCTAAAACTTGTAATTTTAATGAATTGCGAGAATCAATGATTCGGGATCAAATTGTGTTAGGCATATGTGATGAGCTCAGAGAAAGACTGTTAAGAGAACCCGAACTTACATTAGATAATTCTGTAAAATTATGTCAGTCCAGTGAATTAGCGAGACTGCAAGTGCTTAAGTTTGATGTTGCCGGTGTTCCTGGCATGGCCTTTTTTTTTTTTTTCTATTAACATTTTTATTGATTCAAATGGTTGACAAATAGAAACAAAACAAATATACAATGAATCAACATTTAACTCCCTCTACTACCCCTCCCCAATCACCAACCCGACCCCCAACGAACATCCCCGTGGTCACACATAAGTACACACACACACAAAATAATATAATAATAATACACATCTAAAACTTTGCCTCTCTCTACACAGTCCCTCCCCGAGAGTCCCCCAAAAACTCAAAATAATTGCCACATCTCCCATTAAATGAATCCCTGATCCCTAGCCTTCTATATTACACCTCTTCGGGAGCAGCCACCCTCCCCATCTCAGTGTACCACTACCGAAATGAGGGCGCTCCAGCTGACTTCCATCCCCTTAAAACTATCTGTCTGCCTGTCATAACACTGGTCAGAACCCAATTTTTTATGTGTTTATCCCCTATTTTGATGACCGTCCCATCGCCTAAAATACAGAGTCTGGGGCAAAATGAAACCCGAGCGCCCAAAACGTCACACACAAAACTCTGAACCTTCAACCAAAATTCTTGGATCTTAACACACCCCAAAAAACATGGGTTGTGTCTCCATCTTCTGATTGGCATCGCCAGCAAGTCGGTTTGTCTTTAAGACCAAGCCTATACAATCTAAAGGGGGTCCAATAGAATCTATGCAAATCTTGAACTGCATAAGGCACACCCTTGCATCTCTAGATACAGACTTGCTGTTTTTTAGAATCTTAGCCCACACTCCCTCCTCCAATACCAAGTTTAAATAATTCTCCCATAATCTCTTGAGAGAAGTTAAAGCTAGTCCCCCAGACTCTGAATTAGCAGGGAGCAATACACTGATGCCTCATGACCTTTTCCAAAAGCAGTAATCACCACTCCCAGAGTATCTGCCGCTTTATGGGGGGGGGGGGGGGGGTGTATGCTACTCTCAAAAATAGTACAGAGCAGATGGCGCAGCTATAAATACCTAAAGAACTGAGATCTGGGGATCCCAAATTGTTGAACCAAATTTTTAAAGGATCTCAACACTCCACTCTCATACAGGTCACCAAGTGTAGTAAACCCCTCACAATCCACTCTGACCAGCAGAAAGGGGACTTATTAATACATAATTTTGGGTTCAGCCATATGCTCGAGGCAACATTTAAATAAATGTCAGAATTAAACACTCTTGACACTTTTGTCCATACAGAGTGCAAATGCGAGATAACGGGGTGTAACTTCTCCAATTAGTTTGATAGGCTTTGCAATTGCGAAATAGGGGCAAGAACTTCCTGTTCAATACTGTAAGGATGTTTACACCCAAAGGCTCTGTGAGAGCCAACGTCATAAAACACGCACACAGAAGAGCATCTCCACCTGTGCCAACACACCCTACTGATTAAGGACCATAAAATGCAAATCTCACTCACTCCTGCCCTCTCTCTCACCTCAGGTCACTTTAAGGTCACCAAAAACTAAGTTATGATTTATCCTGTTCTCACAAATCTCACTCACACCTGCCCCCTCTCTCACCTCAGGTCACTTTAAGGTCACCAAAAACTAAGTTATGACTTTAACCTGTTCTGTAATTTAAAAGGTTTTCTGATCATACATGTTTGGTCTCATTCAAGAGGTCCCAGTGCAACTGGTAAAATGGTCTCATTCCCTCTCTGCAAAGTCAAATCACAAGTAAGATTTAAGAACTTAGTAAAATACTGTATTCTATCTGGGGCATGCCCCCTTCCAGATCTCTTGCAGGAACCATCAGATTAGGTGCATTCTTTGTAAACATCAAACAACCTACTCAATCACAAGTTTCGAAGGTCTACTTACAGCTCCTTAAATTGTAAAACAAATCCTGAATAACATCAAACAAACACATCTGAAACAACAATAGAATTGTTTGGTATTTAAGGAGGGTTGGCAAGGAGCTTGGGAAGTCTGTAGTCAGATCTCCCGCACAATTACTGTGTCACTTTCTATTGTCAGGTATGTTTCTTTGACTTGTCTTTTATTTTTAAGAATGTTTGTTCATTCTGATCATGTGTGATATTGGCTGTAGTTGATTTTGTAACTTATGTTTTAAATCCTACCTGGCAAATAAATTGTTACTTTTTGATTTATTCTGCATTCCTCTGAAATAATTTATCACCGGTAGATTCGAGGGATGCTTTTTGTTACCGCAAACTTATGTCCAGGATAATGATCAATACTGGAGCTTATGAATAGGAGAAAACCATGTAAGACTATCAGTCACTGCTTATCACCATCTTAGCAAGTTGTATGAAACATGACTAAATAAAACTATCATCTGGTTATGAGCAAGCAGTAGGCAGCCGAACCAGATGATATTAGTAAACTCTGCAACCGCTGACTATGAACGGGACTGGCAATTTTGTGTTCGTGAGATCTATGTAATTAATTGGCCGGCATATGACTCTGAGCAACAATTGGGACCCGAATGAAAGGATAATGAAAGTTAGGACAATTCAGAGTAATCAATAACTTTAAAAGATTAAATTAAAAGAATGATCAGAAATCAATAAGAGCTTAAATCTAAATTAATCAAATTAGTAACGAAGTCAATTGATAAAGTGCAAATTAATATGTGTTTTTGTTTCAGCACTCAGAAAAGACAGAACAATGCAGAAACCTTCAGGGGCCATTCTATTGGAATCCAACATCGAACCAATAGTTTGGTTTATACCCCTTATTTACAATACAAAACCAGGGAGGCTCTCTCACGTGGAAGCAACCAATGAGCCAAATGTCTGAGACCGAATGCATAATAATAAAACAACATCTTGGGTAGGCCTAGCCCACCTTTGTCAATCGGCCTATGTAACTTATTGAAATGTAATCTGGGATGCTTACCATTCCAAATGAAGGACTTCGTTATGCTATCAAACTGCTTGAAATAAGAGAGGGGGACATCTAAAGGGAGAGATTGTAGCAGGTAGTTGAATTTTGGAATACAATTAATTTTAATAACATTAATAACATTATATTTATCTATGATAAATGTAATGAAGCCCACCTGCCCACATCGCTTGAAAACCTTTTTATTAAGGGGTCAAAATTAACTAACTAAATCACACAAATTTGCTGAGAATAAAATGCCCAAATACTTGATGCCATGTTTGGGCCACTGCAAGACGCCCAGCTGAAATGTCTAGCTGGATCAGGGAAATTGGACATTAACTCTTACACTCGCTTGGATCTTTGTCCTTTTTATGAATCAGACTGATCCAGGCTTGTGTCATGGTTGGCGGAAGCTTTCCATTCTTTAATGATTGTGTATAAACAATTCTGTAGCATAAGATCTAACAAATTCAGCGGTAAAGCCGTCTGGCCCTGGAGGCTTGCCCGTAGGCAAGGCCTTAATTACCTCACCAAGCTCTTCCAAGTTTATCTCAGAATCAAGAAAATTTCAGTTTAGGGAGTTCTAATGGTTCCACAAAGTTCCTAATATCCTCATCAGTAGACGAAGACATGGAACTATAGAGATCAAGATTATTCTTTAAAAGCATTATTAATATCAATGGCCAAGGTCAATATTTTACCACCAGCAGATTTCACTTATGGAATGGTAGACAAAGACTCTCTCTGCTTTATATATCTAGACAAAAGTTCCCTGCTTTGTCCACCGACTCAAAGTATGACTGTCTTGCCCTGAATAGCCAAAACTCCACCTTCCACGACAAAATAGTATTATATCTGTATTTCAATCAAGCCAATTCTCTCATGCCATTAGACGACATTCTGCTCTGCGTTGGCACTTTAAATATTCCCTTCCAACTCCACGAGCTCTCATGCTTTGGATTTTTTGGTGAATGGGGCATTCTGTATGATCCGACCCCTAAAAACCACCTTAAGTGCCTCCCAAGCCATGCCCACAGAGGATACTGAGGACCAGTTGGTCTTCATATAAACATTGATTTCAGCCTTTGATTTGACATTTGTTGGAATTCAGGATTTTGCAAAAGGGATACATTAAAGTGCCAACTATATGATTTCTTTTTCTCATGTGGCAAAATCTCTAAATTCACCAGGGCGTGATCTGAGACTAAGATGTTTCCAATTGAGCAATCAACAAAGATGAAATGAGGGACTTGGATATATAAAAAAATTATATTCTAGAATAAATCTTATGGACTGATGTAAAAGAACATATAGTCCCTACCAGATGGGTTCAAAAGTCTCCAAATGTCTGTAAGACCAAGATTTTTACACATCCTGTGAAGCGTCAATGTTGCTCTTACACTTGCACACTTTTGCTTCACTATGATCAAGGACTGAGTCCATCAATAGATTAAAGTCTCCTCCCAATATTATATCGTGAGGGGTGCCAGCGGCTTGCAGCATCCCTTCAAGATCTATAAAAAAAGCCCTGATCATCAGCATTAGGTGTGTAAATATTAGCCAAAATCAACCTTTGCCGCTGAATTTCTGCTAAAACAATAATGACTTCCTAATTTATCTTTAGTCTGTTTGAGACATTTGAATTTTAGATGCTTGCTTATCAGTGTAATAACTCCCCTGCTCTTACTTGAGCCAGCACTAAAGAAAAAATGTCCACTCCATATCTTCCCAAATTTTTCAGCTTCCTGCGGGGAAAGATGCGTTTCTTGAAGAAACACTATATCATATTTCTTAGGCTTAAGAAAAGAAATAACCTTTTTATGGGGTGCCGAAACCCATTCACATTCCACGTGGAGAGAGACAATCCACTCATATTAACATTTGACATTTTGACAAATTAGAAACAATTCATTGTCAAAAATAAAATTATAAAGACCACATTCCAACATTAGTGCAACAACCCCGCCCGAACCAACCAAACAGAAAAAATAAAATGTGCGCAATTACCCCGCTGCACGATAGTGCCAACCGCCGTCCATCCCTCTAAACTGAAACAGTCCATGTACACCTACAAAAGCCCCCGCGACAAATCTGCCATCAGATTGCACAAGTCCGTTGTTTCTATACAAATTTTGTGAGACAGAATTACACAGCAGAAGATAATCTATAAAACAAACTCCAGCCAATAGGCGGAATAAACACACAGAATGTATAGATTCATCCACATAACTGTCCCAAAGGTGTGCTCCTCCACAAAACAAGCTCCAGCCGCTACCGGAACCAGCACAAAAAAATAAAAAGGCGTTCAGTTTCCTCAGGCAGTCAAACGAATGTTCAGTGAGCCGGCCCATTTGACTGCTACATGATTGCAACAAATGACCCAATCACTCCAATGTCCTGCAAGAAATACTCCACAAAACAAACTCCAACCAGTAGAAGGCATAAGCACAAAGAACGTGCAGATTCATCCACAACACTGTCCTGAAGGAGTACTATTCCACAAAAACAAACTCCAACCGCTTGGTGGAACCAGCACAAAAAGAAACAAAAAAGGCACCCAGTTTCCTCGGACGGTCAATGAATGTTCAGCGAGTCAGGCCCACTCGGCTGCAATGTGATTACCACAAAATAACTTCCTCACTCCATTGACTTTATGATGGACAATGCTTGCTGGGGACATGTAAATATTTTGCAGCCATCCTTAGCATCTGTTTTCAATTTGGCCAGGAACATCATTGCAAAAGTGACCTTCTGTTGATGTAAGAGTTTCTTGCGTTCCTTGAATCGATCACGTTTCTCGTTGAATTCGCAAAGTCTGGGAACAAGAAAATGTTGTGGTTCTTCCAAGAAAGCCTTCCTTTACTCCTCACCTCCTGTAACATGAGATCTTTATCGGATGATCTCATAAATTTGGCCAGAATTGATCGGGGCCTGTCTCCCTCAGCGGATCGACGACCCGGAACTCTGTGAGCTCGCTCGATTTCCAGCTTATGGCCTGTTATGTCGAGCAGATTCAAACAGCCCATCCAGGAATTCCACCATATTCTGACCCTCTGATCCCTCAGGAATTCCAACAATTCGTACGTTATTTTGCCGGTTATGATTCTCCATATCTTCCAACTTTTCCCAGACACGCAACAAATCCGCCTTGGTCGCTAGCGGATTAGCAGCTAATTCCCTCTGACTACAGATAATCGATCCGTTTCTCAACATCTGCCACTCTTGTAACCATCTCAGTGAATTTAGCCTCCAAGTCAGCAATGGCCTTCGGCAGCATTGCCGACACATTCATCAATTGTCACCGAATTTCCTTCACCTCACCGGCCAAATCAACTCCCGGGCTTGTGGCCTGCTGCTTGGGGGCTTCAGCTTGAGCACGTATGTGTCTTTTAATGTCTCCAGAGCCCGAGGATTTTGAATTCTTTGACATTGTCTTCGTAGAACAGTTAAGAATCAGGATGTATAGAATCTCACCGGTTTGACACAAAGTATTAAAACTAGCAAAGTGCGCAAAGCTCGCCATTCACATGTCCGAACCTCGCATGGCACCACGCAACTTTCGGGATGTCCTCTCTTAACGCTGAATTAGACGCTATTTAATTCAGGGAAAAGCAACAATCTGAGCAAAAGATACAGAAACAGAAGCATTCTACTGCAAACGCTGTAGAGACAAACATAAGCCCAGACAGTGCCCAGCCTTTGGTAAAAAATGGCCCAAATCATTATGCAAAATTGGATACTTGGGCAAAGGCTAACTTAATTAGCATCAAGGATGTGAAAATGTGAAAAGAGAGACCTTTAATTCAAAGACATTAGTCTCACTCAAAGCCTACAATGGACAACCAATTGAGACACATGGAGTGTGCTGGCTGAAGGTTCAAGTAAAAGGAAAGACTCTGATGTTTGAGTCTCTCTTAGGAGACAGGGCTTGTGAAGTATTTAAACTGGTCAAGAGAGTCTATCAAATTAATGAGAACCTGACATTGTGAATCAATTTTCAAATATTTTTACTGGTCAAGGAAATTTACCATTCAGCTATAAAATACAGTTGAAAGTAGATGCTAAGCCAGTTGTGCATGCTCCCCGGAGAGTACCAGCACCCCTGAGAGCCCGTTTAAAAAAAGAACTGGATCGAATGACACAGTTAGGAGTCAGACAATGGATAGAACAACCTACAGAT
Source organism: Myxocyprinus asiaticus (assembly GCF_019703515.2). Classification (NCBI taxonomy): domain Eukaryota; kingdom Metazoa; phylum Chordata; class Actinopteri; order Cypriniformes; family Catostomidae; genus Myxocyprinus; species Myxocyprinus asiaticus. The sequence continues at coordinate 34,689,520 of NC_059354.1, forward strand.
TGGGTGAACTCCATTACTTGTGTTAAAAAACCCAATAGTGAATTAAGAGTGTGCTTCGACCCCAAAGACCATAATCAGAGCATCAAAAGAGAGCACTATCAGATTCCCACTCGTGAGGAGATCACTAGTGAATTGTCAGGTGCCAAGTTTTTTGGTAAATTAGATGCTTCTCATGGTTTCTGGCAGATCCGATTAGATTCTGTGTACCAAATACTGTTCATTCAATACACCTTTTGGAAGATATTGTTTTCTTAGGCTTCCATGTAGAATTAAGTCAGCCCCAGATATTTTTCATCGCGCCATGGAAACCATTACTGAAGGCTTAGAGGGAGTTTGTTTATATATTGATGATCGTGTTGTGTGGGGATCCTCACTTCAGCAACACAATCAGAGACTGATGAAACTACAACAAAGAATTCGAGTGAATGGACTGAAGCTGAATAAGGAAAAGTGTCAGTTTGGGGCAACAGAGATTACCTTTTTAGGTGATAAGCTTTCTGCTGGAGGAGTAGTACCAGATCATTCTAAAGTACAGGCCCTCCTTGATAGGCCTCCACCTACTGACAAGAAGGGGGTGTTACGTGCCCTGGGCATGGTAAATTTCCTTGGCAAGTTTGTCCCTAATCTTTCAGCTAAAACAGTACATTTATGAAGGTTGATACAAAATAAAATTGTTATTCCAGGATCAATGCACCAGGACATGCTTCACTGAATACACGAGGGCACTTGTGCATTGAAAAATGGTAAAGAAGAGCAAGGCAAGCCATTTATTGGCCTGGGATTAATCTCGATATTGAGGCATTAATCAGTAAGTGAGACACTTGTCTCAGACACCATTACAAGCAACCCAAAGAACCAATGTTGATATCTGATGTATCTGTGGAGCCATGGCAAAAGGTTGGAACCAGTCTTTTTCATGTGAACGGTAAGGACTTTTTGCTAATAATCGTTTACTACTAAAATTATCCTGAAATTGCATAAGTTCGTCATACCTGATGTGATTCATCACATGAAAAGCATGTTTGCAAGGCACGGAATACCACAGATTGTGCAAAGTGATAATGGCCCACAGTGTAGTAGACGAGAATTTAAACTTTTTGCAGAACATTACAGTTTTAAACACACTACTGCGAGTCCTCTTTACCTGAAGGCTAATGGGAAGGCAGAGAAGGATGTTCAAATTTTAAAAAGACTCATGAAAAAGGTAGCTGAGAGTAACTCGGATCTGTATCTGGCATTAAGTTAACATTCTTCTCTGGGTTGTGGATTATCTCCTGCTGAACTCATTATTAATCGAAAGCTGTATGCTGCTGCCAAAAGCATCTAAAAGAAAAAACAAAAGCCAGGCATGGAAACACATACAGCTTTTGAAATGGAAGCAAAAAGTGTACCATGATAAGACAGCTCAGAGCCTGAAACCTCTTGCAGAACGAGATGTGGTGAGAATTGAAGAGCTGGCTTCATGGAAGAAAAAAAGCTACAGTTTTAAGAGGTAAATCCCAGGTCATATATTGTTCAGACTGAAGATGGACATATTCTAATGAGAAATCGACAGAGTGTGCTTAAGACTCAGGAGACTTTCACAGAATCATTAGATTCTGAATTGCACCCTTATGAAGTACCAACGCCTGAAATGCAATTTCCTGAAACACAGCCATTTGAACAGCAGTCCTCTGAACCTCATGAAATGCCGCCATCTGAACCTTCTCTACCTAAACCAGTCACTGAAGTTACGCATGCCCCTTTTAGAATGGATTGTAGATAGCGGGACAATAAAAAAAAACAAACAAACTGTAAAATCTGTCATGGTTGAATGTGGGGAGAACTGAGTGGACTATTAGATGCAAATAATATTGGAAAGTGTTTTCTACTTGTGATAATATTGAATTCTTGTCTACTCATTGGTATTTTATGGAATTATGTATGTGTGGTGATGTGTGTTAAAAGATCTTTGTAATATACCTTATTTCTTAACATGTAAAGGAAAGGGGATGTAATGAGTATTGATGTCATCTAGTCCAGTAGAGGGCGGTAAGAGTTTGTATAAAGCTAGGTGCATTCCCAATCAGTGTTGCCAACTTAGCGACTTTTCAGACCTCTTTAGCGACTTTTATTCCAAAAAGTGCCTAGCGACTTTTTGGACAACCCATAGGTACCTTCCGTAGAAGAAAGTCGCCAGTACTGCCCCGCAAGCGCGTGGTCTTGCTTTCCTGCCCAGACTCAGAGGCACACCTCTCTCTGCGTCTACTCTGTTCGGTGAGACTGACAGAGAGAGAAAGATGGGTGAGCAGGCGAGAAGGCGGAGCAGTACAATCAGTTGACCAAATGGCAGCTGACATAGACGTGAATGAGCTGCGCATGTACAAACAGCGTTGTCAAGGACCAATCATGAATCTGTATTGTTTGCTCCCTTTTGTTTTAAATTTAAAGAGTTTAATTTTACCGTTTATTTATATTCTTTTCATGCACTTAATCACAAGAGATTTTTAGACAGTTGTCCATTCCGGTTTCTGAACTCTCTCTGAATTCAGACACTTAGACAATAAAATAATGAATTTTTGTAAATATGCACATAGTGGTTTGTTTTGGCTGAGTGCTGTGTGAGAGAAAAGATAATAATGTTTCTGTCGCTTCTAACTTTGAGTGATTGATAGATATAGGGAATTAATAGGGTATTACAGTATGTACGGTAAGCATAGAGAAGCAAACACGTAAAGGGCGGACACTATGCAAAATGCAAATGAGACGTGATGACGTCACGAGTATGCTAATTAGCGTATGACGTCATCTAGTGACTTTTTCGAGCAGGCTTTAGCTACTTTCCATTGAAACTAGTTGGCAACACTGTTCCCAATGGAAGGGACGATGTAATTTACATGTGCTGAGTGTGTGACATGGAATAAATAACAGAGCACAATGATTTGAATTACTTTTATTTAATACAACCAAACAATACAAGCCTACATTCCGTGTTTCATTTGTTTCTTTTTGCGTTCAGAACAACATGTGATGTAATAAGGAAAACACCACTATTAACTATTAACCCAGCATACAGGTACACCCTCCTTAAACCATGGTCACACTCAAAATTACATTAAACGATTAAAAGAGAAAACCTTTTAAAAAATCTTTAAGTCTATTTCCAGGTTTAATTTATATTTTGAATAAAGTTTTAGGATTTTGCAGGTGCGATTCACTGAAAAGGGCTAAATAGTTGACTGGCTTATGATGTGTGAATGGCTTGCACGTGCAGCGCGAGTCTCATCACACTTTAATAGTGTTTAGTCTCCCATTCAGCCGATGAAAACACGCTGCATGATCATGAGGAAGGATTACATCAAGATGTAGATTGGAATGCAGGTGCGAAAAACGTCATATAAATAAAACAGCCTGCTCCTCTCTCGCTGTTGCTTGCGTGCTACTGATTACAATGACATAATATAATATAACATTCCACACAATTCCGTGATCAGTAATCAAATAAGCATATTTGTGACATTAACTGTTAACTTATTTTGTACAAAAGGAAGGTTTTCTTTAAAGCACTAAAGTTGCTCTGTGAAAATTCACATGCAGGACATGATTATATCGTAATCATCAGATTTTGCACAAAATTTTCACTCAAACTGTTATGCTGATAATATAATTTGGAATGAAAAATAAACGATTAAAATAGAAAAATGCAAAATAGAAACATTTTCACAAGTGGACTCATACTTCGGAAAATCACAATCATTTGCATGTTTTTTTTTTTTTTTCAGCACAGCCATTGACCAGGAAAATAAAAAATTATACTCCATGTCAAAAAGGTTGCCGACCCATGATCTATATATATTTGACCATGCTACAAGAAATTCAAAGTGGGTTAATAGGAAAAAAATAAAAATCTAAGCTCAAGGCTTAGGGCAATAATATACTGATAATGATAATTTTTAAACAATGTAGCATTATATAGTAATAGAGTTATAAATGTACCAATATTAATTATATTATAGCAATATTTTATTATACCATTAATCATAGATCATAGGAAGAATAAAAGCAAGGCATTGGTGCAAACTATGAATCTATCTGTTTTCAGGATGTGGACAGAAGTCATCATACCAAGTTACTACATAATGCACAGTCAGAGCACATCCTGCCCCCAAACAGCTTGCACTGTGTGAAATTCTACAAGTAAAATATTACGAACATAACTACAGCATCAGACAACAACGTGTGAGAATAAGCATCATGTCCGTGCAAGGTGATATCATAATGCATGCCATAAGTGCCAATGATTCAGGCATCAACGCAAGGTACAAGTACAAGGTACATCATCTTAAACTGTCTTTTTTTTTTGGAGAGGTTCAATTCAACGATTGACATCAAAATTCTATTTTTAGATGGCTCTTTGGTTGACACTTAGCATACTAGTTATTTGTGGGTTAACAGGTTAGTTGGTGTCTAGCCCGAAACAATGTTTATCTATTGCATGAAGCGATAACAGTGAAGAACACAGCAGGTCAGCAGTTTAAGTATTTTTTATCTGGTCATGGGACAAAATGCTTAATTAATGATTAAATGTAGTACTGTATTAACATGGTGCAATACTGAAAATGATCAAATTGTATTATCTCACTAATTTAAATAGGCCAAACATGACTGAAAATGTAAAGACATTTCAAATACAACTTTACTGTTGTTCAACCAACTGTATACACCTCATCTACAGGTCCTGGTACTACAGTTACAACAATTAACTTAAATTGTGCAGGTAGACAACCAATGTTCCCACTAACATTTCTTATTATTACTGGAAAAAATTAACATTCATATGGACTGTAGTTAAAACATTAAGCATGCATTTAGCTCGGATTCAGGAAAATCTCTAGGTTTTACCACACACTTGAGTCTGCCATCTGCGCGGATATTTTTTCCCATCTGCGCGGGAACAACATCAGAAGTGCTGAGCTTAGAGGGAGCATTATAGACAACATGACATTTGCAACACATGCCAGTTATATATATATATATATATATATATATATATATAGCATGTCTTTGAATTACATGCTAAATATATATATATATCTTTAGCATGTAATTCAAAGACATTGATATATTTTTAAGAGTAATCACAGTGTGAAATTTCAAGTGTTGTATGGGGTTGATAGACAGTCCCAAAACAATATATACATACTGTATTGAGAAGTGTTAAATGTCATATGAAATAGATAGGAAGACTGCCATGTTCGGTAAAAATAAACCTTTAAAAACTAAGAAAAATTGGTTCAGGACCGCTTGCCAATTGCTTAGAGATAAGAGGCCAAAAGAGTCTGTGGTTAGTTTATCGTTTTGATTTCCTTCTCTTTATTTCTGTAGAACTTGCATAATACACCACGAAGAAAGCCATGCAACCATCTTGCCCTGGTTCTATCTCTCTTTGGCCGTCCTAGGCCTCCCGACCAACGGAATTGTCTTGCTGAGTCTTTGGAGATCAGAGAGGACACCCACTGTCATCTTAACTTTAAACATAGTTGTGTCAGACCTGATGTTGTGCTGCGGTTTTTTCTTCAGAATAGCCTACTACAAAGAGAACGTCAACTGGCAATCTGGATCTCAAGTCTGTAATGCAGTAGAGCTGATTAATTTCACATGCTTCTACATTAACCTCTACTGCAACATGTGCTTCCTTTTATGGACCAGCATCAATCGTTATGCCACTGTGGTAAAACCAGGCTATGCCTTTTTGCAGGTCTTTAAACGCACGCAACCGTGCTGGATCATCTGCTTTTCAACCTGGTTGGTTATAAGCACAATTGTCGGCACTAGCATGTGGACTAAACGGAGCCTACAAATCAATGGGACTTGCTTCGACCAGGTTGTCAACAGTAACATTCTCTATAAAGATAAATTCAGCACTATCCATTGCCTTGCTGTTGCAGGATTCTTTTTTATTTTGTGCTTGATGTTGGTCAGTTATAGTCTGCTGGTCTTCCACCTGCAGAAGGTGAGGGTGGGAAGTCTATTTAGTGCTGGATTTGGACCTGTAGGAGGTCTAAAGGTTCGGAGGAAGATTCTGGCCTCTGTCATAATTTTTGTACTCTGCTTCCTACCCTACCACGTGCAAAGGATCATCTTATTAACATCAGGGAGTGGAAATTGTCAAGCACATTTCAGGATAAAAACTGGCACCATCTTTGTTGCAGCTTTCAGCTGTTGCCTACATCCTATTCTGCAGCTGGTGCACCGTTTGCGCTGCTGTCGAGCCAAGCCCAACACCAGGGCCAAAGCCAAACCTGAAATCTCCAAGAGCCAAGACACACCTAATTTAAATACTATAAATCTGACAGAAAACATTGATAGTGTGAAGAAAAATGAAAGTGAAGTAAGCAACCAACCAACACTGTGAGAATGAAAAACTAGAAGAAGTGTCCCACACTGGAATGTGCTCGAATTTATCGCTCAATAATATTTAAGTAAAAACCTTCAACCAATAAATTTGGAATCAATATTACCAACTGTGATTTTTGACATCTTCATGACTCATTATTTTAAGATATTTAACACCATAGTGGATAACTTTTTTTCCATACTTCGCTATGAGATGAAAACTCTATGCCTCTTGCTGATGTAAACATCCAACATAGCGATATAATGAAAAAAAAATTAGCATACTACTATTTAACAGCACATACCGTGTAGTAGTAGCACTCTATTCAGTACATACCGATAGTCAACCAAGCTCCAAAATAAACAGATATTGAAGGCAATTCATTTATGATATAAATAAACTGTCATTGGTTTTGTTAACAAGAGCTAATTTCATCAATATCAGTTTCATTTAGTTCCAAAAAAGAAATGTGTTCTGTCTGAACAGCACCTGAATTCACCTGAATGATAAATAATTTCAGATATGGTATATAATTCTGAATAAATTAATGAATACATGTAATTTTAGCTTGTACAAGCTAGGAAAGTTGTTTAACTGCATTGATTCTGTTTAACCACAAGAGGCTGTCAGGAGACCATTAAAATATTTAACAGGTTCTTTGGTAAGAAAGTCTAAAGACAGACTAGTTTACAACTAAAATACAATGCTAGGATGTACCAGAGGCAGAGACATATGGTCAAATTTCCAGATGTTACCAAAATATCTGGTTCAAATTTTACCATAACCATGAATCTTATTTTAACTATTCATATGATAATGATTATAAGCTACGTTTTGGGCCAGTGACTAAAAAAGCAACAGCCACCTATAAGAGTCTCAAAGACAGCTGCCTGTTTCATTGTCAGAAGTGCTATCAAGTGTATGTGTGAGAGGAACCTTGCTAAAAGAGAACAGAATCTAAACAATTGATGACACCATGAACAGACTATGTTACTTCCTTTAGACAGACACTCTAGGGAGCTGACTGAAACACAGCACTTCACAGACGCTGGTTACAGATATCTGGACACTAGTGACAGCATTTAGAGGGGTAAGTGTGTTATATTGCTTAAAAATATATAATTGGGTCTAAAACTGGTGCACAAGTAGATATTTTAGAAGCAAACCAAAAGCACTACCAACTATTTTACAGAAACATTTGTTTGATTGTTTCCTTTATTAATCAAATATTTTCAAATCAAGAAAACATTTCTGTACTAGATACAGCTTGCAGAAAGAATAGATTATGTTTAGATTATTTAGATAGTTTAATGTTTGTATGTTTAGATTAAGGTTCTCTAACATCCTTCAAAAAGCATCTAAAGACAGCTCTTCCGTGAACACTTCACCCAATCCCTTTAGTCTTCTTTTTAAAATAAATAAATAAATAAATAATTCTTTCATCCTCCTTGCTAGGGGTACTACGCTAAACAATTTTGAAACTTGTATTACAGCACTTGTGTTACTACTGCCTCCCTAGGATGATTCGCTTCTTTTGTTCTCCTCATTTGTAAGTCACTTTGGATAAAAGCATCTGCTAAATTAATAAATGTAAATGTAGTATGACTGCTGTCATTTTCACTGATGTCAGTTTGTACTAATGGTAAAACCAAACTTTATTGTAGTGTCCTTAAAGAGATAGTTCACCCAAAAATTTAATTTGAGTCAATCTTAATTTACTCATACTAATGTCATATAAAACCCGTATTACGTTCTTTGTTGAACACAAAAGAAGATATTTAGAAGAATGTCCAAGCTGCTCTGTCTGTGATGAAAAGGAACAGAGCAGCTTTGACATTCTGTGAGATAACACCTCTTTTCTTTTATTTTTGAGTTAACTATCCATTTATAAAACATTTAAAAAAAAGAAATGAACTACATATTAAATGGATTAACTACTAACAAAAGCCTCATCGGCCAAAATCAAAGGACAGTGCATCTACTTGTATTTTTCTCAGTTAATTCGGGATGACTTCAAGGACTTTAATACTAAAACTTATAGTTCATACAAAATCATTTTGTTTAACCATTGACCCACAACACTTACTTAGTTTACTAATTTTAACTACTAATAGTTCTAAACATAAATAACTAATATTAGTATTATATTCATTCATTTTCTTTTATAGCATAATTTCATGTACAGCTGCTTTGAAACAACACCTGATGTGAAAAGCGCTATACAATTAAATTTGACTTGATGACTTGATTTATGGAATGACAAGAAATTAATTGTTTCCTTCACTCAGCTATTTGTAATCCCTCTCTTCTTCCAAGAATTCAATGGCAAACAGCTCACAAGTTGGGTACAACACCTCTTATCTCTGCCAAACGTCAACCACAACTTTAGTCCTGCCCATTGTGTACACCCTGATGTTCATCACTGGCCTTCCTGGCAATGTTCTCTCTCTTTGGGTGTTCTTGTGGAGGATAGCCATCAAAACATCCACCCACATCTACCTGATAAATTTAAGCATCTCAAACCTGTTGCTCTGCCTCACCATGCCATTCCTGGCTGTGTACTATGCACTTGGAACCATATGGAACAAACACGATGCTATGTGCCAAGTAGCAATAAACGGTCTAACTCCAGTGCTCCACATCAACATATGCATTGGTGTGATGATACTGAGCTGGGTGGCACTGAGTCGCTTTGCCTCACTGATTCAGCATTCCCATGCTAACCGCCCAAGCAGGTGGCTCAAAGTCCTCCCTGGAGCCTTCCTCAATAGAAAAAGACATGCAAAATTGGCATATGCATTGTGTCTGATCACCTGGGCTATTGTTGCTCTAGCCGTCATACCCTTTGTGGTGCTGTACTCGATCAGGGAGTCTGTGAGCAAAGAGGACAATGGAGATGAAGTGTGTTACAGCGTAGCAGTGGAGATTGGAGGAGCGGGATCTCACATCTTCGCTTTAGTGGCCGTTTCACTGTTCTTCATGTTCTTCCTGTTGGTTTTAATCTCCTACATGGCAGTGATCAGGCATATCTGGAGGTCCAAGAAAAGTGCAGCCATTTCCGACAGCCAGAGAGTCTACACAAGAGTGTTTCGGAATATTGTTGTCATTAAACTAGTGCTGGTGGTTTGTCTCTTGCCTCATCACATCTATAAGGCAATCTTTATTCACATGGTCAATGAGCAGTCTCTGTCTGAAGCACTCCCAGCTGATGTTTGCCATCCACTATCCATGCATGTGGAGGTAAAGAATATTCTCCTCTGTTTGGCATCTCTGCGATGTAGCACTGACCCCATCATGTATTTCCTGCTGGACAAGATGTTTCGAAAGCATTCGCTAGGTTTGTTGAGAGTACGCACTAGCGCACATGGGAGTCAGTCATCAAAATCCAATGGAGGTCAATACTCTCAGCCAACAACTGGGGGCCTTTAGACATTACTTGCTGGTATATACTATAATGACACCAGGTTGTATAGTCCATTCAAAAGAATTCTTGTAAACAATGTTCCCTGTAAGAGGTGCACTTCTTCCACACAGACACAGGAAAAATTCAGCACAGAAGGCATGTGGAGGTAAAGAATATCCTCCTCTGTTTAGCATCTCTGCGATATAGCACTGACCCCATCATGTATTTCCTGCATGATGGGGTAAAATTAACTTAAAAATTTATGTTAATTTTGAACTTAAAACTTAAAATATTTCTTTTTTTTTCATTCTTATTTTGTTAGATATTACTCAATTAAATTTGATGGAATTATTTTATGAAATTAAAATGCAGAAATCTTTATATATGTATATATATCTTCAGGGGAATTCCTAAACGAGCATATAGAGAACTTTATTTCAGATCAGAAATACAGTACCCTACTCTCAAATACATATAATTTATAGGCAAAATGCAAAACAAAGATAATACTGAATTTTTGCTAGCCTCCAGAAAACACAGATAAACATCTAAAATGATGCATCACTGAGTCCTAACAGAATCTTGCAGAAACTCATGAGAACAAACAGCTATGTTACTATGCTTATTAAAAGACTATTTGTGTGGTTCAAACTGGTGTTAAACCACATAACGAACAAGGCACATTACACTACAGAATGCAAGCATCTGAAGCCTTCATATGATGCAAGGTAAAGTGACAGCGTCACAAATTTCTCCAAACAATCTCCGAATTCAGCTTCCTAGTGACAATACTCATCTTCAATAATCTATATACAGTATACAGCATTACAAAAGTATACTTAAAGCATTACAAAATGCACTGTAAATATAGTACCCTACCTATTTATGGTTACACCTTTATACAGAGAGTATAATGCAAAGAGAGTATACTTTTTAAATATACAGCTATGAACAATCATGTAAATATTTTCATGTATTTTAATAAACACTGCTGCCATTTAATTATACAGACGGCCTTTAAGTAAAGTGTTACCAAAATTTCGATGGGCTCAATTGCAGCAATGACCTTCTCTGACAAAGCCAGGCTCAGGTCATGCTACTGCTTTACAGAAAAACATTTCACACAGCCAGTGCTGAAAGTATCACTTCCTTTACCTATACTGAGTATAAATAGTTTGAGGGTTTTCAATTAAAACCATCAACATAAAACATAATTTAAGAGTCTCTGACACACTGTGGCCAATAACCGGTGGTGTAAGATGCAGAAATATTTAAAATGATGCCAGGAGCTATCCGAAGCAACACTTGCTGTTAAAAGGCATTTCCCGTAATGTTTAAAAATAAGTGTTAAGTGACCTATTTATAATTACAGGAAATGCATTTTTGCTGACAAACTGGGAAACTTCTACAATTGCAGCTAATTTCTGTGTGCAGCTGTACCATTACTCCCTTTAATTTAACTTTACACTCATATTCCTCTGTTTTGCCAGAGATTAGAAGTGATATGAGTGCTGTGAAGAACAATTCTCACAGTCCAGCAATAACTGCACAAAACAGCTTCACTGAGCAAAGGCTCTGTTGAGAGAACCGCAAGGCTATACTTTACAGTGACTAATTTAGATTTAATTTTCAGATATAAAAAAATGTTGAAATCAAGAAACTGAAATCTGCAGCTATTTTTGTTGTCTAAAGCCATAAGACAGCTTTGTGTGAGTAACAGTCCACATTCAGCTTTCCCTTTGCCTTAGGTCTCATATCTCTTTTTACCAGTTGCATTTGTCTTATTTGCCGTGGTGTTATCATTCCAATACCATTTGGGGTCACTGACATCAAAACAAAACGAAAATAACTTCAATGTAACATAAATATGACAATTTGAATTGAAGTACTAATGAAATTTAAAAGCTCTTGTGGAGAAGTAGATTATCAGTGAATAACATCTTAAATTTTGGTCTTCTTCTCACAGCTTCTTTTTTGGAGCTTGGCAGTAAAAACTTTCCACCATCCACTTTCATTGTATAGAAAAGAGCAGCTTGGACATTCTGCCTAATATCTAACTTTGTGTTTCCCAGAGAAAAATAATTCAGGGTTGGAATGACAAAGGTGTGTAAATGTTGATAAAATGTTAATATCTGGGTGAGTTATTCTTTTAAATCCTCATTGTAATTTTTTTTAAGCTGCCATCCTCTAATGCCTACACAACTGCAACAAATTAAAAGAACTTGTCTTAAAAATCGATTTAAATCTAACTAGCACAAACAGCTCTCAAACATGTCAACATGTAAAAAAACGGTTTGATCAGCTTTGTTTGAGAATGTTGCAGTTTGAAGCACTGGCATATCACTAAGCCTACCTTTACATCTCTGTGAATGACGTTGTTGTCATGGCAGTACCGTAACGCCTCTAGGATCTGTCTCATGTAGTGACTAAAGGGGGGCGAGAGAGAAGGGAGGGAGGGGTGAAGGTTAAAGAGGAAAGTGAGAAACTCATGTTGAATTGTTATTGGCATTGTGCACCTGAATGAAAGGGAATCTTTTAGGTTACTCAATTTCACCCACCAGACATTGTTTGATTAGCAAGGAGGAGTCATTCAGGAACACAGCACTGACAATAAAAGTACTTGTGATGAGATCCAATAATCAAGCCCATCACTCACTCTGTCATCCTAACATAACAGCAGAATACCAAACAGCAGAACAGACTGAAAACCTTGGCTCTCAGTAAGCACTGGGTTATATTATCCCAGTTTATGCAGCTTTACCATTAGATGTAAAGGAACAGCCAGAATACATTATGCACTTTATAACACATTCAACTCATTAAAAAAAACACCATCTGATATTTAAAAAATGTCATTCTAGATATATTTTGAACCTTTTAGGGCATACAAACTAAATGTGTATCCAAGAAGGCATCGAAACAAACAATGTTAATGGGATAGTCATAGTTTATCCAAAAGTGATCATTTGAGATGAAATGTGAAGTTTCCTTTAATAACAAAGTAATGAATGCAAAGGTAGTGTACTGTGGGTAGCATAGGTATGAATGCAGTGTTTACCTGGCGACAGCCTCGCTGTAAACAAACCCAGCGTCTGCTCTCTTCACAATCTCAAAGCAGAGATCTGCTCCATCCATACTGAAACACACAGACAGAAAACTCATCTGATGTTGCCAAATACTTGCATGATCAGTGCTTAGGTATTTATAATTTATAACTTTATATTTAAAAGAAATAGATACAAATCTGTAAGACTCTAATAAATGATTAAAATGCAATGGCATTGCATCTTAGGTGTTAAAATGTGTCTTAACTGTGTCTTAACCAGGTGTGACACCAGGCCTCAATGAAACGATCTCGATACTTATCGCGTTAAAAAAATCTACGATATCGATGATACGTTTTTGAGTAATTTTCGATATTTAGCCTCTGTTCTACTACACAAGCAGTTCGGCTTTCTCAGATTGTTTGAAGTTGTTAACGTTAGCTGCCTTGCTAACGATAAGGCTACGACGGTCACCGCGGTCTGAGTCCGGACTCCGGATTGATTCCATTTGGACCGCAAGACTTCATGATGACAGCTGCGCCCTCTCATCATCTCTAGTGGGCAGCATGACAAAACAACAGTGCTCTGTATACCAGCTCTGATCTTTCTGCGCTGTATTCTTGAATATTTTTCTCTAGCACAGAACACGCTTCATTTATGTGTTGCCACTTTTCCCTGCATGTGAGAAAACAGAGGCGCTGCATAAGTTAACGTGGTTCCAGAGCACCTTTAGACCATAACATTTAAATTTTGCTTTATTAATTAGCATGTTACAAGCCTTTAATAATAAACAAATAGATTTTTGTTCTAATTTTGTGAAAATTAATCAGATGTCATCATCTCTGGCATGCATGACTAAGAAAGACAAAAGACAATAACATTACTAGAAGGGGGCAGTGGTGGCTCAGCAGTTAAGGCTCTGGGTTACTGATCAGAAGGTTGGGGGTTCAAGCCCCAAGATGCCACTGTTGGGCCCTTGAGCAAGGCCCCTGACCCTATTTGCTCCAGGGGCGCCGTATCATGGCTGACCCTGCACACTGACCCCAGCTTAGCTGGGATATGTGAAAAAAAGAATTTCACTGTATATGTGCAAATGTATAATGTGTGATAAATAAATACAATTATAATTATAAAATTATAGTTGGTAGTCTAGTCTTTCTCACTTATTTTAAAATATAAAAATGGTCCATTCATACTTTCATATTTTCTAAATTTTCTCTCAGGGGATACAGTATCATTCCTCAGTCACAAGGACTTCTATGATACTTGGGTATCTAAATGTAAGAAAATATACAAATATCTAATCTGAATGTAAAAATATTCAAACAAATACTGGACAGCTGTCATTATGCTTCAAAACAAACAGATGATCTTTTAACATTCATATCCAACTGCACTCGACTGATAAACTTTATAAAATATTTTAATATGTTGGTAGAAGATTGGGAAGACCCCAATGCTTTGGCTGTTTCTAGGCCCACAATGCAGTTTTGTATAGACTATTTTGACTGTTTATGATTTTTTTTCTTCTTCTGCCAACTTGGAAATGAAAAAAAAGTGCAATATGCAAATGTGAATGTATATCGTGATAAAAATCGATATAGAATGATATGAAAAAGAATATTGTAATAATATTTTTGGTCATAACGCCCAGCCCTACCATAAAGCAGCAAAATATAAAAGCTCTTCGATACTTATCTGAGTCTTTTTCCTAAGATGCCGTGACCACGCCAAGTGATAATGAGTGCCACAATATATTTATAGATAAATATTTTTGCTTGTTTTCTATTTCTGTGGCATCATGATAGTAACCCAGAGTAGCACAGCCCACAGTGAAATCTTATTGGTCTAAAATCCTGTTCCACAGAACTGCATAATAAACATAAAAAATGTTCTAATTGGCTGAGAAAGTCAAGCTGCATTTTCATTTGCAATGTGAACACACATTTCTTTTTGCAAAATTTTTTTTCTAAGGAAAAGGAGTTACTTTTTGCATCTGCAGGTAAACCAAAAGTTGTAACACCTGAGAGATGTGCAGTAAGAGGCCAAACTGAACTAAAAGCTGTCGAGCCATTAAATCGAAGCCAATCTCCAACTGAAACAATTGAAACGCTGTCCCTTGACCTGGTTCTGCAAGGGTGTTTCTGATTGAAACAGCATAAATCAATGCTCTTAAGGACAAAGTATACTTCATGTATCTGTGTTGCAGATCGCTCTGCGTACAGTATGTGTGACGTAAATTGCATCATCAGCACAGCCACACGACCATGCACCACCTAGATTTTCTTGACATGCGCACACGGTCCTCGGCTGTGCACGTCGCTGACGCATGCGCCTGCTATTGACTGTACTAAAAGAGTATTACAAAGAAGTTGTAGTGGGCATGCGTCAAATGCGTTCGCATTCGCTCGAGGTCAGAAGAGTATACTCACAAAGGCAATGTGGTCGACCAGGCGCGAACCAATCCGGAACACAAAAAAACAAAGTATATCTTGGCCTTTAGAGTGAGACCACACAGTTGGGGATTCCAGCGTGACAGAATTGTTTCCAGGGGGCAGCACACCCCCGGAAGACCATGCTTGTGTGTCTGCTCTGATCTCCAAGGCCTTTAAAAAAAAAATCCCCTAAGAGACAGCTGCAGTTCTCCAGATAAAAACTAACACCAAATGAAATTTCTTTGAGAAGAGCTCTGCACTTCAGATAAGCATATTTATCATTTGAGGAATTCAAATGCTTACCCAAGTCCAAAAAACTGCTGAGAGAGCAACAGACGCAGGCTCCTCAGGACCATGCAAATTTGAGTTGATTCAATGTTATCAAAATATGCTATAAAACAATTTTCAAATAAACAATGTAACTTCTTACATTCAGTGAAAACCAAAAGGATGTTTTGGATTTTCTTTTTTCACACTGAAGCTGTGACTAATATACTGCCAGTGCATATTGACTTCTTGAATAAATAAATTAGCCACGTACTCTTTTCCTCGGTTGGGGAGGGGATGGTGCTGTTTTTTATTTTTGATCTATGTACAAATGTGTTAGATGGATGCAAAAACATTTGTGTACATACAGTAGTGTGTACATAGACCAACAAATTAAAAATAGTGCAGATGCAATACAAGTCTGGATGAATCTGTGGAAGATGTGCTCAGAATGAAGGACTTACAATTCAAAAACCATGTAAAGCATCCCATCAGAGCTATAGGTTTCCAGAAGCTCCACTATGTGTGGATGTTTCAGCATGTGGCAGATGCTCGCTTCCCTTTTCAGATCTATAGAAAGAAGAGAGACACATTTCAGTTTTACACAGGAAACCACTGAAACTATGTGTAAACACACCATGTGACTTAAATTAATGAATAATCAGTGTTTTAAAAAAGCCAGCGAATTAATGTACCAGTACAACCACACAATACATTCATTCATGTGGCAGATACTTTTATTCAGAGTGACTTACAGTACATTCAAGGTATAATTTTTTTTGGTGATGAAAGACTTTCAGAAAAAATACCACACCCAGTTTTAATACTACATGTACATGTTTAATAAATTAAACATATATTTAAATCTAATTAAAAGGTGCATATCACTATATTCATGTTTTATTTAATTATTTATTATAATTTTTAGCATCATAATATTCTTGTATCCAAAAGTTTGGTAACAATGCTAAATCTAAGCATGTTTATAGCTTGTAATACCTTAATTTAAAAGAAGAAAATGTTCACCTCAGCACCACAAAAGCCCATGTTTCTTGTCTGCATTTTTCACTAACAATACTGATTTACTTTATCTGCTAATTCAGAAATATTTCTTTTTTTGCCCAATTAGCATAAAAAAGAAAAAAAAAAGTGTTGGCATTCAAGAATAGCACAGCAACAAAGCAGATGTGACATTTGAATCCATTTGAGCCAGGCTGAGCACAAAAAAATGGGAATGAGATCAGCTCTAGCATAATATCATCCTCAGATCACGACACATATTGCTTAGGCCAGAGACATTCAGTCTATGAGCTTTTATAGTGTTGAGTCTACAGTTCTCTTTTTAACAGTCACATTTTCACTTCTTCTAAACTTGTCTATGTCAGGAATTGTGTGTGGCTTTTTAGCGCCATGAGCAACAAATGCTGTTTAGGGTAGGCATCAGTTAGAATGGGTTGAAAATTAGAAACAGTGTATCAATAACATGTCATACTGTATGCCATTGGTTTCAAACAAAAGTGTGTTTATTAATTTGTTGTAGTTACATTATACTGTAGCTTTTTATTTTGAAAATTACAAACAAAAAACCTTAAAATTTTAAGAAAAATAGATATATATTCACACACACAAAAATAACAGATGAAATAACAGCTAAAAATAATATGTTGCTAATCATATTTGTGGCGGGGCCAGTGAGTCTGGTCAGGCTCCAACTCACAATATTTTTGCATAACCTCCCACATAGGTGAGATGAAACAATACTAAACATTACCAAATTCATATTCATATATATATATATATACACACACACACACACACACACACACAGGCGACCAAAAGTTTGGAATAATGTACAGGGGTTGTTGACATGACATGGCATTTTCACTGTCACAGAAGATAAAAATTAATAAATAGTATTGTCATCATTTAAGAATGCATTAAATGATTAAACATTTCTTTGCTTTACATCGACCTGTTATTATACAAACTGCATTGTCATTAGATTTTTTAATCCTTTGAGCCAAATCACAAAATTATCCTATGGTGTGACTGTCTCAAGTAAGGTTCAATAAATTCTAACTTTTATAAATTAAAAAGAAAAGCATAAAAATGTTGATAAATACCACTGGCATAATTTTACAAGTGTCTATTTTAGTAAATGGCAATTAGTTTTTTTCATCCATAAATTTCTAAAAGTATAGGAAGTTGATACATTTTGTCACTGAAAAGCATGTCCTCTGGTGTGACACCATATCCTCATTTTAAACCGGGCAATTCCACAAACGACTTTTAGTTTCTGTAACCCCATTCAAGGTCATGTTTCTGAAGTCCCCTGTGAAGGCCAGGACATGTGCACATGGTAAGTTATTAAATTGTTCAAATATTCAACTTGTTTCAAAGCTCAAAGTGTTTACGTTTTGTTGTCCTTTGGTGTGACACCCCTAAATTATATTATTTTTTACTAAAAACTATGTTAAACTGCATAATTATGGAAAATTGTGCAAATGTGTCTTGCTAACTGCTAATGACATGTTAGCTAAGAATAGCAAGGTCATTAACTCACACAAAAAGCTGAAACATCCTTTGGTGTGACAGAAAATGTCCTCAGGTGTGACACCACCTCATCTGTCACACCAGAGGACAAACATGTCACACAAGAGGACAAGGTCTATTAAAGAAGCATTTTAAATAATTAAATAAAATATAATTTATTTATTTATTTATTTTTTTTTTACCATTTTCAGTGTTTTAATTGCAATAATTAAACTACTTTCTGCTGTTTTTGCAGAACATTTGCACTGTTATAGTGATGATATGATGTATGATGATACTGCTATTCAGGGTCATGAATATAAATGGTTATTAAAGTTAATTAACAGAGGATCTGGAGTAGCATGCCAATTTTAATCTGACAAATCACATCCCGCGAGCAGGAGTATATAAGCTGCAGCTTACCTGCTTCCCGTGACAGATTTTCTTGGCATCCCGCCTCCTCTCCATCTCCACTTATTTTCAAATATTCACTATTCATCTAACGGTACGTTTACACGACAATGATGTACTAAAAACAGAAAAGTTTTTCCTTTGCATTTTTGAAAAGTTTCGCGTACAGACGACAACGTTGTCAAAAATATCCCTGTTCACATGGATCCACAAAATGACTAGAAATGCTGTATTATGCATGCCAGGCCAGTAGTTGGTGATGTCACTTTCAAAAGAAACACTACGCGCCTGCGCACATAAGCATTCTTCCACAGAGCGGTGAATACAAACAATGAAGATGGCGATCGCTAGTCGTAGTAGTGATGCAGTAAATCTACAATTTGCTGGAGAAGTGTCAATAAACTAAAAATCTTGCGCAGCACAAACACAGTCCTGCAGTCCACCATTGTAGTTTTGAATGTCTTGCGCATATGCCTATAGAGTGAACATGTAATACGTGTGCGCATGACGTCATCGTTTTCACAAATTCGCGTTTTTGTATGTTACACGGAGAGGGTAACGGCATAGTTTTCAAAAACGTGCACTTTGAAACCCATTTTCAAAAGTTTGCGTTTTCAGGCCCCAAAACGCCGTTGTCATGTAAACTAACAGCCAAAACACATAAATTCAGTTTTTAGTTGAAAACGTTGTTGTGTAAACGGCCCCCAAGTAAGTAAATCCGGGGGGGGGGGGGGATTGGTGTAATCAGGACTCAAGTCGAGTCTCGAGCTCTGAGCCCTCCAATATCGGACAGCAGGCTAAATATGCTTTACTCTATTGAAGATTACATTTACATGCAAACTACTGAAGTATAAAATGTGGTCCTTCATTTTTGGATTCTTTCATTTTTGGACAGAAAGAATTGAGGGAGAAAAATGATTGGAGAGAGAGAACACGAAAGTATAGAGAGAAAATTAACAGGGATCCACACAGAAGGGAGGAGATCCTAAGAGAACGATGAAGAAAGTAAATAGTTTAAATGTTGCTTTGAAAAATGCAACAATTATATTTAAAGATTTCAATCATCTGTCATTCAGTTAAATAAAAATGCTTGAATGTAATACATCTTATTTCTCTTTAAGCCAACAACTACCATTTCCTTACCAGCACCCTTAATGTGTGTGTGTGTGTGTGGGGGGGGGATAATTTCATAATAAATACATTTTTTTTTTGAAAATAAGCATCTAACAATGAAAACTCATGCTCTTTGTATATTACCTAACTTTTTTTTCCTTCATTTTTGTTGTCACGTCACACCATAGGACACATTTACAGTGCAGTTCAGTGAAAATGTTCAAAAAAAACAGTGAAAGAATTGACAAAGTTAGTGACCCCTTATATTTTCTTAAATATCAGACTTTACACTACATAAATGGATGTTTTTTTATTTTTTTATTTATTTTATTTTTTTTAAATTGTGCTTTACAAAAAAAATAGTTTTTTACTGCATATTTGTCAACTACCTACAGATTTTGCTGTTTCGGAAGGAAATTGGTACTTTAATTCACCAAAGTGGCATTCAACTGATCACGAAGTATAGTCAGGACATTACTGATGTAAAAAACAGCACCATCACTATTTGAAAAAAGTAATTTTTGATCAAATCTAGACAGGCCACATTTCCAGCAGCCATCACTCAAACACCTTCTCCTTGAGTAATCATGCTAAACTGCTAATTTGGTACTAGAGAATCACTTACCATTATATCAAACACAGTTGAAAGCTATTTGGTTCGTTAAATGAAGCTTAACATTGTCTTTGTGTTTGTTTCTGAGTAGCCACAGTATGCAATAGACTGGCGTGTCTTAAGGTCAATATAAGGTCAAAAATGGCAAAAAAGAAACAGCTTTCTCTAGAAACTCATCAGTCTATCATTGTTTTGAGGAATGAAGGCTATACAAGCTTGAAATTGCCAAAAAACTAAATACAAAAGTACACTACAGTCTTCAAAGACAAAGGACAACTGTCTCTAACAAGGACAGAAAGAGATGTGGAAGGACAGATGACCAACTAAACGAGGATAAGTACATCAGAGTCTCTAGTTTGAGAAATAGACGCCTCATGTCGTCAGCTGACAGCTTCACTGAATTCTACCCGCTCAACACCAGATTCCTGTACAACAGTAAAGAGAAGACTCAGGGGTGCACACTTTATGGGAAAAAGAAAAGGTTAGAGTGGGCAAAGAAACACAGACATTGGACAACAGATAATTGGAAAAGAGTGTTATGGATCTTAACCCCATTGAGCTTATGTGGGATCAGCTAGACTGTAAGGTGCGTGAGAAGTGCCCGACAAGACAGCCACATCTATGGCAAGTGCTACAGGAAGCGTGGGGTGAAATGTCACCTGATTATCTGGACAAACTGACAGCTAGAATGCCAAGGATCTGCAAAGCTGTAATTGCTGCACGTGGAGGATTTTTTTGAGAAGTCTTTGAAGTAGTTTAAGAAGTTCTGAACATTTTTTTTGAAATGTAATAGTAATTTTTCATGTTATTAATGTCCTGACTATACATTGTGATCAGTTGAAAGACACTTCGGTGAATAAAAGTACCAATTTATTTCCATAAGTGCTAAATCTGTACATTATTCCAAACTTTTGGCTGCCAGTGTGTGTGTGTGTGTGTGTGTGTGTGTGTGTGTGTATATATATATATATATATATATATATATATATATATATACACACTGTATAGTGTTGTCATGGTACCAGTGAAATTTCACAATTATCTATACCAATTTCGATACCACAACAAAAATATGATAATGTGCTATTGAACACAACAGTTTAGTTATTTTTTTATAATTTAATAATTATTTTAATAATTATTTTTATTTTCCAGAACTCCATGTTTTAAAGTGTAATTTAATTTCATCATCAAAATGGTGTCTAATCAATTAATTCTTATAACATTTAACAAGTGAAAGTAGAACTTTTCAACAAGTCATAAAAATGTTTTTTGACCAAACTTTTCTTTAAAAGCAGTCTTGCTTGTGACATATTGCTTAATTATTATTATTATTATTATTACTACTACTACATTTTACTATACAGTTGTAATATATTTCTGTCACAATTTCTTCAATTTCAGGCATCTAGCTTTTATTATGAATCGTGCGTTTGTTTTTTGCTGGAAGATTCACTTTTCTGGATTAACAGTTCAACACAGCCCAGTGTGGTGAAATCTCATCTCTTTACACTGGCCTTTGAGTCTGAGGAATGAAATGTAGGACACAGTTTTGGAGTGTTTATATTTTAGACTACTGGTGTTTGTGTATGTGGTCATTTTGAAATGTTATGTTTTAAATTTTATTATTGTGAAGCACTTTGGTCAACTCCGTTTTAAATGCTATATAAATAAAGTTTAGTTGAAATTAAAGCACAAATTCTGTGATTTAATTATATAAATATATAGTTTACATGTGCTGCATGGTTCACAGTAGATTAGTGCTCTGTTTTGTCATTTGATACAACGTGAATGATTCTCAATATCTGTGGAGTTTCCAGTGTACGAGCGGTAGGATTTATACAGTACACAGCTCATCCACAGTAAGGTTGCAGCATTTAGCGGTTTAATAAATCACACTAGGACATGTAACTGATTGTCCATTTCAGTGTAAAAGGAGAACAGAGCACACGTTCAAATAAGCCTGTCAGCATTTTAAAGCTGTCGTGTGTGAGTCAGTGATATGTACTACCGGTACTGCAGAAACACTGGTACTTTTTTATTTTAGTGCCAACTTGGTACTGAAGTACTGGTATTTTTGACAACACTAATACTGTATATATGTACTCTGTTAACCACCAATAGATCAATAACTGTATTTTTTTTTTATATATATAGGGAGAGTAAAGACAGAACAAGAAATGCTGGTGAGAAAAGGAGGGAACAGACTCAAAAATGTGATGCAAGCCAGACTCGAAAATTCATCCGCCACATGAGCACCATTGCTCATTGTCTGATGTATGCTAAACACAAGGCCATGATTTGGACTAACAATTTACATTAGAATATGTGTATGGTTTAAGTGGTATGCAGTGCCATGTCCTCATATTATGATTAAAGTCGTACCTCAGGTTTTCCTGAAACTCATTCTCTCAACCTCACTTACTTCATCCCTAGAGGAGAGCTCCGACCAAGCGGATGCTCCCCATACTCCCTGATTTGCTTTCAACAGCTGTGACCCAGTTGGCAAGCTGTAGCCTTCACGAGTGGGGAAATACCTCTGACCGACAGTATATATCACTGTGATTCCAGTGAGGCAACACAGACCACCCACACAGACTGAAAATGTCTGATATCATCTGATGTTCAAGGTTTAATGCCACAGTATACAGTATATTTTCAAGAAGGCTGGGAAAAATGAAAACTGATTTGGGATTATAGCCAAAAGCTGCTAATAGGGTCTAATAATTTGCTAATAGAGCACTGTTGTCATTTTGAGGACCGTGGTTTATCAATCTTAATATTTCACATAATGACTATTTCAAGGAGGTTAAATAGATTTAATGTGGCATTATGGTGCAGCGCTAATGGCTGAGAGGGTCTATAAGCAGGACAGAGCAGTCAAATGTTACTGCATGAGGCTTAAATACACCTGTGGTGAGGGCGTGGTTGACCGTCTGTCTAGGGAGAGGGGAAGTGGTAAGGATTCATCCCTGGGTGATATTTAAGTCTTAACAGTTGTTTCTTGTTGCAGTAATTCGGGACGAGTGATAAGAGGAGCCCACGCCAGAGCCCAGACAGAGAGAGAGTGCTACAAAGCTGAAGCAGCATGAGTGTGTTCAAGTGTGTTTAAAAAACTATACAGACTATATTGAATGAATATAGAGTGAATAAATAGTGGGTTGCACTCATTCTCTCTGTCTGGGATCTGGCATGGGCTCCTCTTATTGCAACAAGAAACAGCTGTTAGACTTAATTATCACCCAGGGAGGAATCCTTACCAGTTCCACTCCCCCTGGATGGACACTCAACCACGCCCTTGCCACAACACCATGAAATCAAAATGAGTGTTTTGTTGCTTTTGGTCCATTTGTGTTAGCTTTGAAGCCATTTATTGACCTGTTTCATGTGATGTCACTGAATGACCACGGTGCCTTGTTTGTGACCAAAATTCCATATACCTTCAATGTGCTGCACTGTGGGATATGAAAAAAGCTTTCTTCAGGAGTTAAAAGAAGCTCTTACATTCATATAGACGGGATCATCACAGATGTTTTGTAATATTGTGACCAAATATTCAGACCTGAAAAGAACACAAAACATTTGTAACTTCTGAATGAGAGATGTTTACGGTGGTATACTGGTGGGCGTGTGTACTTGCTGGTCACACATCAGACTCACTGCGCAAGGAGATGACAGCGCACATAGCGAGGTCCATAATGACATGGTTTATTGAGTCTGATGTGAAAGATCTTGACTAGCCTGCACAAAGCCCAGACCTGAGTCAATCTGAACATCTTTGAGATAAATTGGAATGTTGACTGTAAGCCATCCCACTGCCCAACATCAGTGCTTGACCTCACAAATGATCTTGCATCTAAATGGTGTAAATTAGTGGTCAACTGTTATACTGCCGAGGCCGATAAATCGGATGATATTCTGACTTTATTTATCGCATCGGCCTATACATTTTCCCATTTGGCCGATTGTTTCTTGAGGGTCACTGAGAATCGCCTGTTTGCATGTGAAGCTACTGAGACATGCAAACGACCAGTCATGGTTCATTTTATTGTTACGTTTTATAAATCTTCCTCTGAAGCATGTTTTCTAACAGTCTCTCCTCAACAGTTCCTTTTAACAGTAACTTTTCTAATGATAAAAGGCAAATATCAATAAAACTTCTATTATATATCATTTGCAAATTATCCAGATATCTCGTTTAAACAGATATAATTCACGAACCTCATGAAAATCCAGCGTTTTCTTCCCGTCGAGCACTCATCTAATATCTTTCTCTGAAGCGCGTATTCTATCAGCCAGAATCAAAACTTCAGGATAAGGAACAAAAGTTCCTCTGATTTACAAATCATGACGGTCACTCTGTGACAATCCAAGCAGGCGATCCAGGCCGTTTAAACGATCAGGAAATTGCTGCTCATGCTGGAACCACACGAGCACGTGAGTGCAACTTCAAAGTAAAAGTGCTTCATGTGCGCTATTTAATGTTTTATTCACTATGCACTGTATGTACAATTGGTTTGCTTCTGTATTTTTTGAATGTTGACATGCCATCCATGTTGCTAATGTTGACATGCCATCTATGGTTGCTGGACTACTGTGTGTACTGTTATTTCCTTCTTCCTAATATATTAACAATTTCTAAATGTGCAAATAATTTACTAAAATTTGATGACTAAACAGAAATCAGAAGAAACTGCTTTCAACCATTAAAATACAATTTAAATTTTAGTTTTACACAAGTTAAATTTTTGTGTGAATGAGTAAAGAGTTTATAATTTAACAATTTTATGTTTAAGTTATTTACTATATTAAATTGTGTGATATATCGGTATTGTATCGGCCTATCGGCCACCCTGCTCTCTGGATATCGGCATCGGCCATTAAAAAACCCATATCAGTCAACCACTAGTGGAAATCCTTGCAGCCACATTCCAACACCTAGTGGAAAGCTTTCCCAGAAGAGCAGAAGCAGTTACAGCAGCAAGCGAAGGCTTTTTATTTTGAAATTAAATGTTCAACAAGCACATTTGGGTGTGGTGTTTGGATGTCCATATACTTTTGCCCATATACTGTAGTGTATTATTAACAAGATATATTTATTGATGCACTGACATTCACACAGCTTTAAGTGTGGCTTAAGTGTCCAAACACTTGTTGTGAGCCGCTCACCTCCTGCTGCAGCGTTTATCAAACCATATGTTTCAGTGCTGTGGTAGTTCTGCCCTCTGGCATGGCCGCTGGCCTCTTTATAACAACCCTGTCACTATGGCAACTCCTCTAAAATATGCCTCATATGGGGTAAAGTGATGAACAGTGTATGTTTGGAGGTGAGAAAGGGAAGGCATGCCTCTTTAAGGGGTTAGTTCACTGTGATGAGGAGGGCGTGGCCGGGCTGTGATTGTGCATGGCCGATGCTGAATCAGCTGATCAGTGGGAGAGCGAGATAAAGGGGGGCTGGAGATGCCAGTTCAAGAGAGAGAGAGAGATGCACGTGTCCGCGCTGCATGTGTGTCTGTGTTCATTTATGTTCGATGTTGCTTTAAGTAAATTTTTATCATTAAAACTTTATGTTGACTGTTCAGCCAGTGTTCAGCCAGTTCCCGCCACCTCCTTGCCCATCCTTATACTGTTACAGTGGTGCTGAAACCCGGGAGGGAGGAGAGATGTGCTGTCGCGGAGTCCTCGCCGCTGCCATCCACCAGGGGAGCAGCTGCGGCCATCTGCCTGGGGACGGAGGGGTCGTTGCCGGCCACCAAGTGCCGGAGGAACTGCTGTCGGCCGCCAAAGAAGAAGAGGAGCGGTTCCGACTGCCAGGGGCCTGAGGACTCGCTGCCAGCCGCCAAAGAAGGGGAGGAGCGATTCCGTCCGCCAGGGGCCTGAGGACTCACTGCCGCCCACCGGGGGAGGAGTGAGCTGCCTTCCGCCAGAGGGTGGAAGAGCGGTTGGGGACTGGGCGACAGCGTGTCCGGGAGCCAGCGAGCAAGTTCTTTTCTCTCTCTCTCTGTGTGTGGGTTAGTCAGACTGGTGTGACAAGGAGGAGGGTGTGGCCGGGCTGTGATGGTGCACGGCCGGCCCTGTACCAGCTGATCAGCGAGATAAAGGGGGGCCGGAGACACCAGTTTGAGAAAGAGATGCACGTGGCCACACTGCATGTGTGTCTGTGTTCGTTTATGTTTTAAGTTCATTTTTATCATTAAACCTTTATGTTGACTTTTCAGCCGGTTCCCGCCTCCTTCTTGCCCATCCTTATACTGTTACATTCACCCAAAAATGAAAATTCTCTCATCATTTACTCACTCTCATGCCATCCCAGATGTGTATTACTTTCTTTCATCTGCTGAACACAACTGAAGATTTTCAGAAGAATTTCTCAGCTCTGTAGGTCCATACAATGCAAGTGAATGGGTGCCAAAATTTTGAAGCTCTAAAATCCAGTGTGTAAATCCATGTCTTCTTAAGTGAATTCATAGGTGTGGGTGAGAAACAGATCAATATTTAAGTCCCTTTTTTTTTTTTTTTTTTTTTTTTAACTATAAATTCTCCTCCCAGCTCAGTCAATTTCCACTTTACACTTACTTACACTTTCTCCTTCTTCTGTTTTTGGTGATTCACATTCTTTGTGCATATCACCCTCTAAAGGGCAGGGAGGAGAATTTATGACAAAACATGAATTCAATATTGATCTGTTTCTCACCCACACCTATCATATTGTGTCTGAACACATGGATTTAACCACTGGAGTCATACAGTTGAAGTCAGAAGTTTACATACACTTAGATTGAAGTCATTAAAACTAATTTCATATTAGCAAACTATAGTTTTGGCAAGTCATTTAGGACATCTACTTTGTGCATCACACAAGTAATTTTTTCAACAATTGTTTACAGACAGATTGTTTCACTTTTAATTGACTATATCACAATTCTAGTAGGTCAGAAGTTTACATACACCAAGTTAACTGTGCCTTTAAGCAGCTTGGAAAATTCCAGAAAATGATATCAAGCCTTTAGGCAATTAGCCAATTAGTTTCTGATAGGCTAATTGGAGTCAATTGGAGGTGTACCTGTGAATGTATTTTAAGACCTACCTTCAAACTCAATGCCTCTTTGCTTGACATTATGGGAAAATCAAAAGAAATCAGCCAAGAACTCATAAACAATTGTGGACCTCCACAAGTCTGGTTCATCCTTGGGAGCAATTTCCAAACACCTGAGGGTACCATGTTCATTTGTACAAACAATAGTACGCAAGTATAAACACCATGGGACCACGCAGCCATCATACCGCTCAGGAAGGAGACGCATTCTGTCTCCTAGAGATTAACATAGTTTAGTGCGAAAAGTGAAAATCAATCCCAGAACAACAGCAAAGCACCTTGTGATGATGCTGGAGGAAAGAGGTAGACAAGTATCTATATCCACAGTAAAACGAATCCTATATCGACATAACCTGAAAGGCTGCTCAGCAAGGAAGAAACCACTGCTCCAAAACCACCACAAAAAAGCCAGACTACAGTTTGCAAGTGCACATGGGGACAAAGATCTTTCTTTTTGGAGAAATGTCCTCTGGTCTGATGAAACAAAAATTGTTTGGCCATAATGACCATCGTTATGTTTGGAGGAAAACAAGCTTACAAGCCGAAGATCACCATCCCAACCGTGAAGCATGGGGGTGGCAGCATCATGTTGTGGGGGTGCTTTGCTGCAGGAGGGACTGGTGCACTTCACAAAATAGATTGCATCATGAGGAAGGAAAATGATGTGGATATATTGAAGCAGAATCTCAAGACATCAGCCAGGAAATTAAAGCTTGGTCGCAAATGGGTCTTCCAAATGGACAATGACCCCAAGCATACCACCAAAGTTGTGGCAAAATGGCTTAAGGACAACAAAGTCAAGGTATTGGAGTGGCCATTACAAAGCCCTGGCCTCAATCCGATAGAAAATTTGTGGGCAGACTGAAAAAGTGTGTGTCATCAAGGAGGCCTACAAACCTGACTCAGTTACACCAGTTCTGTCTGGAGGAATGGGCCAAAATTCCAGCAACTTAATGTGAGAAGCTTGTGGAAGGCTACCCAAAACGTTTGACCCAAGTTAAACAATTTCAAGGCAATGCTACCAAATACTAACCAAGTGTATGAAAACTTCTGACCCACTGGGCCTGTGATGAAAGAAATAAAAGCTGAAATAAATCATTCTCTCTACTATTATTCTGACATTTCACATTCTTAAAATAGTGCTCCTAACTGACCTAAGACAGGGAATGTTTTCTACGATTAAATGTCAGGAACTGTGAAAAACTGAGTGTATGTAAACTTCTGACTTCAACTGTATGTATTACTTTTTTGCTCCCTTTTTTTGTAGAACTATCACTTTAAGAGTCAGTGGTTGTGTGGTGCAACTCCAACAAGCTTATGAATGCTGTGTGCAGGCCCAAGAGATCATCCCTTTAAAAGTCTGAGACACACTATAATGGAAGTGTTGATGCAACTCAAATGTGAGACAACACAGCAGAGGATTGTTAATGTACAGTTGCTGGATCAGTGCTATTGGAGAGAATGTTAATTCACTTTTGCTGTGTTCATTCAATGCAGTTGCAAACAGAGCATGCTTGTGCGCAGGTCATCATGCAGCACCTCTCCTGTCTGTCCTGGATCTTTGATGGCTGTGGAGCTTCAAGGGTGGGGTTTCTATGAAATTATGAAAATATCTGGGACATTCCAATGAGGACCGATGTGCAGCTCTTATATGAGAGAATGGTGATCTGAGATGCAATTGGACTGTCAGAGGAGGAAAAGCTTGATAATTAGAGAGACACTCTCCAGTCTCTATCTCTCTTCAACTTCCTCATTTACAGCCTCCCCTGTGACATTCCCATGAGTATCAGTGTCTACAAGTGGCCAAATCTCTCACAACACACACACACACACACACACACATATACACAGCTGAATGTAGGCCTACATGTGACACTCTCAGTGAAGCACAGAAGATTTTATGGGTTCTTTGGTGAAGGCCAACTGAGCTGCAGTAATTTTTCAGAGTGATAAAACATGTTGGCGCTCTCCAGGAGGAAGGAAAGTAGAGCTGAGCTCACGGCAGACATCCAGCACCTGAACAATCCCTCTCATCCCCTCTCACAGATAACAAACACACATACACACTGCTGACCTTCTGCTGTTCCCTTGGACTCAGGCCCATATTTATATCTATATTCATGTTTTCATGAGTATGTCCACTCAAGAGTTTGGAAGAACATTGCATTATGACATTCCCATGGAAAAGGGGCTAGCATTCTGTATGTTCTCAGACACATTGAACAGTTGTGTTCATGTGGGCCTCAAATTCAAATCCAGCTGGCAACTTTTCCTAATCTGTTCCCTGTTCTTCTCCCCATAATTTCCTGTCCTTTCAACAATTCTATATACTATAAAAACGGCACTAAAACAGCAGTGTAGGGTAAAAGTTGACTGAAATTTCATTTTTGGTTGAACTATTTCTTTAATTATTGTATAATCTCATTTCTCAGGCTCAAATTTAAAGGTCTGATCACAATGCTAAAATAGCTTCAATGCTTTCTGTGCTTTTCAGTTTAAAATTAAAGTACCAAATTTGTAAAATTGTATGCTTTTTACTTCATCCAAGCTGACTAAAACATCTCACACAGCTTCTTCAACAGTTGACTGAAGGGATGAAAAGCAGCCAGTCGCAGTGTGAAACATAACTATTGCGCAGTGTAGATGCATTTGGTTGAGTTGCAATTTTTATTCCGATACTATACAACACTTCATGAGCTTCAATCTAGGGTTGGGAATCTTTAGGCACCTCAAGATTTGATTCCGATTCTGGGAGTCACAAACCGATTTCAAAATGATTCCTGATCCATCTAATTTTTTTTCTTTTTGATTATTCAAAGGCAAAACACAGTAACTTCAAATTTTGACCAAAATTGGGGTTCTCAGACTGTAAGTTGCCCTGTGACAGACAGGTCTCGCTTAACTATAACCAAGTTTCAATCAAGTAAATGTTTTGTTGTGTATAGTGTATTTACAGCCTATTGTCATCACAAAAAGTGAGAAACACCGACCTCTTTACACAAAAAAATAAATTAAAGAAAACAAATAGGCCTATTGGTTTTCAAAACACAATACTATTAAATTAAATAATTCAAACTTTTATATGTTTAAAGCATTGTTAATCATTTTCAATTAATTAGAATAAATCTATCCCAGGCCTTTTTATTTTAATTTTAACTATAACTACAGGTTGGTGCTCCAGGTTGATTACATGAGATATCTGCTTCTGTTTTCTACTTCAATCGGTTCACTCGCACCGGTGCGCCTAAATATTTTCGCACACAGTAATTTTCAGTCGCATAAATATGACGTGAAGACCTACTGATTGTAGACTTTCTAAATATCTGTTTGTTTAGTATGTTGTTTTGGCATGAGTACTGTAGCTAGCATGACCTGTAATGTCTCTACATATCTCTTGTATTTGTATTGAATGAACAGCAGAAGAGAGAGTGGCTGTGAGAAAAAAGTAACGCAAAAGTAATGTAACGCTTTACTTTCCATAGAAAGTAACCTTTTAATTAATTTAGTTAATTTTTTAAGGAGTAATGCAATATTCTAACAAGTTACTTTTAAAAGTAACATTACCCAACACTGGGTGTCAGTAATTTGGCTCTTTTTTGTTTTTATGTACACTGTTTATTTTTTATTTGTTAGTTATGTTATCATAGTTTGTTCTTGTGCAGTGCACCTGCCGGCACAAGACTATACTGGAACAAAATCCACTGTGTAAACCTGTTCCATCAATCCATCCAACCATCCGCTAGGACACACTACATTACAAGCAGAATATTTGTAGGTATATAATTGTTTTAGCCTCTTTTCTTCAACATCTTCATTCATATCTATTACAAAGTATATTTTTTAAAAGACTGCCCTTCGCCAGATTGTGTTTCAATGCTATTGTCTCATTCAGCTATTCCAGGCATACTCCATACACCAGAGAAAGATCCGACTGTATATTGCACATTATCTATATGAACATTTTGGAAAATGCTTTTCTCTTTTAACTGCATTAACATTTAATGTCCTCCCACTGCAAGAAAGCACATACTGTATGGGACACAGAGGCACACAGGAGAATATGGAAACAATAACTCACCCTGATGCGTTAAATAAAAAGGACTGAGCTGAACACA
The DNA here is from genome assembly GCF_019703515.2 of Myxocyprinus asiaticus. Lineage (NCBI taxonomy): Eukaryota > Metazoa > Chordata > Actinopteri > Cypriniformes > Catostomidae > Myxocyprinus > Myxocyprinus asiaticus. The sequence continues at coordinate 34,720,925 of NC_059354.1, forward strand.
AGCAATCTGCCCATTTATAGAGGCAAGAAAGAGGAAGGTACGAAACGTATATATCACTCTACGAATATAAGCAAGCAAATCAATATGTGCACTAAGAATTATATTAGTCTTTGAAACACACATGGTACCTGCCAAAGAATGAGCACCATCACTTACACAGTGGCATAACTAATGTGGTATAAAGTGGCATAAAGGGGTGAAATATTCTCACAATCACTCAATTTACAACCAGAGAAAAGACTTTAAATTCAAATGGAATCTTGAAGCCTCTCTCCCCTTCTCTCTTTCTCTATATTAAGAGACAAATGTATGGCAATGTCTGTAAAAGTAGATGTTAGTTTTGAAGGCTGAAGAAAGTTCAACTTTGTGTGTGTGTGTGCATACATGGAATTAAAGGACAATGCTATAAATTATAATATAAAAAATAGTTTTGGTGCATGACTGCCTGTGACAAATGGTTGCCAACTGACCCTTCACTAAGCCCCACCTTGAAAGTGTTTCTGACCAGTCCTATCCTAGCAACTGTTGCCCCGCCGCCAATTCTCTGACAAGCGTATTAATTTTTACAATGAGAGCCTAGAGCAATGTGTGTAGTTTTAAGCAGGATTTTATCTAAATGATCCAAAAAAATCATTTTTAAAAACATTGTTGCAGGGTCACAGCCAGAGAGGATATACACATTGTTTTTTTCGTTCTTTAAAAAAAAAAAAACTTTAAATATATCTTGCGAAGAGCATGCTGGATTGAACGGTGTCTGCCCGCATTCCTAATTGAGCATGTGTAACATCAGCGAGGACGACCACATGTGCTGGACCCCTCCGTCCAAGATAAATTAAAGCTAACAACTTAACATTAATTCATTAACGTATTGATGCAGGTCTTGGTAAAGCTGATAATAAACAGAGTTCACAGCATCAAAGTAAGTGTGTTATGAGACGTTATAAGCAGTTCTTTTGGCTTACACTGATGTTATGAGATTTGTAACCACTAGCAATGACACTATTGTCTTTTGATGTGACTGTGATAATCGTTTAACTCAATACTCAACAGTTTTCAATCAAATTAGTGCATGTAATTGAATAAAAACATCAGATAAATATGCTTTACGCCACCCTTCATTCCAGCCCACGTAATAATATTATCCATTCCGTTTATGAGAATATTTTGCCAAATATCGCGCCATTCACGGCAATCTCCCATTCATTCCAATTTGGAAGTCCTGCAGGTCTTGTCAGAGCGTGCAACGGTAGCCAAGGTGGCGTAGCTTAGCGAAGGGTCAATTCTTAATTCTTCATTTCAGCTGCAGTGTGGAGCCCTACAGATATACACACGACTTTGTACTATTTGATTTTACCATAGAGTACCATAATTCTCCAGTCAAATCACACAATGATTACACTACCACTGTGTATCAGATGTAGCAATCAAGGGGGGGGGGGGGGGGGGGAGAGACAGAGAGAAATACAGATAGACCCTTTTTGCCAGAGGACATAAGACCGGAAAGGCTTCACATCTCAGTATGCTTTTTATGGCTCTACAATGTCTTCCCGGCAGCCATAAAAATGCCATTAAATAAGCCCAAAGGTGGACAGTGCTCTTGAAAACATAGTAAAAGCTAATTACACACACAATGTAAAAAATAAAAATGTCACTGATCGTGCAGGCTGGTATACAGACCCTCACAAGACAAGGAGGGATTCACGCAACTAGTCTAATGACACAATCTTTAGAAAACTTGATTGCCAAATAAAAAGCGCATTAAAATTACAGTGATATTCATGATTAGGGGTGTAAAGATGCATCAATCTGACAATGAAATCGATTATGGAATTTAAGAATCGATTATCATTACTAATACTCACTGTGAAAGATACTGTCTCAGATTACACAAGCCTTCTTGCAACAGACGTGGAGCGTGTGAGATTGAAGGGAAAAAGCGTACTTTAAATGAAGAAAGTTCATGCTGCCGAGCTCACTCCCTGTGGCCGTACATAGGGAAAAAAAGGATTGAAAAAATGATTCTGCAGAGTTCGGCTTTCTGTGTCATTATTCATAACTGTTTGCATCCAAGTTAATTATCATTGCTTTCTTGTCTAGTTCTGATAAATTAAATTTTGCATTATATCTCCATAGAATGCATAATTTCTCCATAAAATAGTTTAACCATGAATAAAACATGTGAATCAGCAAATTTATCACTCACTCATTTACTCGCTTTTTTTTATAGTGAATGCCACATAGTGCACTATCTAGGGAGCAATTTGAGAATGTCCTGAAGGGAACTAACCAGTTAATAGCGAAATACCGGTTGATTAAAATTTCCTCAATGACATGGGGCAGCCGTAAAAAGACGAAACATCCTCGTGAACATGCTTCACAACTGCTCTGCCACTGTTCTGCCACCTCTCCCATCGAAACTTGCGGGTACAAAATACCATGTAAAAACCGCCTTTATATGCTACTTTTAGATAGTATTTAATTCTATGACCCTGCTTGATTTAAACATGGGCCTCATCTGTCTGCACATATTTAATTTGTAATTATTGTTGCAATAAATGTTAATGTTTCATGATATGCAAATCTACAATGCTTATGCCATCTGTTTGTTTTTGTGTGTGTGTGAGTTTGTATCAAGTCATTATGATGCATTATGTTTTCCTTTTTCATATCAGACCTTTAATGCATGTAACATGAGTATTATTTTTTATATTTATATACAGTATGCAGCCACACATAAGCCAAACCTCCTTGGTCCTAAATGCATAGGTGACTCTAATGCTCAAGTCTGGTGTACATCTGTGCTGTCTTCATTAAGAACATTCAGTAAAAACGTTGAATCTATTTTCTGCATATTTTTGAATATAATTACAGTACGAGTCGTTCATAATCAAATCGGATCAAACTGATTCGTGACCAAATTTCTGATTTTACAATGCATCATAATCATTAGGTAAATATTCGTTTTCGAATCAAAGTCAGTACCAATATTTACAACCCTATTTACAATGTTCCTTTATTTTATTGCACCCGCTAAATCTTTGCGTATTGCTTGTTAACTGTGCAACTAGTTTCCTTTCATAATGTTACCAATAAATTCAAACCCTGATTTACAAAGGTGACCATCACTTCATGCGTAGTTTTGACAACTTATTGGGGAAAACAAAGACATGGATCAATCTGCATGCAGACAACTCTGCACACATCGGGGAAGCTGGTGTGAGGCAGGAGAGGTAAAGAGAGAATAGATGGAGGAAAGATGTGAACCCAGCAGTGGTCTGTGCTACACATGCTGTGCAGTCAAGACCATCATCAGAGAGGTTGCGTGGGAGGGCTCAGCTCGGCTTGCACTGACGGCTAAATCAGCTAATGTTTGTTTGTGTGTTTGTACATGTGAAAAAAACCCTCTCATTCAAGCTATTCTTGCTGAACCAGACTTTTCACAATAAGCATAAATCCTGGTCCATTTAACAGCTTAATTTGGCCAAACACCGCCCACTTAGACAGGAAGAGGATATTCGACACGTATATTGGGAGAAGTGTGCACAATTAAAATAATAATAAAGTTATGCATTCATAATGCAGGGAATTCCTGCATGCTATAAAACTGATGCTCTTGTTTATAACCATCGAAGAGGTCTAAATTGCAAGCGCGATGATGGAGCAATCTAGTTGTGCCGAATCAAACTGTGCTGCTTGTTCATAATACAGCACCTCTGAAAGGCATGTTTTGTAATTTTGTAATGCTACCAAAACTACTCAGGGTAAGAGAAACATGTTAAGTAAAAGAGATAACATAAGTATGTAATACATAAATTATATACATACATAATGTTCAAAATTACATATTAATATACACAGGGTGCGATTTTCCCGGGGGGGATGGGGGGTGTTCCCTGCCTCTTCTTTTGATATCCCTATTTTGGTCATTCATTTTTTAATCACCGGGGGCATACGTTTTTATCTCTGTTTCTAGTCAGACTGAATGCATTTAACATATCCAAAAGTAGTTGGTGCTATTAATTAAAGCCCTATTTGGATGTGTAGGATTAGTTTTCCAGACAAATGTCTGACTGTAGATTAATTATTACTTCAGACGTCTGTAATGTTTACTTTGGATTCGAATAGGATCCCAGAGATGGGTGCGTAAACTCACCGCATTTACACATGTCACACGTTAATAACCCATCAGAAAATGCATAGCTGTGCTGATTAATTATCAAGAAATATTAAACATGAACATATGCTGTAGAAACCTATCTGGGATTATTAGAAACAATTTATTGGAATACCTAAAATACCTACCTAAATACAACACAACTGGTGACATTAGTGAGCCTGAAATCCAATATTACACTCTTTAATTACAAATATGAACAATCCATTCACATTATGTATTTTTTATGCCCCTCCTGAAAATATGTTCCGAAACGAGAGACTGCAACATGTATCCATCCATACACAACAGCCAGCGGTATCTTAAATTGTGAAGCGCGTCTTTTTTTCTGGTATCTTCTTACATGACCAACATCTTCAGACACACGGAGAACTTGAGAAACATCATTTAGTTAATAAGACAGTTAATTGTCAATACAGTTAATTATTGTGATTAAATTAAATTCAGTAAAAATATTTTTTATCTGTGGTTTTAGTCTAGAGTTTAAGAATTTGAGACTGCTTTTGATCTATATTACACCATCGTCTAAATTTCTATATTAAAATTTCAATGATTACAGTCACATTGACATGTCCCCCCCTCTGGTTTAAAATAAATAAATAAATCGCACCCTGAATATACAACATACATTTCATTATCTATCTTCAATATACATCATTTATACATAACTATAATAAATAGAATACAAATAACTGATTTAGAAACAATCTTCTCTGTCAGGATTCATCTGTTAAAATTTTCAATGCATTTTGTCAATTTTAAAATGACATTTTTTAAATATAACTGGTGATAATTAATTTGTACTCTTAACTACCTGTTTAAGCAATGGTTAAAGTTATCTGCCAAGAACAATAATATAAATATAAGTCAGCACATGACTGCATTAAATATTTTGCTGGGAAACAAGTGACTGAAGAGAAGGACCATATAAAAGTTATATAATTCAAAATCATTCCATCTCCCCCATATTTAAAGCCAAAAGTATACTTCGATCTGTGGCGTACGCTAGGTGTATCAGCAAAGTGCTTGAGCATTATACACATGCGGCCCGGTTTTTCTAAATGTGCATACTCTGTACGCATAGTCTGTGCTTTGGCCTGGAATTATTTACACTAATTAGTGGGTTCTTAAGATGGCAACACTCATTACTGCATCGAATAGCATACTGGACAGAACTCCACTTGACAATAATCAGTTCCAATAACCTGCACATAACCACATCCTGATCAAACCCTGAAGCATTTAGAAACATTTCAGACCCTCACCTCACTTCCTACCCTTGTGAACTGTCAAATATCTCAAATGAACACTCAAAACAACCAGTCAAGGATATAAGCACAGAGCCAGTACACAATGATGGATTTCTGGCAGTGCGGAGTAGGATATAAATGGCTTTAGAAAGAAATGGAACCAGATGCTAAAGTTATGCTATTGGTGTGGAGGAAGTGAAAGGAGCCTTTCTGCTTTATCCCTGTCTACTTCTGCGCCTTCTCAAACAGAAGAGGAAGGTGTGCCTTTCTGAAAAAGGATTTTGAAGGATCAAGTTAATGCTTTTGTGAATTATAACAAGTTATCAAATCTACTGCTATCATTTGAAGAACATACATAAAACGAAAGAACTGACACATTTTGAAACATTTTAACTAGGGCTGTGAATCGATTAAATATTTTTAACTTAAATTATGGTACATGATACATTACAACAAACATTAAAAAGCATCATAAATATATTTAATATTTTGTCTTAACTTGCAAGACATTAGTTAGTCATCATTTTTTTTAATTATTTAAATATGTGCATGTTAAAATATTCTTTTTTTACATTATATATATATATATATATATATATATATATATATATATATATTAGATTAAAGTTAATTACACATTTTTACAGGTATTAATCTGTGAAACATGTATATGTATACATGCCATAAAATCAGTGGAATTGTTGTATTACAGTTTGGGCAAAATCTTCTGCCATTATCCAGTGGACTCTATGGATCTATTCCATTCATATCAAATTTTATTGGCAAGAGAAATTTAAGTTTACATTGCCAGTACATTATTAAACACTATACATACAGATAGAAAACTTATTGAATGCTGAAGTTTCATTTGCTGAAGTTAAAAGTCTCAAAACTATTATTTTCTCTGGGTTCTGTTCAGTCCCTACAAATATACCTGTCTGCAGCTTGCTGAATGGCCAGGTCCTTCTATATATTGTGCACACACTGGGTCTCACTCGGGTGGTTTCATTTTTGAAACTGTGGCGTTTTCCTTATTACATCACATGTTGTTCTGAAAGCAAAAAGAAACAAATGTAACATGGAATGTAGGCTGTCATCCACGCAGCCTGCCTGAAGCAAAGCGGGCGCGTTTACTCGTGCCATTAACCGAACGTGAAGCACTGCCAGCTCGTGATGCGCTAATGACTTGCACCCGCTGCACGAGTCTCATGGGTATACTGCAGTCTCGTCACATTTTAACTTTTTGCTTAGCCTCCTATTCAGCTCATGAAAACATGCTGCGTGATCATGAGGAAGGATTACATTAAGATGTAGATTGGAAAGCAGGTGCGGAATGGACGTCTTTGACAGTTCTGATGTGTTTCTGGCGATGTGCGTCTTGTCCATCGTGCTTTGGACTATAGGTGCGGCTCACATCAGCGTGGATTGCTTGTGAACCAGTCATAACATGATTCAAGCTTTGCAAATGAACTGTTATTGAAGTATGGGGCAGTTAAAAACACTTGGACCTGATCGCAAGTCCGTAAGTAAACTGTTTCATTCATGAATATTTCAAATGTCATGACTGCTTGATAGTTTATGGTGCTGCTGTGCTTGAGTGCACAGTTTAATTCGGATGCAATGTGTTGGATGTGTGTTGTGTATACCCCGAAATTTAGCTTTATAACATTGTGGAGTTTGTTCATTCTCTTCCAGTTGAGTTTCAAATATATATGGCTGTATTTGAGGGGCTGTACGATGTTAGCCAATCATAACAGTGGACATTTACGTTGAAGGAGACGCTGAGGCCAAAACCGACAGAAGGCCAGAGACAGGGTGGAAAATGATCATATATTACTAAATTATGACTGTTTTGAGTACTTACATTATCAGTGGACCTCAATGAAGATAATACAATTATTAAAAAATAGCATTTCATGACCCCTTTAATGTGTTAAACAAAAAATATTAAATCGCAGAAATTAACACGTTAAATTTCCCAGTACTAATTCTAACACATTAGATGCTCAGATTTCAAAACACAACATGTAGCACTGATGACATCTGACGCTGCCTTTACAACAGAGAAAGCTCTGATGAAGCATTTGATGGATAGGAATCATAATGTGTTTTTAGAAAGAGCAAGTTCAGTTTGAAATCATGCGACAATAAAACAAAATTAATTCTGGGGCCAGTCTATTAAAATTGTCAATAGAGCCCTGCATCAGAGTGTGTTACAGCAAACGTTACATTTCTTCAGCTTTTGGTTGCAGTGACGGAGCATCGCTTTCATGAACCCTTGTGTTTTTCCCAATGTTCTTTCGACACACCATCCCATTAAAAGCAATTAATTTGCAATGTTCTTTGACGCAATGTAAACTTGTGTGGGCATCCTTACACGCAAGCCAAACCTGTGTATGTCGTGGGAGTTAACAAACTAACATGAAATTCACAAAATGTACATAGAAATCGCTGTTAACACGCACACACTTTTTTTTATTTTTTATAAAGGGCAGCCGTAGAGTAAAAGCTGCAGCTAGCGTGTGATTCAGAGGTGATGACAGATTGAAGAGACTGAGTGCGTTTCCCTGCAGAGCAACATCCACACACACAATGCGGCTCTATCATCACCAAAGACAGCTACTGACACACACAAACATATTCACAAATACTACATGCACTTCCCTTGATCTCTCAGCCCCTGGAGAGTTTCATGCTGGGGAGGCAAACAGCAGCAGGCTGGAGGTGCTGAGGTCCAAGTCAACAGTGTTTTAATTAGTACCTGTCCACTAGGGATGTGCACGGATAGTCAACATTCGGTTAACTGTTCGATGTGCCACTATTCGAATACCAAAATCACTATTTGGTTATTCTACACTTGCAACAGAGGTCTTCAACCTGACCCGAACTTGACAGAGTTACAACAAACTTTATCTATAAACTATATTCTATATGTTTTATCTATATTTTGTTTTTCTATATACTGTTAAAGGAATAGTTCAAATTCTCTCATCATTTATTCACCCTCATGCCATCCCAGATGTGTATGACTTTCATTCTTCAGCAGAACACAAATTAAGATTTTTAGAAGAATTTCTCTGCTCTGTATGTCCATACAATGCATGTGAATGGGTGCAAAAATTCTGAAGCTCCAAAAATCATACAAGTCAACATAAAAGTAATCCATGTGACTCCAGTGGTTGGCGGTTAAATACCACCAATATTTGTGTTAGCTGCCTCACAGAAATGTTAACCTGCCTGGGCAGAGCACATATCCAGACAGTGACAGTTTGATTATTTTTGTTTGACTTTAATGGGAGATTTTATCATTTGAAGATCTATGTTTTGTGTAATTATAGCTGACTGTACACTTTATTTGCTGCTACCATATTCTGAGCAGTATCTGAGGATATCCATTGCAATAAACATTCTTTATTCCCACGTCACGACTCCTGACGAAAAAAGATTAACCGTTCGTGAAACCCCAAGGTAAACCGAATGTGAAAAACTGTAACCGTGCACATTCCTACTGTCCACTAAAAATTGTAAGCAGAGCATGAGCATCCATTTCCAATTCATTCTCTATAGAAACTGAGCGTGAAACATACACAGGGGATTGTGGGACTGACGGTGCAAAGTGAGAATGAGAGCATCAAAAAGGTTGGAAATTTTAGACTTAAGAATTTTAGATTGCAAATGAGAGGTGAAAAATGACAGGCAGCACAGCCAGTTGCTGTGAGGTGAAGGCAAGTCAAGGTTGTGATGTCTGTCATAAGCATTTCAATATCTATTGCCAATAATGCTGGAGTTTCTGGAGGTTTGCACTGGAGGTCCTGTGCAAGACTGAAAAACAGCGAAACAGGGCGCAACGGTCAAAGACATAGAAAAAAAATGGAAAACACTGCAAACGCACGCAAAAACATGTTCAGTGTTAAAAGCCCCTAACTCCTCCATTTGTCAGTTACAAACCTGAACCCGGCCCTAAACCCGACGGTTTTTCGGGTCCTGTCAGGTTCAGGTCGGATTGCAGACCTCTACCGTAAGCACAACTACAGACCTAAAAGACAAGTCATTACATTTCATCAAAAGCATTTAGCATCAATTCTGTCTCGATTTATGACTTGTCGCACATGGGAGAACATCCAAAAATCAATACAGCATCTTTTTTCATTCAGTAATTATAATAATAAAAAAAAAAAAAAAAACATCTATCACAATTCCTTGTCAGGTTGTAAGGCGTTGCCATGATGATTCTAATTGCCTGTTTTCTATTTCTGGTCTCGAGATGCCAAGAAAAAAAACTGCCTAAACGAGCGATCCAGAGGAGAACAACAACCATTTAAGTGTTACTTGGAATAAAAATTAATTTCAGGCTCAACTTGTGCAGTTGTTGGCTGTCATAACAACATATTAATGATATCAGCGTAACTAAACCATCGCTTCATGTCATACACACTCAGGTGAGGCACTGTTTATATATATATAAAAAAAAAAAAACGGTCATCTCGACTCTGTGAAGTATCGGCATGTTTTTTGACCATTTTTACAAATGTAATACCTTAATCATTACACAACCCACTAAGAATTTAAGCAGATGCGAGTGAAAACACTGGAGACCGGAAATTGAAAACAGTCATATCGTGGAACACTTCCGCATTCAGGAAAAAGGTGGATAGTGTTTGTTCCTAATCACAAGAATGAACAAAAATAATTGTGATATTTGCCTTAGCCTGTGCCACTAATTAAAAAATAATTAGGTCCAAATGACAATAAGAGAGTGATCAAAATATACTGCAAAAAAATCTAGCATTTCATTACCCAGTGCTTGATCAATGAGATAGTGGCTGAGATGAGAGTATCCAATTTGAAGTCTTGCCAGTTGGGATGCGGATACATCTGGCTTAACCTTTAAGGCATGATAAATGGAAGGATAGCCAGACAAGAACTGGAAAGTCTTCATTCTCTCTCAGTATTTTCTTTGGCTCAATATCTCATCCTTTGGTGGCAGGTTGGCTCATTACAGCAGGCTGCTGAACAGGCTAATTGTCTTTTAAGTGTTGCAATAATTACAAAGCAAGTGAGGCGGTGTTTATCCCACTGCTGACATGGTTACAGAGGTGTGGTTATAGCACAGGCTCCACTGTGCAATATATTCGCTCGAGCCCAGCATTAGATTTAGCTAACCAGACAGGGCTTTTTACTCTTCACCACCAGCACTAATGCAGGAAATTTCAGAGTTGATCCTGTGATGTTACTGATTGGTTCAGAAGACAGGCCTATAGTGGTTATAAAGCACTGACATCAGCAACAAACGTAGCTGTAAGCAAGCGCCCACTTGCTACTTGTTATTTAGTTAACTATGCTATATATTATGGCTACTTTATTTGATATGTGCAAACCAACATTCCAAGAAGTTCAACATATAGTCTGATGTATAACTAACCCCAAGAAAAATATAACGGGATGTTAAAATAATTGCAAATTTTAAAGATTTTTTTTTTTAGGTCAAAACTTGGATATTCTTATGCCACCATTCAACATTTTATGTTACATTTTTTATGCATATTTGGGGAAAAAAGTGCAAATGTGTGAGAAGACGAAATGTGAACACTCAAATATTTTGTTTTTTTTTTATTTTAAAAAAAAGTGCAAATGCAAAACAATCTAAGAATATAAGTCAATAACTTGCTTAATTTATAAAGATATCCATATCATCTGTCCAGCTAGACTGCAAGGGTTTTTGAGTATTGATAAACATGGTGAAACCAAGGTACACCATTGCCTTAAAATTACTCTTTTTACTGACACAAATGTGTCTATGCTCTACTCCAGTTGTTTCCAAACTGGGGTACGTATACCCCTGGGGGTACACGAGGTGACAGAGGGGGTACACGAACAAAATGCTGAGATTTACCATTAATTTAACTCCACCTAACTCTAAGGATACGTTTACACGACAAAGATGTACTAAAAACAGAAAAGTTTTCCTTTGCGTTTTTGAAAAGTTTCACATATCCCCGTTCACACGGATCCGCGAAAACGACTAAAAATGCTGTATTATGTGTGCCAGGCCAGTAGTTGCCAATGTCACTTTGTAAAGAAACACTACGCGCCTGCGCACATAAGCATTCTTCCACAGAGCGGTGAATACAAACAATGAAGATGGTGATTGCTGGTCGTAGTAGTGATGCAGTAAATCTACACTTTGCTGGAGAAGCGTCAATAAACTCAAAATCCTGAGCAGCACAAACACAGTCCTGCAGTCCACCATTGTAGTTTTGATTGTCTCACGCGCATGCCTACAGACTGAACATGTAATACGCGTGCGCATGACGTCATCGTTTTCACAAATTCACGTTTTTGTATGTTTACACTGAGATGATAATGGCATCGTTTTCAAAAACGTGCACTTTGAAACCCGTTTTCAAAAGTTTGCGTTTTCAGGCCCCAAAATGCCGTTGTCGTGTAAACGAACAGCCAAAACGCATAAAAAGTTTTCCGTTTTTAGTTGAAAACGTTGTCGTGTAAACGGCCCCTAAAATAACATTCAAATCAAGTTAATAAACTTGTGCCCCCTCTAGTGTACAAACAGCAAAATGGTAGTGTCATAAAGGTCAAATACATGACATCCAATCAAATTACCCCATCTTTTGCGGTCAAAACTGCATCCACTCAAGCATCATGCTTAAGTGCGCATCTTACCGCATGTCATTTATTGCCAGCACATGGCTAGGTGATGAAGCAAAGTAATAGCTAGTAAGACTAAAATGGATAAGTGGCTACAAAGAACTCGGCCCACAACCGCATCGGCAACCACAGAAATAACCTCTACTCCCAGCAACGCTGCTGCTCCACAGTCCTCTGACAGCAGTACCCCAAGTCCCTCTAACAGCGCATCAGTAGCAAGCATGAGTGCACCCACTGCTACAAGCCAGTTCACACCGTGACTGACAGCGATGTATCCGAAGTTAAAACGCTACCTCATCTTCACCAGCAATTCACAGAAAGACCATCAAAGAGGTGCAAATATGATGAGAAATATATTTCTTTGGGTTTTACATACATTGGCAGTGAAGAAAATCCCCAGCCACAGTGTGTTATGTGCAAAAGTACTCTCTCATAACGGCATGAAACCAGCATTTTTGCACAAGCATTTAGAAACAAAGCATGCTACTTTTATAGCATGCTATAAAAAACGAGAGTTTTTTGGAAAGACGTTTAAGACAACTCAGGAGTAGTAAGTCCCTTATAACAGCATCAGAAAACCTAAACAGGAAGGGTCTGAAAGCATCCTACATGGTCAGTTAGAGAGTAGCTAAGACAGGCAAACTACTGTTGTGGAGGACTTGATTCTTCCTGCTGTGGCTGGTATAGCTGGTGCAATGCTTGGGGATAAAGCCAAAAAAACAATACAGAGGATGCCATCGTCAGACAACACTCTTTCTCATTGCATCGCTGATATGGCAGAAGATGTTTTAAAACAACTATTGCTTCGCATAGAAGCCAGTGAATTCTACACTTTACAGACTGATGAATCAACTGATGTAGCTGGTTTAGCTCAACTGCTGGTATATGTCCAGTACATTCACAAAGGTACAATTATGGAAGATGTACTTTTCTGCAGACCGTTGGAAGGCAGGGCAACTGGGGAGGACATTTTTAATTTCTTAGATAGCATTGTAACGTCACATGGACTTTTGTGGACAAAATGTGTGGGCATCTGTACTGATGGAGCAAAAGCCATGACAGAGAAGCATAGTGGAGTGATAACAGAGAGGCGCTGGCCACCAAGGGAATGCCTGACTGTCTGAAGGAAGTTTTGGACAATGCTGTAAGAACTGTTAACTTTGTTAAGGCAAGGCCCTCGATTGCTTGTTTGTTTTCTACATTGTGCAGTGAAATGGGCAGTGACCACGTCATGCTATTACTCGATACTGATGTGCGATGGTTGTCCAGGGGAAAGGTACTAACGCGACTGTTTGAATTGAGGGACGAATTTAAAGTCTTTTTTTTTATTTTTATCGGCTATCCTTTTGAATCACAATACTGGCCTACCTGGGTGATGTTTTTCCCCATCTGAATGAGCTGAACCTCGAATTACAAGTAATTTCCACAACCATATTCAACGTGCAGGACAAAATTGAGGCAATGATTAGGAAGTTGACTCTCTGGTCTACCTGCATTAAGGAGAAAAACACAGAGGCCTTTTTGTCATTGGATGATTTTTTATTAGCAAATGAGCTCAGCCTTACTGACAGAGTCATGTGTGACATAATAAAACACCTTTCTGAGCTGGCAGCGCAATTGTGCAGATACTTCCCTGAGATGGACAATGCAAACAACTGGATTCACCATCTATTCTCCACAGCACACTTGATCATTTCTGAGCGAGAGAGTCTCATTGAAATCTCTACAAGTGGCTCTTTGAAAATTGACTTCACACAAAAGTCACTGCAAGATTTCTGGATAGCCTTGCGTGCAGAGTATCCTACCTTGGCAAATCACGCTGTAAAGACATTAATGCCCTTCGCTAAAACGTACCTTTGTGATAGTGGGTTCTCAGCACTTACTAGCATGAAGAACAAATATAGAGACAGACTGTGTGTAGAGAACAATTTAAGACTCAAACTCTCTCCAATACAACCAAACATTGCAGAGTTATGCAAGTCATATAAAAGCACACCCAACTCATTAATCGGTGTAATTTCTTCAAAATATATATGATTGGTTGTATACAAATGACATGTTTGATAAAAGGGAGTTATTTTACAAAGTTAAATGTGTTACATGTGCACATTTTCAAAATACATTGTGTGACTATAGTCCAAGTGTGAGAGAGAGGGTACGCAGAAGGATGTTAAATGCCTGGGGGGTTACGCCACTGTAAAAAGTTTGGGAACCACTGCTCAACTCTTATTTCTATGGTTCTAAAATTAGGTAAACCAGAAAGTTCTTCTTGTACAAAGCACCAAAATCCATCGAATATAAATGAGAAAAAAAGTGCATAAAAGATTGCAAAATGTCACAATTTTGAATTGAAATATACTAAACACACAAAAGAAAATTAAAATGTTATCATTTCAAGTCAAGACTCAATCCTTTCTTGACCCAGGTAACGATATAACATCATACATCATATATACAGTATATTTTTTAAATGGTATACATTTTAGCATTAACCATAAAGTACCTGGAAGAGCTGCATTTGCATTTCTGAATTTTAATTCAAACAATCCTTGAAATAAAAACGTTTACCCCATCAGTACACCTGCAAGAAGTAGTAACTTTTAAAAATAGCAAAATACTTTGAAGAACAACTTTTGTTTCCAAGAGATCTCAGAGAGAAGAGCTTCAAACCAACCATTCTGATCTCATCCTCAGAGTAAAAAACAGTTCACCCTGTCTAACAGCCTCTGCAGCTTTGTGAACGAATCATTTCATGATTCACTGTCTTTTAAATTATTATTGTGGATTTCCCACAGGCTGTTTAGAGGCTTTCCTCTCTGTAAATATCCTGAATAAAACAGCTTTGAAAAAATATACAAAACAATCTTTTCAAAAATAGTTTTAAAGAAGGGTAACTAAATGGAGAGGTAACAGTAACCTCGAAATAACCTCTTGAGGCCTTTCAGAGTGCAAGAGGTCAGCAGCAGTGATGCTTATAATAGTTACGATGCTTAACGCTTGACTGTTTGTGTGTGCAATGTTGGAGTCTTTGGGACCTCCCGCAGGGAAGACAATAAAGGATCCCTTCTCTCGTTGTGCCTCTAAGAGGGCGCATTTCCTCTTGGTCTAGACAGATTGCTTGAGCCTTTTTTCCAGATCAAGAAGATCCCGCTAAACTTCGATTGCAACCCCTGGATGATTACTACCTTCTCAAAGCACCTGCTGAAGAACACACATGGCGAACGACAGGGGGTTACTGAACGGTCAGAATTCTTACTGAGAAAGGCACTGTGTTGTTTAGCAGCCACGCAGTGCATGATGTGTGTGTGTGGGGGGGGGGGGGGGGATTTCAGCTATTCCAGTACTGGAGGCAAATAGCCACGTGAACACATCACTCAGCTTTGTAGTAGATGGAATAAAAATGAGCAACTTCAACAGTCCCAGGCACTCTGCAAAGATGTAAACACAGAAAACATGATGAACAGGAGAAATGGATGTTCTTTAAAGACAGGAAGAACAAAAACAAAAAAGGAATGGTCTACACTACATGTGTCAAGTGTGAATTATGTATTACGTTTTTTCACAATATATTAGGGCTAGGCGATACGTAAAAAATATTTTATAGATCATCGCGTGGGCTTTCCTTAGTGTTTTAAGGTAAGAGCTACAATGCTGTGTGAAAGCATCCATAGCTTAGTGTATTTATGTCATAAGTGCAGCTACAACACCAGGTTTCCCAAACGAACCGGTGGTTTGATGGGGAACTCCAGGGGGTTTATGAGAGAGTGAAGAGTTTTAAAAACATTGATGGATAATTTCAAATGTTGTCCATCATTTAACAAATAAAAAGAAAGAACACAACTTAAACCAAGCACATCAATTTCCTTTTAACCATCCTTGTGTCTATGTGGCTTTACTTCCCTTCTCCCTGCATGCGTGAGACATTTTTAGACTGGATTTAAGCAAACAAAACGTATGTGTGTTTATAGCAATGTCAGAAATGAACTATTACATTAAGGGACCCCTAGATTTGATTTTCAGGGGCATTTTTATCTTTATGATTTTCGAACCATTTAAAAACAAACTGTCTCATCCAAATGTCAAATACATCTACTTAATCAATTCCTTAATAAAAATTCTCAAGATTGAGAATTTATTACCTCTTACTCTTAGACCCTGGCCCTAACCACAGAATCGTTTATATTGAGTTTGGAAAGGATTTCTCACAGGCAGCTCAAGTAATCTTAAAGGAATATTCAGAGTTCAATACAAGTTAAGCTCAATCAGCAGCATTCGTTGCATAATGTTAACCACAAAAATGTATTTAGACTTGCCCCTCTATTTCTTTAAAAAAAAAAAAAGAAAAAAAGCACAGATGATGTTACAGCCAGTGACTTACAATGGAGGTGAATGTGGCCAATTTTGAGAGGGTTTAAAGGCAGAAATGTGAAACCAAAAATTTTACATAATCACAAATGAATTCTTCTTTTAAAACTTGTGTATTATGTGAGCTGTGAAGTTGATTAAATTGTAATTTTTACAGTCATTTTAAGGTCTGTTGACATTACATTGTCATGGCAACAAAGTGGTAAAATAGGCTATAACTTTACACAGAAAAGGTTAGTAAGTGATTTTATCACGCTAAAATCATGTTTACACATATTGTTGAAGTCATAAGTTTAGAAACACCTTAGCCAAATACATTTAAACTCAGTTTTTCACAATTCCTGACATTTAATCATAGAAAACATTCCCTGTCTTAGGTCAGTTAGGATCACTACTTTATTTTAAGAATGTGAAATGTCAGAATAATAGTAGAGAGGTTGATTTATTTCAGCTTTTATTTCTTTCATCAAATGTTTTGGGTAGCCTTCCACAAGCTTTTCAAAATAAGTTGCTGGAATCTTGGCCCATTCCTCCAGACAGAACTGGTGTAACTGTGTCAAGTTTGTAGGCCCCCTTGCTCGCACACGCTTTTTCAGTTCTGCCCACAAAGTTTCTATCGGATTGATGTCAGGGCTTTGTGATGGCCACTTCAATACCTTGACTTTGTTGTCCTTAAGCAATTTTGCCACAAATTTGGAGGTATGCTTGGGGTTATTGTCCATTTTGAAGACCCATTTGTGACCGAGCTTTAACTTCCTGGCTGATGTCTTGAGATGTTGCTTCAATATTTCCACATAATTTTCCTTCCTCATGATGCCATCTATTTTGTGAAGTGCACCAGTCCCTCCTGCAGCAAAGCACCCCCACAACATGATGTGAAAAAATTCAATTCCATTCACTTCCACTGTAAGGGTCTCACAGTAACCCAGATTTTTGTTTTTTATAAAGAAGGGGCAAGTCAAAATTCATTTTTGTGGTAATCAATATTATGCCACAAATGCTCTCAATTGGGCTTAACTTGTATTGAACCTGGAATATTCCTTTAAGGTGTTACAGAAACACAGATGATGGTTTAGTTTCCCCCTGCAGATGTCTAGACAACACAAAACTGTACATTTAGGGAACAACAGCATTCCAGTGTAAAACCACATTGGCTTATACAAACAAATTTATACAGCCTTCAGACGTGTTTTTACCCATTCATGACTGCTGCTCAATAATACATAGAGTCTATATCAGGGGTCGGCAACCTTTTTGACATGGAGTGCCAATTTTTTATTTTCCTAGTTAATGGCTGTGCCGACGTCCCCCTTTAATGTAATTTTGAGTGTGACTGGTTTTAGGAGGGTGTACCTGATGCTGTGTTGGAAATCTCAAGGATTAATAGTGGTCTTTTCCTTATTACATCACGTGTTGTTCTGAAAGCAAAAAGAAACAAAGGAAACACGGAATGTAGGCTGTCATCCTCATAGCCTGGCCGAGGCAAAGCGGGCGTGTTTACTCGCATGATTAACCAAACGTGAAGCGCTGCCGGCTCGTGATGCGCTAATGACTTGCACGCACTGCACGAGTCTGATGGGTATACTGCAGTCTCGTCACATTTTAACTTTTTGTTTAGTCTCCAATTCAGCTCATGAAAACATGCTGCGTGATCATGAGGAAGGATTACATTAAGATGTAGATTGGAATGCAGGTGCGGAATTTCATCTAAATAAAATAGTCTAGTCCTCTCTCCCTGTTTCTGGCGTGCCAGTGATTACCCCTCTGCGTGCCAATGCTGGCACACGCACCATAGGTTGCTGACCCCATGTCTATATAATATAGATATATAATGTAAAGTTTCTTACATACAGATGTAAACACTTTGCTAACGCTAGAATCCCTTTTATGCCTTTCCACCAACATTTATACATACAGTAGTACAGTAGAGATTTGCTAGCATCCTTTTTCAAAGCTATATAAAATTTCCACAACAGGTGCTCTTTTAGAGATGCAGAGATCTCTGCAGAGATTCCACAGATTTGGGTGCAAGAGGATCATAATGACGGTAAAAGCAGAGGTCTGAAGTTGGACTGGAATGAAGTGGGGAAATGCTGGTACTCTTGGGGGCTGTTCACACTGATGTTTTTGAATCCATCTGCGCTGTTATGCAACAGTTTTCTGCAGTAAGCATGTGCAAGATGGACGTCTTTGACCATTCTCATGAAACGCAAATTTTTTTAGACTCTGTATCAGGTTAGAAAGACTGTTAACTTTAAAAAAAAAAAAAATGTCCAAGAAAACCTACATTCTTTTCTATCCGTTGCAATGCATCAGCTTTTTTTGCACAGCTTTTTTCAAGAGCAATATGTTCTGCCTGAACAGCCCCTTAAACTGTATCTTAACCAGGCATGACACAATTAAGTTTTTTGTTTTTTTGGACACTTGTTACTTTGTGCCTGGTTAGGACACTGTGTTAGAAGTCCAGGCAGATTTTTTAAAGTTGGAACAGAATATGAATGCTGCATTTCAGTTGTACAGAAAACACTAAGAATTATCTTTTTATTTTATTTTTTTTTGGTTTCTGGGTATAAAAGTGGATGCTGTTGGTGTGCTTTTGGGATGTGTGTGTGTGCGCACGCGCTCGCAACATAAATAAACAATAGGGAGGCAAAGCTCATTGAGTTGCTTCTTCACTTCACAAGAGTAATTGACGTTTTTAAAAGCTAATACAGTGACAAAACTGTAGTAAACATTTTAATCACAGCCTCATGTCTTTTAACAGCATATTCTGGAAAAACTATTATGAGTGTGTTCACTCCCACAAAGGTGGAAAACAGATGGGAGGTAGGCAGAGTGTTTGCAGAGACTGTGTGAGTGCCAGTGAAACTCAGGAGAGGATAAGACCAATGTTTTACAGTGGACTGAGATAATACAAAGCCACAGGCAAAGAACTCTCTCTCTCTCTCTCTCTCTCTCTCTCTCTCTCTCTCTCACACACACACACACACACACACACACACACACATCCTGCATGCATCCATCCTGCTAAAAGAACATCTGTGGTTTCACTCTCCCTTTGGAGAATTCTTGTTGAAACTGTACAGCTACTATGTGTTTCCATTCTTACATCTTGTGACTATGAGGAAGTGGTAAATTACAATAACTCTCTCTGTCAACTACAATTTCACTTGCTGAAAGACCACTGAGTCCTCTCGTTGATTCCAATGTTGCACGCTCTACTGCTCAGTACAGGTAGAGTCTTACTTGATTGTGTTTGATTCTTAAGCTAATGGCAATAGGCTGTCACAATGAAATGAACATTGCAGCCTTTATTAAGGTGAATTAAACCCAATACATTCTGTTCATATACAGCATATGCATCAATAACTATTTCAGCAGCATTTCAAGGCACATTCCCAAAACGAAGGCTGTTCCAAAAGGTAGGCATCATAATTTCCTGACAAAAGGTCCTGAATAAGTGTTGAGTCTTCTAAGAATTCAGTGCTTATTCACAGGGTATAAAATTAGCACCCACCTAATGCGGGCACTTATTGTGCAGTGACGGGTAATTTTGGTCATATATCCAACAACCTGTAAGACGTCTCAGAGTGACATATGAAAAGAAATGCCTGATTCTCAGTGTTTTCAGAGGTTCAGTGGCACTCTGCTGCTCACGTACAGTGCAAGCGCTTCTCACTGAACACAAGCATGTGAAGAGTTTTCACACTTTCTTCTCTGTCAGTTGTGTGGGAACAGCTGGCTAGAATAGTGTTGTTTATGTGACTGTGGAAAATGATCTCTGACCATCTCAGGAGGTGCCCTTAGTTTAGTTAGCATTATTTCCATGGAGCAGTTTGTGTTTTACATGCATTGTGAACCCAATTCTGCAGATTCACTGTATTTTGACATTATAATTCCAGATATCTGTTGCTGTATACGTTACCGTACAAAGCAAAGGGTTTACGATGACATTGGGACTTCAGGTCATGTGTAGTCATAATAATTCAGAACAGCCTCAGAGATGGTGCTTAAACAGGAAGTCTCTCTTCTGTGCATGTCTACTTTTTAGCCTCTATGTGTATGTTACGAATCTACCATTATGATATACTGTATATACTGTATCATTATGATATATATACTGTACAGTAGAAATATATAATCTACACAGTATATGAAAAATCTAAGTAGCTTGTTAAAAATCAAAGTGGCTGGTAAAATTGGGCATGCACCAGCCACAATTTCATACCCTGCCTATTCATGAGAAAACACTGAGCTCCAAAAAGGCCATAGCTGATGAAATCTCCACATAATCACCATGTAATGAGGATAATTGTGATTGAGTGTCTTACCTTCTGTGCTGAGGCCGGGACTGGAGGTGAATTTGGCCACATCCACAATTTTCACAGCAAACTGCTGGCCCGTCTCCCTGTTGATGCATCGTCGTACCACGCTAAATGGCCCCCTGGAAAGTAAATAAACAAGCAAATTAGAATAGTCCTGCAGGTAAAGCCATGGTGATTTAGTGGTTGACCGATTAAGGTTTTTTGATGGCTGATATTGCTGTTAACATTTAGACAGCATGGTGGCTGATGGCCATCGAATTAATAAAATATTCATACAAAATTTGTAAACAACATGTGCATTATCCATTGTCAAGACCGTCTTAGATTTTTGAACTGAAACAAGGGGGAACTACATCCTCTTTTAATCGGCCAAACAGGCACCGCTATTGACCACGTTGCCTGTGTATTCACTACCATCAAAATAACTGAGCTGTTGTTGCTGTTATAACCAATGGCCCTAATTAAACAACTGTGTGGTACTTGAAGGTGCATTCATAATGACAGCAATTTGCTATGACAAGGTGACCAAAAGTAGTTTTTTTAATGAGACTTTTTAGGTGACACAGCGACCATGAGTGATGTAACAAAGTTGAGTAGAGTTCAAATTCATACAAACAAGCAGCTTTACGCAAATGTAGCAGCCACCAACAGAAGTACAGACAGCAGAGCTCACCTGACCCACCCCACCTCCTGATACAACTGGATACTGTAGGGAGTAGGAACACCCAATAGAAACCAACTGTACAGTGTCTTGGCAACCTCCAGCCACTTAATCACTATAAGTGTGAATCCACTTTTAAGGTACCATCACTCTAGACTACATGCTCCATTAACTTCCCCATCCATACGCATACGAACCCAAGTTCAAAAACTTTCGTCCCCTGCTGCATACCCAAGTTTAGGTTCTAAGTTTGGTGAACTCTTAACCTGCGAATTTGCATAGCCAAAAGATTTGTCCAATTGTGGATCTAAACAACACAGACGTAGGCTACTGTATACCTTTTGGTTGAATTCAAAGAATGCAAACTTCAAAGCTGCATGGTTTGTAGTGTTAGGGGGTCCAAACTAATTCCACATTCTCAAAGCCTAGTTTGATTGTGGCATTAGAATATGAAACCAAAGGTTAAATTAACGGGATGGTCAGCAGCACCCAAAGTATGGGCACATCATAGTGACCATGTTTACAAGCGATTATAAAATTATTCATTCCAGGGTTTTTGCAGAAGAGACATTCTGAAATGTCATATAAACGAGAACGTCATTTTCCTTACCCTCATCAGGACCAGGAGCTCTGAGCGTTTCAGCAGGCCTGAAGATAGATGGCAGCAAAGAGACCTCTGAAGTAAGAGGACTACATTTGTTTCCGTTTATGTGTGGTGAGTTGACGACAGCAGGTCTGTTTTTTGTGCCTGTCCAATAGAGTTGATTAATTAGCCTACTCCTCTCAATTGCAATTTTTTCAGAGTTCATGAGAATGTGAAATGCAACAGGAGTTCTCTGATGAATGGGAGCTATTAAGCTTGGTAATTGTATGTGCCTTTACTTTCATTGTCTCTTAATTCAGTAGTCTCCCCATTGTCAATTTCAAATACCACTAATCATGTTTTTCGACAGGGCTGTGGCTTGGCAGCTAGCATACATGCTTCAGATACACAGAGCAGTGACTCTCAGGCAGCAGATATGAATTTTTTTTTCTAGCTTGTGTACCGATTCCACTCCCATGGAATCTGTCCTATTTACAAAGTACAAAAATAAAATGAAAATAGTCATCATTTCATACATTTTTAGAATTGCATTTTTTCCCACCCAAGGTCCACTTATAATATTAACCAATATTGCTATGTCAATAATAGCAATAATTTAGTTTTCAAAATTGATGAATAATAATGAGAAATGAGAATTTTCATTTTTGGGTGTACTATCCCTTTAAAAGGTGCAGTAAGTAAGATTCAGAAACCCTTGTTATTAATGACACCTGTGGCTGTTAAGTGAACTGCAGCCAGCTACCTGTTGCTCGTGCTCGTGCACACACTCAATAGGGACTCGAGCATTGGCCAAAACAATGACATAACCTACAAAGAGGCTGAACGTGATTCACCGGCATCATGCTGACAGAGGAGGTAGCATAACTAAAATTACACAGTTATGATTGTTTTACTACAAACTTTGAGACTATATATTATATTTGACTCTCCAGTGCTGGAACAGGGCTAAAACAAAGTGTGGATATAGGTCTGACTATGTGAGACTGTAGTTTGAAGTAATCACTTTTCTTTGCATGATACATTGATTGCATTTATACGATGTCGGTGTTAGCTAGCTAGCCAGCTTTATCAATCGCTGTTAGCTAAATTTGGTGGATGATGACAGTAGCTGTTTATTAAATAGACTGTACATTATAAATATGTTGACAATTCAGCATTGATGTGATTCCATCACAACTGTCATTTTGATATATCGATGCGCTATTGTTTTATAATAATAGAATGTATATATTTTCTGCATAACCAAGTTACGTTACACTAATGAATGGGTCTTTTTGCATTATCTTGAACATTGTCTAGCATTCATGTGTTATTGTAGTTTACCTTGCTGAATAATTACAGATTAACATTAACAGTTACTGTGCAGGCAAGATCAAGTTAGCTAAAATTACACAGATCAATCCTTATGGCACTAGATTTCACATGCTTTGCAGTTATGTAAGCTTACCTGTCCAATAAGAAGAATGCCAATTTAGGGTCAGTTTTGATCCGCAAAACCGAACGAAGGTCCCTCCAGGAATCAAATGCCCTGCCAATGTTCGCTCTAGTTTTCGCTCGACCACGATCACGTTCCCACTTAGCCAGATGGGATTCAGTAGATAATTTTTTCTTTTTTGTTGCTTACTCTGAGTTCGTGTAGGAGCCGGTGTTGTAATGTGAGCCAGATGTTTGCTGGATTCTATCTCTAAGATAATGTTACCTAGTGTTGCAGTTTGTTGTCGCTGTTGAATAGTGGAAGAGAAGCTATTACTGTCTGAGGCAAGGCTCTTGGGAGCGTGCATAAACGTCACATCCTTTGGATTTTCCCGGCAAAAGCGACCCGCTCCCTTCGCATGAAAATCAGCCTACAGGCTTTAATAGGCAACCTAGGAAGTCCGGGAAGGGCTCATTTTTTAAGTTGCGTTACAAGCCGTTAACACATTGGCAAAAATTGGCTGAATATTACATGAAAATTGTTACATATTGCACCTTTAAAGGAATGTTCCGGAAAAGGGGGTGGTAATTTTTTTTGTGGTAATCAACATTATGCCACAAATACTGTTGATTAAGCTTAACTTGTATTGAACCCGGAACATTCCTTTAAGTTCTGAAGCTTACAGTTTATTTTATATTGTCTATTGTTTTATTTATACTGGTCTACAGAGGCGTGTAAATTTTAAGTCTGGGGCTGTCTTGGGACTTTCAAATGAGCTTCAAGCATGTCAGATCAAATACGTTAATCTCCACCACTTTTGTGTATCAACTACTGTACATGGCTGTTAAGTACTGTAACTGTGCAAATCATCTAGAGCTACAGCTTTTTTTCCTCTACAGCGTACTGAGCAAAAATTAGTAGATGAGCAACATATTGTAAGCTCAGCATGGCCACATTCTCAAACTAGACATATTGGCTCCATCCGAAAAGTTAGCAGCTGACTTGCTGTTTTGCTGCCTAATCGGTTAATGGCTTAACCGACAGCGTTTTTGAATGAATGGACCTCTTAAGGAAACTGGTCTTAAGTTTGAAAAGCACCTTATTTTCATCCTACCTCCATATACAGCCTTCGAAGGCAGCATTTTCCAGTTTCGGACACAGCCTTAGTCTTTTTGTTACAGCTGAGGAGTCTGTAAGAATTATCCACCCTCTCCTCAGGTGCATTCATTATAGATGGCCCAGTTCACTCTGACCAGACGTATACAGACATATAAATACATTGACTCATGGAGAGAAAAAGAAGAGATAAACATTTGAGAGTTGTCAGAACCACTTTCTTTACAGTTCCAAGGTCAGTGCTCCACAGGGAGCTATTTTAGTGTGATTGCATTGCAGTTAATGGCTGGCTGCTGTACTCCTGTCATCTGAGTTCACTGGCTGAACTGTTAATGAACTGCAGGTGCAGTAAATGTGTGGAGGACATAGAGGAGAAAGGAGTGAATTTGGGGAGGAACAATGCTAGAGAAATCCACCCAGCCGAGCTGAAACATATACACAACCAACTGGAGAGATCATGACAACAGCACTCTCTCGCTTCTCTTATTCACTCAAAAGTGCACAATTCATACACAACTAAAATGTAAAAAAGCAAACAGGCTGTGTTGAGGAGTTTTGGCGTAACTGTGACTGCTCAGCCTCTCGTGAATTATTACTTTAATAAAACAGTGCTGTCAATTAAAATCACAAAAACAACTTCTCTGCCAAGTAATATAGTTCATTAGGAGAAAGGTTGGCAGAAAATGTTGCATTAATATAGAATTCAATTCATGTGCGGTCACAGGTGCGTATACAAGTACTTTAGAACCATTTTGAAAGTGGGTCATCTAATTTGATTTTTAGAGTCGGAATTGTGGATTATCATGTTAGTTGTCTGAAGAAAATGTAACACCTATTTTCTTTTGAAACTTTAACTACAGTCTGCTAACCTTTAAAGGAATGTTCTGGGTTCAATACAAGTTAAGCTCAATCGACAGCATTTGTGGCATAATGTTGATTACCACAAAAATTACTTTCGACTCTTACCTCCTTTTCTTAAAAAAAAAAAAAAAAGCAAAAATCTTGGTTCCAGTGAGGCACTTACAATGGAAGTGAATGGAGGAAAATGTCTGAACATTAAAATACTCACTTAGTCAGAAGTATAGCCATAATAGGGGTGGGCGATATGACCAAAATCTTATATCAAGGTATCACAAATTTTATATCACAATAACAATATATATCACGATATAGTTAAAATTTTTCACAAAAAAATAATTATACAAATTGGTTCATGTATTAAACAACCATATTGTTATGCCTATTTTTGAAAAATTCAGTCATTTAATTAAATACTTCATAAATGAAAACTACTTTATAATTTTCTCTTTATTTGAAACTTGACAAACAGTCAGAGTAAAAAAAATAAAAAATAAATAAATAATATAATTCGAACTGAATTTTATTAAGGGTGATGTATAGTTTATAAAATCCGCATGACAGATGACACACAATTGTTGGGGCATGACACATTGTTTTAGCCGTTTTCCTCTCTCACCGTTTGAGATGTTTGACTTCCTTCATTGCGCTCAATAACTCAACTCAGTAGAATTCAAATGGGTCATGCAAGTTTTGAAGTTTGTGCCGTGATAGAGAGAAACCAGGTTGAGTAGCGCAAGTGTCTGTGGAGCCCAATCTGGAAGCCTGCTGGACTCGTGCACTTTCATGCTTCGGAGAAATAGCACGCGCGAAAATCATGTGAAACACAGCTGTGTGTGTCTGATGAGAAGCATATTCAGAACGTGAGATTAATGTCATTGAATTTGCTTCGGCGGCCCAAAATTTTGCTTGGGTGGCCGCTGAAAAATGGTCAGACAGTACCTGAAAATCCAGTTTCTTAAATTTTCTCAGTCTCACACAAATTCGCTCCGCCTTCCTCCTCTATTTCAATGACTGTGTCTCGTTTGGAAGGCTGCGTCCTCCGGAGGTCGCATTTGTCAGCCGCATACGTCTAGTTTCAGAAAAGCGAGTAGGACACTTCGAATGCAGCCTTTGAATGCGACCTTCTTTCACGGGAATTCGGAGGATGCATGAGATGTATCCTTCGTGGGCACTCATAACCCAAAATACTTTGCTTCAACGGAAATGTCTAAAAAAAAAATTATGCCAATTTGCAGGTAAATATGATGTTCAAACGCAAGGAATGTTAATTCCCAAGTTGAAGTACCTCAGTAGATGGGTGCAGAGTATATAATATGTATAATTATATTAATATATAATTAAAATAAATTATTAGACTAAAAGTACACCTGTAAAATCTATTTTCTTTTCTCTTTACATCATTATAACTCTCCTAAATTTTCCCTCATATATTCCCTTCTAAAGGGACTTTATTCCCTTCTCACTCAAAGCATTCACGCTTGTTAAAGAGTGGCGTGCTGTCATAGCAACCATGTTACGTTCCGTTTCCCCTACGAAGGCCGTCTCGTTTAAACGAGGCTTGTTTAAAGGAGGACACTCAGTATACTGCAGCCTTCAAAGAACGCGTCCTACCTAGCATGCAGCCTTCGAAACGAGAGACAGCCAATATGTTTGTTAACATGATTTTAGTGTGATAAAATCACTAACCAATTCACTAGCCAATTTTACAACTTTGTTACCATGACGATGTAATATCAACAAACCCTAAAATGACTGTAAAAATGACAATTTAAACAATTTTACAGCTCAAATAATTTACAAGTTTTACAGAAGAATGAATGCAAGTGCTTTTATAAAATTATAAGCTTCACATTTATGTTTAAACCCTCCAAAAATTGGCCACATTCACTTTCATTGTCCCCATTCACTTCCATTGTAAGTGCCTCACTGTAACGTCGATATTTGCTTTTTCTTTTTTTTTGGTAATCAACATTATGCCACAAATGCTGTCAATTGAGCTTAACTTGTATTGAACCCGGAACATTCCTTTAATGCAGCTGAAAAACAAGCAGACACTTCTTAAAGCCATAAAGAATCTGCAGTTCTAGTAAAAGTCCGAAGCCTTAAATGAAGCTGTAAAATTGCAATACGGGCATCAAACTGGAGGAGAATGTAACTTGAAGAGAGTTGAGGAGGCTATTCAGAGAGCTTATTATCACTGTACCCTGCTAATACTGGTGTGATAGTGGCTGTGTTTTCCCCAACACAAACTGTTGGAGCAGATGGTGCGAGATGCAAAGCCGCTTACTGGCATAGTGCCAAGGTGCAGCCACGCATAGCTCAGAGGTGGACTCGTCCATGCCAAACTGCTTGAACCGTGCATACATGAGACTAAGACGCACCATAACATCTGTATGGGCTTTTCTTTACAAGCTGTTCTGGTCCTCAACATTACTCCCTAAACATTATGTAAACTATATGTATACATAGCACCACGGAGAAACGTAAGTAACATGAAGTTGTTCCAAGACGTCTATTCAAGATATGAGGGCTGCATGCATTTATCTGCAATGCTGAAGTTCTAAAAGAGTTCATTATGGTTGAGGTTCATGTCCACTGAAAAGCAGACTAAACTCAGTTCAGAGAGAACAGCTGTCTGAATGGCCCTTTTGTGGAAAAGTAATGCAGATAAATGTTTATTTACCTGTAACCTGTCTGGATTGCACTCTTTTTCTCTGACTCTCTCATTGCCCAACATACACTCTCGTCACTGCTCTATCATGAATGGAGCATGTTTTCAAAGCAGATGCTCTCTTTTTGGTTTTCCTGCTTTGCCCTGACTGCCTAGATTCTACACAGTACAACTGCAGAGATCTAAAGACTGCAAAAGCACTCTGCACACTCATTTCAACTGACTACATACACTGTTTACATAACATTCATCACATTTGGTCATTCAGAAGCAGTTTATTTGAACATTTTATAACAACTATATGGGTGAATCTTATTAAACTTGTCAAAGGACATGTCCAGGTCATATCTCACCCCAAAATCAAAAGAAACTAATTATATTTTGTTAACTATATTAATTATGTGTTATATTTAAAATGATCTTTCACTTATTGAAAATTAAGTGTATTTTAATTATCTTAATGCAATGTGACATTATTTTTATGAGAAATAAGTCCATAATTGACAACGATTCTAATTACCATAATGCAAAAAATCTCATTACTACAATGTAAAAAACGATCATATTATATTTACATTTTAAAGTACTTATCATGCTAGTATTTGTTGTACACGCTGAAATGTATGTTACATTAAATAAAAGAATACAGCAAATGTAATACAGCTAAACATTATTGTATTACAGTAATGATAATTACCATTGAGAATAATCCAGACACAATATGATGAGATGTTGGGGGTATAATGTGTGACTGTTCAGGGTTCTGTTCAAGTTAACCTCAATCGACAATTTTTTTTTTTGTCGATTGAAAAATTATTTTGACTCATCCCTAAGGTAATTTACAATGGATGTGAATAATGCCAGTCCATAAACATTAAAATACACATGGTTTCAAAGGTAAAGCGACAAGATGTAAACATCATAGGCTGTGTTAACATGATTTAATGTGATAAAATCACGTATCCAATATTACAATTTAATTTATGCTATCCAATATTACAACTGCATGGCATCGTGACACAAGTAAACCCTGTAATCTAGTAAATGTTGCAACACCAGTTAATCTCTAACTTTATCAAAAAATTATGTTAACATGTATAATGTTAACATACTGTGGTTATACTTTTTAACCGTGTGTATTTTAATGACTGGCACCATTCACTTCCATTGTAAGTGACTTAATGTAACCATTTTTTTTTTCTTTTCTTTTCTTTTAAATAAATTGGGGACCAGTCAAAAATGTTTTCTGTGATAATTAACAACAACAAATCCTACCGAACTGTGACTATATTCAGAATAGAGCACACCCTCTCGTACCTTGTTGCTTAAATATAACCTATTTTCAGTAACTGACAAATATATTATCAGAATAGAGAACACAGAACTGTAATATACATTGATGCAAGTGGCTTATATTTATCATAATCATAGATAATCTCACAAAGAGGAACATGTGCGGTGCTCTAGAGTGCCGATTTAGCACAGCATCATAGGAGCCTGAGCCAACAGGAAGGGAGCAGTAAGTGTGCATCGGCCCATTCGCTCCCAGCAGCTGCTATGGCTGACAGGCACAAGCAGCGACATGCTGTAGCACCCAGCAGGTGTTCCGTGTTTGGTGCCAGAAAGAACCAGGGAGATTAGATAAGACCAGCACAGACATGAGAACAACGGCCACAGGTCACATATGCAGAATAAACAAGTCTGGGTAAAAACAGAAATAATTTTACAGTGAGCAGGGCAGGTGGATATTTCATGGAAGTGTTTGTATGTAAGAAAGAGGCAGAGTATTAAAGAGATAGTTCAACCAAAAATCATTTACTCACCCTCTTGTTATTAACATGTGACTTTTTTCTTCCATAGAACACAAAGATGATGTTAGGCATAATATTAGCTTCAGTCACTGTTAGTTTTTATTGCAACTTTTCCCCATATAATCAGGGTTTGAAATGAACTTTTTGGCTCACCGGCCACAGTGGCTAGTAGTTTTCCAAAGTCACTAGCCACTCAGCACTAGCCAAAATATCCCTCCTCACAAAAAGTGATAAAGATAACTGGAGACTGTAACTGCATGCATTTGTTTAGACATTTAATTTAAACAAGAATTTTGTGAGTTCAGCAGGACATAGGCCTAATGGTTTAAGTAACCTATAAAATATCCAAAGGCAGACACCAGTTAAAACAGGAGTAGGATAGAACAGGAGGAGAATCTGTAAATTATTTTTCCATAGTTCATGGACGTTTCAAGCCCTTCAAATTGTACTTGCCTATGAAAGTTTACCATTGTTCTACCATTGTTTAACAGTGGCATTTGTAATGACAACGCCATTAGGTAAGACCATGTTGGCTTCACATTACTGTGGTAAGGTACCGTCTAAAAAGTCCACACATTCTGCTAAAACGTCCTAGCTTTTTCATAACAAACACTACAGTTAATTGTTTAGAAAAGAATATCAATATTAACCTAACCCGCATTAGGCAAAATTTACAACGAATATTAAGGTTAAATTAACGATTTTGAACGATTTCGCCGTGAAGCCATCTGACCAGTTTAAAATACGGGACAAATGTGACTTTTCATCTTTAAAAACTGGACGATCCTGTATTTTACGGGACGGGTGGCAACCCTGGCTGTTCCAGAGCTCTGGTGATCTTATCTCTGGAGCACGCTGGTGTGTGCTGAGGCTGTACATGTGAAAGCATGCTTCATTTGCTCCACACAAATGACCATGTAAGTTATGAGAGGCATGATTACCATTCAATTTCCTTCGGCAGCAGCTCCGAGTAGCCTGACATTCACAGAATTTTCAATGCAGGAAAAACCCTGAAAAAAACGGTCACCCACCAAAGTGGCTAGTAAGAGTGACAGAGTTACACGCCACAGAGAAGATGTCCTTTGCGGTAGTCCATGAAGGGGGAAGATGTGCTGGCAGGCTGAAATATGAGGTGAGAAGGAAATGCAGAGTGAGAAATGTGAAAAGAAGGACAGAAAGATGACACAGGAAGGTGAGGGAAAAGAGATGTAGAAAGAAGGATGTAGTGGAAAGGAAGAGTAGAATGTGAAAATCAGTCATACAGCGGGGAGGCTGACAGAGGGAGATCACTGATCTTTCATGACAGCTGGAATCTATTACAGTAAGCAAGAGATGATGCCGGAGGTGTAGGGTATCTCCTGTAGACGATAACTCCTGTAGCATAAATAAAAGGCAGCATGCATGTGTGTGTATTTGTGTACCTGCAGGCCACCATAGCAACTCAGGGCTCTGTCTTTGAAAAATGGCGACAATGCATTGCCAGAAAATACGAACCGATCTTGTGTCTGTTTTTTTATCTGTATGCACTACATGTGCTTGAATTTCTCTAGGCTACATTTGAGTTCATTAAGAAATATAATATTGCTTTTATACAACAGTTCTATAAACCACTAGTTAATATTAAAGGAATATTCTGGGTTTAATAGAAGTTAAGCTCAATCGACAGCATTTGTGGCATAATATTGATTACCACAAACATTTATTTTGACTTACCTTCCTTTTTTTTTTTTTAAAAAAAAAAGCAAAAATCTGGGTTACAGTGACTGTGAGGCACTTACAAAGGAAGTAAAATACTCACTGTTTCAAAAGTATAGCCAAAAGTCATAAACAATAACGGTGTTAATATGATTTTAGTGTGATAAAATCACTTACTAACATTTTCTGTGTAAAGTTATAGCCAATTTTGTAAAGTCATTGCCATGACGATATAATGTCAACAGACCCTAAAAAGACTGTAAAAATAACGATTTAAACAACTTTACAGCTCAAATAATACACAAGTTTTAAAATAAAAATGAATGTAAGTGCTTTTATAAATTTAGAAGCTTCACATTTCTGCCTTTAAACCATCCAAAAATTGGCCACATTCACTTCCATTGTAACTTCACTGTAACTTCAATTTTTGCTGCTGCTTTTTTTTTTTTTTTTTTTTTTTTAAGAAAAAAGGAGGGACGAGCCGAAATACAGTATAATTATTATTAAATTTTTTTTTTTTTTTTGGTAATCAACATTATGCCAAAGATGCTGTCGATTGAGCTTAACCTGTAGCCTATTGAATACGGAATATTCCTTTAAGTCACTTATATTTTAAACACAATATGGCCAGTTATTTTTGTCTATTTTTGCTTCATTAACAAAGATATTTCCAAAAGCAGAAGAAAGATCAACCATTCTCAAGCAATGCACAGACTGACAGCTTGTATGGAACGTTGCAAACACAGACAAACCGTGATATAAACAGTGAAGCGTCTCAGTGCTGTTTTACTAAATATCAGCACTCTTGGAACTCTGCTTGCCCAATCAGATTATAGGATCATAACTGTTGTACAAACCATGTGAAAGTTAGCACATACTCGAGAGTCAAAGCCAGTATACTCAGTATACAGGAGGCAATGGATTTGTGTGTATGATTGCATGTGTCTGCATGAATTAGTCCATGCACTTTGCCAATATGCAATCAAAAGATCAAGGCAGATTGCCACATAAAACAACTAAATGAACAATGGAATGCCCTTGCTGGAATTACAGTGTGGCAAGCAAATGAAGAATGTTGTTTTAAATGCTTGTTTAGGCCTAAGCCTTGATTAGCATTCACATTATCCACTCAAACCACACACAATAAACACAGAGACGGGTCATCTCATCTCATGTTTCAAAGAGAGCTAAGTAAATACGGGGAGGCGAGGTGGTTAAACGAAGAGGAAGAGAGTTATTCTACACTGCTGAATAAGATTAAAACCATGTGTTTTGTTTTAGCTGCCACATTAGAAAACATGAAATAATTGTTTTATTTTCTTTCTAATTTTGAACTAATTTTTACTAATTCAACCATTATTTTAATCAAGAGCTCAATTAACTGCATCAAATGTGGTTCTGAATGGAAACAAAACCATTCTCACAGGTGGTCTCGATGCACTGTGTTGAGAAACAGAGGTGGGGATATAAAAAGAAATTAAAGACTGTTCATCAAAACCAGAAATGAAATAGCTTTGTGTTTGACAGTGTCGAATTTCAGATTCTTCTGCTTTTGTTAAACTGTGCTGTGTAAAAAAGGGCACATAATTAACTGAAGAACTCTGTCTCCCTCTTTACGGAAGAATTAGTTGATATTTAAAATAAATTAATGAATAAAAGAGGTGAAGGATTGTGTTCACTGGCAAAGCAGTGGAGAGTTCATTAAAGCAAGATGTAAATCTTTTAGATGATTAAGATGTTCCATCGCTCCATCACTTGAGTTTATACTGCTGTAGACAGTGAAGATCTTCTTCAGAAATTGCTCCGCGGCAAGTAGGCAAGAGGAAGTTAAAACATGGGTTATGAATAAAACCCAGCTCAAAAGACTTTTTCAAAAAGGCTAATTTTATAAAGATTAGAGCCACTAAAGCCACAATGGAGACAGATGATCTTTGGTGGTTGGGCTGGGAGAGAATAATATAGCTTTAACTTTCCACAGCACAGGCAGGAAGTCGCGGAGGAGTGCAGCTGTACGCTGGAGTGCCCAGTGTTTCGCCTTAATCAGCACTGTTGATTTAAGGCAGAGAATCCAAACACTGCAAAAAAATCCGTACTCAAGAGGAATGCACGAACAGAGGCAAAAAAACACTGTGTGCTTCATGAAATTTTGACTCCTGATTAATTGCCATACAAATAATTGCTATTAGTGATTTAACTGTGCTTCTTGTTTATATCTCTTACAAATGTAAGCTTAAAGGGATAGTTCACCCAAAAATGAAAATTCTCTCATAATTTACTCACCCTCATGTCATCCCAGATGTGTTGGACTTTTTTCTTCTGCAGTACACAAATGAAGATTTTTAGAAGAATATTTCAGCTCTGTAGGTCCATACAAGTGAATGGCGGCCAGACTTTTGAATCTCCAAAAAGCAGATAAAGGCAGCATTAAAGTAATCCATAAGACTCCAATGGGTTAATCAGTATCACCTGAAGTGATCCAATCGGTTTTGGGTGAAAACAGACCAAAATATACCTCCTTTTTCATGATAAATCTTGATAGCAGTCTCCTTGGCAATAATGTTTTCAAACTTAAAATCTACTGCGTGTTTAGCCCTCTATCTGAAACGCTCCGTTTAATCAGTACTACAGCTTTAAGACACGCCCACTGTTATGATTGGCTAACATCATTGAAAAGCAGACGCCCTACCGCCATTACAAGTGTGTAACTGAATTTTCCAAGAATGAAAGAATGAAAACTTGCAAGCGATTTACGGAATCTCCTAAAAGCACTCAGTCCAGGCAATCAATGATATGAACATATGTCCCAATTGTTGTAAAGCACACAATCAAACTACAACAGTTGTTCGACTGAAACAACAATAGAAAACTGAACAAAATCATCACACTGTTTCTCCCCAATACTTATCAGGCATACAAGATTTTGTTTTAAAATAATGCTATTTAAAGAGTGAAAATATTTGAACACAAGCTGCGAATGTAAAGGGTTAATAAATGTGAATCGAGAGTGTTATAAGAGATGGTCAATGTGGGGATTCCGCTGTTTGATTTCCCGGCTTCAATACGCATCCCATGTCAGGAAATAAGCGATGTTCTGGGGGATCTCCCTTGAATGATTCACCGGTCGACCGGGCCATACGGGTAAATGGGGCCCCCCGATGAGTTCATTTCGGTTAAATGGGGGACATCATGGCTAATACAAGACAGATGAGAAAGCAGGCAGCCACTCTACCATACACTTCATTGTCTTTCATTGCCTTCTTCTGAAATTATTGTGTTCTACAAAATATATTTATAAAATGTTTAGTTTTGGACCCATATTTTAAAGCCATGATGGTAAAAAAACAAAAGCTATTTTTCGACCTCTAAAAAAATCCTTAGCGTTGAGCCCTGAAACTGTACTCAGATTACCTCTTAAGATATTCTGAGCTAATTTTAGGCACTCATAAAATGCATTTCGTGGCATTGCTATATTCACTTAAAATGTTCTTTTAAATGGGTAAATTTCACTGGAAGTACACGGATAGCTCAAATAATTGCAATAAGATCAAATAATCACAGTGTCAGCCCAGATGACAAGAACCTCTAGGGAACCATCATGTGAGAAAAGCCTTTTGAGACAAAATGCCAGGTCAGGTGAGTTATGTGCATACAACCATGCCAAAGTCCTCATAAAAATCCCTCAGTCCAGGTTCCCATCTGCCCTATGGATGTGATTTAAAGACCATTCCTTTATGCTCTAACAAAGGGAGTTTATCAATAAAAGATGTCAATATTGCAAATGTCATGCGTTTTACAGCATACATATCCATGGGCCAGCTAGCGAATATAACAGCTTCCGGTGAAGTGGAGAAAAAAAGACTCAGAATCAGGAGGTCTCTGAGGGGACATGCTGCAGTATTTCTGGCACTGCTGGAAGTTCAGCTTGAACAACCCCCTCCACTTGCCCCCAGTACCTATGACATCACACAACAATTAGGGACGCACCGATATGGAATTTCTGGCCCGATACGGATAACGATAATTTACAGCTCATTGTGGCCAATACCGATATAAAAAAAATATATATATATTTTCAATTATTCAACCTGGAACTGCTAGGTACGTCATTAAAAGATTCTCATTTTACAATAGGTGACATTTAAAAGCTTGGAATTTGGACTGCTATTTAAGGTTTCATGGATGTAACATGAACCATAAATGTGCCTATATTACAGATGTATGCTGATTTAAATGAGAAATAATTTACAATGGTGCCATTTCCATAGGTGTTTACGGTAATCCTGATGACTCGCTCATATAGAGAGGATAATGAACTTCAAACAGTTGTAATGAATTAAACTAAACTGCATGTAATGAATATTAAACAAGAAAACACACAAAACAAACCCTAATCTCTGTATACATTGACTATTATTAGTGCCGGGAGACAGACTGCGAGTGCAGTTTACGTATGTGCACGCACTGAGCCTATGCGTGTCTCATTCACTGACGCTACAGTGCTCATCTGTGACAGTTCCACTGTATAACTTATGTGTGTATGTGCACACGCACTGTCGCTTGAGACTGCCCGAGTCTCTGCATGAAGGAAAGACGCCACAAGCAGTCAGAGAATTTCAGTCGCAAATAAATACATTTTGTGGAGCTGTTAAAAAGAGTCAGAGATTGAGTTGAGACTCATTGTCTATGGTCTACACAGGCAGCTACCTTTAAATACAGAAATGTCATAAAATATTGATACATCGATTTTTGATCGGTACATTCGTGTTTTGAAACGTTATTGAGGCACTGATACATTAACGGACATTTAAATTATAAGCCTAATTTGTGTGCTTTCCCATACAGAAGGACGTGTCAATGCAGAACAAGGTTGCATTTTAAAGTACTGCGCAAACTGAACGATTAGAAATGGAAACGTTGATTATGCAATTTTGTCAAACCACAAAAAGACATATTTGTAACTGAAAATACATTGTGTAGGCTATTTGAAAGATACATATATAAAATACAGCATATAATCCATATATCATTGTGATGGCTACAGTAAATAATCGATATCCTTTGATTACGATTTGTGTCGAATTTATTGGAAAATGAAACGAGTTGCGCTCCATGGCACTGCAGAATTTTGAGCAGCCTCTGGAGTCATAGCTAGGTGCCGCCGACATAAAGCAAGCAGCAGCGGTGGTGTGCGTACCTTCACAGAAAATAACTGTTTCTAATTTTAGAACACACCATGTCATCCACCAGATGCGTCCAGTGTGCGACCCCCTTAAATTACGCCACTCATACTTTACCAAAAATTTGTGTGGAGAAATTTATTTTATTCAACGATAAGCCTTATTTATAATTGAAATAAATGCCAATGTATAATGATAATAATCTGGATAATTTTCTGTTTAACAATGTGTAAAAAGGCTTCAATACCAAGCAAAAAAAAAAAAAAAGAAAATAGACATTTCCTTTAACTGTCAACTATCTTGGATGAAAATTAGTGTATAACACTGCCTTTGTGTCAGAAGCATGATGTGTAAAATGCTATCTAGGCAGGCAGCTCACTAGGGTTCAGAATAGAGAATAAGGGTGCTTCACAAACAGAAGGCTGCAGCCTAGTAAGGCTGTGTCCTTCTGAGGCTGCAGGCTAGACTCCTCCTCAGCACTCAGCGCTAGAATGAGACGGTCTAGTGCGCATGGCAAACCATATGCTTAGAACCATGCAATATTTTACTTTGTTTAGAAAACCCATATACTTCAGAAAACAAGAAATGTGTCCTTAATCTCAATTATTTTAGCAAAAATGTTATTCTCAAAGCTAGAGTCACTCAAAAAAAGCCTTAATATACTGCATTTTGAAACACTGATCTTAGAATTTATATTTAAACCCTTTCAAAATGGAAAAACATGGAACCCTAGACTTGTAAAAACTATTGAAAACTTTTTAAAAAATTACCCTTTTATTAATTTTATTTAATAATTTTTTGTCTAAACTACTTATTTTATTTATTTTTTTCTACATATTGTCATTGCTGCTAATGCAAATAAAAGCTGCGTCATAAAGATTTCCAACTCAGCGGTCACGCGACTCACTTTCCACCCTTTAAAAAAAAAAATTGAGACATGTGCAAGGGATTGTGGGTGATTGAAGGCCATGAAGGATACACCCGATGCATCCTCCAAAATATGGCAAACGAAGCACCCTAAGTGTTTCAGGATCGCTACTGCTAAAATCACAATGATCCAGCTGATGCTGGATATGCAACAAATCACACTTTATGGGTCAGAAAACTGGAAAATGCTGCCTTTGGAGTCTGTATACGGAGGTAGGATAAAAATAAGGTGCTTTTCAAACTGTTCTGAGACCAGTTTCCTTAAGAGTTCCATTCATTCCAAAAATCTTGTCAGTTAAGACATTTACTGATTAGGCAGGGAGAAGCAAGTCAGCTGCTTACGCTTTTGGATGCAGCCATACTCTGAATTCAAGTTCCCAGACAAACATTTAAAAAAAAACAAAAAAAAAACATCAGTTCTAAGGCTGCAACTTATGATTATTTTGATAATCAAACGATTATTAGAATGATTATTCGACTATTCAGCGATTATTGCAATGATTAATCATTAGCTCTTAACCGATTATTAAGCTTGTGCCACGACTTAAAAGGTTAAATTAAATGTGCTTACTAACAATGAAGAGGACAAAATCATCTTTTAAAAATACCTCTGAATGACATTCACTGGATTCAAGGGAAAAAAATAATTTGTATTAAGTTAGATCAAGGATTGAAAAATAAAACAAGTCTAACAATACCTCTCAAAAGACAGTGAACACTTAGGAGATGAAGACTAAGTGAATTTCATTTGCATGTTTTCAGCAGAATAAAGCAGCTAATTTCTCTTCTCCTCCCCTCAGGCTCTTATCACCGGTCCAAAGACTGGACCAATCCAAGAAATGTTATTTGGCTTAAAACAAAAAGCTAGAGCCTTAAGAAAGCCTCCTACCATAGTCTGAGATGGATTACATGGCATCAGACCAATCACTGGTACAAAGACACTAAAGGCCTCTATTTCCATTTTATTTCTTCCCTTCCGGAAAATGGAATATGCTTTTACTGAACATGTAACTACTTTAAATGAATCATAAATCTTAAAGACTGTAGAAAAGACAAAACTCCAATTTGTAAACAACACTAGGCCTCAAGACATAAAAAACACACACACAAACACACACACTGTACACCATACTCTCATGTGTAAGTCCAGCCAGTGGTAGGAAAGGGTTGAGAATATGTCTCAATGTTTTTACTGCTCATATTCACTTCATTACCCACTGCTCAACATCAGTTCTCTTCTTTCCCTCTTAAAGGGTCAGAAAACGCACCTACTTAATCCCCAATTTTTCGCACCTCAGACTGAGAAACGAGTCACGGGAAAATATGGGTGGGAAAATATGTAAATGTGTGGGCTGGTATTGTGGGCGGGAAGAGGGAAAACGGAAGGGGGTCAAGAGCTACTTCCAAAAACACATACACAAAACAGAGATGGCTGCTGACCCTCACATTATGAGTGAGGATGAAAACAAAAGAGTTTGGGTCTGTATATTAATCATGCAACAAAAGTGTGAAAAGTGAAAACGATTGAACCGTTTGCAAATCTGCAAAAAGATTTGGATATTTTGTTCAAACTTTTGAGAATGAAGTGAGAACAGCTTTCAGATATTACCATCAAAACCAGCACTGCTTTAAGACTTTACAATAATTCATAGATATTTATTCTTACAAGGAGTGCTTCGGGTTTAATACAAGTTAAACTCTATAGACAGCATTTGTGGCATAATGTTGATTGCCACAGAAAATAATTTCAACTCATCCAACTCATTCAACTTTTTCTAAAGAAACAAATCGCGTGCAGTAAGGAACATGCAATGAAATTAAACGTGTCCGATACACAAAACATATCCACTGTTTTTAAAAGTAGGAGGACGTGATTGGCTGGTGCCATCTATACAGAACAGCCTCCACAAATACACAAATGTACCGCTGCAACAGCGGCTGGCCAAAAAACTTGCTAGCTTCTGTGTAGTTATGGACTGTGGACTGTCCATTCTGACCAGTTATTTAAATCATATCATGTCCATTATCTGACACACAGAGAAGAAGCGATGAAATCAGCGCTCGTAACAGTCCTCCCTCACAAACAGCATGTTTTGGAGCAAAACTGCAGCCAAGAAATGCTCGCACTGGTACGATTATGGACTGCTGTGTGTTTTGTGGATTGATTTAGATCAGACCACGGTGTTTAGTGTAAAAGTCCACTCTCATGTCTGTTCCCCGAGTGCTGTTGAAGTCTCGCATCTGCAGAACAGCTGATTTGTCCATGAGTTTTAATTCTCCGCTGTAATGCCAGCTCATGCATGAGGCAGCGCTGTGATTGGATGGAAGCGTTCCTTCTTATGAATAATGTGGAAAACTCTCAGAATCTAGTGACAAATACATGCTGTCCTACCAATAATAACTCAGAGTTTACGCATTTACCTCATTTTTTGACATTGCTTCAACTTTCATTTTGAAACCGTAAGAACGAAATGGCTCAATAAAACGAAAAAAAAAAAAAAAAAAAAAACACGTTTCAACAAACATAATAAGCGCTATCATTGTTTTCAGTGATGTGTTACTTGTACATATCTGTTCACACCTCAAAAAATGTGTTTTGGAGTTTCATGACCCTTTAATGTCTGAAGTGACCACAAGCCATCAGAGCATCCCCACATCTCGTTCTCACAGAGCAACTGCTTCACTAACCACACTGAGCTGAAGTATGAAGCTCTCTCTGTCTATAATGCTCGTTAACATATCATCAGTATGGCCTGGAAGCTGGGTGGACCTTTCTAGTTTTATAGTATAGTATAGCATAATTTCAGTTATACTACAGCCTACTATATTTATATCAGATCTATATCATATTCTGGGTAAAATTTGAGTCTGTTCTTCACACAAAGCTATATGGCTTCTGAAGACTTTAACACAGGAATAGAATGGATTACTTAATTATGCTGCTTTTGTGGTGTATTTTATGGGCTTGTCACCATAAAAACAAATCTCACGAACTGAATGAAACCATCATAATGTGACATTAGGTAAATGTGTCTTCTGTGTTAAGTAAATGTCATTGTATTAAGCATTTACTTAGTGTCATTGATTTTAAGTAAAATAAAATCAATTGATTTATTCCATATGAGGATTTGTAAACATTTTTAAATCACTGTTATTATAAATACAATTATAAAAATGTATTTGAACGATCACAATATTGATTCTTAAATACTAAAATCAATCAGAGTGTAGTACAGGCTAGACATTTGCCGATATTCAACAATAAGGTATACCGTGATAATTAACATGCACAATATTGTTATTGTGAGCACTTCAAAATGTATATAATTTCTAGATAACCTATTAACCAAATTGCTTTGATTTTTCAGAATGCACTGTAGCATTTCCATCAATAAATCAACATCCCCAACGCTCTAACACTTACAGTAATATGAAAACACCAAATTACTAGGAAACTCTAAAATTCATGTTTCTTTTTCAATTAAACTTTTCACTCAAAATATTACCATTGTTGGTACTTGTTCATTTGCAATGAAAATAAACCATAATGAATTAGATAAATGCAAAATAGAAGTATTGGACTCAGAATTTTTAAAGCCACCATGTCTTTGAATATTATATGGTTTGATCTTTCTTTGTGATCTTTTAATTAAAAAAAGTACAAAACAAGTAACTAAATCTTGTAATTAAGAACAACAAAAGTTTACTTATCTTTCAACCTGTTTTGTAATTCTATACAATACCGTGATAAATGCTTCAGCAATAATCATGATACCAAATTAGTACAGGCATTTCCAACCAACTTTTGTCATGGTTTTCCTTCATTCAAATTTTTCAAACGTGAGATGAATATCTGGCCTTGAATAAGCTGGCGTCCAGTGCTTGATACGATTTATGCATTTGCGCAGTGCAACTGAAGCCTGATTTTCACTTGAGTATGGCGCGAGGCATCACAGAAGCTTGCACAAGTGATCTTAATGAAACAACGTAACAAATTATTGGTGAAAATATTAGTGCTAATTCGATTATCGGTGTGACAATAATATTATGATTTTCCCCATTATCGGCCAATAATTTGGCCACCGATATATAGTTCATCCTTATATCAGAGTCTGTAAAACCTAAGCAAATGTATGTGTGCTAAAACCACACTTTAAGTAGGAAAAACTATGACTACCATACTCAAGAGATCACATTCAAAAAGACACTTCCCCAATATATGGTCTGCCATTTCTTAAAAAAAAAAAAAAAAAAAGACAAGCTTGAAGTTAAAGAAAGAAAAAGAAAAAAAGTACTAAATATCAAAGGTGTCTACAAGAATCTGTTCTCAAAATTTTGACCATTTGTTCACGATTACTACACGGTAATGTGCCGCTTTCCTAGTTTCTTTGTTTTGCTCTGTTCTGACGATCTTCTTTCAGTGGGTGTTTAAGAAAGACAATATGTTGACAACATCACAAGTGCAGAGAACTGTTCAAACATGCGCTCACCCCCGTTAACACTTACTGCTGAGACTCCAGCAATAATAAAGCTCCAAACCACAGAGATACAGAGCAATAACTTAAACACCTGTTTAGCCCTCAGTAGGGGGTAAGCCTGCCCTGCCTGAGTGTGTAACCTCCAGAAAGAGAGGGAAGACCTGACTAGGTCAGTGGGAGGAATCAGTAAGCTTTGATCAGAGTCTGTATGCTTGACAGTACTGCCTCAAGATGTCCAAAGCCAAAATGATCTTGGTTCTGAGCATAAAATCAACAAACTAGTGAGGGTCACCTGTAGGTGAGCACAGCTAAACTGATGTGTTAGATCAGAGTGATGAGTCACTAAACTACAGAAAACTAGAACTCTAAACTAGATTCTAAACAATTTTACACATTAAACTAAACATGTCTAAACCTAGACATCAAAGTTCATGGTCAAGTTTCAATGGTCCAGTTTGAAATTCCTGTGTCACTTGTGGCACCAAATGAAACTGCAAAAATAATGGCCGTTTCAAACAGGTTTCCTGAAATCCTCCCATCTGCTAAACAGACAGTCCTGCCCCAAAGTAATGTCACTGGTTGAGCCATTGTTGCCGTGTTGGGGTGGCCAGGATGCTCAAACAACTGAGCAATGTTCTGAAAGTACCAGAGAGCAACAGTGTTTATACTTTGCAAGGGAATCAATCTAAGAATGGTTTACTTATAGTTGGCTCTGCTTATTAAACTGGGATAGGAGAATCTATCTATCTACATTGAATTAAAATTACACACTTCACCTTTAAACTGAACATTAACCCTAATTAAGTTTCTCCTGTACTGACGGATCCCCCAGCACAAGTTCTTTAATGCACGTTGTTATTTAAAAAAAAAATGTCAGAAACAGTGCTGCATCTCTGCATCAAAACAGTCAGCTCAGATGGTAATGGCTTTATACTTTTATTTGGTAGTTACTTAAATATATACGAATACGAAAATAAAGATATTGTGATTTAGAAAATAGTTGATTCATTATGACAACAGCTTCAGTCCCTCTCTGCTGGTAAACAGCAGCATGAATGCAGATCGCACCGGTTTGAACGTATGCATCTGAGCCCATCCTAGTGTAATCACACCGGTTTGATCATAAGTGCAAAAGGGTTAAGAATTTATTTTTTTTAAATGCAGTAGTGATGGTTTCTGAGCTCAACAGAGGTGATGAGGAAATCAAAAACAATACAAAGCTACATTCATCCCTCCTCATTAATCTATCAAACATTTTTTTAAAAAAATAAAAGAAAAAAAGAAAAAAAATGCTCCCTGAACATACATGAAAAGAGCAAATAGGAGACAGAGAGACAGGTAGAAAGGAAGGGACAGCAGACAGACAGGCGGATGGATGCTGCGGGCACTCCCCAGGGGTCTGTGGCAGAGCAGACAGCAACCATAGCTTCCATTAGAGCTGCGTCACTCTGCACCTTTTCCCCTCAGACAGAGCTAATGATTTCCTGTCAGCGCTGGCCAACACACACACACACAGACACACACACACACACACACACACACACACACCAACATCCTTGACTGCATGTGCTGTAGAAAGCACTTCCCACAGCAAATAAATGAAAATGATGTAAATGCTGGTGGAGGTAGAAAGTCACTCAAAAAGATGTCTAGTGTGTCATGGCAAGTCACCGCCATGGAAATAATTACAAAAAGTTTTTTTCTTCATGCATTCAGTTGCACTTAACTTGCATTAACAATTAAACCAATTGGCAAGGCAGAAGATTTAGAACAAAGTGCAAAAAGGTGTATACGGACTACTTTTATGGTACTTTAATGTCAGGTCTTTAATTTTTAAGATGGTACTTGCCAGGTCGTGGTCACTACCAAACTCCAAGCCAACAGTATGTGACAATGGCCACTCTTTCTCCAGTGTTTTTACTCTCTCTTTAGCTTGCTGATCCTCTAGTGGCTAGCTGGTGTCAGCAGCTCTTTATTGAGAGCAGCTGCCACATGTAGTACCTGTGCCAGCTGGGCACACCTCCCTGCTGGCCAATGGCCACAGCTGCCACAGCTAATCAGAAAGCTTCACTGCCAGAACAAAGCTTGATGGGACAGGCGTGAAGAGATCTTTTTTCATGTGGCTAGAAGCCCTGGGCTGGGCAATGCAATGCCTGCTGTGCCTCTCTGTGCAGTGGGCAGAGCACATAAGATCGACAGAGCACACAAGGCATCGACAAACCTCAGTGACGGGGTGTCGATTAAACACTAATGCCGAACTGGTACATACTGCTTGAAAAATATGAATCAGTAAAGCTAGTTGCCTGTTAGATTGGTGATTTGATTAGTGGCTATTCTGTATATAGCAATACATGCACTAGGACGAGAAATAAAAGCTGATCCTCCATAAAAACAACATGCATTTCCCATCAGACCCTGGCATCACACTCATGAAACAGAGTGAGAGATGGAAAATTGAAGGGTCATTGCCCTCCATTTGCCCTTTTTAAACAAGGGAAGTGTTTTGGCAGGCGCTATGGGTGATGAGCAGTACGTCTGTCCAGGCTTCTGTGCCAGCAGGGCACAGCGTTACAAATTTAGAGAGAACAGGAAAGAGAGGGCAAGAGAGAGAGAGAGACAGCCCACTCCTCTGGCAGTCAGGGACAGGTAATCTGTCTCAACCCTTCTCAATGTAATCAGACCCACACACTTTCAATTCTCTGCGCTCCTGCTGCACTCAGCAAGAGAAAAAGGGCAGTGGACTAAAAAAACGACGTCAT
This sequence comes from Myxocyprinus asiaticus, assembly GCF_019703515.2. Taxonomy (NCBI): domain Eukaryota; kingdom Metazoa; phylum Chordata; class Actinopteri; order Cypriniformes; family Catostomidae; genus Myxocyprinus; species Myxocyprinus asiaticus. The sequence goes on from NC_059354.1 coordinate 34,765,879, forward strand.
GACATTAAGTCACAATGAGAATGCTCACTCTCTTCAGTGTTTTAAAGTAGTATGCTAATCTTATAAAGACCAAAAACATGTCCAGGTCACATTTCACCCCAAAAATTGAAAGAAAATGCGAAATTCTATTTACCGTGTTTTTTTGTTTTTACTGTTAAAAATTCTTAGAACTGTAAAGTGAAAATTCACTGCCATTACTATAAAGCATATATTGTGATATATTATTGAAATTGCTAAGTATTTATACCACATGGTAGTGTTGTTCTGAATTTCATATATGATTTAAGTGAAAAACAAAACAAAGAATAATTTATCAACAGCACTCGTTACACCCAGAAACTGTGCAGTTGTGTTTAATGGTTTGGCTGGATTTTTAAAACCATTAACGTTATCTCAGACATTAACCAACACATTAAAGCCAGATAATGACTAGTGAAAATCACTCAAAACTCTGCTCTTCATTAAGCCCTGTGTGAGTTATTGACCTGTTTAACAGTAAATAAAAGTAATGGAACACCATTGTTCTGAAAATTACAATTCATTTGGGGGATCCTGTCAGTCAAGTCAATTTCCTGAAGCATCAAGTTGGTGTAACCACCATTCAAGGAGCCATTTTGTTATGTGCAAGAAGACCATGTGACAGGAAATGATATCGCAGAGAAAGACCCCTGATGACCCTAACTGCTGCATAAAAAGATTAGTAACTCTCTTTAAAATATTCGAGATAATATTCCATCCTTTCCAAAAGGCCAGGAGGTTGAGCGCTTAGTGGAAGAGATCTCAACAGGTTACTGTTAGCCCTTTTCCATGGTTCGGGGGCGGGGTCCTGAGCTGATGTGAATTCTCAAACTGTTCTGTGCATTTCCACTGCAGAAAAGGCCGTTCCAGGGCTGAAAAACTGGTTCTGCACCAGCCCCAAAAGCTTACCGGTCTCTATGCAGGAACCGATTACATCAGGGGGCAGAGGGTGGTTTTGTCACCAGGTAATATTTTCTAAACAACAACTTCTGTCTGCAGCAAGGAGTACTTCTTCACTCTATAACAACAACATAAAAAATAAATAAATAAATAAATAATTAAGTCAGACAACAAACGCGAAGGAAACGAGCACTCTACTTGCGATATGGTCTTCTACGGAGACCCGAGATAAACTAGAGAGATTGCAAAGGAAAAAAAATGGAAACGTTTACGAGGAGAATTGGCAAGAGATGATGCATGCCGGCTTCAATCGGATGATTGATCAAGTCAGAAAAAGAAAAAAAAAAGCTTAAAAGAGAGCACAGAGACCATAAGAAGGACCTAAGCAAAAGTGGCAGTGGACGTAGCAACAATGTCTTGGACCCGGACACCAACCAGCCTGCTAACTAACTGGGGCATTGAATTCAGTCAGTCATGCTCAAGATAAACGAATCGCCAGCTTCCTTTGCAGCTGATCTCAGTAAGTTATTACATTTGCCAGCTTCGTCAGCTTTCCTAGCACTCTTCTCATCTTATTTTGTGCATTGTTTTGTTCAGTAAGGAGTTTTTTGACCAGCTACTCACCAAGTTAGAAATATCATGGCTATCTTTTATAGTAAACCGGTGGGATTCTCAGTCCAGACATAACATAATATTATACGCTAGGGCTGGGCGATAAAACGATCTTGATATTTATTGCTAAAAAAAACCATCCACGATATCGATGATAAGCTTTTGAGAAGTTTTCTATATTTAGCCTGTGTTCTACATCTAGACGATTAGGTGTGTGTCACTAAAAACGCAAGCAGTTTGGCTTTCCCATACTGTGTGAAGTTGCTAGCTGCCATACTAGATTAGGCTACGCCGGTCACCACGGTCTGGGTCCTGGACTGATTCCATCCAGACTGCAAGACTTCATGATGACGGTTGTGCCCTCTCATCGTCTAGTGAGTGGTGCGTCAAAACAACAGTGCTGCGTACACCAGCTCTGATCTTTCTGCGCTGTATTCTTGAATATTTTTCTCTAGCACCAAACACGCTTTATTTATGCCCTGTCCTGCTCTGCACGCATTGCCACTTTCCCTGCATGTGAGTAGACATGAGGCGCAGCATAAGTTAACGTAGTTCCAAAGCTCAGGCTCGGCACGAGAACCATCGCCGTTTCGGTGGAAAAGGGTTATGTGAGTATCTGGTGGGGTTGTTGTAGTATAAAGCTTGCTGCTGTGACAAAAAGATTTGGTCAGATTTGTTCACATATTCGTTCAGTAACCTTTTCTGTGGTTTTATTAAGTTTTTGTTAAATGTAATTAATTGAATCATTGATTCATCTGATTCATTAAAAACACTGAGTTGTTCACAAGCTAAACAATGGAAGTGAACCAGAATGATTTGTTCAAAAATAGTGATTCGTTCACGAACGAACAGTGTTGGGTGTAACGTGTTACAAAGTAACGTGTTACTGTAATGCAGTAATGTAACATGTTACTTTTAAAATTAAGTAATCTGATTACAGTTACAGACATGAATACAATTACGTTACTTGGATTACACATTTATTGTTAAAACAATAATATTAATTAAGTAGAATGCATTTTAAAATGTATTAAGTTAGTACTTTTATGTGTGTTGCTGTGTCAGCTAAAGAGCATGCACTCTAACAAACCACCATGGCATTGAGGACACGTATCGAGGCGATGGCAGATGAGTGAGTGGCATTACTATGGACGCAGCGCAGTGTAGTTGTTTATTCAAATTGAAAAAGAAAGTGAATCATTTCAAGTTTTCATGCGTTCACAATCAATCTCAGCGAGCACACTGTCAGTGTGCTCCCAGCCCTGGCTGGAGGAGAGAGGCATGCAAGGCTGGGCCAGCGACAAATCCTCCTCAAACCTCCGTGCTCTACTCCATCCTCACGCGCCTCCCTCGCGTGTCCCTCTGCAGCTGCCACGGGAGGAGAGGGGATCGGCTTAGGGCATATATGGAAAACAGCGCTCATTCCCGTCTGACAGAGGGATATATTGCTCACAAGGTGGAAATATTTGCGGAATGACGTCTTGAAAAATACGCCGCTAAGCAAACGGCTCTTTTATGTTCTTTATATACTGTACACAATAAAACACAAACACAATGCAATAGCATTACAGATGCACAAGTGATAAAGGATACTCAATTCATCCGAGCACAAGCAGGGAGGTAGAAATAATCCTGTAATGGGGTAAGGGATGGGCAAGGAGGAGGCAGGAAAAGGCTAAACAGTCAACGTAAAGTTTAATGATATAAATGAACTTAAAACAGCATAAAGACACACACACACGCGCACAACGTGGCCGTGTGCATCTCTCTCTCCCGAACTGGCGCCTCCGACTCGTCCCTATCCCTCTCCCAGCTGATTAGCCCGATTGAGGGCCGGAATTTTTTTTGCTTTACTGATTTTGCTTTAAAAATGTTATTAAATAAAATAATGAAGTGATCAAAAAATCTTATTTGTACACCTCCTCAAATCCAAACATATACCGTCTCTAATGACATTTGCCATCACGCAAGCATCCGTCAATGACACCAGGTGCAAAATGATTAATGGCCTACAGATTAAGAACTAAAGCCAATTATGAATGTAAAGACAATGATAATCAAAATAAATAAGTCTAATAAATTCCCTTGTGTTCCCAAAATAATGCTGCCAAATGTGTGTTATTATCGAATTTGTGTTTGTATTGCGTTTTGGTAATACAGTTAATGCTGCCAAAAAAAAAGAAAATAATACTCAATTTTAGGTTCAAGGTGAACGTGTCTTGTATTACTTTATGATTTATTCACTTTCGTCTTTGTTTCTTTAATATAAAGATATATATTACTGAACCTGCAGAGTTGTGTTCACAATGCGTGCTAACCGCGTGGAAATAAGTGAACTAAAGTCACAGCACCTCCTGAGATGATCAGAGATCATTTGCAGCATTCGCATAAGGGTCAATGACAAATAAGGGTTGGCAAGATGAGCAATTCAAAAATCTTCTAAAAACTTGTTTTAAAAGCATGCATAAGGTTTGTTCAAATGTACATTTTGTATTTGTGTTGGTTTCATGTAATTTGAAATGACATTTGCAACATTTTTTACAAAAGGTAACACTGAATGCGCCTGAAAATGTCAAGTGGTGTAACCACAAAAGAATGAGAAATATTACACATTTTATCCACCTAAAGTGTATGTAAGCGTACTCATCAAAATAATTACATCATTTTAAAATATCATATGAAAATAGATTTTATTAGAAGTATCTCTAAATTTTAATTGTGTTTTTGCAATATTGAGTGGGACATATGCTGAAAGCACCTCTGTTTTCTAAATAATCTTTGACAAATTATGTACAAATAAAAAATAAACATTATTACACAGCAATAGAAGAGTACATTTTATTCCACATTAACTTTCTTGTATATTATCATATTTTTATGAAAAATACTGGCTACGCCAATTGACACAAACCAGTTACACCACCTGACCATATTGATTCTACAGTCAAAGGCTATTGTTTGTTGAAGAAATTGACTGAAAATCAAGCATGACAGTCAACAAGGTGAAGTAAACTTGGTGTTTTATTTTATTTCAATGAAGGAAAAACATGTTTTCAAAAACTGTGTGTGTGTGTGTGTGTGTGTGTGTGTGTGCCAGAAAGGTGAGAGAGAGAGGGAGAATCATGTGTGATTAGGGCCGTGCGTTTGCTTTGTAATGTTTCCTCCATCGTTAGTTTTGAATAGTTTTGAGTTCAAAGGCTCTGGAGATAATGTGCAGCACATCAGACTCATAATAGAATAGGAGGTCAGGTTGATGAGGCCAGGTGAAGACATTCTTCAACTTATTTTTTCCATGGTAAGGGTGACCTTTGCATGGAATTGCCCTCTATTATATTGTATTAATTGTGAAATTGCAGAAATTCAATGAATTGTATTTTATAGATGTACATTTTTATCTTTGAGTAACGTTTCTCCTATCACTGAATGTTGGAGTTTAAGGTATTTTAAAGCTGCTGTTCATGTTCAACAGGAGGTGTCAAAGTAGTATATACTTAATGTAATATTTATGTAACTGTTGTGTAATATTGTGTAATATTTACTTTATTTACATCATAAACTACTGATATTTGTCAGAATTGGCCTCTAACAGACAGGCTTGTAATAGGAGTCAAATGGTGTAACCGGTTACACCATTTGACATTTCAATTTAAAATCTAATTTGACAGGAATTATCATGGACAAAAGCACATGGCCTTGGTGTGACTATTTCAAACATAATTTTTAAAGTAAATAGCCTACTCATTTTTAAATTATGATGAATGATCAATGTTTTACTGGGGTCATTTGACACAAGCATACCTGACCATACCCTAAACATATCAAATTCTCTCGAATATTTTAAAGAGAGTTACTAATCTTTTTATGCAGCAGTTAGGGTCATCAGGGGTCTTTCTCTGTAATATCATTTCCTGTCACATGGTCTTCTTGCACATAACAAAATGGCTCCTTGAATGGTGGTTACACCAACTTGACGCTTCAGGAAATTGACTTGACTGACAGGATCCCCCAAATTAATTGTAATTTTCAGAACAATGGTGTTCCATTACTTTTATTTACTATTAAATAGTTCTAATGTAAGATTATACCAAACTAGTTGATAGGGTGTTTTATTGAGAATTTCACCTTGCAAGTTTAATTATTTGGTACAAAGTTTTTACAGTTATACCACATTGACATTTTTGCCATCATCCCCCAAATATTCTCTCAAAATTGATTAAAACCAGAACTTTTAGAATGTATGCAAGTAATTTGTTCATTTATTTTCAAATTTTAAGTCGTCATTTTTATTTGTATAGCACCTTTCACAACACACATCATTTCAAAGCAGCTTTACAAAAGATCATGCATTAACAGAAAATAACCCTTTTAAATTTAAATAAACCATATGGACATGAAAAACCTCCGTCACGTCATTGACCCACAAACGACAATATTCTTGCAAACAGTTTTCAAATGAATGAAAGAGAAAAGAGTGAAAACTCTTTACATGCGCTTGTTCTACGAGACCTGTTCCAGCTCACGCTGCACGCCTCTGAACAAACAGCAAATCAGACACAAGCAGTAGCTATGTTTCCATCCAAGTTGTGAATTTAATTTATGCGAAAAATCTGCATATCGCAAAAACAATGCGAGGATAAAGCCACCTTTCCATCCCTTGCGTTCAAAAGAACAAAATCGTCACTTCCAGGGAAATTGTAGCGACCGTATGACTCTTTTATTAATAAAATACTCGCGGTTTAGGTCGCGCAGACAAAACACTTTAATAGCTCGTTTCATGACTGGAAATGACAGCGCGTCACACAGTTCTGGGAGCACTATGTGTGTGCGCGTTCTTCCATCATGACTTTGCAGTGTGGATCTATAAGATAGTCTTTAAAAGTATCAATAAACCTGATCTTCGGGAAAAAGTGCAAGTTTGTGTTTAACTTATTTGCTCTGCAAACTCTATGCAGGCTTTTGTTTTTTAGGACACCGGTATTTCAGAATGACCAGAGCAACAATTCAGTTGCAATGATTGGTCTGCTGGTTCATCCAGTTATGAATGAATTATTTAGTCACATTATTTTTTTGATGCGCATCTTGTATTCCTGTTCAATTCAATAGGAGTTTATTGGTAAATGTGTTTCCATCATAGTTTATGCGCATTTCTTCTTTTCGAATAAAAAAATTATCCACCTCAATTGAGCGTATACGTTTTCCATGTGCATTTTGTAGATTGTATTCGCATCTTGGTGTTTCCATCCAGCAGATTTTATGCGATATCCTAAAATGCGCAAAAAAAGCATTGATGGAAACATAGCTATTGAAGGCTTTTCTTTGGACTGTTTCTTCAAGTGCATGTCTTTGTGACTAAAAGCATTTCTTGTCATGTGTCAGACAGCTAGAGACGTCTTACAGGTCGCCCTCCTGATGCGGGTAGATGAGCAAAATTACCCGCGCATAAAAAAACATTTGGACGAGCTTGCGAACTGGAATCAGCCTCGTCGTATTTTCCGGGTGGCGGGTGCAAGTTTCACACCCTGGACACTGTTTAATATATTTGCCGACTTCCCAGATCCATGGTTTTGCCATTTCCCGATATTGTCGATCATGTCTGTTCGGAATTGGCATCGGGATCTTTGTAAGACATCGTCGATATCTGATTACATCGTCCTATCGCCCAGCCCTATTGCTGTCTGTCATATTGCTGTAATTTTGTTGTTGTTTTCAGTCAATATTAAAGTACTAAAAGAGCTATTAGTGTCACGTTTGTATTTTTCGCTGGTTTGATTGGTTACTTTAACTTTAAAATAATTAGTAATTTGATTACTTTTACCATGAAGTAATCAGTAATGTAATTTGATTACAATTTTAGAGAAGTAATCCATAATTAGTAGTGAGTAACTTACTCAACTCTGCGAACAAAACACCACTATTACTGGTGTGCCCACCTGGCATCTTAACTAGCATAACAAGCAAGACATCATTGGTCAACCAACTACAATTAAACTTCATTAATTAATTTATTATTTTATAAAATTCCACTTATTACAACAAAAAATTGTGTATCTTTAATTATACATTGTCATATGAACAACCAGTCAGTAACTGCACTGCTTGATTTAACAGATACACAGATCATCATTAAATAAACAGTAACAGTTCCAGAGACAGTTTAGACTGTGTTTTGTAGCCTAATATTGTACTTCAGGCTTGTGAGATTTCAACAGTTCTTATTTAATTTCGAGTTGGACATTCATAACTTGCACATCAGTATAAGATTACTTGTATACTGGAAGCGCCATATGTTTCATGCTGCAGATTCAAAAGAACCGGCTCATTAGAATGATTCTTTCGGGATCGGACTATACCGGAAGCACCATACACTGGTGGCCAAAAGTTTGGAATAATGTACAGATTTTGCTGTTTCGGAAAGAAATTGGTACTTTAATTCACCAAAGTGGCATTCAACTGATCACAAAGTATAGTCAGGACATTACTGATGTAAAAAAACAGCACCATCACTATTTGAAGATCAAATCTAGACAGGCCCCATTTCCAGCAGCCATCACTCCAACAACTTATCCTCATGCTAAATTGCTAATTTGGTACAAGAAAATCACTTGCCATTATATCAAATACAGTTGAAAACTATTTGGTTCGTTAAATGAAGCTTAACATTGTCTTTGTGTTTGTTTCTGAGTTGCCACAGTATGCAATAGACTGGCATGTCTTAAGTTCAATATTAGGTCAAAAATGGCAAAAAAGAAACAGCTTTCTCTAGAAACTCGTCAGTTAATCATTGATTAAGGAATGAAGGCTACACAATGCTTGAAATTGCCAAAAAACTGAAGATTTTATACAAAGGTGTACACTACAGTCTTCAAAGACAAAGGACAACTGTCTCTAACAAGGACAGAAAGAGATGTGGAAGGCCAGATGTACAACTAAACAAGAGGATAAGTACATCAGAGTCTCTAGTTTGAGAAATCAGGGTATCTACAGGTTTGAAGGAATTAAATTTAAGACTTTTTAAGACTGAATAAAAGAAAAATGCAAGACCACTTTCGCATTTAAAAAAAACATTAATTCATTAGCTGGTAAATACAAAACCACTGAGGCTACTTGAATGTCTCTGGACATGTTTTTTGTTTTTATATATTTTATTGTGCATTTATGCGTTAATAAGTTAATACAACATTAAAACTCTAACATGAAATCATTAAGAATGCATGTAGCTTAAAGTATGTAGCCTTTATTGAGACCCTTCTCTTTAGTCACTTGTTTTCTAGCATGACATGACACATTAGACCAATGCTTTGGCAACGTCACCGCTTATGTCAAACACGGAAGTGGTGGCAAAAACCATGCTCAAAAAATAAACTTTTGTTGGATTCCATTGTTGAAAAATGATTCAGAGGGCTCTAGTTGACTGCTGTGGCTTCAAGATCATCAACAGATCTGACTGGACTGAGGAGATCATTTCAACTCACAACTTTGCAGCATAAATTTATAGCGAACATGATTAAATGTTTGTTATTAACTCATATCATTATAGTAATTGTATCACTAAGAATATGTTTGTATTTATGATGGTTTTGTGTCATACTTTCGTTTAATCCTCTAATCTGTCAAATCTAACAAATCAGCGGGCTTTCTGCCACCATTTACTATAAACAAGAGGATTGGTCTATGGACCCTATTCACAGTAGCGCCATGTTTGATTTTTAATGGGAATGGAAACGAGGCTGTGAGGGGTAGTCTTACCATTTCTTCAATGGCATGCATGGTGTAAATCTGTAAAAAGCTCCAATATCCCATCTGATTTTCCACAAATCATGTTGTCTGGAGTTTTCTGTCTACTGAGTGTCCTTGAAAAGATATTTTTTCAATGTTTTGTACACGGAACAATCCAAAAACACTTTAAACTGCAGTACATCTCATCGAAGATATCACTGCTGTGAATAAGGTCTAGCATGTGCTGAATAACATTTCTATTTTTTTCTTGGCAGATACCTTTAACAAATACTTTAACAGGTAGTTAAAGGGCAGTTCATTTAAAAATGAAATTTCTGTCATCACTGCTCACCCAAGTCTGTATGAATTTTTCTCTGCCATGGAACAAAATAGGAGATGTTAAGCAAAACGTTTAGTCTCAGTCACCGTTCACTGTCACTGCATCTTGTTTTTCATTCAATGTAAGTGAATGGTGACTGAAACTACCTAATATCTCTATTGATATCCACTGAAATAAAGTCATACAGGTTTGCAATAGCATGAATGTAAGTGATGACAATTTTCATTTTTGAGTGAAATCTCAAATAAAAACTCATCAGTTACCTTAAAAATGGCTGTTTAAAGTTGACAAGATGTATTGAAAATGTTAACAGATTAAATTATGAAAGAAAAGGAGAGGGAGACGCTGTGCTGCTGCTGCTTTCCCCGATTGGTCTGAATAACTCGCAGCATCATGCAGACTGTTCTGTCCTGTCTGTCCATGCGCTGTCAGTGTCCTCTTTGCTCCGCGATGTTATCATTGCATGAGAAAAGGGAAGTGTGGCGTGAGAGCTTGAGAACAGTGTCAATTGCGTTGGCCGCCCTAGATCTAGAGAGATGGAGATGAGAGATATAACAGGTGTAACTCTGCAGCTGAGTAGTTCTGTTAGCTTTACAATTATTGTCAAAGGTAGTGTAAAATAAGGAAGTGCAACTATTTGAAAGGTGTCAAGACCGCTCCAACCTTGCACGCTTACATATTGTAACATTGACCGCTTTGTCGATTATAAGCAGGAGCGACAGTGTTAGAGACGCAAAATAACGCCATTTGCATTTTGGATTAACGGGTTTCTGAAGGTTTATACATGTGTAACATCGTAAGTTCAGTAAAAATGTGCTTCCCTACACACGCTCACACTAAACACAAGCTTCAGCTGCTAAATGATGGATGCACGAGAGAAAGATGATTTTGACTCGTGCGGAATCTACTCTTTTAAGTGTCGTCTCTATTCATGCCCCAAAATTTTATACCTGAATGAAATTTAAGACTTCTTGTAATTTAAGATATTTAAGACTTTTTATGGCTTTAAATTTAAAAAAGTTAATTTAAGACTTTAAGACTTTTTAAGGACCTACGGATACCCTGGAAACAGACGCCTCACATGACAGCTTCATTGAATTCTACCCGCTTCATGTACAACATTAAAGAGAAGACTCAGGGGTGCAGGCCTTATGGGAAGAATTGCAAAGAAAAAGCCACTTTTGAAACAGAAAAACAAAAGAAAAGGTTAGAGTGGGAAAAGAAACAGACATTGGACAACAGATAATTGGAAAAGAGTGTTATGGATCTTAACCGCATTGAGCTTTTGTGGGATCAGCTAGACTGTAAGGTGCGTGAGAAGTGCCCGACAAGACAGCCACATCTATGGCAAGTGCTACAGGAAGCGTGGGGTGAAATGTCACCCGAGCATCTGGACAAACTGACAGCTAGAATGCCAAGGATCTGCAAAGTTGTCATTGCTGCACATGGAGGATTTTTTGATGAGAACTCTTTGTAGTTTCTGAATGTTTTTTTTCAAATTGTAATCTTAATTTTTCACGTTATTAATGTCCTGACTATTCATTGTGATCAGTTGAATGCCACTTTGGTGAATAAAAGTACCAATTTCTTTCCATAAAAGCAAAATCTGTACATTATTCCAAACTTTTGACTCCAGTGTGTATGTTTTGCACTGTTGATTCAAAAGAACCGGCTCCTTTGAATAATTATTTCGGAAATCTAACTGTACCGGAAGTGCATATGTTTTGCACTGTAAAAAGAGCCAGCTCGAGACTTGTTCGATTGGGAATTAGATACACTGGTGGAACTGTGTGTTTTTATGCTGTAGAGTCAGTAGAGGGCAGTGCTGCTGCAGAGATGCGCTGCTGGAAACACTGTCAGCGTATTTGATGACGGGGTTTCAGCCACATTGGTGGAAAATTGCACGCTGGAGAACCGTTAACGGAACCGAAAGTCATGAAGGTCATACGATTCCGATATTTTTTAAAGAATGGAACTGGTTCTGAACCAGATCTGGTTCTCGGTTCCCAACCCTACATGACACACACAAGTGTTCTGTATTACCCCATTAAGCCAGCCTCAAAGGAATATTTATGAGACATGGGGCTCCTTTTCAGGCATTACCATCCGTCTGCCTGCTGCCCTGCTGACATTATAATCATATTTCCAGCCTTTACCACCATACCACTGCTCACCACAAATCCCTGTGTTTCCTTCCGTTAGTGGAGAGGTGCCAGAGGAACAGCATTTCATCCTGCGCAGAGGTCTGTGCTTGAACACACTCAGTGTGTGTATCTGGCTCTGTAATCAGCCTGAGTGAGAGGTCTGATTCAGCACTTATCCGGAACACAACATGTTCAAGTTAGAATCCTACTGCTGTCCTCAAGTAGTCTGTAACGTATGTCATAAATATTTATTACTGGCCATGAAACTATTTTGCATTATTTTTATTCTTATGACTATGGTTGTCACATTAGCTGCGCGCTGTTTGACTGACAGGCGGCTTGTGTGTGTGGCGCGCTTTACGTGCACATTTCAAAATACCGCCAAATGCCCGTCTTGGAAAGGTATTCATGTAAAGTTTACTTTAGATAACTAGAGTTATATTAGTGAACGTATACAGTGGGGGAAAATGGATTTGTATCAAAATGCAAGACTTACATTTTAGTAAGTGTAAATGAGACTTAACAGACCTGCCACTATCTAGTGTGTCCATAGTATTAATCAAACAACCGTAACAAGAAAACCAAAAAACCACTCACTGCTCTTGGTTGAATAAATTTAGTAGCTAGTATAAAAATAATTCTAGTATATTATGCATTTTAATCATACAGAGAAGACCAGTAGTATTTTTATGTCGAATTCATTCTTAAGGTTTGCTTGAATACTTGATAAGCTAAATCTTTTAATGCTGTTAAAAAGTTTTTTTTTTCTATTGTTTTATTTTTGTTTCTATTCATTACTTTTTTATTGTTATAGTATTTAATACTGACTGCTTACTACTCTTGAATAATTACTTGATAAACAATTCCTACATAATTAACAAATTAGTTAGTGTTATTATTTGTTGTGGTATTAAAGGTGGTATCAAAAATCATCAAATGTCAACAGACTACTGACATTTTGGTATCGTGACAATGTACATGGTATACCTTGCTGCAATAACATGATGAAAATGTAGATTACACTCCATAGAAGTGTGAGCATCCCTGCTGTAAATGACGGCAATGGAGGCATTTCTTTATCTGACTACCGTGTGTAACACAATACAACTACCATTTGACAAAAACCTCCTCCCCTAACCAGCCGTTTACATTTCTGTCACGGAGAATCAAGTTGATTGCATTGGTATCCTATTAGGTTGGGACAGAAACAGAAACTTTCATATGTTACGACTTGAGCATGTAACCAATATTTAAATGTCCTTTTTTATTCTCTCCGGACAAGTAACTTTTTTAGTTGGACATCACAATGCTTAATGTCGAGCCCTGCTATTAGGATCTGAAATACTCTCTGCCTGATCTCCTAGAAAGGTACAATTTGGAGGGCATGGATCAAAGCATTAATGCAGTGTGTGACAGCTCCAGTACAGTCATAATGCCCCCAGTCATTCGCCTCTTCCAATGGGCTAACACACACACACCACTCCTCTAACTGTATTCAAGATGTACCCAGATGACATACCTATGTGACTTCAAACTCCCACTGTTTGAGCCAACATCGATTCAAATAATTCTGATGTCATTCAAATGTCCTTCTCAAAAACACCTTTGCAATGAATGTGGAAAGTATTTGTCACCTATTGAGTTACTGTACGCAGGGTTGTGAGGGTTACTTTTTCAATGCAGGGCTCCAGAATAAAACAAAACAATTCTTGCACCGTCTGAGGAGCTTACAAAAGAGATCAGCTCTTCCACAGCAACTGCGGCAGCTGTCATTCCCCCAAACATCTCCTAAGAAAAAGCGCTGAAACGGATCATGGCGTGAAGATACTATTTCTTTTGTCAGAAATTAAAAACTGTAATCCTGACAGTAATCCCAATTTTTTAAAAAGTAATTGTAATCTGATTACGAACTGTAACAGATTACAGTTACCTATTTTTTGTATCCTGTTTACCTAACATCATTACAAGTAATCCGTTACGCCCCAAGCCTGACTGTACAATATATTATAATTAGGGGTGGACTACAGTATTTACAGATTTTCAAGCAGCATTTCTATAATTTCTATTATGTAAAACACATTCAGAATCAAATACTTCATTGTTTAAATTAAAAATAATGTTTTATTATTTCTAATGTAGGCCTACTGTTATCACTTATTGTGTGTATTTGTTTTATATACATATATTTATGACAAAATTGTATAATTGCATTATGCAAATTCAAATAAAAAAAATCTAATATTGTTGCAGGCCAACCTTAATGTTGGACATTACTGTACTTAGGTCAAAGTCAAAAGGATTTTTTAGTAGTAAAGTAATAAGCTCTTCCATTTAAAAATGACCTGTGTATCATGACATACTGTGTATGTATATATATATATGAAAATATTGAGAATGTAGTGATCAACATTTTTGCTCATTTTGCCAACCCCTCTGATATTCTAAACTAACGACAGACCAACAAAAGGGGCTGGTGGAATTACCTGGTGCTTTTTTATTTCCACAAAATGTGTAAATTTGTGTACATGTATGCATCCCATATCAGGGGTGCAATAAAGCTCTGAACACACACTAATGCCTGGTTTCCACCTGGTATTAAGATGCGTTTTTGGTGATCCGATCACAAGTGGTCAGCGCTAAACACGTAGAAATGGAGTCCAAAATGTTTTGTGATTGGATCGCTGAAACCACATATGGAGGTAGTCAAGAACTAATATGACCACATCGCATTAAAGGTGTGAAACACTGTCCGTTCTAAATGCGTACTTCATCTGTCAATCAACCGTTGCACTAAAACGAGAGTTTAAACTGCAGTTTACGAGCCGCTTTAAAAAGGAATAAACCGTATGAACGGAAAATTTGAAAAAGCTTATACATAACCAAGCAGGAGAACTACACGGATCTTCTTCAGTGTGTCTGAAATCAACATGCAGAGACACAGATGAAGCACACACATCTGATCATAGGAGACGCATGGTAAAACCAGGTGGAAAAAGCAATATGTCTCGGCTGTCCACATGTGATCGGATCACCGAAAACTCATAATAAACTCATAACCTGCTTGGTTAAACTCATAATACCAGGTGGAAACAACCAGTGCCATATCTGATAGGGTTCACTCACATGATTGATGGCAGAGTGTCTGACTCCATCTAAAACACTGAAGACAGCCACAGCGGTGTTCTTCTGACACCACTGAGCACACAGAGTGAAACACAAGCAAACGTTGACTGAGTGAGAATGGTTAGGTCGGACGAGACAGCCTTGTATGAATTCCTCACAGACAGCACTGATCTACACACTAACATTACTGCATGTGAACTATTGATTTAGTTTTGCCCTAACTTAACCAAGCAGGGTGGCCTGGACGCACTCCAGCACTGTATACTGAAAGCGGACAGCATACTAGAAGTAGAGTAGTGTGCAACAATAAAAATGGGTTAGGTGAGAGTGACAAAGAAAGATGGAGAAATGCGAAAACACGATCATGATGTGCATCACTAAATCAGTTTTAAATCGAATCACTTAAACTAGAACTGATTCACAGAAATGAATTGAACACACCAACTCTATCGCCATTTTTGCAACTGAAGTTTAAATCAGAGATGCTATTAAAACTTTACTTAGTCTAATGACACAGATTGTAGAAAATGTAATGGGAAAATAAAAAAGTGTTTAAATAATTGAAATATTCACAACTTTGCTTAATCTTATGTCACCAGCAAGATCAGCGTAACATATAGTGTATATTTAATATCTCGCTCAGCCCTAAACTCCACTCTGGCAGCTCTGGTCTGCTAGAGCTAAGAGAGGCCACAGCTAACACTAACAGTGCCTGAGTGACTCTTTCATGTGCGTCACACCTGCTGCTGACGATTATCAAACAAATTTGATCCTGAAGTTATCTACAAATGTAACAAAATGCCTGACATTTTCCTCGTCATTCCAGACTCAGCCGTTTTACACATAGCAGAGGCCTATAATGTGGTGAATTAGCAGGCAGGATGGTTTTAAAATGGCGGAGGACTAGCGATACAATGATAAGGGCACCACCCGATCGAGCCTGAAACCTAAAAAAGAACAAAGAGTTTGTGAGTTTGCCTGCTGCTTTCTGGGCTTGAGAGGAGAAAATGTAAGCATTACCATGAATGCTTGTGAGATATTGCTTAAATATAATGTAATTATTATTGATATCTTATTATTATTATTTATTTTTATTATTACTAATATTTATGAATACTATATTTTACAGCAGCAATATATTTCAGTGGCAATTTCTTAAATTGTACTCATCTAGTTGAATTGAGCTTTTATTTTAGCGGAAAACAGAATTTAGTATGTATATATATATAGTATATTTAGTATATATAGATATATATATATATATATATATATATATATAGATATAGATATACACATACACACACACACACACACACACACACACACACACACACACCGATCAGCAACAACATTTAAACCACCTGCCTAACATTGTGTAGGACCCCTTGTGCCGCCAAAACAGTGCCAACCCCATTCTTCTCACCACAATTGTATAGAGCGGTTATCTGAGTTACCGTTAACTTTGTCAGTTCGAACTAGGGCTGCAACTAATGATTATTTTGATAATCGATTAATTTAAGATAAAAAAAAAGATTTCAAATTTAAATAGTAATTTTTCACATTATTAATGTCCTGACTATACATTGTGATCAGTTGAATGCCACTTTGGTGAATAAAAGTACCAATTTCTTTCCATAAGAGCAAAATCTTTTGGCCACCAGTATATATATATATATATATATATATATATATATATATATATATATATATATATATATATATAAAATCATTAGAATAAAAAATGCCTCTACCAAGTATGGTATGGTTGCCAAGCTACATCACAACTTGCCGCACTATATGTTTTATAAAGCTTATTTTAGCTGTGTTCATTCTCAAACATAAAATCCCAGTGCTCACTCATGCATAAGCAGGCCTAATTAACTAGAGCGGGGTGATGAGGTCAAAGCCTGTTTACAGTACCGGCCCTGAGGCCTGTCTGTGAGAGCTGCCACACATACATGCTCATACACACACTCACACACATGCTCGCGCACAGGCACATACACACACGCGCACACACAAAAGACTTCTAATTAGAATCACAAAGTAATCTCCGGCAGGCAGGTGAGGAGAGCCTTTGGATCAAATGTCAATGAAATATTTATTTTGCAACATCAAGCCACCAAGGGCAGGTTAACCGCCAAGCAAAAATGCCAATAAATGTGCCTGTGGTGTGATGTATTGTTGGTGAAGCATGAGAAACTGCTTGGCATGATGGAGTGAGTGATGAGTGGAGACGGAGAGAGAGAAAAACAAGGAGATGCTGGATTTTGTGCCTCGACAGTGATATCATCTATATTCATGCTGACTCACACTGTGAACCCTTAGCATCCATGCAAGCTGCCCAGAAGTGCTCAATTAATGCTGCTTAATTAGGCCCTTATTAACCCTAACCAACACTGACTTAAAGATGAAGTTTTGTGTGTGTGTTTCTAGCACAAGACAGTGAGTCTTATATATGATCAGTTAAAATTAACAGTTATCTTAAAATATTCTTTCCTCTATCAACTACAGATGGCTGAAAAGTGACAGCGATCGGGCAGTAAGGTGTGGAACTACTTCTCCAAAGATGGTGATGTAGTTGTCTGCAATACCTGCAAAGTAAAGATAAGCCAGGGATCTAGCAAATCCAGTCAAAAGAATACCACCAATTTGTGCTCAAAAATTAACTATATCAGCCACCATATCGGTAATCGGTGAATTTTCCCCCTCTAAAATCGGTATCGGTCTCAAAAATCCCATATAGGTCGGGCTCTAGTCAACACACACAAACATACACAACCAATGCATATAAAGTGCTAAACATGGCTTCATTCATGACATACAAGAGATGAGAAAACTGGAGCTCAAGTGAATTATTTTTCATTTCTTTTTTTCTCTCAATTTCTAAGCTCACTTTGGACAGGCCTTGTAGCATAACAGCAGCTGTGTAGGGCATCCTGTTTATGTTCTGACAGAAAACTCAACCACATGAGCTCTTCACTCTACAACTGAGCACACCTCAACATTCATACACACAAATGTTAGCTAAGCAATATAAAAACAGTATTTTATGGCTTGTCATTTATTTACATAGCTAATTATAATTACAACAGACAAACCCTAACCCTTCTGGAATACAACAAAATACTGTTTTCATGAATAATTTTTACTTTTGAGGACATCGCTAAAGGAAGGTTGGTAGATTTAGCTCATTTTTGGGGAAATTGGTCTTATGACTTGTGCCAGTAACCAACCACCTAACAACTAGGGCTGCAACTAATGATTATTTTGATAATCGATTAATTCGATTAAAACGATTATTCGAACAATTATTCGACTATTCGGCGATTACTGCAATGATTAATCATTAGCTCTTAACAGATTATTCAGCTTGTGCCCCAAATTAAAGGGTTGCATTACACGTGCTTATTAACAATAAAGAGGACAAAATTATATTTCAAAAATACCTCTAAATGACATTCATTGAATTAAAGATACTTTTTATTAAGTTTAGTTCAGTAAATAAATTCACTGCAAAAAAATCCTATTGTTATCAAGTGTTTTTGTCTTGTTTTGCATTTAAAACATTGTCTACAAATCCTTTAAACAAGATACATTTATTTGAGAAGCAACATATAAGATATTTAGACTTGCTTTAAGAGAATGTATCTTAAATATAAGTGTATTTTGTATATAAGTGTATTTCTCACTTGGTTATACTTCTGCGAGTGCAGTAAAGACAAAATATACAGTACTGTGCAAAAGTCTTAGGCACATAAGATGTTTCACAAAAGCATTTGTTTTAAGATGGTTATTTATATCTTCAGCTTCAGTGTGTCAATAGAAAATATAAATGTTAGACTCCCAAACATTACTTTTGCAAATAGAAAAGATTAGAACAGAAGAACAGGGAGCCCTGCAACAGAAGTTATGTCCCCCACAAAGCCCCCCACTGAACATCGTGTCTGTCTGAGATTACATATAGAGACAGAAGCAACTGAGCCTAAATAGATAGAAGAACTGTGGCAAATTCTCCAAAAAGCTTGGAACATCCTATTTGCCAACAACCAAGAAAAACTGTGTCCAGGTGTACCTAGGAGAATTGGTGCCGTTTTAAAGGCAAAGGTGGTCACATAGAATATTGATTTAGCTTTTTTATGTTTACTGGACTTTGTATGACATTAAGTGATAAATGAAAACTATTTATATAATAATTTTTGAAGACATTCTCACTATGCAACATTTTTCACAAGTGCCTTAAACTTTTGCACAGTACTGTACTTGTATTCAAGATCTGTTCTCAAAAAGCAAGTCTAAATATCTTATATGCTGCTGCTCAGATGAATGCATCTTTTTTAAAAGGATTTTTAGATATTTAAAAATATTTGTATTTTTAATATTATATTCAACATTCTCAGATAAAATGTTTTTCTTCTACAGTATAGCTGCTATAGTAAATGTACATTGTTTTTAAGGAGTTTTAGATATTTATATCGGAAAACAAGCCAAAACAAAAACAAATCAATAACGTATTTTGTTGCAGTGTATAATGAGGTGAAGACTACCCTCTCACAGATGCCATTATATCTTCTTCTCTCATCCAACACCTCCACACGTTTTTGCACCCATGCATCTGCACTATTTTTAATTGTTGGTCTATATAAACATGCACTAAATTGAAGTCTGTAGCCATTTTGATGCATTTCCGATGATGTGCACAGCATTTTAAGAGCGGTACAAGCTCAACTTTTAAAAACTTGTCTGTTCAGCTCCATACCATTGCTGACACTGGATGGGAGAACCACATCTCATCCAAAGTAAACAGATGATGGAAGATGTGAGATGCCATGCCAGTGAAGACCAGCATATCTGCTTTGACCTCTCAAAGCATCCCAACATCAGGAAAAAGTGACTGAAGTTTAAAAAAGTTCCTGATCACATCTGTGCATGATACTGTATAAGTGCGCATCATGTTTCACTAACTTTAAAATGTATTAACATTATAAGTAGACTTCAGGGAAGATAATTTAAAAAAAGATAATGTCATGACCCCTTCAAAACTGCGCTCTAGGGTTGCGCGGTATACCGGTACTAACGAAATATGGCGATACAAAATTTGTTAAAATGGTACGATATCATCTTGTTAATTTCAGTACCATATTAAAGTATGCTGCCATTAGCAAAACGTAATGTGAGAATTTTGAGATGAAATCAATGACTATTTGAAAATAATAATAAAAAAAACTCTATATGGCCAAATGTGATCATTAAACAGCAGAAGAATGTCATTTAATGAAATAATATAGTCACATGCGCTGCGTGCCACAGTATAAATAAGAGGCGCCTCTCTGCCCTGTCATCTCCTTCATACATACACAGGCACGAACACACACACAAACACAACGCACACTACTAATGCTTGATTTTCATGCAATGTGTCCAATAGTATCCATCTTCAGAGCCACAGATCAGTGTGTTGAGTGTATAAACAGATGTGAACTCTCAAATTAACTCTTCCTCCATTGCAGCTTAGAGATTTCAGCTCACGAGTCGTGGGAAGCTTGATATAACGAACACTTCACAAACAGGAAGAACCTAAAAGATCTTTCAAAATAAAAGTCCCACTGAAATGAGAGCTCTATTCAGCTGATTGTGTGAAATTGAAGACATTACGACAGAAAAATATTGCTACTGTGTAAAAGTGTAATATTCAAAGCAATCGCAATAATCCTCATAGTAGTAATAATATAATATGAAATGGTTATATTATTAGTATTATTATCTGTAAACAATATCACATAAGCAAGTGCAAGTGTACTGAAAATCAGCATGTTGTGATTCAGCCATGGCAGCCTTTTGCCTCAGGTAATCAGATTGTTTTCATTTAATCTTTTTATTAAAATTTTAAAGCTCTGTTGTGCTTTTTCTTTCTTTTTTTTTTTACCAAAAATAATAGTCAAAAAGTATTATTTTCATTTGATTAAAGCTATACAGTATGTATTTGTTTAAACACAATTTGATCATAACATTTAATTAAAACATTCAACATGGAATCCAGAAAAATTAAAACAGAAAAGGCATAATTTGTATCTATAAGACTTTATGCAGTTCTATTAAACAAGTAATTTTCAATAAAAGAGTTTTTTTTAATTTGTTGCAAAGTATCAAGTTAGTATCGATACCATGGTACCAGGGCTGGTATCATACTGAAGCTGCTTTAGCAGTAAAACTCTACCACAGAAAAAATATGCAAAGTCTGAGAGTAACAATGAGTGTTTAGAGATATAAGGCATATTCAACACTAAAAACAGCGCATTCAGTGCAAACAGAACACCCTTGATATACTTTTTTGTGACTTTGCTCTACTTCAAGCAATATGGAGATCATGTTATAATAAATTAAAAGCTCTCTCATGATAAGGTTTCCACACATGTTGCTACAGTGGCACATTCAAAACACTAAGTGCTTTAAAGGCACATCTCTGATTACAGTGCCTTAGGGTTTTACAAGGTCTTCCTCTTTTCCTTCATATTCATTCAGTCAGAAAGGAGAAAGTGCTTGAAGATTTATGGGCTGGTTGTCAAGTCCAGGCATGAATAATGCAGAATCACAGGATCTAATGAGAGGAGAGAGGGTGTGTGAGAGAAAACAGAACTGAGACATGAAGAATGTGTGTCTTTAAAGTCGATGTGTGTATTTTTTTTCTACACTAAAATGCTTTCTCCTAGCCCAGTATGTAATCAACTATAATTATAATTAATTATAATTATATTTATTTATCACACATTATACATTTGCACATATACAGTGACATTTTTTTTTTCACATATCCCAGCTAAGCTGGGGTCAGAGTGCAGGGTCAGCCATGATACAGCACCCCTGGAGCAGATCAAGGGCCCAACAGCGGCATCTTGGCGGTGCTGGGGCTTGAACCCCCGACCTTCTGAGCAGTAACCCAGAGCCTTAACCGCTGAGCCACCACTGCCCCCTACAAAGCTATTTTACATAACTACAAAGCTATTTTAAGGTTGATTTCCCTGAAAAGTGTAAGTGCTAAGTGGTACTTTTAACATGCAAAGAAGTTTTTTCTGAAAGTTACCTGGACAAACTGTAATCTAAAAGTTACATTATGTTTTCATAATACAATGAATTCATCTTAAAAAAATCAAGCACGATTTGATTCCTCATGATATTCCTTACTTGTACCTTTAAGTGAGTCATAATTTTATGGCATCCAAGATTTAAGCACATTGTGAAAGACTGAAGTGTGTGGGCTTTGCAACAGCACTGTGGACCTTGTAGTCAAGAGGCAGGTTCACTCACTTTTTTCCATTCAAATGTCTGTCTTGAATTTAGATGAACACAAAAAAACAGTACAGAAAGACATCAGATCTCCACTATAATCCATGCATCTGAACAAGCTGACAGGCACTCACAGTGTGTGTATCGGCCTATCGGCCACCCTGCTCTCTGGATATCGGCATCTGCCATTAAAAAACCCATATCGGTCGACCACTAATCAAGATCGTTCAATTGAAGATTGAGATGCATCGTAAAATCAATATTTTTACCCAGTTCTACAGTCCACTGAGTGTTAACTACGTGCACAACTTAACCTTCACTGCTTTCACACAGACTGTGTCCTTTGCTAGATACAAAAAAAAAACAAAAAAAACCTGCCAACACAATCTAACAAATGTAAATGTAGTCTCTGACTTCACTTTCCAAATCCAGGATTGTCAACTTTTTTTGCTAGGGGTACATATGAAAGTTCACAGATGTCCTTCAAAGATGTAAGAAGCTTGCTTTGTTGTGATTAAAGAATCCATCTGGAAAGCTACAGATGAATATGACACCTTGCCAGAACGCTATTTCTGTTAGCAACAGATGACCAGTTATATATTAATGGGGTAAACATAAAATGTAAGTATGGCTTGCATTAATTACTTCATTTTAAGCTGAATTGCATGATAATTAACAGATCCAAATGTTTGCTTAGATCCATAATTTAAAAAAAAAAAACCACTGTTTAGGGGAAGTGAGTAGCCAAAATCTTTGGCTTAACTTCCAGGCTGATGTCCTTGTTAAGACTATTAAAGTAAACAATTTTTTAGACAGGAGACTTATGCTGTCCTCTGCACAGTTATGTTCAGAACAATGCACCCTGGAGCCATTCAATGGTTTTGTATGACCCTGCACAACAAGACTCTCCATCAAGCCAAACTAAAGCCCATGGAATGTGACAGAGCCGCTGGCAACTAATTCGTCAGAATGCCTCCTACGAGCTGACAGGATGGACATAAGATGCTGTTCTAGCTGCTGCTCATTCCAGCGGAATTAATCACCTCACATTAATTGGCAGGTGAACCAGACACTTTTAAGGCCCCTTACCTCCTGCCCCTTTGAACATCTATTTTCCGGAAATAAGTCACGTTTTTTTTTTCATCATCTGAAAGGTTCAGCGACTTATGGTCCGAAGCAACTCGTTTACATAATTTACAGATAACTGATGTCGGCCCGTCAAACAAGCTGCACACCAAAACACATATGATTTCACACAAACAGATGAAAACATCAGTCATAGAGACGGTGGAAGCATTTTCAAGAAGACTGTACAAAGTATTTTGCCATTACATAGTACTTTATGGAACCAATTTAAATATTCTGTCCTATCATAACATAATTTTTCTAACAAACTCTAGACCGCTGTCAAATGCAACTCCTCACATGCCCACAAAATGACGTTTCATCACACACGTAGTAAAAACATTCAGTCAGTGAACCAGATAATTATTGCATAGCAAAGAAGGTTGCAAATATCAGAAATATCCATAGAGAGACGGTCGCTAACGCTAATAAATTAATAAAACACAATTCAATTCAATTCATAATTTCAGTTTATTTGTAAACAAAATAGTGTTACAGTACATATATTGTCAACAGAAGTGGCGTATTTGTCATAGGGTTTTTTTTATGAATCAAACAGAATATGAAAAGCTGTTACACAAGAATACTTAAAGTAGATGTTCTCAATTAAAACAAGCCCCAATACACCGTGATACCATTTGTAGATCCTGAGGTAATCTTCACGGAGTGCATCTGACATGTTGAGTAACAAAAAGGAAGTTGGGCAGCTGTTCCCGGGTCCTAGTGCCTGCCGCATTCAACCTCTCCGAGTGTGACATTCACAGATGCGACTTACAGTATATGTGTCTTGACAACGCAATTCTGACCAGCTGCCACTT
Organism: Myxocyprinus asiaticus; assembly: GCF_019703515.2. NCBI lineage: Eukaryota > Metazoa > Chordata > Actinopteri > Cypriniformes > Catostomidae > Myxocyprinus > Myxocyprinus asiaticus. Next base: position 34,789,959 of record NC_059354.1, read on the forward strand.
TTGATTAGGTAAAAAAATCAAATTAGGGTTGCACGATTTAGACAAAAACCAATGGGCTTACTTTGGATTTGAATAGTAACTTGTAGCTGCCAAACATATTTGGAATTACAAAAATGCCCACTTTAAATAAAATGCGCTTAGCACACAAAACTGAATCGAATCTTTCACTCAGGGCACAAGATGGAATTCCTGTATTTCGAGCACAGAACTGCCCTAACTGCCCCTTCACTGAGCCCCGCCTAAAGTGTTTTTGACCAATCCTGTCTTAGCAACTCTTGCCAGGCCGCCATTACTCTGCCCCGCGTTTGCTATTTTCCAATGAGAGCGTATGGGAGCAATTTGTGTTTAAATAGTTTTAAGTGGGATTTGATCAAAATGATCCAAAAAATTTAAAACACATTGTTGCCGGGTTACTTCTTATAGTGACATGAGGTACCCAGAGTGGATACACGCAGTCTTTTTCTTTCTTTAAAAACAAAAACAAACAAACAAAAGAGGACACCTACATTTGCTCCAAGGTAAATTAAAGCTAATAACTGAACGTTAATTAATTTACATACTGATTCAAGTCATATTAAAAGCGATAGTAAATAAACAGTTCACAGCATCAAAATGAGTGTATTATGAGACGTTATGAACAGTTCTGCTCGTTTACACTAATGTTATCATGTGTGTAATCGCTATCAAATGACACTTTTCTCTTTTCAAGTTACTGTGAAACTGTTTCCCTTTATTCAGATTCACAGTCTCCACAGATTTCTTCTGCAATAAACATCAGATAAATATGCCTTACAATGTCACTTTTCATTCCAGCCCACGTAATAATATTATACATTCTGTTTATGACGATATTTAGCCAAAAACTGCGCCATTTACGCAATCTCCCATTCATTCCTATGGGAAGTTCTGCAGTGCTTGTCAGAACGAGCGACCATAACTAAGAGGGACGGAGCTTTGCGAAGGTTCAATTACAATGTGCTGTCCATGGGTCAAAAACCTTTTTTGTTGGTTTTCTGTATGTTCATGCATTTCAGTGTTAATAATTTCCACAATCACAGACAATATTTTTTAAATGTTTGCAATGTACTGTCATGCAAAGGCAAAAGTGCAGTGGCAATACTTTTTTGTCAAAGTTGAGTTATACAGTTTTTCCTGCATTGAATTTTTTTGCCAAAGCAAATTTTATGACAAAGCGCAGAAAGCAAGAGGAATAAGCACTAAATACAGTATGCTTCTTATGTGGTACGTGGATGTGTGTGAGGTGATTGAAGACTGGTATCACCTGCGTGTCGCGCGATCCACCAAAAATCTCTTGCGCAAATGATGCGGTCTTTTCTCTCCTAGTGCTGTATACAGGAGCACACATCAACCGGAGCGCATGTTAACCGGGCTTCGCTCGATATTCGAGCTCCTGTGACAGGAGAGCACAGAGCGGATCACATGCGCAATTAAACTGGGCTTCGCTCAATATCATGCAGCATAACAAACCTCATGTGACCCATTTGAATTCTACAAGATAATTTTCTATTTTAAAGCGCTATGGAGCAATTCAGTAATTTCAAACGGCTACAGCACTGACATTCTGAACAGCACTGACGAGGGAAAGAGAAAACACCTGCATCAATTACAAGACTTTCCACATCTACACATCAACATCCTTACTAACATTTATCACAGTAAACTTTAATAGATTTTTTCATTACAACTGTGGTAGTTGTATTAAAGTTAAGCTTTTAAATGTGTTTAGACTATTATTTTTTCATAATAAATGAACAGTTTATTTTTAAGAAAGACTACCTAACTAACAACTGAGGAGCAATTCATGGTCTTAACTATGGTAAACACAAGGGCAAGTAGGCAACATGTAGAATATAAATTATGAAGAAAGTCGTGTGTAATATTGTAATATATTTCCTGTTCTAATGATGTTTGATATTAGGAAACAAACTGGCCTGGTTTGGATTCCTAAATTATTAAGAGTCTGATAAAAGAAAAGCAATATCTGTTATGGAGAAGGAAACAAACATATTTAGCACAGTCCCAAATCAATAAATAATATTAATTACAAACATGAAATGCAACAACTTATCTTAAATATTAATTAAAGTTATGTAAAAAAACTAAAAAAAAAAAATGCATCATGATGAACATGTACGTTGGCCACCACCAAAGACCTTTTTTTTTTTTTTTTCTTCACCCAATTTGAAATGCCCAATTCCCAGTGCGCTTTTAAGTCCTCGTGGTCGTGTAGTGATTCACCTCAATCCGGGTGGCGGAGGATGAATCTCAGTTGCCTCCGCGTCTGAGACCATCAACCCGCGCATCTTATCACATGGCTTGTTGAGCGCGTTGCCACGGAGACACAGCACGTGTGGAGGCTTCACGCCATCCACCGCAGCATCCGCGCTCACCTCACCACGCACCCCACCAAGAGCGAACCACATTATAGCGACCACGAGGAGGTTACCCCATGTGACTCCACCCTCCCTAGCATCCAGGTCAATTTGGTTGCTTAGGAGACCTGGCTGGAGTCACTCGGCACGCCCTGGGATTCAAACTAGCGAACTAGCGAACTCCAGGGGTGGTAGACAGCATCTTTTTACCACTGAGCTACCCAGGCCCCACCAAAGACCAGTTTTGACCCAAGAAAAACCCTGTTATAACCGAAAAACTGTCTCAAATTGGTGTGAAAATTGCAGTAAATACAAAATCCATACTAAAACCCAAAAACACTTAAGTCATTTTTTCTCAGCTGCAGTGTTGACTTTGTTACTGCATTTTGCAGGGCTGTGTAGAGCTCTGTACCAAGATATTCTTTACATGAAAGGGGAGTAAAGGTGGTTTAACTAGGGTTTCACTTTGTTTTAGATAAGCTGAGATGTGGATGACAGACAAGAACAATGACACAGTCTAATACCAAATGTCTCAAAGCCTCAGGAGAACACAAACCACCTGCCATGACTTCAACAGATCCAGGCAAAAACAGCACATACATATGAGCTATGTTGGTGCAAAAGAATGTAGGGACTGTTAATTTTTTTTTTCTTCTTAATATAGAAAAGGCAAAACTACTTGATTTACTACTACTTAGGTGGAGGCGTGTCAGGAATGCAGCTCAAGCATCCAGAAAACCCTGCACAAGATTACGTGGGTGGCATCCTATAACACCCAGTAGTGAGTAAACACAAAGAAAGTCATGAAACTGATATCTGAGGTCAAGGAGCTCTGACAGCCATGTGTCGCCTGCCCTCCCTGGGTGGATAATGTGTAAAGGGCTATATGGCAAATCGATGGCAATTACGTTTAGATAAATAGGAAAGGCTACGCTTAACTCCTCACCTTGGACCTTTTTGACCGAGCAAAATGGAGCACTCTGTTCCATGTTAACAGTTTCTCTATGCTTAAATATTTCAAGTTAAATTTGGGCTTAAGATATTACACAAATATCTAGAATGTAATCTACATGTGTTCTATGCTACACATACTTTTTTCAGAGTGAAACAATCAGGAACAAAGTAGCCAAATCATTATCTGACAAAACTGGATTACTGAGCGTAAGAAATCCTCGTGATAATACAAATTGTTATTAAATATCAGGAAAAGTCTCAACTGACGTGTTTTACAAAACCTCAAGTGAAAAATGCCAGAGGATGCAAGGCAGAATGCAACACAATACTCTCAAATGCCTCCTCCAATTTAAGATCTCAAAGCTGGTGCTTAAAGCACAGTGAGGATTGGTCTCTTGTTTCTCCAGCACATTCATTCAACAGCTCCCACTGCACACAGGAGTCTATACACAGTTGTGCTCAAACGTTTGCATACCCTTGAAGAAATGGTAATATATGTACCATTTTTAAAGAAAACATGTGTGAGCTGGCAAAACACATTTCTTTTATTTCTTATGGGATTCATATTCAACTGTAGGTTATAACGGAATGGCACAATCATAAAACAAAACACGGTAACAAAGAAAAAATGAAATTACCCCTGTTCAAGTCTGCATACCCTTAGTTCTTAATACTGTGTATTGCCCCCTTTAGCATCAATGACAGTGTGCAGTCTTTTGTAATAGTTGTCTATGAGGCCCCAAATTCTTGCAGGTGGTATAGCTGCCCATTCGTCTTGGCAAAATGCCTCACGGTCATGCAAATTCTTTGGTCGTCTTGCATGAACCACACGTTTGAGATCTCCCCGGAGTGGCTCGATGATATTAAGGTCAGAAAACTGTGATGGCCACTCCAGAACCATCACCTTTTTCTGCTGTAACCACTGGAGGGTCAACTTGGCCTTGTGCTTAGGGTCATTGTCGTGCTGGAAAGTCCATGAGCGTCCCATGCGCAGCTTTCGTGCAGAAGAATGCAAATTGTCTGCCAGTATTTTCTGATAACATGCTGCATTCATTATCATCATCATTGTGCTCCCTGAAACAACCACACCGTCTTTTTCCAGAGCAGCCTGTATTTCTCCTGAGGTTACCTGTGGGTTTTTCTTTGTATCCCAAACAATTATTCTGGCAGTTGTGGCTGAAATATTTCTTGGTCTACCTGACCTTGGCTTGGTATCAAGAGATCCCCGAATTTTCCACTTCTTAAGTGATTGAACAGTACTGACTGGCATTTTCAAGGCTTTGGATATCTTTTTATATCCTTTTCCATCTTTATAAAGTTCCATTACCTTGTTACGCAGGTCTTTTGACAGTCTTTTCTGCTCCCCATGGCTCAGTATCTAGCCTGCTCAGTGCATCCACGTGAGAGCTAACAAACTCATTGACTATTTATACACAGACACTAATTGCAATTTAAAAAGCCACAGGTGTGGGAAATTAACCTTTGATTGCCATTTAAACCTGTGTGTGTCACCTTGTGTGTCTGTAACAAGGCCAAACATTCAAGGGTATGTAAACTTTTGATCAGGGTCATTTGGGTGATTTCTGTTATCATTATGATTTAAAAAGGAGCCAAACAACTATATGATAATAAATGGCTTCATATGATCACTATCCTTAAATAAAAGACAGTTTTTTTGCATGATCAGTCATATTTTCAAAATCAATGCCAAAATTTCACAATTTCTGCCAGGGTATGCAAACATTTGAGCACAACTGTAGATTAGCATGAAGATTTGCTATAAACAGGTAAATTGCAAATCAATAGTAAAAATACTTAACTATAGCAGCCCTGCCAGTTTGCAATTAAATGGCTAGTAATTATCTGGTAATACAGTGTGAAAACGAGGTTCAGTGTTACAGGAAACCTTCATGTTTAACAATTAATAAAGGGAGTAAAAAAAAAAGGCCCATTATTAACTCACTCTCATAATGTTTCAAACCCATATTCGAACGCGATCAAGTTGAGCGGTAGCTAAACTGATAGAGTGTTGCACTTGCAATGCGAAGAACCAGGTACGAGTCCACACATGAGCCAAAAGTGTCATAGCACACAAAATGATGTGGTTACTTTAGTAATTGCATTTTTCATCTCACATTTGCTTTTATGACACTATTGGTTAGGTTTAAGTTTAAAGTTTAGTGTAGGGAGGTAGGTTTTGTTGTTTTAAAACAAAAACTAATTAACTGCTATTTTACAACACATTAGGACTTTTTTTTTTCTAAAATATTGCTTTTATTTTAAATATTCTTGCTTGTAGAAATCATGAAAATAACATTGAAAAAATAGGAGCGTTTGCCTCGAGGTCAGCTTTTACTTTTAGATAAAGATATTGAGTTGACACTGGACTTTATATACAAAGTTGCATGTCCTCAGTATTTGCAGAGACCTCCTTTTCAATATTTGTAAAACAAAATTGACAAACAAACTCATTGCTCCTCATTGCAAACCCCAAGCCTCTAAAAATTTTTTTCTTACACGGCTCTCTGGAATATTCAATTCTGAATGGTCAATGGCACCATCCAGCGGTCAGATATTGCTCTGTAACAACCGCACATCCGGGGATTAAGACGTATCAGACTGCTCATCTGGGTTCTGCGAGCCGTCTCTCCTGCTTCTCGGCTAACTGTGCGATCTCTACAAGTAAGCTAATAAAATAATTTCAACTCAAATCAATGTTTCATGTGCATTTATTTATTTATTTGGCAAGTAGTCTTATAATAGGCTGAATAATGAGGAGTCAGGCAGTCATTTTCACAAAATAAACACCAACAGCACTCCGATGTAAACCAGAGATTGATTCCAAATGTTCAGTGATTTCTTTCTTCACAAATTACATAATTTCAATGCAAATCAATATTTTATGTTCATGTACTTATTTGTTTGGTTAGTAGCCATGTAACAAGCGGGATAATGTACAGTCAGACGGTCGTTATTGCAAAATAAACCCCTTCAGGGTGATACAAAACCTTCTGATCACCCTGTCAGTGTTTATTGTGCGATAACAACCAGCTGACTGTACATTATCCCTTATTAATCGCCCAGGATACAAAAACCTTTTTTAGGGTTAAAACACAGTGGACATTTCTTCTCGGAACTGCTGTGATATGTGTAATGAACCAAACAAACAATGTCATTATTCAAAAACGTCAACCCAGTCATGTAATATTTATGAGATCAGGCTTCAAGATGCAATAGAAATGAATGGTGACTGAGGCTGTCAATCCCTAACATTCAGACAAGAGAGAAAGTCAATGGCCATATCTCTGAATCAATATTTAACCTAATCTACTTATAAATTGAGCTGCAGTATAAATGACTATAGGCTTACAAATCGTAATAAAATACTGTCATTTGTTACAGACCAGCTAATAGAGATTTAACAAGACCACACAGGTGTTGCGTAGCTGAGAGCAATGTGTAAAATCTCTAGCTAACAATTTTCTGAAAATCTTTCATTGTCTGACACCTCTGGGGTCCTTCCCTTTAAATCCTCACCTCTAGATTTCAATGTTATGTAATACAGTTGCCGAACAACAGCCCTTCACTGAGCAACATCTTTCAGTTGAATTCTTTTCAGGCAATTGAATCGTAGGACCACTGAGATGAATACATAAAACAGGAGTTTGCAAATGGGATCTGATTAACAGAGCGCTGAGCAGCACATCATCTGTCTTGCAGCAGGACCCGCTTGTTCCCAGCTAGATTGTCAGGTGGGGGGGTTCATGTGTCATTAATGTGATAGCAGCAGGGAGAAAAGAACTTACAGTTTCTCAGGGAAGAGGCTCAGTATAGAAATGAAAGAAACAAAAACTCTCATCCTCACCATCATGTTGTTTCAAACCCCTTTTGACTTTCTGACTTCCATGAAACACAAAAGGAGACATTAAGAAGAATGACAGCCCCAGTCACCATTCACTTTCATTTTATGGAAAAAAGATGCAATGAAAGTGGATGGTGACTGAGGACAGAAAATCTAAAAACACTGCGTGAATCACGAAAAAAAAAGCACTGTGTCTCCCTTCCTCATTACTGTTTACAGAGCATCCCGTCAAAGTCTTACTAGCAAGTCAGTCCACTGTCGGCCATCTCTGAAATGTTCTCGAGATTTCCAATCAAGCCAGTGTAGCTCCTATCTACTTCAATGGAGAAAGACCAAAATCTCAAAAACAGTTGGTTAAGATTACTATCAAAAAACAAATTTCAAATCAGCAATAAAATTGGATAATATTGGAATCATAAACTGTGCTTCTTTACCACATATTATGCAAAAACACGCAATTTTCCCAGCTTGTATAGCTAATGCGCATGCACGTTAGCGATTTGATTGACAGCCGATGTCTGTCTCTAAAAGGTGATTGGCTCTTTTACCTTTAAGGCATCCGTTGACTGTTGGGCGCTAGAGCTTCTTGGTTGGGCGTTCCAATTTCTCCCATTCATTTAAATAGAAGTGGCCCGTCTCTGCTAAATAGTTTCTGATCCCATCAACAACATTGAAAATGAGCACATTTATTAGGTAGGTACAAAAACTGCTTGATTAAAATGCAAAAAGTCCTTGCATTTGTCTCATTGCTGTGATCTGTTCATAATTCGAACAAGTATTACTCGCTGCCTTTAGCAAACAGAACTGCTGCCAGATTCCCAGGCCTAATTGCTTCATTCTTCTGACATTATGAAGCAGCTGTCTTCTGGCAACACTGCAATACATGGTATCAACACAACTGAAGGCACTTCCCCCCTCTGGCACTACACCTCTTTTCTTTGGCCTTTATGAGAGGTTTGTACAAAAGGTAGGGAGCGATCATTAACAAAGGCAGGCTTTCTGATGCAATGAGACAGACCTGCACTGGAAATAGAGTGAATAAGCCTAGAAGACTGCAAAGGATATGGCATTAGAACACTGACTAAAAATGCAATAGTAAACAGACTTACTGTGATGATCAAAAACAAACATTAATAATCTGCTGGTGTTTCTTTGCAAGTGGAAATAAAAAGGTCTAACATTTTATTTTACAGCGACACAATAACATGCACTTAGAGCAAAAAATTATTTTGTGGTGAAGTAAATACAGCGGGGATGATTTAAGAGAAAAATAAGTACTTTCTTAGAGTAAATAGAGTAATTCACTGATGCCTCATGGCCTTTTCCAAAAGCAGTAATCACCACTTCCAGAGTATCTGCCGCTTTTGGGAGTATGCCACTCCCAAAAATAGTACAAAGCAGGTGGCACAGCTGTAAATACCTAAAGAATTGAGACCTGAGAATCCCAGAATGTTCCCGAACCTGTACATTTGCAAAATCTTAAAAAGATAATCCCATTCTACCATATCAAACACCTTTACGGCGTCAAGTGAAATGGCAGCGACTGGAGTCTGATCATTCGCCACTGACCACATGATACTAATGAATCGCCTAATTTTATCAGAAGAGCTATGGCCCCAAATAAACCCCACCTGATCTATATGTATAAGAGATGTTATAACTTAATCAGTTTACTTAATTTTTGACAATATTTTAACATCTAGCTGGATCAGGGAAATTGGACAGTAACTCTTACACTCGATTGGATCTTTGTCCTTTTAAAGAATCAGACTGATCCGGGCTTGTGTCATGTTGGCGGAAGCTTTCCATTCTTTAATGATTCCGTATAAACTTCTAGCAAAAGTGGAGCCAGTTCTGTAGCATAAGATCTAAAAAAATTCAGAGGCAAAACAGTCTGGCTCCAGTCTTGCCTGTAGGCAAGGCCTTAATTACCTGCCCAAGCTCCTCCAAGGTTATCTCAGAATCAAGAGAATTGTTTTGCTTAGTAGTCAGTTTAGGAAGTTCTAATGGTTCCACAAAGTTTCTAATATCTTCATCAGTAGACGAAGACGTGGAACTATAGAGATCAAGATATAATTCTTTAAAAGCATTATTAATATCAATGGCTGAGGTAAATATTTCACCACCAGCAGATTTCACTGAGGGAATGGTAGAAAAAGACTCTCTCTGTTTTATATATCTAGCCAGAGTTTCCCTGCCTTATCCCCCGACTTAAAGTATGACTGTCTTGCCCTGAATAGCCAAAACTCCACCTTCTGTGACAAAATAGTATTATATCTGTATTTCAATCGGGTCAATTCCCTGAGGCCATTAGATGACATTTGGCGCTTCAGCTCTGCCTCTGCACTTTTAATATTCCTTCCAATTCTACGAGTTCTTGTGCTTTGGATTTTTTGTGAATGAGGCATACTGTATGATCCGGCCCCTAAGAACCACCTTAAGTGCCTCCCAAGCCATGCCCACAGAGGATACTGAGGACCAGTTGGTCTTCATATAGACATATTGATTTCAGGATTTTGCAAAAGGGTTACATTAAAGCGTCAACTATATGATTTATTTTTCTCCATATGTGGCAACACATCTAAACACACCAGGGTATGATCTGAGACTGAAATGTTTCCAATTGAGCAATCAACAACAGATGAAATGAGGAACTTAGATATATATATGTATATATATATATGTATATATATATATATATATAAAAATAAAACAAAATCTATTCTAGAACAAATCTTATGGACTGATAAAAAAAATGTATAGTCCCTACCAGATGGTTTCAAAAGTCTCCAAATATCTGTAAGACCAAGATTTGTACACATCCTGTGAAGCATCACTGTTGCTCTGAGTCCATCAAAAGATTAAAGTCTCCTCCCAATATTATATCATGAGGGGTGCCAGTGGCTTGCAACATCCCTTCAAGATCTATAAAAAAGCCCTGATCATCAACGTTAGGTGAATTTCATCTAAAACAATGACTCTTCCTAATTTATCTTTACTCTGTTTGAGACATTTGAATTGTAGATGTTTACTTAGTGTAATGACTCCCCTGCTCTTACTCGATATGGGGTGCCCACCCCATTTCTTTCCAACTTTTTCAGCTTCCTGCGGAGAAAGGTGCATTTCTTGAAGAAAAACTAGAGCTGCCCCCTAATAGTTGACCAAACGTTAGTCGATGAGAAGAGTCTTGGTCGACCAAGAAATGGGGAGAAAAAAAAAAACTCAGTTAGAGTTAAGCCTACACAAGGCAAGACACATTGACTTCAAACTTTGAACTTTATTTTGTATTTATTTTAACTAAAAATTCAAATGAAACTGGAAAAAAGTTAAGTGCAATTAAAATGTGTGTTGTTCAACTTTTTGAAAGATGGCTTTACAACAGTTGTGAAGATTTCTCTGGCAAAGAACCTACTACATCCGTGCATTCTCTACCAGTCGGCTATTTCGTTGTCCAGGAAAATACATCATGTGTGTGAATAAATTCATTTTGTTCCCTCCTTCACGATATATATATATATATATATCTCGCAATATCCCGTTACATCGTCAACCCCTGGGTTGAGGGATTGGTGAATATTCTTGCTTTACTGATTTTGCATTGAAAATTTAATTTATTTAAAAACTAAAAAACTTTTCTAAATTCAAATTGCACTCCAAACGAAATGAAAAAGCAATTAAAATAATGAAGTGATCAAAAAAATAATATACACACACACACACACACAACCGGTCAAAACTTTTGAAACACTTGACTGAAATGTTTCTCATGATCTTAAAAATCTTTTGATCTGAAGGCGTATGCTAATATGTTTGAAATACAAAAATATAATTGTGCCACCATATTAATTTATTTCATTATAAAACTAATAAAACTAAAAAAAAAAAAAAGGTTTATGAAATTGATGACTTGGACCAAATAAAAGAAAAACAGCCAATAAGTGCCCAACATAGATGCAAATTCTAGGCAAAGGGTGACTACTTTGAAGATGCTGAAATATAACACAGGTTTTATTTATTTTGGATTTTGTTTAGTCACAACATAATTCCCATAGTTCCATTTATGTTATTCCATAGTTTTGATGACTTTACTATTATTCTAAAATGTGAAAAAAAAATTATAATAAAGAATAAGTGTTTCAAAACTTTTGACCGGTAGTGTATATAAGTAACCTTCCATTTACCATCATGCAAGTATCCGTCTAAACATGCAGGTGGAAAATTACTTACACAAATGAAGACATAAAAAATAAATGTCAAAATAACAATTATAATGATTAAAATAATCACTGAAATATAAATCATGGTTCGAGGTGAACGTGTTTTTGTATTATTTATGTTTTAATCACAGATGTATAGGCTGCAGTGTTGTGGTCACAATTAACTGTTCTGTGGAAATAAAGCGAACTGAACTCAAAGCACCTCCTGAGCTGAGATGTCTGAGGTCATTTGCAGCACTCATAGACAATACTGTTCTTGCAAAAAAATAAAAATAAAATACATTCAGAAGACAGAAACAAAGAAAGAGTGAGAACCCTTTACATACGCATGTTCCATGAGACTGCACGCCTCTGTACAAACAGCGTGTCATACATGCATAAGGATGGCTTTTCTGTCATCTGTACTTAAAAATATAAAGTGTTTCTTCAAGCACATGTCTGTGTCTCTATAGGCAAATTATTTGTAATATTAATTTGATGATGATGATGATAATAATAATAATATTAATAATAATAATATTAATAATTTAATACATTAATGGGAAAACAAGCCAAATATCATCATTGGCGATCACTCTGACCATCGTCGATCCCAGAGATCATCATCATCTGTCGGCACAACCCTAATGTGCATTTCTCTATAAATTAAAAAAATGTTCTGCTGGTTTTTCTGACACATTCAGAATCATTACCGCTTTTGCCGGTGTTGCTGCATCTCGTTTCATGTGTGCGCTTGTAAAATGTATATTTTAAAGGCTCATTATTACGGTTTAGTATTTTTCTGTAATGTAGAACGTTTAAGTAATTAAATTAATATCATAAACGTGCGACAACTAGTCAACTAATGGCTTAAACTAACGCCTACTAGTAGACTAGGAAAATCTTTGGTCGGGGGCAGTTTTTAGTTTTATCAGTGCATAAGCGACCTTCTGTTGATGTAAAAGTTTCTTACATTCCTTGAATCGATCACGTTTCTCTCTTGTCGAGTTCGCAAAGTCTGGGAACAAGAAAATGCTGTGGTTCTTCCAAGAAAGCCTTCCTTTACTCCTTGCATCACGTAACACAAGATCTTTATCGGATGATCTCAGAAACTTTTACCTTTAACATGCTGTGAATGGATCTTGCTGCTGAATACTTCCCAACTAAACTACACAATTACTGAGTGAAATGTAAACATTTATGAGCCAGTTGCCAAATCTATATATTTTAGTCACATAGTGCAAAATTGGTTGCAAATGCAAGTGATTTCCTCTCATTGTAATAGAGGATTGTGTATAGAGTAAAAGATCTTGGGATTTAAGAACCGATATCGAGATCGTTCAAATGAAGATCGCGATTAATAAGAAAATCTATATTTTTACCCATGCACCCCTAATGAAATACATCATATAATGCATATACAAGGGGTGTAACGATTCACTCATCTTACGATTCGGTTCATGATACAGGACTCACGGTTTGGTCCGGTTCACTATTCTTTAAACTAAGCCTGAATCATGAAAAGTTAAGATTGAACGTTTTATTATTATTATTATTACTTTAAAGACATATGCAAAACAGTTCCTTTCATTTACATTTGAGCTAAAATGGAAATATTAGCTAATAATTCTGCTTACTGAATATACAGAATTATGTTAGATATATGCTGTTTACACACTTTCATTGATTACATACATTTAAAATATTTTAAATTAAAATAGTATTTTTATAAAATAATATTGTCTGAGATTGCATCTAAATATTCTTTTCAAAAATGCATATTTAATGGAAGTGTATGGTTATCTAGTAAATAATAATTTACTGATGGAATCAAATTAGACATGACATTTGACATTAGGTTTATAGTTTTTTATATTTCCCCATAGCATTATTATACACAATATTCAGCATTATATACAGTAGATTAATATGGCACTATTATTAAACCTCTGTAAACTTAAAATTTCTCTTAACTAAAATTTAACATTTTTATAGACCTTGCATGCAAAGAAGCGAATTCCATTTTTATGCCCGCATTATGTAGGCATAGGACGTTGCGTGTATTGTATAGAATAGACGCTAAAATAATTGAGAAAAAAAATCCAATCCCCACGATGAGCATTGTCACATTTTTGAACTGCGATGTAACGTGCCACGATAAACCGTTACACCCCTAGCATTTACAAGTGAAGGAATATTTAAGGCGGGAAAAAAGCAGGCCAGGACTTGATTTTGCCCATCGGTTACTGACTGGATTGTGAAAAGTGGCTGTTTAATAGCAGACTAAAGCAGAAAAGTTACGGTAATTTGGCTATTGGTTAACCATCCCTGCCCTTGCAACCTAGGGCCCCATATAAACTTTGCATGAACGTGTTTTTGGTGAATGGATCGCTATCGGATAGCACTTGACCACAAGAAAATAACAGGTGTAAATGCACCCAAGACGCTGTGTGATCGGATCATAATCGGATCTGAAACTACATTCGGAGGTGGTCAGTGACAGATTCTGACCACATTCAAGGAGATGTCAATGCAAATACGTTTTCACTTTCCGGATACAACTAGGCTACAGTATGTGATGAGGTTATGCTACACTCATCCATTGTCATCAAGTGCTGTTTTGCGGTTTCTTATCTTTTTCTGTTTATTCTGCCATTGCAATGTGAAGAACACAACAGATCCCATCTTGCAATCTAGTCACCTGAACAATTAACAAAATCCCATCAATTATTCCATTGGAATACACTTGGAATTTCTCATCACTCTCCTCAAATCCCCACTTGCTCGAGTCTCTCTCCTATTTTCTAATCACCATTTGGCTCATGCAAGACCCATGTGAAACCAGGCTTCACTCAGGCGTTTCAGATGAGAAGCATATTTAGCACTTACAAAGCACTGAACACGAAATGAATAATATTAAATTTGCATCGGTGACACAAAATCTCGTTTCGGCTGCCGCCAAAAAAATTTCAATTAAGGAAAACCCTGACAGTCAAAGTGATGGAAAGTATTGAATTATCTGTCAGTGTTTTTAAAATTCACTAAAAGATGGAGAATTTTCAGCTACCACAGCCTCTAATCGTTTTCAATTTTGTGCAGGTAACTTTGATCGGATCTCTATCCGATCACAGTGGAGACACATTTGACTGCAAGGTGTGAATCTAGCTAAAGAATATCCAGATATTATCCGGATATAAAACACATTTTAATGCAAGGTGAAAATGTGGCCTAGGTGTCGTTAGCTGAAAGAAAATGTTGTTTCAGATGGAGAGCAAGTTATGCATTTTTATGAGTGATTACAAGCATTCATTATGCTGAAGGAGAGAGGTGGGTGGGCTGATATTGAAAGCAATTTCTCTTCAGAAAAAAAAAATAAATAAATAAATAAATAAAGGGGAGGATGCTTGGCAACATTATGAGTCCTACAAACAAAAACAAGTCTGTCTCATAAATATAGAAAATACTACTAAACGCACATTAAAATATTATTAATGGGATGTTTAATGAGCTCTGTGCTTCAGGAGACCACAGGCACCAAAAAGAGAAAAAAAAACAATAACTTATTAGCTCAATTTCATTATTAAATCTAATGAAGCAGAAAAGCAATCAGACTATTGTTTGCTTGAGTGAGCCATAATATTTTGATGTCTGTGCCTTACATGAGCATGACTACACCCAAACATGAACACCAAGACAGTAAAAAAAATCTAAACTAAGCCCATTGGTTCTGCTATCATGTCAGGCCAGTTATGTAACTCACTTGTGAGTCACAAGCAAAGGACATGCCAGCTGACAGATGACGTGAGAAAGTGTATTTTTAATTAAACCTATTTTTTTAGGAATTAAAAATACATATCCATCTCTTCCACTGACCTTGTCAGGAAATATCTAGGGGCCTACTCATTGGTCGTATCCACAATCGAAAAACAAATATGTATTAGTGTGGAAGTGGTCTTAATCACACGCATCTTGACTGATATGACTGCTACCCAATTGGGTATGCACATTCCAATTACACTTGGCCACGTAACTGTGTCTCTGCAAAGTCTAGTTCACTTTAGTGATTGTGCAAATGCCAGGCAGTGAAATTTTAGTTTTGAAAGTTTTAGAGTTCCAATAGAACACTTTCTTCAACCCACTTGGCAATAGAGCACCAATAGAGTCTGGTTCCAGAAGTAAAAATCCCATTATTTTTTTCTTCCATACAGAAATTAATTATTAATGATTACTTTTAAATCTTTAAAGACAGACCTAACTTGAACTTTGAGGTTGTTAATCAATGGTATATGGTTCTACTGAAGTAGTGCTGGGCGATATGGCTAAATCCTGTACATTAGGGATGTGCGAGACAAGTCGACTAGTTGACTAAATGGTTCTGATGCTGCTAGACTAGTCGACACTGGAATTACAAGTCGGTTCATATTTTTCCCCATTAAACTGTTCAAAATTTTTACACATTTACGTTTGGCTTTATATTTGTACAGGGGCTGTGCTTAAATTACTGTCATATTAATGTTACAGATTTTAAATATAATTAATAATACAAATATTATTTAAAAAAAGAAGATATCTGGAGCAGATACAAAGATTAATTTCACCACAGACTGCGCATACTTCTTCCCTCTCTCACTCGCTGTGCATGCAGGAAAATGCCCTCTCACTAGACAAGCAAATCAGCAAAGTAGCTATGAAATCACTTTGGTGGTGGTCTGGGAAGTGGATGGCTTGAAAGTCCCTATGGATTTTTTCACATTTTAATCTTCTTTAAATCTGTGCGTGCTTATAGTTATTTTTCCGCTGTTCAAGCTTTTTCAAGAGCAGGATAGTCGCCTCAGGTAAGTCAAGTCCGTCTTTCACCAGACCATGTTGACGTGTTAATTTTGCTCATCAAAAAATTTATGCTTTTGAGTAAGTAGCATAGAAAATGACTGTTTTAGGCTAGCTTTGCAATTTTTTAATCTGCTGATTAAGAATGCTATTTTCAAAGAGAAGCCGACTGCTTAATGGGAGAAACTATCTTTTATTCTGTGTGCACGTCATGTAAATAACACATTCATTTTATTGTAGGCCACATCACAGGCCTACTTTGTTCTAGCCTATCCACAATATTCTCAGCGAGTCCATTGTATTTTGCTAGGTGGGGTGGAATTTCCGGTTGGCTAGCTGAAGTGCGATTGGTTGGGGTTTGTGTGTTGCATAAAAGGATAACATAAACATAACTGATAGCATTATTGTGCTAACAGGTGTGTGTACATGTGCTGAAAGTTCATTAGACATTTTGAGAGTTCGTTCATTTCTATTCAGCGTTGGCCTTTGTGAATGCGTCACGTGTTTTGGAATGGCATTATTACTGAGTATAAAAAGGTACTGTGCTTTTCCTGAACTGTCTGCGAGAAGAGACGATGTCTTCAACTGTTTTGATGCTGTGATGCTAAATGGATAAATTGTACAGTGAAAGACCATAATTATTAGATGAGACATGTACAGTAGTGAGATGTTTTATCACATTTGAAATTAACTGTATTATGATTTTCCTCTTTCCTGCCTGCAATTCACTTTCTTCTGAGTGTCTTTGCAGAATGTGCATGTCTTCCCTTAAGGTGAATAAGTGATTTCGAAAACAGTGTGGACAATTAATTCAGTATCAATTACATATATTTGTACAGTGCTTTTAATAATACATACTGTTTTATAGTTGCTTTACAGAGAACATTTAAATTTTGTGTACCATGTTTATAATGCATGTCCAAATAAATATGTTTATTTGTACTGCATGTACTTCTTTTTGTACAGTACAGTTTATTGTGTGGCTGCCAAGACATCGTTATTTCCTACACAAGAACAATAAATTCAATCTATCAACAGGATCAGTTGTTCAGTCAACACTAAAACATTTAATGTAGGTTATAACATTTAGATACAGAGATTATGTATGTAAACGATCAATTATAAAGCTAGATTGAGCTTACAACACATTCATTTTCTGCAAAATATTTGTATTTTATCCCCCCAAATAAAAAAATAAAAAAATTGTACAATACACAAGCATCCTGCTGTCTGGACATCCCTTGCATCTGCAGTAAGTACATACTCACAGTACACCATCTCTTCAGGTTCTGACTAAACTCGATATATGCTTTAAAATGACCGTAATTATCTACAGTTTTCAAAACATGTCCAACTTTACAGCTGTGAAGGCGCTAATAAGCTACCTAGATTTTCAGGTTAGTCTGCTCAGGTTCTTCCATCGATGGATAAAGACACAACAATATAACTAAAATGCTTCTATATTTGCAATATTTGGCCATCATCCTGAAATCCATATTCATTAACAGATAGGTGAGGAAGAACAATATCGCCTCACTATAATTTTGTGATAATTTGTTCTCAAGTTTAATTCATTTTTAATGCTGCGTTAGGCTAATGCATGTCATGAAATATTCGCAACTTTTCAGCGCATTTTTCTCTCTCGTAGATCTGGTTTACCTGTTAATTATATTCAACAATGTGAATGTTTTAATATGTTAAGTAACTTTTAATTGGTGAATTCCATTTATGTGTTACTCAATTGGTCCTGCACTATTCATAATGTTGATTCAGTGAAGGCGTGTCATGTTCTATATTTAATGTACAATGATCATAATGCAAGGCTTGCACATCGCAGATGCCTCTTTTGCCCCTTTTCAGTGGAATTTAGTGTTGGATTTGGAATCGACTGAGTATTTTAAAATCACATAAACAAATTTATTTTTATTGTTTTCTGAAGGTTGGTTTCTTTTTAGACTAGCCGACTCCAAAATTTCCATTTAAACATCTGTGAAATTAGTCGTTCCACACATACCTACTGTATCTCATGGCGACTTATATTTTTCAGTTATTCTTTGTCTGCATTCCGATATGTAAATATCTGTGTGTGCAAAACGGCACCTGGCTGCACGTGAGACTGATAGTGAGTGAGACAAACAAACTAGGGAAGGGCATTTTGTAGTAATTTTGTAGTCAAGTAATCTAAACCACAAAAAACGAGTAATCGGTTATGAATGGTTCGGGTGGAAAGGGAATGCTGATGTGATTCATGGACTATTCTATCAGATTACACAAACTGCTCCTTTGATATATGACAAAACATCTGACTGATACAGAACATGCTCTGTTTGCACTTGGAACTCCTCTGATATCTAAATATTTTTTGTACTACTAACAACCGATGTTTCAAATCAGCCAGGTGGCAACCAGGTGGCAAATGAGCCACTTTCTAATTTATTTATAACAAAAATTGTTTTTGCATCTTCTTCATCAATCCACTCTCATTCGTCAGAATTCCTCTCGATGACACCAACATGATCACACGGGAAGTAGGCATGCCCTAGGATTGGACAGATTACTGGAAAGCACCATCTCCCATTAGACGTGTGGTGCAACAAGAAACACTTTGCGCCAGCAGTGTGGGAGTCCAGGGTTCGGATCCCACGTTTCAAAAAGTAATTGTGTTTGAATAATCAGTAATGAGCACGATTTGGAGGTTGCTTTTTTCCCTTCTAACAATACGTTTCTACTCCAGTGATGGTTGGGTTTAGGTTTGGTTTCAGCTTATAAAATATGCATTCCTCTTCACTGTTATGCTTTTGATGCCCCTTCATGGAAGGAAAATAGAGCTCACACTGCCCATATGTCCAATAATACTTAACGCTTGGAACACTGGGGGCAGTGGTTCGAAAATCGGTAAGCACAGGTCAATTTTAGCTTAAAAAAGTAAACCTACTGTTCTCGATTTCAATGAGAGATCAGTATAGCACCTTCTTACCGGGAGCGCCACAATAATGATAACATTTCAGTGGGTGATGCTCTGCTCTTTTTGAGATGGAGATTAAGATTTTTAAAGAGTACAGGAAAGAGACTGGAGGGAAAACAATCCACAAATTAAACCTCACAACCCACTGAACGCATTATTTAGTTTTCTCTCTCTCTCTCTCTTTCTCTCTCCCCTGCTGAAAGGAATGGTAGCCATAATTGCCACAAATGCTAATGAAAGCATGTGGCAGGAGGAATGGGGAAACATCAGGAAGGGGAAGGAGGGTGCAGGCCTGGGTCTGCCCGAGGAGAGAGATCACATTACATTCACATTACACCACAGTCACTTCGATTTCAAAGAGCCACGTGCAATAGCGTGTCAGCCAGAGCCTTGAGGTGAGCATTTGTGCACAGCAGAGACAGGCACACGAGAGTGACTCACACATCAAGACCTCTGTGGCATATAAATGTGACAGACAAATGTACACACTTGTTGTGTATTTGCAAGTCGGCAAGGGATTGCAGGTACTGTGGACAAATTTTATCATTCCCTCATGTTTCACCTTCATAATGCGGGGAATTCCTGCACACTTATATTCACTTTAACATGTACAGTTGAAGTCAGAAATGTATATACGACTTAACCAAATATATTTAAACTCAGTTTTTTAGTTTCAGTTTTTCCTGACATTTAATCGTAGAAAACATTCCCTGTCTTAGGTCAGTTAGGATCACTACTTTATTTTAAGAATGTGAAATGTCAGAATAATAGTAGAGAGAATGATATATTTCAGCTTTTATTACTTTCATCACATTCCCAGTGAGTCAGAAGTTTACATACACTTTGTTAGTATTTGGTAGCATTGCCTTTAAACTGTTTAACTTGGGTCAAACATTTTGGGTAGCCTTACACAAGCTTCTCACAATAAGTTGCTGGAATTTTGGCCCATTCCTCCAGACAGAACTGGTGTAACTGAATCAGGTTTGTAGGCCTCCTTGCTCGCACACACTTTTTCAGTACTGCCCACACATTTTCTATCGGATTGAGGTCAGGGCTTTGTGATGGCCACTCCAATACCTTGACTTTGTTGCCCTTAAGCCATTTTGCCACAACTTTGGAGGTATGGTTTGTGTCATTTTCCATTTGGAAGACCCATTTGCAACAGAGCTTCCTAGCTGATGTCTTGAGATGTTGCTTCAATATATCCACATCAATTTCCTTCCTATTGATGGCATCTATTTTGTGAAGTGCACCAGTCCCTCCTGCAGCAAAGCACCCCCACAACATGATATTGCCACCCCCATGCGTCACGTTTGGGATGGCGTTCTTTTGGCTTTCAAGCCTCACCCTTTTTCCTCTAAACATAACAATGGTCATTATGGCCAAACAGTTCAATTTTTGTTTCATCAGACCAGAGGACATTTCTCCAAAAAGTAAGATCTTTTTCCCCATGTGCACTTGCAAACTGTAGTCTGGCTTTTTTATGGCAGTTTTGGAGTAGTGGCTTCTTCCTTTCTTCCTTGCTGAGCAGCCTTGCAAGTTATGTCGATATAGGACTTGTTTTACTGTGAATATAGATACTTGTCTACCTGTTTCCTCAGGCATCTTCACAAAGTGCTTTGCTGTTGTTCTGGGATTGATTTGCACTTTTAACACCAAAGTACGTTCATCTATAGGAGACAGAATGCATCTCCTTCCTGAGTGGTATGATGGCTGCATGGTCCCATGGTGTTTATACTTGCATACTATTGTTTGTAGAGATGAACGTGGTACCTTCAGGCATTTGGAAATTGCTCCCAAGGATGAACCAGACTTGTGGAGGTCCACAATTTTTGAGGTCTTGGCTGATTTCTTTTGATTTTCCTACGATGTCAAGCAAAGAGGCACTGAGTTTGAAGGTAGGCCTTAAAATACATCCACAGGTACACCTCCAGTTGACTCCAGTTAGCCAATTAGCCTATCAGAAGCTAATTGGCTAATTACCTAAAGGCTTGACATAATTTTCTGGAATTTTCCAAGCTACTTAAAGGCACAGTTAACTTAGTGTATGTAAACTTCTGACCCACTGGAATTGTGATATAGTCGATTAAAAGTGAAACAATCTGTCTGTAAACAATTGTTGGAAAAATGACACGTGTCATGCACAAAGTAGATGTCCTAAACGACTAGCCAAAACTAAAGTTTGCTAATATGAAACCTGTGGAGTGGTTACAAAATTAGTTTTAATGACTTCAACCTAAGTGTATGTAAACTTCTGACTTCAACTGTAGCTGAGAATTGGTAAACCAATCCATACAGATGAAAAATTCAAATCAGTAATCTTGTCTTTGCATCAAACTGTAATTCCAGAATCTGCGCAAATAAATCAGCTCTTCCGCGTCCCTCTATCTCTCTCCATCTCTCTCTTGAGCAGCTTTCAGCAGCTCATTGAAAGCTTGTAGTGTGAGTAGTGTTACAGATCTATAAACCTGTTAATTCGACATGCGAATGGCATTGTTCCACTTCTCTGAAAGCGAGCGAGCGATGCAATAAAACTAGGGATGTTCCAATACCATTTTTTTTAGAACTCAATCTCAGCAGTTTATTTCAATTTGATCAAAATTGTGTTTAAATAAATGTATTAAAACTTTAATCAAATGAAAGTATAAAAATTAATTTTCAACATAATATTATATATTTTGTATCAAATGAAGTGCTTATATACAGAACCTCACAGCACAATCCAAAATACAACACTGGAGTAATTTTTTTCAAATAAAGTGCTGCATAATAGAGCATCACAGATGTGAGATATTGCTTAAATATAATACAGTTACTATTGATTTAGTAGTAGTAGTAGTAGTAGTAGTAGTAGTATAACAGTGAATATTACATAACTATATAGTAGTGATCTATTTCTGTCATACTTTTTCATTTCAATTGATCTTTTATTTTGAAGTGTTTGTGTTGTTAGACCAAGGAGCTCTGAAATAATCATGGCAGATTCCCAATCCGGAAAAGCTGGTCGCTATGTGAATCACAGTAATTATTAACCGCAAAAGGCTACTATATAAATAAATAAATATGTAATCTGTATATGACTTGTGCTAAAAAGTGAATTAGTGCTCTGCCTGCTGTCATCTGCTACAAACAGAGCATGTGATGCTCATAATAGTGTTTTCCATGAGCCAAGGATCTCTAAAGGTATGAGCAGTTTGTGCCTGCACAACACCATCTCCACACATTCACAAGCACTCACATTTAAAACATTGCACATGCATATTATCTATTTATCTAATTAAATCGCAGCTTTTGCTGTTAAATAATCTCACTAGGACATGACGTGATTTTAATCTGTGCGCTGAATGTTTACATAATGACATTCGAACGTCAGATGGTATTGGTTTTTTGTATCGGAGCATTTTTACGAGTACGAGTACATGAGCGTGGTATCAGACCCGATTCCGATATCAGTATCGGTGCATCCCTAAATAAAACTATTGCTCCTGTTTATAATCAACAAAGCTGTGAATGCTGCAAGTGCACAATTTTGGAGCGATCTAGTTTCCTAGTTTCACCTTTGACAAGAAAGGCAGAAACAGCAAAAATGCTTCGTGTAAAATGCAACCAGAATGCAACTCATGCTGCGGCGTGAAGAGAAACGCTTAAACACCTGTTACACCTCTCATCTTCATCTCTCTAGAGCTCCATCTGACACATACAGGTATTTTCTCTGCCTTGTGAAACACAATTTTATTAAGTAATAATATACATGAATAATAATAATAGTCTAGTTATATAAATACTATAATATTAATAATTAAATAACCAAGGTTCTCTTTTAGGATTTCGTCTGCTAACATTTTCAATTCATTTTGTCAACATTAAATGGCCCTTTTGATTCATTACGTGTGTGGCTTCAAGCCTCTGAGAGGTATTTACTGAAAATAATAATAAACATAAAATACTCATTAATAGGGGATTAGAGTGTCCATGGGGAATTATTGTTCAAATTATAGGGAATCTGGTGTCCTTGCAGTGAAGTGAAGGGTAGTGTCCACAGGAATGATCCAGGACATGGACGGGTTCAGGTGGCAAGAGTCCAAATAGAATTAAATTCCAGATGCAGTTTATGGTGCAACCAAAATACCAATAACCAGGGGAAAAAAGGCTGAAATACACTGGGGACTTTTATTTTAAAATGTTTGTGCTTCACTGCTTCCAGCTGCTCATTTAAACAGATAAGGGAAATAAAATATGCACTCCTACAATAATCTACAATGTATTACAAATTAAACAATTAAAAGTAAACTGTCATATTTCATCAATATATCATCATCATCAAGAGTTTATCATTAGCGATCGCTTGTCATACATTTCCGATATGGCCTAATGATTGCGAACTGCTCTGCAACAGCTGGAAACAGTCAAAAGCCCCCACGTGCTTAAAGAAAATACAACACGTTTTCACTTTGAAGGACGCAGCGCATGCATTTATTTAATTAAATCGTATTCTTTTGAAGTTTGATAATCACATTAAATCATATCATGATTCCTGTCTTTCCGACCCCAAATTTAAAACCTCTTTAAATTATAATTAAGACTTTCGTTGTATCATTTAAAGCTACACTACAACTAACTTTTGGCCCTCTAGCGGTTAAAAAATAAAACTGCATGCGTCTTGCGGAAGGACATTGTTTTGGTTGCGGTTTGGCTCGTTTCATCAGCGCGGATGAATGTGGTTCGAGGCACTGGTATACACAAGGATACAGGACATCTTAGAGCGAATGGAAAAATAAATAACGAAAGAAAGGAAAAGACAGATATCTGAAAACATGTCATCTGAGCAGATAATGCCATATCTTATGCTGTTGTTTTGACTTATTGGAAACATTGATGTTTTGAAATAAATGACGTTACAAAAGTTACGCAACGTTCATTAACATTAGACATAACAATTGCTTGTCCGATAAGGTCAAACGATGTAAAGTTTTTATATCTGCAGGATATTCTGGCCAAACAGACCACGGTAGTAACTAATTTATAGATTGCCATTGTTACCAACCAGTGGTCAACATTGTTTTAAGACTCGCATGTCCTTAGCAATCCTAGAACTATTGGATTTATTTATATAAATAATTGCCATTATAAAGAAAAATACACGTGTGCAAAAAAGTGAAAAGTTCTGCACCGATTACAGTATAATTTTTGTATTTCACTACACTACACAGATTACACTACTATACATAAACCATAGCAATAAAATATCTTACCTGTTGAATAAGAAAAAAGCCATCTCTGGGTCGCTTTTAAATCCTTTCAGATCTCAGAATTGTCGCCACCTCTGAAAAGCCAAGCCGATGTTGATTTGGGTTTTATTACGAACTCTGTCACTTTCCCTTTTTGCTTGTAGACTCTGTTCGGGGTTTCTTTGTTTTTACAAAGTGATTCCCTGGAGGTTTGCCATTTTAAATGATCCATGGTCAATTTTTCTCGTTCGTTGTGACAACAAACTATCAGCTTCAGCTACTCCCACATGTGCGCTACAGAAGCCAGATCTTATTTTCTCTGTGTATGGAACGGGCGAATGACGTATGCATGCAATGTACCTGCAAAATCCGTCCTGACAGTTCTAAAATATTTATAATATAATATCATTATTATAGATTTATTAAAGTGTATTTGGGTAAATACATGGTTTGGAATATAACATATATAACAATATATACATAATTTTTTTTTACCTTAAATTTTGGAAAACTGAATTATAGACATTTTAAGACTTTAAGGATCTGCGGGAACCCTGTAATAAATGGTACCTTAACATTAGGGATGCACCGATCCGATACCTGGATCGGTATCAGCTCTGATACTGAAGCTTTTAGACGGATAGTGTATCAGTCTGACGAACCCGATCCAAATCCGATACTGTTTGTTAGTCATGTTCGTTACTGTCAAGCTCCGAAAATGACATAAAAGAACCATAAAAACACCATTTAAACAGTTCATATGACTCGTGTATTTTATTCAAAGCCACTTGAAGACGTGCGATAGCTCTGTGAATCACAAAAGGCTGTGTTTAATAAGTAAATATATAGTAGCCTGCGCATTAGTGAATGGCACTGCTCTATTGACACAAACTCTCACACAGGCTGATGATGCACTCGCGGTTATTTTTAGCCTTCACAGCGGTGCGCAATATTTGAGCGCTACTCAAGAAAAGCATCTCAGATGTAGATGCTCAATAGTTCGGTTCACTTATAATATGCACCAGAGGTGCATTTTATCCAGAATTTGAATAAGAAGCGAATTAAACTACTGTGAACTTGCCTACAAACGAACACATACAGGACTTCCTGGAGAGTTTAGAATGTCAAAATAAAAGCATGAGGGTTTAAAAAGTGCACGATTTAAATATATTACTGTTATTAAACAGTAAATAATAATAAAATTAAAAAAGTCAATAATAATAACAATTTATTATTATTATTATTATTGTCATCATCAGTATTTGTTTACAATTTATAACAATATTTAAGTCGAATGTGTTCCAAAAAATAACTGTGTGAATGAAAAGTGGACTGATGTCTTACAACTAAATTGAACAAAAATGTCCAGATGCAAGTTGAAACATTTCTGGGGAAAAAAAAAAACAAAAAAGGCAAAAATAAAACACTGGTTTCTTTTCTACTGAGGACTTGAAGACTGGAATTACTGTTAATTTTGCTGCTACATTATCCAGTATACTAGTTAATAATAAAATGTTTCTTAATAAGCTATACATTTATATTGAAATAATGTATAGTTGGAGGTTTGTGTTTCTTTACATATTAAAGAGTACTCCCAATTAGTTCCACACAATAATGTAAAGATATTCTAAACTGATTATGCAAAAAAACTGGTATCGGCTCGGGATCGGTATCTGCCGATACTGAGATTTCCGATATCGGAATCGGAAGAGAAAAAGTTGTATCGGTGCATCCCTACTTAACATTACCTTAAAAAGTTTTGTATTTGTTTCATATCTTTATTTAGTATATAGTAAAGACCACTTATTTGGAGGGCTTCATCAAAAGTACTAAAAGAACTCTGGAATCATTAAGGAATCTAAATCTTTAAATTAAATATCGGAACCAGAATCATTTAATTCTTTCTGATTCCCAGATAAATGTCTCCAAAACAGGAATCAATAAAAGGCACTCTTCTACCTGCCTTACAGATAAAAGAACCTCTGTTTATACAGACCAGAGCTGAAAAACACATTTCCAACAGAGTGTTCCATTGATCACTTTGTTAAAAATTCTTCTTGAATTGCAATGGACCATATCTGCGGCATCAGGCCCCTTTGACAAAATTCATTACATCCATTCATATACAATTAGTAGTCTAGATGGTGAATGGGAATCAATAAAAACTCTATCCGCTCTAACAACTTTTGACAGTTTTCTGGAAGAAAGACCCTCTTGTGCTCGTCATTTGAGCAACTACAACACTTCTTAAGCCAAAAGACTAGTCACCCCTCCAGTTTTGATATGTCAATGTGATACACTGAAAAAGATCTAGGTAGATTACTTCTTTCTAGCAACTGGGATACGCAAAGAATAACATTTTTAAAATAACTTGTTCTGGGTCTTTTACACAGACTCTTCAAGACCAAGATTTGAAAGTTGAGGAACAAAAGGTGCCGAGCCCATGAGTTCATGCAGCAGTCTGTGGCCTTTAGCTAGATGCCAAAGTTGTTTGAAAGGTTGACCTTTGTTTCACGAACAGCAATGAAGTCGACAGTGAGAAGACTTTGATAAGAAGTTCACTCTAGAGAGTGTTTCTGTTTAAAAAGGCTGAGCAACAACTCCTCTTTCAGTCTCTCTCTCTTTTTCTTTCTCTCGTTTTCAGGTAAAGATTTGCAGTATCACTCTGAGCTCTCTTTTGAAGACTGCTCCTGAATAGAATAATTCTGGAATTGTGTACACAGAAAGTCAGCTATGAATTCATATATTCTGTATCCACTTTTTTCCTGAACGCGGAAATGTTCCACATTTCCAGTCTTCAGTGTTTTCACTCGCATCAGCGTATATTCCCATCGAAATACGATGTTTAAAGTATTACATTTGTAAAAATAAAAAAAATAAAAAAACATTTGGCTCTATAGTGTCGATACTTAAGAGTAATATTTTTAATTATTATTATTTTAACAGTGCCTAACCTGTGGGTAGATGACATGAAGGGATGGTCCAAAGTTAGTTACGCTGATATCATGAACTACTTTGAGTTATTATGACAGCCAAATTCATTTTTACTCCAACTAACATGGTTGTAAAATGGTTGTTCTCTGTCTGGATCGTTCCATTCGGTAGTTTTTACATTGCTTCTCGAGACCAGAAACTGAAAACGGGCAAATACAATCATCATGGCACTGCCCAGTGGTTGCTCAGGAAAAAAAACTCTTACTAAACAATTTAGGTCCAAAATGTCTACAAATCAAAGCACAGAATTAAGAACTCAGACATAACGCCAACAGCCAGACTAAACAGGTGTTCTGCTATTGAAGATATTATCAG
This sequence comes from Myxocyprinus asiaticus, assembly GCF_019703515.2. Classification (NCBI taxonomy): domain Eukaryota; kingdom Metazoa; phylum Chordata; class Actinopteri; order Cypriniformes; family Catostomidae; genus Myxocyprinus; species Myxocyprinus asiaticus. The sequence continues at coordinate 34,817,693 of NC_059354.1, forward strand.
GTTTTTGAATCAGGTGCATTTTGGTGTTTTAAAACTTTATTTTGTGAAAAATTTAGTGTGTGCAATGATTTGTACAATGCCTGCATGACATTCTTAAAATGTTTGCCAATTAATATTAGGGATGCCCCGATCGATTGGCCACTGATTGGTCGATTGTGCCAAGATTCAGTGCCATTATTTTTTATTAGCAATAAACTCAAAATCACACACTGCTATTCTAACGAATGAGCACTTGTTAAGCCCTTGAAGCATGACATTGCAGCCACTGAAGGGTGAATTTTTGGCAATTCTAAGAACTTGCATGCATGAATATGCCCGTTTGTTTTAAAAATGTGTATGAATTACATTTTCAAGAGTCATTACGTTAGTAATTCTGACTGGCAGCACAATTAGAGACGGAAAGGACAAAGATACTGCAAACGTTTGAATGAACAAATTAAACAACAAATAAAGATGCAAATACATGCCCGCTCTAAGTCTCTCATCATTCACTCATTCCAGTGCTATTCTGCGAGAACCCAAATTTAAATCAGAGATATATATGTCACAATAACACGAATAACAGCAATAACAGTTTAACCTTCAATAACAGCACAGCATCTTCCTGCAGTTGCCTAATAATTACTGATTTGTGTTACAACTAAACGCCAAAGAAGGTAGACAAATCATAGATACTAATGATTTCTCACTGGAGTAGTTTAAGAGCTTGTAGTGTAGTGTATCTCCCTAAAGCCCCATTCACACCGCCAGCGACATCGCGCAAGACAGCAACACGATCCTGTGCATTTTCAATGAGAGCACAGCGACTTCTGCGACACGAGTTGCCGCGGCCATTGGCGACAGAGATCGGCATGGAGAGCGACAAGTTGAGAAAATGTAAAATTTATGCAAATGATGAGCAACATTCACAAGCGACTGTCAATGAGAGCGAAGACAGCAGAGCTCACGTCATCTGTCTCCTGGCAGACTGGGGACGAGTGCATGCAAGACAGAGAAGTTGTTTTGGCATTGTGAGGGATTTTTTTTCTATTCTATATAATTTGCCTGTAACCACATGCATGGATATATTTAAACATTGATGCGTGGAAAAGCGTGTCAGAAACGGTCTGCATTCCGAGTGAGTTTGATTCATTCATTCATTCATCATAGATTGATTTGTCTTATTAATTATTTAATACACTGAACACTGCTGCACATTTTATAAAACTCTCTACACTGCAGAATGTACAATTTTAGAGACAAGAGAACTGATTCCTTGTCAAACTGTAATGATATCTTAATTTAACCAGTATTAGGTCTCATCCGTGATCAAATTTTTAAATGTTATTGCCAGATGTGCAGTCCTCCGATAACGTTACAGCGACAAACAGTAGGAATGCCCACTAGCGACACAGATCACAGAGTCTAGCGACACCAAGCCACAAAGTCACTGGCAGTGTGATCGTAGCTTTATTTTTTTAACGTATAACTGCTGTGTGATGCTCTTCTGGTGTTTACTGCTTGCCAGTATGTCACAATGATGTTTGATAGTGACAGCAGATCTATTCATTACTGTTTTCAATTTAAATAACTGTTAGCATGACACAGTTACTATAAATTGAATGTTATTTTACAGTGTGTAGCTTAAACAAATAACTGGAGCGTGTTACTTGTAAAAGTGTGGCAGGGGGCACTTTAAAAATTAAATATTGGTGATCGGATCGGTATCGGCCATTCACAGTGTTCAAATGTCGTTGATCTTATCGGCCTCAAATGTCCCAATCATTGCGCTACTAATAAGAATTTGACTGACATTGGTTAATGACATCATAACAATATCTGCAAATATCTGCACAATCGCAGTTGGTCTTCTTTCTGCATTTATTGGCATACTGAACTGTGATTGCCATTTTCTTTCTTACACCTATGCTGGCTATACTGCAAAGGTTGATTCTTGAGCACATCCAACAAAAAAAGGATGCAGGCAGAGTGTCAAGACAATGAGTGTTAACATGCACAATATTACAGATTATGCTTAATGACCTGACAACGTGTAAGGTCATGTAAACACCTCAAACGGTATTCTAGTATCAGGTAAAGGTCATAAGCAAAACCTGATCAGCACACCTAGAGTTTTTCTCATTACCCCAATTTCAATCTGCATGTAAACACTTTACCAGCTTTCTGGTGGCTTTTCCAACGTGTGCATAACTGTTTAAGTTTTGACATCAAAACCATAGAAAAACCTGAAAATGTGAAAATCTCATGTAAACGTGTTTTTCGTGCACTGACACATTTCATAATGAGCTGATTTTTGATAGTTCTTGCCGTTTTCTTGTACACGTCAATGCACTTCATGGCATTTCATTTACACAGAACCAAAGCCTAAGCTAAAACATAAACACTATTCTTTTGCTGCTGGTATTTTCTTCATTTCATAAAATGTAAATATAGCTTTTTCTTTTTTTATACTTTTATACTTATACTATGAAAATGCATTACGGACGTGACCGTTATGCTTCATATCAAATCGTACGTACAGTTGTGCTCAAAAGTTTGCATACCCTGGCAGAAATTGTGAAATTTTGGCATTGACTTTGAAAATATGATTGATCATGCAAAAAAAAGTATTTTAAGGATAGTGATCATATGAAGCCATTTATTATCACATAGTTGTTTGGCTCCTTTTTAAATCATAGTGGAAACAGAAATCTCCCAAATGGCCCTGATCAAAAGTTTACATACCCTTGAATGTTTGGCCTTGTTACAGACACACAAGGTGACACACACAGGTTTAAATGGCAATTAAAGTCTGTGTATAAATAGTCAATGAGTTTGTTAGCTCTCACGTGGATGCACTGAGCAGGCTAGATACTGAGCCATGGGGAGCAGAAAAGAACTGTCAAAAGACCTGCGTAACAAGGTAATGGAACTTTATAAAGATGGAAAAGGATATAAAAAGATATCCAAAGCCTTGAGAATGCCAGTCAGTACTGTTCAATCACTTATTAAGAAGTGGAAAATTCGGGGATCTCTTGATACCAAGCCACAGTCAGATAGACCAAGAAAGATTTCAGCTACAACTGCCAAAAGAATTGTTTGGGATACAAGGAAAAACCCACAGGTAACCTCAGGAGAAATACAGGCTGCTCTGGAAAAAGACGGTGTGGTTGTTTCAAGGAGCACAATATGACGATACTTGAACAAAAAATTGAGTTGCCAGAAAGAAGCTTTTACTGCGCCAATGCCACAAAAAAGCCTGGTTACAATATGCCCGACAACACCTTGACACGCCTTTGGAGTGACGAGACCAAAATAGAGCTTTATGGTCACAACCATAAGCGCTATGTTTGGAGAGGGGTCAACAAGGCATATAGTGAAAAGAATACCATCCCCACTGTGAAACGTGGTGGCTCACTGATGTTTTGGGAGTGTGTGAGCTCTAAAGGCACGGGGAATCTTGTGAAAATTGATGGCAAGATGAATGCAGCATGTTATCAGAAAATACTGGCTGCGCATGGGACGCTCTTGGACTTTCCAGCATGACAATTACCCAAAGCACAGTTGACCCTCCAGTGGTTACAGCAGAAAAATGTGAAGGTTCTAGAGTGGCCATCACAGTCTCCTGACCTTAATATCATCAAGCCACTCTGGGGAGATCTCAAACATGCAGTTTATGCAAGACGACCAAAGACTTTGCATGACCTGGAGGCATTTTGCCAAGACGAATGGGCAGCTATACCACCTGCAAGAATTTGGGGCCTCATAGACAACTATTACAAAAGACTGCACGCTGTCATTGATGCTAAAGGGGCAATACACAGTATTAAGAACTAAGGGTATGAAGACTTTTGATCAGGGGTCTTTTCATTTTTTTCCTTTGTTGCCATGTTTTGTTTTATGATTGTGCCATTCTGTTATAACCTACAGTTGAATATGAATTTCATAATAAATAAAAGAAATGTGTTTTGCCTGTTCACTCATGTTTTCTTTAAAAATGTTACATATATTACCATTTGTCCAAGGGTATGCAAACTTTTGAGCAAAACTGTATATATATATATATATATATATATATATATATATATATATATATATATATATACATATACATATATATACACACACACACACACACACACACACACACAATGGTGTGAAAAAGTGTTTGCCCCTTCCTGATTTCTTATTTTTTTGCATGTTTGTCACACTTAAATGTTTCAGATCATCAAGCAAGTTTAAATATTAGTCAAAGATAACACAAGTAAACACAAAATGCAGTTTTTAAACAAAGGTTGTTATTATTAAGGGAAAACAAAATCCAAACCTACATGGCCCTGTGTGAAAAAGTGATTGCCCCCTAAACCTAATAACTGGTTGGGCCACCCTTAGCAGCAACAACTGCAATCAAGCGTTTGCGATAACTTGCAATGAGTCTTTTACAGCGCTGTGGAGGAATTCTGGCCCACTCATCTTTGCAGAATTGTTGTAATTCAGCCACATTGGAGGGTTTTCGAGCATGAACTGCCTTTTTAAGGTCATGCCACAGCATCTCAATAGGATTCAGGTCAGGACTTTGACTAGGCCACTCCAAAGTCTTCATTTTGTTTTTCTTCAGCCATTCAGAGGTGGACTTGCTGGTTTTTTTTTGTATCATTGTCCTGCTGCAGAACCCAAGTTTGCTTCAGCTTGAGGTCACGAACAGATGGCCAGACATTCTCCTTCAGGATTTTTTGGTAGACAGCAGAATTCATGGTTCCATTTATCACAGCAAGTCTTCCAGGTCCTGAAGCAGCAAAACAGCCCCAGACCATCACACTACCACCACCATATTTTACTGTTGGTATGATGTTCTTTTTCTGAAATGCGGTGTTACTTTCACGCCAGATGTAATGGGACACACACCTTCCAAAAAGTTCAACTTTTGTCTCGTCAGTCCACAGAGTATTTTCCCAAAAGTCTTGGGGATCATCAAGATGTTTTCTGGCAAAAATGAGACGAGCCTTAATGTTCTTTTTGCTCAGCAGTGGTTTTCGTCTTGGAACTCTGCCATACAGGCCATTTTTGCCCAGTCTCTTTCTTATGGTGGAGTCATGAACACTGACCTTAACTGAGGCAAGTGAGGCCTGCAGTTCTTTGGATGTTGTTGTGGGGTCTTTTGTGACCTCTTGGATGAGTCGTCGCTGTGCTCTTGGGGTAATTTTGGTCGGCCGGCCACTCCTGGGAAGGTTCACCACTGTTCCATGTTTTCATTTCATATCCATTTGTGGATAATGGCTCTCACTGTGGTTCTCTGGAGTCCCAAAGCTTTAGAAATGGCTTTATAACCTTTTCCAGACTGACAGATCTCAATTACTTTCTTTCTCATTTGTTCCTGAATTTCTTTGGATCTCGGCATGATGTCTAGCTTTTGAAGATCTTTTGGTCTACTTCACTTTGTCAGGCAGGTCCTATTTAAGTGATTTCTTGATTAAGAACAGGTGTGGCAGTAATCAGGCCTGGGTGTGGCTAAAGAAATTGAACTCAGGTGTGATAAACCACAGTTATGTTTTAACAGGTGGGGCAAACACTTTTTCACACAGGGCCATGTAGGTTTGGATTTTGTTTTCCCTTAATAATAACAACCTTCATTTAAAAACTGCATTTTGTGTTTACTTGTGTTATCTTTGACTAATATTTAAACTTGTGTGATGATCTGAAATATTTAAGTGTGACAAACATGCAAAAAAATAAGAAATCAGGAAGGGGGCAAACACTTTTTCACACCACTGTGTGTATATATATATATATATATATATATATATATATATATATATATATATTTATTTATTTATTTATTTTTTTTGTGATGTGAGAAAATAAAATCTTAGTCTTTCTTTACTGTGACTAGATGGCCCAGACACAAAGACTACAAGAGTGTAAATGAAATCCCAGATGCAGTTTATTGTGCTACTCCAATCCCAATCTATAATAATCAGGAAGATAAAACACTGGTACATATCACGGGACTTTTAATTATAAAGAAGCCCCAAATACACATGGGACTACTATTCTGAAATGTCTGCGTGAGTGTGAGCTCACTGACGGCTGATTTGTTGAGAAAGTGACTCGAATTCAAACTGCTTACCTGAGCTCCTGAGTTGAAACAAGCTCTTGTCAGGTGATTCAATATAAAGACCCGGTTCAAGAATCGGACATCATGGCTCACGCTGTGATTGTTGTTGTATGCAACCAGCGAGCTCATATCATCGACAGAAAGGGTAAAAAGTGGCGCATGACACACTAGCGCTCTATACGTGTATTCAATAACTCACAAGATGATATCTGAAGGAATCACATATGTAAGAACACATCTCGATTGTCGCCTATCGCCAATTTTTGTTATAATCATTTATTTTTGCCCGCATTTGTGACCATTTTAGTTGCAGTCTGAAGCCCTGGTAAATAAAGTTTCCAATTTAAATATCAGTTAAATAAAAAATAATATGATGTAAGATCATTGGTAAGGTCACGCGTCACGTGGAGGAGTCAGGAAGCGCGTCATTGTTTACAAGAGAAACTTGTGCCGTTCACAAACCAAAACAGTCCAAAACAATTTCAAAACAATATAAAATAAAATAAAAAATAATTTTCAAATAATAAAAAAAAAAAAAAAAAAAAGTAAACAATGACGCGCTTCCTGACTCCTCCTTCCATGTGACGCATGAACTTACCAACGAGTTTACGTCATTCCTCTCATGAGCGCACATCACAGAGATGTATGGAAGTGAATATTTGTAGTTAAAAAGTATATAAGTATTGTTTTGTTTCTAAAAATAATCAATCGTTTGGGTTCAGAAGACCTTTATTTGTCGACTGGAGTCGTGTGGATTATTTTGATGCACCCTAAATATGCATTTTGGACCGTCAAAAAATGGAGGACATTCACTTGCATTGTTTAGAGGAGGCGGCCTGAAATGAAATCTTAAGAGTCTTAAATTCTGTTTTGATGAAGAAAGAAATTCAGATACATCTTGGATGGCCTGAGGTTGAGTAAATAATCAGCTAATTTTCATTTTTGGGTGAACTATTCCTTTAATGATGGTTACCCAGTTTGTAAATTTTTATGAAAAAAAAGTGAACACTCTAAACCTGAAATACAATCTGTAGTACAACATTCTACAGAATTTGCGAAGATTAATGTAGGTGAAAATATGATAGGTACAGGCTAATTAATAATAGACCCCCTTAAATAAGAAACACAATGAGTTACAGTACATTTTACCAGTTTTGTAATGACTCAATATAGCTTTTTTTGGTAGACTAGCTCGCCACAGCGCTTGCAACCTTACGACAGGCCAACTGTTTGTTCATACATTTATTTTCTTAACCATAAAAGGGCAAGAACATAACGATACAGAAAATTTATTTATTGCTATTTTTTAAAACATTAGGTTCCAAATAATATATTTCATGTTTTTCTCCCTAATAAAGCTTTTATTTTAAATTTTACAGCTTGTAGAAATCATAATCGAAAAGATAACATCCCTTTTACTTTCAATTTTTACTTTTAATTGTCCTTGAGAGGTATTTCAGATGGTAGACAGCAGCCAATAACACAAGAACAATAAACATCGAACAAAACAAAAATGATCTTATGAGCTATTTATGAAAATAGACCTAACTGCTGCAATAAAATCAATAAAATTGGCTATCATGCATATCTCATACAGGGAGCAGGGAGATCCTTGCCATCCACTCAGATGATGAAATTAAACGTCATTTAGTTGTACATTATGCAATTTATTTGTTTACAAGAGGATGAAAGAGTGGGCTTCTCGAGAAAAAAGACACAGTTTTAAACTTGAAGACGCTGTACATTAAACATCACATTGCAATGACACTTCGTCTTTAAGGGATTGTCCCAAGATGTGTGTGAATGCGAGCACAGATTATGGGAAAGCTCTTGCAGTGTGAATGAACAAATTTTGCAGTCCCAGAACAGTTGACAAAACGACTTTTCCCCGGATTAATCCCGAGATCTTTTTGTGAAAGGGGCTTAGCATTTGTAATCTATGACTCTGAGGAGTTTGTATTACTTTATAAATGACATGTATCAGCCTGATCTTCCAGTGAATTCAGAAAGGTTGACTTTTCTTGAGCTAAACTCAGCCTGTGCTTAGTAAAACGCTACGCTCTGCCCCCAGTGGCCGAAATGGCAAGTGTTTATGAACGTATGGGCTAGGGGTGTGATGATACACTTAGCTCACGAGACGAGCCGATAAACGATAGTGGGTTCACGAGAACGAGACGAAACGATATTTTAACACTATATACACTACCGGTCAAATGTTTTGAAACACTCATTCTTTATTATAATTTTTTTTCTTCACATTTTAGAATAATAATAAAGTCATCAAAACTATGGAATAACATAAATGGAACTATGGGAATTATGTTGTGACTAAACAAAATCCAAAATAAATTTATATTTTAGCATTTTCAAAGTAGTCACCCTTTGCCTAGAATTTGCAGACATGTGCTCTTGACATTTTCTCAACCAACTTCTTGAGGTATCACCCTGGGATGCTTTTTAAACAGTATTCCCATCTATGTTGGGCATTTATTGGCTGCTTTTCTTTATTATTTGGTCCAAGTCAATTTCAAAAACTTTTTTTTTTTTTAAATAAATTGTAGTTTTGTAATGAAATCAATTAATATGGTGGCACAAATATATTTTTATCTACACAAGTAATTTCAAACATTTAAGCATAAGCCTTCAGATCAAAATATTTTTAAGATCATGAGAAACTTTTCAGTCAAGTGTTTCAAAACTTTTGACCGGTAGTGTATATGACTGGAAAAATAGTCTTTTATTCGACTGAAAGTCACAAAATGCAAAACAATGCAGGTGCATTTTGAAATGTTTTAACTAATCATCTTGTAATGAATGTAACTTCAGTTCTACTTTCTGAGTATGAATTATCATATGCAGTAAAAGACAGAACAATATGCAAGCACTGTAAAAGGTTTTGCCACAAACTCAACTGACTGGCTTCTCTCCTGTATGATTTCACATGAGTCTCTTCAGATCTGGTTGATTTTAGTTGAGAGCTGCGGTGGTTCTGTAGGTGTCTTTGCATAGTGCTTGTGTTAGCCGCAGTGTACGGCACCATTTTCTTACAGTGCTTACATAGTGGCTGTCTCGTTTTGGAAGGCTGCGTCCTCCTGAGGTCGCATTTGTCAGCCGCATACGTCATCGAGGCTGTCTCGATTCATTTTTTAAATTTTTTTATTGGGAATGCAAAAAAGGTTAACAACTGTATAAATGTAAGTGCATATACATAAAAGGCATTGACAATAGATAAAAAAAACAACAGCCTCGATGACGTAAGCGGTCGATAAATGCGACCTCCGGAGGACGCAGCCTTCCAAACGAGACACAGCCTTTGTTCGTGTCTTGTCTGTCACTCTGTCGCCGTTTATTGTTTCCACCGGGTACCTAAAATGCTACCACACAAACGATTTAAAAGTGGCGGGGGCATCTTCTGTGCTAATTTCACCCTCACACCCCGTCATGCTGATATCGTGAGACAGCTTTTCACCTCAACGAGAAATACAGTCACATTTTAATATCGCGAGATCTCGTGGCATGAGATCTCGTCACATCCCTAGTAAGGGCACATGTTAGCTAAGGTTTCCAGGTGAAATGGTGAAAGGATACCAACTTCCTGTGTGATCATGCTGCATGAATATGATATCTGAATCCAAGACTTAAGCCCAAAATATGCTTCAGTTTTGATACTAATGCTTGGCGTCTGCGTACAGTCGAACACTTCATATGACTGTGCGAGCATACAAAGGTGGTTGGCACATGCGTGCTACAACTGCTATGAGATACAGGACTATTCCTCTTCAGGAGTTTAGACTCAAAGATGTCTCCATATTCCTTCAGACTCGAGTTATACAAATGCTTGTATCTCAAGAACCTCCTCACACACACGCTCTTGATGTGCACATCCACTGTTTTTGTTTCTGCCTTCGTCTCCTGAAATCTCCTGACCTTGTGGACCCACTAATTAGGGCAAATAATTCCAGTCACAGGCACATACTTAAGGCCCAGGTATACTTTGTTTTTGCTTGTTCCGGATCGTCTTGCATCTAGTAGACCCCGTTGCCTTTGGTAGTACACTCTTCTAACCATGAGCAAACACTAACGCGTTTGACGCATGCCCACTACAACTTCTTTGTGAAACTCTTTTAGTTGAGTCAATGGCTGGCGCATGCGGCGACGATGCGCACAGATGATGACCGTGTCCGTGAGTCAAAAAAATCTGGATGGCGCGCTGGACTGGATTATGACCAAATTTACGTCACGCATACTGTGCGTGGAGCGATCCACAACGCAGACGTGCACAGTATACTTTGGTCTTTAGTATGCATGGTTAAAAATAAATCGGGCTACACACATTCAGTGCTTGTGTACAGTGCTGATGATGAAATTTGCATCATGTGTCCTTTACGCAGACACCTAGCGTTCACGTCTGACTGATTGACTGTACAATTCTGAATAAAACTCAAGCTCAAGCTCAGATCCCACATGGGTTACACACAGACGAATAAATCAAGATTCTTCAGGGGTCAATGCAGTCCATTAACATGTAGCATAGAAGCTGGTGACTTATCAATATGAGCCACTTGAAGAAGTGCCTTCCCTTCACATAAAGGCTGTTTTGTCTGAGCAAAGACTGGTCCCCTGGCTAATCGGACAAATGCAGCAACAGAGAAAAAGAGAAAGAGACAAAGAGAGCATGAAAATGAGACAAATAAGAACAGGAATAAGAGGACGACAAAAGAGGTTCCTAACTTCAGCAAGGAGAGATCGAATGTAAGCTTATCACTGACTGCACCAACAAATGAACTTTGTGACTGAGCTTTTTCTTTCATCTGATGTCACCAAAGCTGGGCAAAAGGAAGGACTTCCAGTAATCTTTATTAACTTCATAAATAATTAACTCTGTGAGGCCTAAAGATGAAATCTGTAACCCTGCCCCACAGCAATAAAGCAGCATCACACTGCTCTCCAGACAGAGAGAGAGAGAGAGAGAGAGAGAGAGAGAGAGAGAGAGAGAGAGAGAAAGAGGGAGAGAGACTACAAAGTGTGTAGCGGAGCAGAGATACTGTATTCGAGTGTGAAGCCACACATACATCACAGCCCACCTAAAACATTAGCCCTGAACCCTTGGATTACTCCTAATACCCTAAGGCAGCATTTCTTCACCTTGCCGCGAGCTAAATATTGAGGGGGGAGATGTAGTTCAAGTAAATGATACAGCAAATGATACGCTGAGGGATATACTTCTCATCTCCTGGCTTCACAATCTAGAATGGTGTAACTCTCTAACTGAGGGGGGAGGTACAGTTAAAGTCAGAAGTTTATATACACATTAGCCAAATACATTTAAACTCAGTTTTTCACAATTCCTGACATTTAATCATAGAAAACATTCCCTGTCTTAGGTCTGTTAGGATCACTACTTTATTTTAGGAATGTGAAATGTCGGGGCCTGGGTAGCTCAGCGAGTATTGACACTGACTACCACCCCTGGAGTCATGAGTTCAAATCCAGGGTGTGCTGAGTGACTCCAGCCAGGTCTCCTAAGCAACCAAATTGGCCCGGTTGCTAGGGAGGGTAGAGTCACATGGGGTAACCTCCTTGTGGTCATGATTATGTGGTTCTCGCTCTCAATGAGGTGTGGTAAGTTGTGCGTGGATCGTGGAGGGTAGCATGAGCCTCCACATGCTGCGAGTCTCCGCGGTGTCATGCACAACGAGCCACGTAATAAGATGCAGGGATAAACTGTCTCAGAAGCGGAGGCAGCTGAGACTTGTCCTCCGCCACCCGGATTGAGGCGAGTAGTCGTGCCACATCGAGGACATAGTAAGTAGTGGGAATTGGGCATTCCAAAATTAGGGAGAAAAAGAGATAAAATAAAAACAATTAAATAATAATAATAAAAAAAAAAGAACGTGAAATGTCAGAATAATAGTAGAGAGAATTATTTATTTCAACTTATTTTATTCATCACATTCCCAGTGGGTCAGAAGTTTTCATACACTTTGTTATTATTTGGTAGCATTGCCTTTAAATTGTTTAACTTGGGTCAAACGTTTTGGGTAGCCTTCCACAAGCTTCTGGAATTTTGGCCCATTCCTCCAGACAGAACTGGTGTAACTGAGTCAGGTTTGTAGGCCTCCTTGATCGCATATGCTTTTTCTGTTTTGCCCACAAATTTTCTATCGGATTGAGGTCAGGGCTTTGTGATGTCCACTCCAATACCTTGACTTTGTTGTCCTTAATGCTTGGGGTCAGTGTCCATTTGGAAGATCCATTTGCGACCAATCTTTAACTTCCTGGCTGATGTCTGAGATGTTGCTTCAGTATATACAGTTGAAGTCAGAAGTTTACATACACTTAGGTTGAAGTCATTAAAACTCATTTTTTTAAGCACTCCACAGATTTAATATTAGCAAACTATAGTTTTGGCAAGTCTTTTAGGACATCTACTTTGTGCATCACACAAGTAATTTTTCCAACAATTGTTTACAGACAGATTGTTTCACTTTTAATTGACTACATCACAATTCCAGTTGGTCAGAAGATTACATACACTAAGTTAAATGTGCTTTTAAGCAGCTTGGAAAATTCCAGAAAATGATGTCAAGCCATTAGACAATTAGCTTCTGATAGGAGGTGCACTGAGGATGTATTTTAAGGCCTACCTTCAAACTCAGTGCCTCTTTGCTTGACATCATGGGAAAATCAAAAGAAATCAGTCAAGACCTCAGAAACAATGGTGGTCCTCCAAGTCTGGTTCATCCTTGGGTGCAATTTCCAAATGCCTGAAAGTACCACGTTCATCTGTACAAACAATAGTATTCAAGTATAAACACCATGGGACCACGCAGCCATCATACCGCTCAGGAAGGAGGCGCATTCTGTCTCCTAGAGATGAACGTTGTTTGGTGCGAAAAGTGCAAATCAATCCCAGAACAACAGCAAAGGACCTTGTGAAGATGCCTGAGGAAACAGGTAGACAAGTATCTATACCACAGTAAAACGAGTCCTATATCGACATAACCTGAAAAGGCTGCTCAGCAAGGAAGAAGCCACTGCTCCAAAAATGTCATAAAAAAGCCAGACTACAGTTTGCAAGTACACATGGGGACAAAGATCTTACTTTTTGGAAAAATGTCCTCAGGTCTAATGAAACAAAAATTCAACTGTTTGGCCATAATGACCATTGTTATGTTTGGAGGAATAAGGGTGAGGCTTGCAAGCCGAAGTACACCATCCCAGCTGTGAAGCATGTGGGTGGCAGCATCATGTTGTGGGGGTGCTTTGCTGCAGGAGGGACTGGTGCACTTCTCAAAATAGATGGCATCATGACGAAGGAAAATTATGTGGATATATTGAAGCAACATCTCAAGACATCAGCCAGGAAGTTAAATGGGTCTTCCAAATGGACAACGACCTCAAGCATACCTTCAAAGTTGTGGCAAAATGGCTTAAGGACAACAAAGTCAAGGTATTGGAGTGGCCATTACAAAGCCCTGACCTCAATCCGATAGAAAATTTGTGGGCAGAACTGAAAAAGCGTGTGCGAGCAAGGAGGCCTACAAACCTGACTCAGTTACACCAGTTCTGTCTGGAGGAATGGGCCAAAATTCCAGCAACTTACTGTGAGAAGCTTGTGGAAGGCTACCCAAAAAGTTTGACCCAAGTTAAACAATTTCAAGGCAATGCTACCAAATACTAACAAAGTGTATGTAAACTTCTGACCCACTGGGAATGTGATGAAAGAAATAAAAGCTGAAATAAATCATTCTCTCTACTATTCTGACATTTCAAATTCTTAAAATAGTGATCCTAACTGACCTAAGAAAGGGAATTGTTTCTACGATTAAATGTCAGGAATTGTGAAAAACTTAATTTAAATGTATTTGGCTAAGGTGTATGCAAACTTCTGACTTCAACTGTACACATAATTTTCCTTCCTCATGATGCCATCTATTTTGTGAAAAGCACCAGTCCCTCCTGCAGCAAAGCACCCCCACAACATGATGCTGCCACCCCTATGCTTCACAGCTGGGATGGTGTTCTTTGGCTTGCAAGCCTCACAACCAAACATAACAATGGTCATTATGGCCAAGCAGTTCAATTTTTGTTTCATCAGACCAGAGGACATTTCTCCAAAAAGAAAGATCTTTGTCCCCATGTACACTTGCAAACTGTAGTCTGGCTTTTTTTTATGGCAGTTTTGGAGTAGTGGCTTCTTCCTTGCTGAGCAACCTTGCAGGTTATGTCGATATAGGAACCGTTTTACTGTGGATATAGATACTTGTCTATCTGTTTCCTCCAACATCTTCACAAGGTCCTTTGCTGTTGTTCTGGGATTATTTTGCACTTTTCGCACCAAACTATGTTCATCTCTAGGAGATAGAATGCGCCTCCTTCCTGAGCGGTATGATGGCTGCGTGGTCCCATGGTGTTTATACTTGAATACTATTGTTTGTACAGATGAACGTGGTACTTTCAGGCATTTGGAAATTGCACCCAAGGATGAACCAGACTTGGAGGACCACCATTTTTTTTCCTGAGGTCTTGGCTGATTTCTTTTGATTTTCCCATGATGTCAAACAAAGAGGCACTGAGTTTGAAGGTAGGCCTCTGAAATACATCCACAGGTACACCCCCAATTGACTCCAATTAGCCTATCAGAAGCTAATTGGCTAACTGCCTAAAGGCTTGACATCATCTTCTGGAATTTTCCAAGCTGTTTAAAGGCACAGTTAACTTAGTGTATGTAAACTTCTGACCAACTGGAATTGTCATATAGTCAATTAAAAGTGAAACAATCTGTCTGTAAAAAATTGCTGGAAAAATTACTTGTGTCATGCACAAAGTAGATGTCCTAAACGACTTGCCAAAACTATAGTTTGCTAATATGAAATCTGTGGAGTGCTTAAAAAATGAGTTTTATTGACTTCAGCCTAAGTGTATGTAAACTTCTGACTTCAACTGTATGCACAGTGCAGAGACCCAGAGGGCTAATCCACACTTTATGCATGTTTACCAATGTAGATCCATGGATTTAGCCAAAGCTTGGATAAAGGACAAGGGTCACCTGAGTGATCATTTTCATTGCTGCGATGAGCCGCAAGACACGATACACAATGCATTTTCAATTGAAAACTCTTCGAAACCTCGTTTGTATGGACTGGGCAACTCTACTGGGAATTCTCTGTGGCTTTTCTAAAAATGTTTTGTGTGCAGACAGAGCAGAACCCTGGCAGTGACTAACAATTAAGTCGCAGAAGTGCAAGTTAAGACAAGTGTAGATATAAAAGTTCAAAATAAGGTCTGGGAAGAAAGGAAGCATTGTAGTGGAGTGCCTGTGGTCCTTGTGCAGGGTCAAAGCAGAGGCTTACTTATTTCTCTTTAATCTCTGGTGGTTTGCTAAAGCTAAGATTAGCCCACAAATACAACAGATGGGTCACACCACGGCAAATCAGGACGGTCCCAACCACAGCCCTGACTTTTAATGAAACACCAAGGGACCCCTAGCCCAGTACTTGGCTTCCTACCACATATCAAAGAAAACTTCCCTTTGTTATCATGGGTACAGTGTCACAGTCTGGCAGATAGTTATGCAAAAGGATCCACTTAGAGCAGGGCCTACTGCAGACACAAGTCACAGACAAATGAAAGCAGCATCTTCTTTATTTAGAGGCTAAGATAGAAGACTGGGGCAGATAATTTTAGGAGATGAGCTTTTATGTTGTTCTTCTGAAGAAAACATCTGCCATAGATTGCAATTGACAGAGGTCTGGTTTCTAAACACCTTTTTCTCATTAATATGTTGCAGGCCTATATGAATGCACTGTCACTGAGACACAATGTATGGAGAAAACAGCTGATGTGCACTGCAGAAACACCAATCTACAGGGTTGGGAGGGTTACTTTTGAAATGTATTCCACTACAAATTACAGAATACATGATGTAAAATGTCATTTGTAACGTATTCCGTTAGATTACTCAAGGTCAGTAACGTATTCTAAATACTTTGGATTCCTCCTTCAGCACTGGTAGATTTTTTCACTTGTTTTGACTATAAAAACTCTACCAGTACAGTAAGACAAAATACACGTTAAAAATACATTCTCTGAAAAACCTAAATATCTTATGCATTGTTGTTTCTAAAACAAGATTAATCAAAATGATCTTGTATTAAGTATTTTTAGATATTTTTACAGGAAAACAATAAAAAAATTATCATCAAGAATATGATTTTTGCCCTAATATCAAAGGTCTTACTAGAAAAAAAGAAATTATGATCCAACGTGAATTTTCTTGATAAACAAATATGATTGTGCCAGGTAACGTGCATGTAAAATGGCTAGAAATAGCATTTTAGCTTAACCTAAAGCTGACAATTTTACACAAGGATTATTTCTATTTTTTCTGCTCCAAACTTACTTCATACTTACTTCTCTGTCTGCTCGTATGAATGTAACACATCATGAGAAAGTGTTTCTCCACTGTTCAAATGCACTTTGGATCGCATCATTTATATGTATAAATGTTTTCCATCTGAAAGGACTAAATATTAAGTGAAACAAATAACAATAAAATGCAAAGTAATCTCTTCAGTAATCAAAATACTTTTCGAATGTAACTGTATTCTAATTACCAAAGATTTAAATTGTAACTGTAGTGGAATACAGTTATAATTTATATTTTAAATACATAATCCCATTACATGTATTCCGTTATTCCCCAACCCTGCCAATCTAAACCCATCGACTCCCCAAACACGCATCTAGTCCTTTGGCTAAACAACAATAGATTCTTCCACAACACTTAATTTCCCCTTGTTTCAACATGCAATTCTCCTCTTGTGTCAGTTTCAAAGTCTACCAACCCCCATGTCAACAGATGATAAACGTCTTCTGTTATCAACATTTTTGTAAATGCTGAGTTGTGTAAAATAGGTGTTCATTTCAGTATTTTGAGTAAGTCTCATTTGCATCATTAATTTGCAGGCGTTTTATCGGCCATTGGTCAGCCTGCTCTTTTGATATCATTTTTGGAATATATGTATTATGGATAAGCACATCACCAGAATTAAATGAAGAATTAAAGACAAGGGTAGAGAACTGGAGAGAATCCAGAAGGGAACTACTGTGCTGTTGGCATGTTGAACTGTGCATTAACTCATATGTGTTCAACTGTGTGCTGATAACCACAGCATGTCTGTCAAAAACCTGGTGATCTTCAAACAAATATAAATATGCCTGTACTCACGTGTTCAAGAAAACAAATTACACTGATCTACGAGACCATTTCAGAAGGAAGATAAAAAAATAACACTGTTCTACAGAGATTTCTAATTTTTCAAAACTGACTAAATTCCTGACAATCTGCAGAATGGCAAGTGCTGCTTAAGCATTTACAGCTTGCTTTAATTAAAGCACTGGAGGCTAGGTCCTGAGTAAATTGTATTTTTGATTCTCTTAGTTAACATTTAATCAAATAATAACAGAAATGCGAAAACACAGCCAAAGCCTGGGCACTTCAACAAAAGCTGTATCAAATCTTACTCAAAATACTCTTATCCACAATCTTTGAGATTGTGAAAATGAACTCCAAACGTAAAGGAACCCATAAGGGCCGAGAGGATAATTAGCACTTCAGCACTTTGACAAG
Organism: Myxocyprinus asiaticus; assembly: GCF_019703515.2. Taxonomy (NCBI): domain Eukaryota; kingdom Metazoa; phylum Chordata; class Actinopteri; order Cypriniformes; family Catostomidae; genus Myxocyprinus; species Myxocyprinus asiaticus. Next base: position 34,835,422 of record NC_059354.1, read on the forward strand.
GTTCATAAAATATTTACAACACAAGACACACAGTATATTCAACACACATTACACATATACTGTAACCAACTTGAGTGATATAGACCATTTCAAGCATGTAAACAATAACGAAGTAATTAGAACGCAACTATTCATGTAGCACTTCCATTTAAATAAGACTCTGAGTTAACATACATGTATGCTCCTCAAATAACGTCAACCGTTTACCTGAAGTGACTTATCCAGACATGTTGTTGATACTGAGAGTCTACGCGAGAGAGGCTATGAAATTGTATCGTAGTTCAGATGCTCACAGTTATTTCCTCAGCAGAGAGCTCGGGAATACTGGATCGCTCCTTTTATAATCAATAAAGCCGTTCAATGAAGCTGTCTGCGTGACTGGCGGACAAAGGTTTTTTTTTTTTTTTTTTTTTTGTGTTCCTAATTTGTAAGTCGTTTAGGATAAATGCATCTGCTAAATGACTAAATGTAATAGTAAATAACTTGAGCAGCTTCATTCATTATAATGGGAGTGATCTATATTAACTTTTAGAGCTCTACCTCTCAAACTAATAATTATATTTGGCATTAGGGCTGAAACGATTAGTCCACGTTATCGACAACGTTGACAATAAAAACATTGTCTATAAAAATGTTCATTGTCGAATAGTCATTTGATCTCATTTAACGTAACATGAGATCACATTAAACCCTAATGATGATGAACGAGAGCAGCACTGCAGTTCACGCCTGACTGAGGAGAGGAAGAAAATAGCTCACAGACGCACTCAAAACTTTCCAACCAACTTCAGGTGATGTTGATCACAAAGTATGAGGGAATTGTAATGCAAAAATACAAAATAAGTAAATACAGAAGCACTCTCGTTGTGGAATAAATGAAGCTGAAGCTGCTGCTCCGCTGAAGCAAAACTTGCGTGTCGAGCGTCTTAAAAGGAAACACCCTGCGTTACATCTTAAATGCAGTTACATTTAATGCGTTATAGCTTTATTAAAGTTCAAATAATACGGAAGCAGATAATGTAAATAACTACAAACTCCAAAACTGGCATTTCTCTGTGCAGTCAGCGCCTCTTCTATGAGTTGTGCGAATGTCCTGATCTGAGGGGGGGAAGAGATTGAAACTGCACCCGTTTGAGTCACACACTGTCGCGGGGACACTCATCCCTCGAGCGCGCACGCTTAATGCAGCTAGATTATAATGTGATGGCTCGCAACTTATTGAATCATAATATACGTCATTGTGCATTTCTTATCGTGAAGAAAATTGGCAATACGCAGCTTTATTAATGAGAGAGAGTTTTTTTTTTTTTGTTTTTTTTTTTGAGTTAAAGATGGACTGAAGTGAACAGAAAGGTGAGAGAGGGTAGTCTTCGCCCCATTATACACTGCAACAAAATATTTTTTGACTATTTTAAATGGAAAACAAGACAAAAACACTTTTTTGCAGTGAATTTTTTGCAGTGAATTTCTTTACTGAATTAAACTTAATAAAAAATATATTTTTCCCTTTATTCAGTGAATGTCACTGTTTATTGTTAGTAAGCGCGTTTAATACAACCTTTTAAGTCAGGGCACAAGCTGAATAAGAGCTGATGATTAATCGTTGCAATAATCGCCGAATAATCGTTCTAATAATTGTTAAATTAATCGATTATCAAAATAATCTTTAGTTGCAGCCCTACTTGGCATAAATTTCATTCACCTATCAGAGATGAAATGAGTGTTACAGTTGTTAGTGATGCACATTTCCAGCCATCTTGCTTCATCAAAGCAGTTCATGCATCCATTTTCTGTTGCTTTTTCTGAGATCTAAACACTTCAATTTCCGTTAGTTTGAGGCATCCAGGAAGCATCCAGCCACCGAACAACAAGGCCCACATTTTAATAATGACATTTTATGACAATCCTGTTAACGTTAATAATGTTCATTGTGTTAGAAGTCACTGTGAATGAAGCGTCTCTCACTGTTGTTTTGAATTAGGGTGCATCCTAATTGCCCTACCATCCACTCTGAGAGCTTTGAAAGGCTAAAAGGTATGGGGCTCAAAAATAAGGGTCATTCAGAACTCACATTTATGCTGAGTGACTCCAGTCAGACTTCCTAAGCAACCAATTGGCCCGGTTGCTAGGATGGGTAGAGTCACATTAGGTTAACCTCCTCGTGGTCGCTATAATGCGGTTCTCGCTCTTTGTGGGGCGCGTGGTGAGTTGTGCGTGGATGCCGCGGAGAATAGCATGAAGCCTCCACACGCGCTAGGTCTCCGCGGTAACGTGCTCAACAAGCCATGTGATAAAATGCACGGATTGATGGTCTCAGACGCGGAGGCAACTGAGATTCGTCCTCCGCCACCCGAATTGAGGCGAGTTACTACGCCACTACGAGGACTTAGAGCGCATTGGGAATTGGGCATTCCAAATTGGGGAGAAAAGGGGAGGAAATCTCCCCCCCCCCCCCCAAAAAAGGAACAAAAAGACGGCACTTTTTTAAACCATCTTGAAATAGTCTATAAACCATTTTTTATATAGACAGACCACTTGAAAAGTTATAGTTAGTTACATTAATTACAGCTGCACCAGGCACCTAAGTGGGTGACAGGCAGATGTCAGTTCCTATGCCTTTGGCTGTGTTGTCATGGCTCTGATGTGCCCTGACAGGTGTCTGACAGCCAATCAGACTGTGCAGAGGCAATGCTGTAAGACGTCACTGTGACAACATCTGCTGGCAGCCTTGTGGAAAGGTCTTTACCTCTCTGGACCTGCCGATCACTCCTCTGCTGATCCACCCACACACATACAAATGATCCAGAGAGTGGAGGAGGAAAATTCATCACACTAAACAAACACACACACACCCAAAAAACAATGTCCACCACCTGCAAACCCTTACCACCTATTCCCACTCATGCAGTTTGCCCTTGTGAAATCTGTACATTTTAACATTATCACTCATATTAATAGATCGAGAAGCAAAACAGTCGATCATTTTCACTTCAGAAGGCCATTCATTAAAGAAATAGTTTACAAAAGAAAATACATAGTTCACAGCTTATGAGTGTAAGACTACCTCTATTCCGGCTCAAATTGCATTGTAGTTAGAAAAAATGGCTACTAAGGACTAATGTCTCAGTTAAAGCTGCACTATGGAAGGTTTTCTGGTTAAAAATGAAAAGAATTTGGGGCCTGGGTAGCTCAGCGAGTAAAGACCCTGACTACCACCCCTGGAGTTCATGAGTTCGAATCCCAGGGTGTGCTGAGTGACTCCAGCCAGGTCTCCTAAGCAGGGGAGGGTAGAGTCACATGGGGTAACCTCTTTGTGGTCGCTATAATGTGGTTCGCTCTCAGTGGGGTGCTTGGCGAGTTGTGCGTGGATGCCGCAGTGGATGGCATGAAGCCTCCACATGCGCTATGTCTCCGTGGTAATGCGCTCAACAAGCCACGTGATAAGATGCACGGGTTGATGGTCTCAGACGCGGAGGCAACTGAGATTTGTCCTTTGCCACCCGGATTGAGGCTAGTCACTACGACACCACGAGGACTTAGAGTGCATTGGGAAATTTGAAAAAATTCCATTACTGATTGAGTACATTAAAAACAGTGTTCAAAACAATGTCCATACCTTACCCCAATTCACTATGGTAAGCCTACAAAAATTATTTGTATTTTGAGCTGTCGGGTCGGATCTGCCGCTAAATTGCATGCTTATTTCATTCATCTACGGGGAAACTATGCTGTTTAGTTTCAGTCAAACAAAAAGCAGCTATAGGATAGAAAAATAGGCCTGTGATGTAGCCTACAATAAACCTAATGTATTCTATTCATGATGTGCACACAGAATACAAAATAGTTTAAACCATTAAGCAGTCGGCACCTTGTTGAAAATAGCCTTCTTAATCAGCAGATTTTAAAAAATGGCATTGCTAACCTAAAACAGTCATTTTCTAGGCTACAATGTGTTTTGGAGAAAAATATTTATTTATTAACGAGATATTCCCACTTTCAATTGTTTTTCTTTAATTAAAGGTTAGATTTTTGTGGATTTTTTGAATGAAAGACCAAAAGGATAAACCATGCAGATTTTTTTTCCATTCACATCAGCCATATCATGAATTTTACCTCTTAAACTTGAATATTCATATTAAAATATACTGGTGGTAACTGGTGGTGATTGAGTAAATTCCCATGATCTCTGTGTAAAAGCACTTTGAGTGTAGTGTCAGAAAAGCTTAAAATTCATTCATTCAAAATATGTAGAGTGATGTTTATCTTTATCAAAGCAAGTAATGTTTCAGTTTTAAATATTACATAGAATAACATAATATCAACATGAAAACAGAACATTATGACTCTGACTCTGAATATCTCCCAGTCAAGATCACACACAGGTGATGTCCAGAAATGCTCAAATCATGAGATTCATCCGCTCATAAGAGCAGTGCCGAAACACAACTCCCCAAATTGCTTACAACCACATATGTCGCTAGAGAGCACAAAATTCCACTGTGCTACTTCAATCTGACCTGTGCCATGCACTTCTTTAATACAGCTCTGCCAGCACCCAGAGAGGAATATGGAACCCATGTGATCAAGGCAAGATAGTATTTCATAATGTTCTAAAGTCAAAGGGGACACAGCAAGTTGAGGGTAATAATACAGCAAGCTCCACAAACTCACGCAAGGACGAATGAGGTTAAATTACCACTGATAAGCAGAATGCACATCATGAATTTTAGGCAGTGGTGCAACACTGGCATCAACACTCACACACACACACAAGCACACACACAAACAATACAGTGGGAGACAGGGGAGTGTTTAGCAATGCAAATGAAATAGTGAGGATTCTGTAATGTTTAAGTAAACAAAACATCAGTGGTTCAACAACAGCCCCCGTGAGCCTCAATCCTCCTCCACTCTAAACAACCTCTCCATCTTCAGAAAAAGATACCAGTGCTTGTTTGACTCTCTGGAAGAAGAGATAACTGATTGTCTTTATAAATAAACAAGTAAAGGATGTATTCTCCAGGCAAAGAATAGAGATACTGCATAACAGCAATGAAACGCTCCCTGACCTGTTCAGCAGTTTAGTGGTTCAAAATTCCAGCAGACTGTGGAGACAGCAAGACTGTGCATATCAAATGATGATTTCTATTCTATTTATTTTAATCTATTGCAAGAACCATATTTGAAAACGATGACAAACAGCCCTGAGAAGACATGAAAGCTTGCATAATTTGTACTTTATACTTTGTACTTGACTGATGTCTAAACAACACATTCTTTCAGGTCTCATTTTAAAAACTCAATGACAGAGAGAGAGAGAAAGTGGTTTGGAAATGAGCGCACTGGCTCTTGCTTGCTCTCAATCCCCTTTGTAAACAGATTGTCTCTTTATCTGCAGAGGGAGAGGAGACTGCAAATATTGTGATGCAGACAAGGAAGTCTGTATTCGCCCATGTGGTGGACTGGTAAAAAGAAAATGAGGTGATAGTGACCTCATCTCCCAGATGATGCAGAGAAAATATGCTATGGAGCCTTCATTTGCATATAGGCAAGGCAGACTATGAGTGAAATTGATATGGGGACATTCAGAGAAGGGCTGATATTTATATGAGACAGAGCATTACCTTCAGTTAGGCTCTAATCTGATCACTATCAGCTATCTCCCGCATTTAGTAGGCAATGCTTGATTTGATATGGTAAGTGTGAACAGCTTTTTATTACACATCTACAAAGGACAATCTTTGTACTGAGGTCATGGCACTTCCTGTCTGATCCTGTCCAAGAATTAAACCCTAGTGTCTGACCTTTCACGCCCTACACGCTATTCTGTTGAACAGATGGGGCCATATGAATACCAGACATACAGCTACAAAGTACTGTATAATTATAAGAAACTCTTTTGCTTTGTGATTACATCAAATGTGCCATCATCTCAAAAAATCTAAAAAAAAAAAGCCTGTAGAGAGGGAGGGAAAAATCTACTCCGAACCTGTTGAAAACATGCTGAGCTACAGATGAGAAACACAAAACAGAAGACCCATGCCTAATTGCTACTTTCACAAGCCTGCGAGCACTGAACTAAAACACAGCTCAATAGCCTCCAGATAAGTGTGCATTTGGGTCATGGCGATAGACCCCGAGGGGTTTGACTGGGATCAACTCAGAAGAACACTGCCATATTTACTAAAGGTGGTCAAGCTGCATTATAATTATAAAAGAAAGTACCGGGGGGGGGGGGACAATATTAGCCGCAAAGGCTTTCACTATAAGGGGATAGCTCTTGAAGGGGTAGTTCACCCAAAATGAAAATTCTCTCATGATTTACTCACTCTCATGCCATCCCAGATGTGTATGACTTTCTTCTGCTGAACACAAATTAAGATTTTTAGAAGAATATTTCAGCTCTGTAGGTCCATACAATGCAAGTGAATGGGTGCCAAAATTATGAAACTCCAAAATCCACATAATGGGAGCATAAAAGTAATCCAAAAGACTCCAGTGGTTAAATCCATGTGTTCAGACATGATGTGATAGGTGTGGGTTAGAAACAGATCAATATTTAAGTCATTTTGTGTCATAAATTCTCCTCCCTCCCCATTAGGGGGCTATATGCAGGAAGGATGTGAATCACCAAAAACAGAAGAAGGAAAATGAGAAAGTGAAAGTGGAAGAGCCATGAAAGTGGAAATTGACTGAGTAGGGAGGAGAATTTATAATAAAAAAAAGGACTTAAATATTGATCTGTTTCTCACCCACACCTATCAAATCGCTTCAGAATATAAGGATTTAACCACCAGAGTCGTCTGGAGTACTTTTATTTTGACCGTATGTGGATTTAGGAGCTTCAAAATTTTGGCACCCATTCACTTACATTGTATGGACCTAAAGCGCTGACAATTTCTTCTAAAGATCTTCGATTGTGTTCAACAGAAGAAAGAAAGTCATTCACATCTGGGATGGCATGAGGGTGAACTATGCCTTTAAAGTAATCCTCACCTTTCCCTTCCTGGGTCTTGTGAATGTGATTGCAAGCCTATTTTGGACACATCTAAGAAGGTAAATATAGGTTAGATTTGTCTATTTGTTACATGACTCTCTGTCATAAGTGTCTGGTAAAGGTAATGAAGAGATCTCGATCTTTAAAATCCAGGGACGGTTGAACTAAAGAGACTAACTGGGTGTGTTGCTCTTTATTCACCCGACATTCATTAGCTTGCTTTATAACAAAAGCCCTGTAGCCCGAGCTGCTCTGACAATGGAAAGGTTCTTTCATTAAGTCCCAGGGAACTAAATAAAAAAAAAAAAAATGTTGGCTTGTTTTTAGAGGGGAAAAATTCTAAAAAGGCCAAAAGGCAAGTAGGAGGGTAAGAGAATGTACACAGAGCAATGAGGCTGAAATTGAGTATGATCTAGAACAGTGGTATTCAGTTAGTTCCAAGAGGTCCGGTCTATACATTTCCTTCCTAGCAAAGGTCTGGATAATAACAACTTACATGGTGTCAGTAGTCAGTGAAGCTATGAAATTACACAATATATAAGCTGTATTTATTATATGATATTCAGTATACAGTATATACAGGGCTTGAGTTGAGGGGGGATGTGAGGGGATGCAATCCCTCTTGTTGCAAGAAATACCAAAAAGCATTCCCCTTGTAAAACCACCATCCCCCCTTACCATCCCCTTTAGATCAACTGTGTCATGTACTACTTAAAACTAATCATGCAAGTAAAATATTGAATGTTTAATTTTAATACATTTGATAAATAACAGACTTTAAATAAGGGCGATTAGCCCTTAGCCAGAATTAGAAATTTGGCATGTGTGAGGTTGCCAGATTTCTATAGGTGAAATCCCCCAATCAGATCTGGACACTTGTACAGTTTGGATATATGCTTAGTCCCGCAATCTGGCAACCTTGAGTGCGCGAGCTCTCTCTCCACTGCGACACCAGTTTTCTGAAAATATTGGCAGGTATGTCAGAGTTTGCGATGGGCTGACTTGTCCTTCCTAGTGTTCACATGAAACTTACGCCACAAGTTTTCAAATGTTTCACGCACTTTCAAACATGGTCAAGTAGTAGATTGGAGTAAAAAAAAAAAAATGCATGTCTGCAGTGGGCGAGCGATCTAGAAAAAAAACTTTTTCATAGTCATAACGTGGATTCTTTTCACAAAATTAATCATAAAATACAATTAAAGAGGGTAACAGGTGCATATTATGGCCATGTGCCCTAAGGGTCAATGAAGTGACGCTCATTTTTGTCCTGATCTATAAAATTAAAAATACATTAATAATGCAGTTCACACAAACCATTTACTTGAATACACCTCTTCTACGATGAAAATGTTTCAGTTGCTGAGTTTAAAGTCATATTGATATTTTTTCTGGGCCTTAAAGTAAAAAATGTGATGTGGTGTCGAGAGACAAAAAAAAAAAAAAAAGTCAAAGTCTCATTAAAATCTGAAATTCCTGAAAAAACTAATGTTGGCATGACTATATATATTGGCATATAAATGTTGGCATGCAGAATAATATTTTATTGTTATTTCTTTTTAAAAAAATCAACAGTGAAACAATCGTTTTAAAATATGATTCATATTTTAAAATGCTTTTTGTCCACTAAATCAAAATCTTTGGGTTTAACCAACATGTAGGTAGCCATTTTGTTGTTTATGTTGACCATAAAAACTATAAAACACAGTAAAATAGTGTTTTGTTAGTATTAAGTTTGCTGAGATAAACATTGGTACTGAGACTATTTAGTATAGATGGGCCACTTCTATTAAAATGAATGGGAGAAATTGGAACACCCAACAGTCAACACATGTTGAAAGGAAAATGTTTAAAAAATATCTGATATTTATTTTTACATGTTTATGAAAAGGCACATTTTGTTTATGTGGTGTAACCCTGAGAACAATTCTTGATATTGACTCAAAAATTCATAATATTTATAAAAAAAAACTTCCTTGAAAAATGAGTTTGAAAACTTTTTGGAAATTAATGAATAAGTTGTTTATACTCTCACGTATTCAAGGTGCAAAGAAAGTAGTATAATACTTTTTACTTAATGGTTACACCATATGACAATTTGAAAGATTTTTTTTTTTTTTTTTTTTTAGAAAATTCTATAAAGGTTTTTCAAAAATGTACGAAACTAAATTGTATAAAGATTACTTTTCTGGTTCGAACAGGTGAACCGTGTTACGTGAACTGCTGATGTAGGTGCAAGCAAGCTGCTGCGTGCGTAATAGCAGGTGCGTCAGTCTTCACGTAACCTCCCCCAACGCCCCAAAAAGACATCATGTATTTCCCCACATCCCTGAGGGGGGGGAAGCAACATAACTAGCATGGGAGCAGGCCGTGCCAGTCGCGGCCTTTTCTCTCCGTTTTCTCTCCACAGAGTATTAGATCCAGCTGGGGCCATCTAACACTATTATACGCATCGTGGAAGGTGTTCTTTTCCATTCCTATTCTTTCAGGGGGAAAAGATCCCGCGGAGACCAAAGGGGAGGTCAACATGTGGCAATATGACACGTGGGCTCACCAGCCGCACATGGAAGGGGCGCGGTGGTAGGTCTTGGTCGAAGGCGAGGAGCTTTAAAAACACGGCGGCCGGGGGCAGAGAGGGCCCTGCCCAAGGGAGACGCGGGTCTGCCGACATGGAGACCGTACCGCGGAAAATACATCACAGGGGGTTACCCGAGTAATCGGCACCTGTGGAGCACCTATCCCAGTACAGGGCATATTAGCACCCTTAGTATGTCTGGCTGCGAACTCCTCCGCCGAATTCGCGAGCCACGGGGCTAGGGAGGAAGGACATCCAGGGTCCACGAATTCGTGAACTCGACTGCGGGTAAAAGCGCACGCTTTTGCCTCAGGGAAGGGGAAAGGCACTATACGCAAACAATACACCCGGCCAGTTGTTCCGTATTACAAAACTCTACCTGTTCGTGCCTGACAAAACATCGGGACGAAACTGGCTCAACCCGGAGATTGTAAAGTTATTGGGTGTAGCCCAGCCCGCTGCTCTGCAGATGTCTGCTAGAGAGGTGCCATGGGCCAGTGCCCACAAGGATGCCACACTCCAAGTAGAGTGTGCTCGTATTCCCAAAGGGGCGGGCACGGCCTGAGCCTGGTATGCCAGAGCGATGGCATCCGCAATCCAGTGGGCAAGCCTCTGTTTGGAGACAGCATTCCCTTTCTGCTGTTCGCCGAAGCAGACAAAGAGCTGCTCAGAGCGTCTAAAGCTCTGTGTACGATCCAAGTAGGTGCGCAAAGCACGCACCGGACACAGCAACGACAGGATTGGGTCTGCCTCCTCCCGGGACAGCACTTGCAGGCTCACCACCTGATCCCTGAAGGGGGTCGTGGGAACCTTGGGCACATAGCCTGGCCGGGGTCTCAGGATCACGTGAGAATCTGCCGGCCCGAACTCCAGGCAAGTGTCGCTGACAGAAAACGCTTGCAGGTCCCCAACCCTCTTGCTGGAGGTGAGCGCAATCAGGAGGGCTGTCTTCAAGGGGAGGGCTTTCAACTCGACTGACTCTAGCGGCTCAAAGGGGGCTCTGCGAAGGCCCAGGAGGACTGCAGAGAGATCCCATGAGGGGAAGAGGCGTGGCCTGGGAGGATTCAGCCTCCGGGCACCTCTGAGTCCTGGCCAGCCACCGTGACGGGTTGGAAAGCGTTAGCCAAGCGTCCAAGCTCCGGGCAAGGGGCACTAAAGGGACAATCGCGTCTGACGTACCTGGAGGTGGGGCCTCGTGGCGGGGAGGAGCAGGTGATGCCATGTCGAGGAGCGGTGACCTTGAAGCACTTACCTTGCTCTGCGTATCCGGCATAGGGCAGGTTAGCGACCGAGAAGGAGGACCTCTTTCGAAACTCGTCACAACCAGTTGGCCGTAGACATGGCGCAGCCGGGCGCGCAAAAGCGGGGGAACCACATTCGCGGGGCCCTGGCTGCGAGTGCTCGGTGTCTGGTTGCTGTGACAACGGCGGTCGTGAACACCGATTATGTGACCCAAGGAGTGAGGAAACCACTCTTTTTTTGACAATTTGGGTACCAACAAAAAAGAAACAAAAAAAAAAAAGAAAAAAGGAAACAAAAGATTTACCTCCCAGCCCTCCACCGGGGGATGCAGTGGTCTGGATACCAGCTCCGTAGCAGACGTTTTACTCCCTGGGTTGTCTGTCACAGGGGCGCTTAGGAGCCTTCCGGGTCCTCGTGGCTCTACACTGTGGCCGAGAGCTGGACTCTGGCGGAGCCGCCTGGGCTTTCGCCGCCGCAGGGGGATGCCCTCAGCGAGCAGACGGGGTGCAGGATCTTGAGCCGCGCCGGGGCAAGATGTGCTGGATGGCCTCCATCTGCTTTTTCACTGTCGAGAACTGCTGGGCGAAGTCCTCAACGGTGTCGCCGAAAAGTCCAATCTGGGAGGTGGGCACGTTGAGAAAGCGTGCTTTGTCGGCATCCCTCATCTCAACCAGATTCAGCCACAGGTGGCGCTCCTGGACCACCAAGATGGACATCATCTACCAGAGTGCTCGTGCCATGATCTTCGTTGCCTGAAGGGTGAGGTCGGTCGCCAAGCGCAGCTCCTGCAGCACATCGGGATCAGGACTACCCACGTGCAGTTCTTTTAGTGCCTTGGCCTGGTGTACCTGCAGGAGGGCCATGGCATGCAGGGCGGAGGCGGCCTGTCCAGCGGCACTGTAGGATTTGGTCGCCAGAGACGACGTAGTGCTCTGGAGGGGAGCACCGGACGATCCCACCAGGTGACGGCGTTTTGCGGGCACAGGTGCATCACAACCGCCTTATCCACCTGAGGGACCTCCGTGTACCCGTGGACCGCTTCGGAATAAGGAAAGCCACGACCACAACATTGCCATGGTCATATTCTCGCAATGTGAACATGAACCATCCACAAACGCTGCCTCAGTGTGATCGCTGCCCAGACACGTGAGGCAGTGCCCGTGGCCATCGGAGGCGGAGAGATAATGACCGCATCCAGGAATCACACAAAGACGGTAAGGCATCTTTATAAAGACGCGTCTTTAAAAAGATGTTCAACGTCAATGTGTGTGCTCTAATAGAGAAAATATACTCTTTAGCAGGAATATACACTCTTTTAGCGCTGTCGAAGCACCCAGGGGCGAAATCTGCACTCATCGTGCAGAAGGAGAGAAAGCCGCTGGAAATGCGCCATATATCCAACAGCATACGCTTCTTAAGAGGTGAATGGAACAGCAGTAGTATTCAGCTCGCTGATAGTACAACCGCTCGGCTCCGAAGAAAAAATCTGAATGAGAGTGGGCATTCCTTCTCCTTTTATACCCATATGTCTGGGGGAGTGGCATGCAAATTCCACTTGCCAATTCTCATTGGCCTTTTCTCAAAAGAATAGAGGTGTTAGGGGCTCTCAAGAGCGACCCCTAGTGTCACTACATCGATACAGCGTCGAGTGAGTGACAGAAGGGGAATCCCAGTTAACTGTAACAGAATTTTTCATTACAGCTGTGGAAGTTGTAGCAAAGAAAACCGCAGATGGCATGGATAGTTGGAAACAAGTCATGGGTATGCAAGTACTTTGAATTGGATTAAACTGAACAATAAGCTGTAATCAAACGACTGATGATCACTTGTGTTATTATTATTATCTGTATAATTTCTTTCAACATCTGAAGTACCTTACTTTGTTGTGGATGTCCCAATATGGATAAAAAATTTGCACTTTTCAGAGAGCTCAATAAAATATTCAAACTATATTTTTATTGATTGCATAAAATAGGCACATAATATCAGAATATCAGATCGCAGGCAAAGAGAATCGATATAAGATTGTATTATGATGAAACGTCCGATTTACACCCCTACTAATTGGTGACCACTGATCTAGAAGGAAACAGATTTGCTGACAAAGATATTCCACACACAAAGAACATTTCTCTGCCATATTTTTAGACCCTGTGAGATGCTAATGGCAGACAGCAGGCCTAAACACCTTTATGTTACTGACTAAATTGTATAAAAGAAAGCAAGTTGTATCTTCAAGTGTACATGTACTTAGAGAGCAGTAACAACCAACAGTGGAGCGTGAAGACCATCAGCAGGGTCTACAGCTGCCAACATTTGCAGCAGGAACTCTGTCCAACATTGAGCATGGGAGAGGAGAGGAATAACTGTTAGGGGTGCACTGATTGATCAGACGGCGATCTAAATAGTCCGTTCTTAGTCTTAAATCTGTGGTCGGCGATCAACCGTTCATGCCCAGATTCAGGGCCAATCTTTTTGTTTTTTTATTGCTGCACGCTAGAAATCACACAATGGCACTCTAATGAATGAGCGCTTACTCAGCCCTCGCTCGAAGCATGACACTATGGCCATTGGAGGGTGAGTTATTGACAAATAACTAAGCATTCAGGAATTTACACTTTAGACACAATTTATACACTTTTAAAAAAGGTTTATGAATTAAGCGTATAAATATTAAGGTGCCCATTTTCAAGAATCACTGCGTTAGTAATTCTGACTCGCTGTGCAGTTAGACACGGAGTGGACCAAGATGCTGCAAACTAGGGCTGAAACGATTAGTCCACGTTATCGACAACATCGGCAATAAAATTTGTCTACAAAAATTTTCGTTGTCGAATAGTCGTTTGGTCTCATTTAACGTAACATAAGATCACATTAAACTCTAATGATGATGCGCGAGAGCAGCACTGCAGTTCGCGCCTGACTGAGGAGAGGAAGAATTACACAGCTCACAGTCCAGATGCACTCTAAACTTTCAAAGCTTCAGTTGATGTAGATCGCAAAGTATGAAGGAATTACAATGCAAAAATACAAAATAAATAAATACAGAAGAACTCTCGTGGAATAAGCGGAGCCAGAGCCCTTTAAAGGAAATATCCTGGGGTTACATCTTTAATGCAGTTATATTTAATGCTTTATAGCTTTATTAAAGTTCAAAGAATAATGAAGCAGATCATGTAAATAACTACAAACTCCAAAACTGGCATTTCTCTGTGCGGTCAGCGCCTCTTCTATGAGTTGCACGAATTGTCCCGATCTAAGGGGGAGAGATTGAAACTGAGCATCGTGGAGACGCTTGTCTCTCGCAGCTAGATTATAACGTGATGGCTCGCAACTTATTGAATCATAATATATGTCACTGTGTGTTTATCATGAAGAAAATTGGCAATACGGAACTTTATTAATAAAAGACAGTTTGTTTTTTTATGAGATAAAGATGGATTGAAGTGAACAGAAAGGTGAGAGGATAGTCTTCGTCCCATTATACACTGCAGCAAAATACATTTTTGATTTGTTTTGGCTTCTTTTCCAATATAAATATCTAGAACTCCTTTAAAACAACGTACATTTACTTTAGCAGCTATACTGTAGAAGAAAAAATTGTTATCTGAGAATGTTGAATATAATATTAAAAATACAAATATTTTAAAATATCTAAAAAGCCTTTACAAAAAGATGCATTCACCTGAGAAGCAGCATATAAGATATTTAGACTTGCTTTTAGAGAATAGATCTTGAATATAAGTATATTTTGTCTTTACTGCACTCGCAGAAGTATAACCAAGTGAGAAATACATTTATATACAAAATACACTTATATTTAAGATACATTCTCTTAAAGTAAGTCTAAATATCTTATGTGTTGCTTCTCAAGTATATGTATCTTGTTTTAAGGATTTTTATACAATTTTAAACACCTGATAACATGTTTTTTTGCAGTGAAATTCATAACTGAATTAAACTTAATAAAAAGTATTTTTCCCTTTAACTCAGTGAATGACATTTACAGGTATTTTTAAAAGATGATTTTGTCCTCTTTATTGTTAGTAAACACATTTGTAAATGATTTAAAAGTTTTAGATGTTTCTTGCAGGTTCCTTGTTTTCTGCATTTGAAGTTGTTTTAAAATAAAAACAATAATCCACTTTACATGATTGATTTTATTAGAAGTGCTCCGGATGTGGCTTTATTAGGTGTGCCTTTTTGTTTTTGTAATCAGACACACAAAACGTAGATTTATATCCAGATATAGATTTATCTGCAAATATATCAGTTATCAGCCTCCAAATATACAGAATTATCAGTTAACGGTATCGGCCAAAATTTCCATATCGGTGCATCCCAAATACCATAGTTATTTACATGATAGGTATCTGAAGTATCTCAGTGCTCGGAGTGATTTTTATATCGTCAAAAAAAAATTCACCTTTTGAATTAAACAATTTAATTAACACCTTATTTGTGACTAGTTATTAGGACTTATTAGGACTAGTTCCTTATAATAGGACTAGTTTTAACAGTCTGGCTGTATCCATGATTTGACCACTTCACTGAGTTGGGACTTTGCTAGTGAAATGTTTTGTTTCCAACTCCAAAACAGATATTGTTTTCCTTTCATCAGGCTCTTAATGATTTAAAAACAATGCCTTTTTTGTTTTGTTTTTATCAAACATCATTCGAACATAACATATATTGCCAGGATTTTTCCTGCATGGAAAAATTTTCTATGATATTAATCTTGCTGTTGGCGCTTTATAAGCACAAAATATGCTTCTCATGTGGTAGGCAAATGTGCGCGGGGTGACTGAAGCCTGGTATCACGTGTGTGCTGCGCGATTCACCAGCAATCTCTCGCGCAAGTGATGCGCTCTGCTCTATACATCTACTGTATACAGGAGCATGCATGTGCGCGCATCAACCAGGCTTCCCTTTATATGCGCAGAGCGGATCACATGTGCGATTAAACTGGGCTTCCCTCGTTAAGTTAGTTTGATTTCCCACAGCACCTTGAAGAACAAAGAACTCTAGATGCTCAGTTTCTAAATGCTCAGATGATCAAAAATAAATATTAATTACAAACATGAAATGCAACATTTCTTAAATATTAATCGCAATTATGTAAAAACTATTGTAATGAACGTGTATGTCAGCCACCACAGAAGACAATTTTTGACCCAGGAAAAACCCTGATTGCACAGGAGGAAAACTTTGTCCACAATTTTTCCATACGCTTTGAAGGTCCAGACTTTATGGTCCGTTATGTATTTGCCATTATATTTACAGTGCAATGCCACTTAAGAACAAGATCATGGATGGCTCCTTATTACTGTGGTAAGGTCAATGTAGTTAGTCTTTCTTGAAAAAAAAAAATATATATAATAATTTATAGTATTTGTTATGAATAAAATAGTAGCCTAAACACATATAGAAACTAACTTCAACTGCCACAGTTGTAATAAAATTAAGGTCTAACAGATTCCTCCTATTTAATATAAAACTATAACATATTTATACATTTTATATTAAAATACCACAGTTACTGTTACTGCTGTAAACTCATGATTCATTTCAGTAAGAGTGATGTGTAATTTGAAAAACTTAACCTCACTTTTCCTCCTCAGTGCTGTTAATAATGTTGGAGCTGTCTAGCCATTCAAGAGGTTTGACTTCCTCCACAGAGCTCAAAACTAGAAAATTCTCAGTAGAATTCAAATTGGATGCAAACATTTTTCCATCTGCGCCATGATATAGAGGGAAGTCTGGTATCACTTGCATAAGTAATTCGCTCTGTGCTATCCTACTGTATATCCTAGGTTGGCGTGCGCGCTACAGGAATACAGTAGAACGAAACAGAGCAGATCACTTCGTGTGCAGCAGTGGTTCTGTGATGGCTTGTGCCACAATCATGCAAAAACCAGGCTTTAATCACACAGCACAAATGCACCTTCCATATGAGAAGCATTTAGCAGAGTTCCTATTCATAACTGTTTTCAATTCTAATAAATGTTAGCATTTCACAATTAATGTATATTGAATTTATTTTCACTGTATAGGCCACAAACATATAACTGCAGCATATAACTTGTAAAAGTGTAGCAAAGGGCATTTTAAAAAGAAAATATATAAATGCTATGAACAGTGCGTTTGATTGTCATTCAGTTGAACTTAGAGGGTCACTTTAAACTTTGATAGTGAACGCAAAGCGCTCCAGCTTCACTTCAAACGATTGTGTAATGGCAAATGTTCCTGGTCATAGCGGGTTCATACATGCAATGTTAATGATCTGCAATGACACAGAGGAGGAGATGCACACTTACTCTATTTCTGTGGAGTGATAAAATGATGAAATGAAATCTCAAAGGTTTTGCTTCATGACAAATAAGGGCTTGTGGGTTTAATTAAAAAGCATTTAAATAGTGTGTGAAAGAGAATAAATTAGGACAGAAATATTTTGAATAAAAATATATTTTTCCTATTATATTTTTATATGAGTTCCAAAAACAACAGTGTAAATGTAAAGTTACAAAAACTAAAGTAAATTGTGCAAAAAAGAGAAATATTTTAAGTATTTAGAATAATGTGATATTTAAAAAAAAATATAATAATGTCCTTCATAAGTTTTTAAAGCCTTAAACAGAAATTATCTGTCCCTATTTCAATGATTTATTTATTTGAAGTTAAATATGTAAAAATGACTTCTTAAGGTGTATAAAGTACACATGCACCTTAAGAATATGACACTTTATATGGCAATCAATCGTGAAAGCCCTAAAAGAGACAATTAATCCTTATAGCCCTAAACAGACAATTAAATCGACATAATCGCAATTATTTGTTTGACAATTAATCGTTAGCCAAATTTCATAATCGTGACTAGTGGTCGACTGATATATCGCTGAGGCGATAAATCGGCCGATATTCAGAATTTTTTCATTATCGCCATTGGCCGATAAATTTTCCCCTTGTTTCTTGAGGCTGCTGAGAAACGCCTGCTTGCTTGTGAAGGACTGAGACATGTAGATGGCCAATCGACCAACTCGCTCTCATCAACAGTTGAACTTGTAACTTTTGTCTAATGATAAAAAGGCAAATACCAATAAAAGTAACATCATATACAGTCTGCAAATATGCGCATATCTCGTTTAAACAGATGTAATAAACCAAACTCACAACTTCAGCAGATCCAGCATCCTGTGTAGCGCTTGTATATCATCCTCTGAAGCACGTATTCTAACAGTCTCTCCTCAACAGTTTCCTGTAACTTATAACTTTCTTTTCTAATGATAAAAGGCAAATATCAATAAAACTTCTATTATATACCATCTGCAAATATGCAGATATCTCGTTTAAACAGATGTAATTCACGAACCTCACGAAAATCCAGCATTTTCTTCTTATCGAGCACTTACCTAATATCTTCCTCTGAAGCGCGTATTCTATCAGCAAGAATCAAAACTTCAGGATCAGGATCAAAAGTTTCTCTGATTCACAAGTCATGATGGTCAGTCCGTGACAATCCAAGCAGGTGATCCAGGCTGTTTAAACTGTCAGAAGATTACTGCTTGTGCTGGATCTGCAGAAGCGCGCAAGTGCACCTTCAAAGTAAAAGCGCTTCATGTGCGCTATAAATAAATGTCATATTCACTATGCACTGTATGTGCAATTGGTTTGATTCTGTATTTTTTGAGAAAATGCGATTGTTAATGCGCACATACCATCCATGGTTGCTGGACTACTTTGTGTGCTGTTATTTTCTTCTTTCTAATATATTATCATTTTCTTCATGTGCAAATAAATTACTAAAATTTGATAATTAAACAAATCAGAAGAAACTGATATCAACCATTTAAAATAAGTTACAATTCAGTGTGAAATTGAGTAAATATAGTGCTAAATAAGAGTTTATTAATTATTTAGCAATTTTATGTTTATGTTATTTACTATATTACATTTTGTGAAATATCGGCACTGTATCGGCCTATCGGCCACCCTGCTCTCTGGATATTGGCATCGGCCATTAAAAAAACCCATATCAGCTGTCACTAATCGTGACAGCCCTACCTCTTATCTTACAAAGTGAGCGTGTTAACATGCATGTTCTTAACCTTTTCATGAGTAGGGTCTAAATTCCCCTGCAGTGCCCCCTGGAGTGAGTTATTTTTGCACGTGACACTGAACGGCAGGTAGAGGTGGGCAGAGTATAGATGAGAATTTTTTTTATTAAAATTTGTGATGTCTTGTCATTAATAAAAAAAATTACTGTATAAAATAAAGATGTAAACAAATGGGTTATGTCTGCTGTACTGTATTTGTTTTATATATTTCATTTACATATAGCTATAAAAAAAATAAATAATAATATCTGCAGTCCGGTTTGCCTAAGCACTGTTTGACATCTCAGACATTGTGTGTGTGTGTGTGTGTGTGTGTGAGAGACAAGTGCTAATGTAAACAGACATGACTGTGTGCATCCGATAATCGCACTCAGCATGTGTTCACTGCAAGTATACGAGTTTTAAACTGTTATCGTGGTGCTATTGTTATAGTTTTTTCTGTCTGTTTCAGAAAACAATCATATTATATGCCTGAAAAGGCTGTTCGAGTTGCTGTTTTTGTGAATGAAAACCACATTTGCACTTAAGCAGACGTGGCTGTGTGCATGGGAAGATTGCATTTAGATATGATGGCTGTGCATATACAAGCTGTGAACTGTTATCGTGGTACTTTGGTGACAATTTGGCTGTTTGTTACATAAAATAAACATATGCGCTTGAAAAGACTCTCTGAGTAGCTGTTTGTTTGACGAATGACAACCGCTACTAATGTAAACAAACATTTCAGCACGCGTCGGAGGAAGATCGCGTTTGATGTATTGACAGTGCGTATAAGAGCTGTAAACTTTTTATCGTGGTACTTTGGTGACGAGTTAGATGTATATAAAATAAACTTATACAAGTTTATTTTATGTACTTACATCCAACACGTCACCAGTCACAAGGGTTTTTAAAAGACCGTATGAGTAAATGTTTGAGCGAATATAAATTACAGACACTTGACCAATGCAGCCTGTGTCGGCGCAACACATACAGTAGGTGTGACGCTACTCTGCGGGGCACAGTTATTAACCGTCACATATGTGTGACAGTACGTATGAAAGGATTAAACCAATTATGCTTAATAAGCCGACAGCATGTGTGGTCATGTAAATGCATTAAACAACTTTACTGGTGTAAGGTCATAAGAATAAACCAATCGACAAAGGTAGATTTTTGCCCATTAACCCTTTTTTCCCATTTCATGTAAACACCTGCAAGTGTCATGTGCATGCCTTTTCACAGTTTGATGTCAAAAGCAGAGAAGTGTCATGTAAACTTAGTTTTCTTGCTTATTGGATTTTTTGAATTGATTCTGATGTTTGGTAGTTATCAGCGTACATGTATTTGGGTGCTTGTAAAGGCGCTCATTGTCAGTCATCAGCATGGACTATTTGAATGGAATAGGGTGCAAACACAAACTAAAACTGTTTAAGACCAAGAAAGTTTAAGGATGCTTTCATACTAGCACTTTTAGTGCGCACCCGTGTTCGAATGACGTCAAAGATCGGTTAATTTGGGTGATGTGAACACTGTTTTCCGAACTCGAATGCGCATCCGCGAATTGCACCGAGTCCGCTTGAAAAGGTGGTCTTGGGTATGGTTTATGTGATCTCCGGTGCATTGTCGTTTTGTGCATGTAAAGTTTTAGTGGTTAATCCAAAGAGGTAAACACTTTAATAACACAGTGAAGCTGATGTCTTCTTGAGTTGTTGCCTAATTACAGTGGTAAACAGCTGCCGTTTGTACTCACATTGATGACGTAATCGGATCAAAAAAATATTATGTGAACAGAGAGACCAGCGGGGGCAGGGGGAGTGGGGAGGAAACGAACTCAGGTTCAGTCCAAGAAATCGAACCAAGTGTGAAAGCCAATTCAAGTAAAGTCAAATTTATTTGTATAGCGCTTTTCACAACAGGCATGAAATTATGTTATAACAGAAAATGAATGAATGTAATGCCAATATTAGTTATGTTTAGAACTATAAGTGGTTCAAATTAGAACTAGAATTAGAAGTGTTGTGGGTCAATGGTTAAAATTATTTTGTATGAACTATACGTTTTAGCATTAAAGCCCTTTGAAGTCATCACAAATTAACTGAGGAAATACACGTAGATGTACTGTCCTTTGATTTTGGCTGATGAAGGCTTTTGTTAGTGGTTAATTAATTTTCTTTGTAGTTCTTTTTTTTTTAAGAGAATGTTGTCCCTCCTTTGACCAAGTTGATATAGGTATCATACAGCGTGGAGCATCGCAGTCCGGCTGGAAGCTTATGGCAGGTAATAAGCCCTCTCGATTGCAGCCTACTTCCATCTGGCAAGTAAAATCCACTCATGTTTTTTATCAGCATTTATCATTCAGCTGATGGGGGAGTCCTGAAATACAGTATCTGCTCTCAGGCTGAACTCTGATTGCAGCAATAGCAAGAGAATCGGGAGATTATATATCCCGTTTTTCCTGAAGAATCATTCCAGACAGGAAGCAAGCACCCAGGGGATCAGTGCTAAATAATTTTGTTCTGCTTTAAGAAGATCCAAAGTTATTGCTGCGGGCACTTTCACAATAAATCTGTAAATAAATGGATAAATACATATCTAAAAAAAAAGCCATATTAATAACAAATAGGGGAGAGTATAAAAGATAACACAAAACTGTTCTGTTAGGGCTCTTAGCATACCACGCTTGGAGTTTCTGTACTTATTAAAGGAAAGTGTTTTAGACAGTGTTAGCAAAAGTGCTGATTGAATGAGATAGACAAAGTCTGCTTTCAGCATGAAAAGCACCTGCCAATATTTACATTAAATGGTTCAATTTGCAGGTGCTATCTGGAGTCCCACAAGAATACTCCATTATCAGCTCTGCTGGAGTCGGTTTGGTCAGATCAGGTTGGCTAAACATTTCACATGATTGGCCATCACTCTTTGCATTCACATTCTGCTCAGGCTTGAGGTGTCTGCAAGTCGCAGCCATAGAAATCCCATACATACATTGAAATTTCAAAGGCTGCAACACAAAGAGACAAAACCTCCAGAATGTAAAAGCATGGCATTTGATTCATAGATGTCTCAGGGTTATCAGAATGTGAGGTCAGTATGATTACTGATTTCTGATTGGCTCTCCATCTCGAATTCTTCATTGCATCTCCAAACCTGGCAACATTTCACCATTTCACCGCGACTGATTTATGTACAGTGGTCAGTTAGTGACATGACTTTTATTAAAGCGATGAAAAGATCTTTGAACACAGCGGAATACTTCTGAAAGCAACTGTAAATTGTAATTTTGTGGGCACAATGGAAACCTACAATCTGAAGATTTATGCATTAATTACAAAACAGTGGGTGGTGAGAGAGCGCCAACACTTCCTACAATGCGCTATTCTGTCTTGAATTTACTATCCTAAAGTAGAGTCCTATCAAAGCTCTCACACAAACACACAATGTGTATATTAGCCTATCCTATGTCAAGTAAGTCCACATTTTATTGAAATCTGACTCATGGCAACCTTTGAAAGCATGTTTACAACATTTTAATATTAAGTTACTGAAAACTACACCTTATAATCTACATGCTGCAGTTCTAAAATCAGTTCTGGCAACTTTACGATGTCCATGAATATAAAAGTGGCACTTGTGAACAGCATAGAGGGAATAACATATATCCTAATTAGGGTTGCGCGGTTTACCGTTACTAATGAAGTATCGCGATACCAAAAAAATAAAAACTGTACGATATCATCTTGTTGCTTATTTCTGTACCATATTACATATTATGCTGACATTAGTTAAATGATATAAGATGTGACAAATTTGAGATGAAATCAATGACAATTTGAAAATAAAATAAAAAAAAAAATCTCTGGATATGGCCAAGTGTGATCATTAAACAGCAGAAGGATGTAATTTAATTAAATAATATACAGTCACATGCACTGCATGCTACAGAATGAAAAAGAGGTGCCGCTCTGCTCTGTCATAAGATTCCCACACACACTCACAAACACAACACACACTGCTGGTGCTTAATTTTCATGCAGTGTGTTTAGAGTATAAAAGGCTGTTAACACTTAAATGAACTCTTTGGGTGCATTAATGGGAAGCTTCATATAACTAACCTGTAAAAACAGGAAGAACTCAATGGTCTGTCAAAATAAAAGTTACATTAAAGCTCTATTCAAATAGATGCGTGAATTTGAAGACAGAAAAATATAACTACAGTTTAAAAACTGTATATTCAAAAAGCAGCAATAATACTCATAATAACAATTATGTAGTATTAAATGATTGTTTTATTATTATTATTATTATTATTATCTGTTAGCAATATCACAAATGCAAGCAGCCTTGTGCCACAGGTAATCAGATTTTTTTTTCATTAATACTGTGAAGCTCTTTTGTGCAGTATTTTATTTTACCAAAAATACAATTGCAATTCAAAAAAGATATATTTATTTTTAACATGGAATGCTGAAAAATGTAAAAGGAAAATGCATAATTTGTATCTGTAAGACTTCATTCAGTTCTTTTAATCAAGACATTGTCTATGTAATTTCATCAAAAAATCTGAGGTTTTTTATTTGTTGATTATAGTGTCGATACCAAGGTACCAGGGCTGGTATCGTACTGAAGCCTCAGAGCATCACTAATCCTAATGCATACACTGCTCAGTATGATTCAGAAATGTACTGTGGCCAGTGTTAACATGCTTGGATAAACAGCCTGTGAATCAGACAAAACAATCCAAAAATAACACGATTGTATAAAAAAAAGAGCCAGAGTGATTAAGCATTAAAACGGATGCACTAAACAGACAAAGAAATGCTGCAATGACTACAGTCATACAGACAACAAAACAAGCTGTTGGATTTCCCTGAAGATTGTGCCTATCGGTATTCCCAAACACTTCCTGTACAATTACAGAATTATTTTTTTAATAGTTTTTATAGAAAAGAGAAAATAAAGGTTGCAGTTCAGAGTAGTGTGACAGACCTACAGAAAGAAAATAAATACACAAAACACCACAACATAATGCCAGTTCAAATGTCCTTTATTTGAATTTCAGAGTTTAGACTGAATTTTGTATTCAGCTCTTTATCCAACTGAAGCCACATTCCTCATTGTCACAGGGGGCTGTTTATCATACGCAGCATCAGAGCTTCACAATTATCATGAAGTCTGCAGAAGCTGCTCGTGAAAAGAGGACACAAAAGTAAAAAAAACAAGGCAATGCAATGTATGCGTACAAGGTTTAAAGTGGAGTAACAGTTGGAGGGATTAAATCTTTTTGGAGCAATTTTAGGAGGCCCACTAAATATGAAAAATGAGCATTTAATGCTTTTAGGCAAGCAATCAAACTCCAATGAAAACATAGGTTATTAACTTCCTTCAAATACATACTGATGTAGACTAACAGATACCGTGTTGTGGCAAAACGTACAGACAGTGTTTATGTTGAAAAATGTAAGACAAATCTGCATCATCTCTATCATCTGGTGTTTAACAGCCTACAAAATAAATATGACCATCTTAAATGGTGGCAAAGTGTGCGTACACGATACAGACATGATAGAGATGGAAAGGGCTGGGGTAGAGTACAAACACACATCACATAACTGAGGAACTCCCTTAGAGAGGCAGAGGCATGACGAAAATGGAACAGCGATAGAAAAAATGAACAAAATGGGACTGTAAGTCAGGTGGCCTGAAGGGAGGACAGGAGGGCAAGACACAAAAAATAAAGACGAGACAGACAGAAGGACAGATGGGAGAGAGACAGGATTAATGGGGACTGATCTCTTTCATATGGGCTCACTGGTGGCTCATACAGAATACACTGGCAATCCAAGTTTTTGCCAGGACCCAAAAGGTTTTATACAAGCTACATGAATGCTTCTGAACTTGAAGAGAATCAGACAAAACTGTATATATTTATAATACCGGCTGTTAGGGATGGGACAATATATTGAATTTCGACATATCGTGAACCAAAACATTTACGAAACAGAGGCAAAACTCGATATTTTGAAATTTTAAACATTATTTTCTGTCCATGTGATCATAAATGAAATGACCCGTCAAACATCATAATCTCTCTATCGCTTGATTTGACCCCTACTGCACTTTTTTCCCTACACTATTTACAGGGTTCGCTCAAGGTCCTTAAGTGCTTAAAGTGCCTGAATTTAGCTCTTAGAAATTTAAGTACTGGAATACCTGGAAAATTGCTTTTGTTGAAAAGTGCTTGAGATTAAAACGGACCATTTTTTCCATGTAATATGTGTCCAAAGATGAAATCCTTGGACTTTTTAGGACAGGTTCTGTTTCGTTCTATTGCTTGTTCTGCATCTGATCAGCCTGAATGTCGTACACTATTTTTCAAGGCAAATTTTTTTGTGATCTTTTCTTATTGTGAAAGGTATATGAGAAACCTTATTATTTAAAATTTGACCATTTATATTATGTATTTAAAGAACTTTATTTTAATGAGAAATTATAATGTGCATTTTGCGCAACATTTAAAAAAAAATAAAAAATAAAAATAATTCTGCCATACTTTGTCCTTCAAGTGTCATCATATTGAATTGAGACAATATCGAATCGTGAACCTCATATAATATATTGAACCAAATCGTGAGATAACCATATCATCCCATCCCTACCAGTTGTTATGTTAGCTATCTGCCTTAAAAGTTCTATCAGTGTCATCCAAAATTTCTATATCTCTATTTAACTAACATACTCCTTAATTAGTTTGTAATGTGAGCTGACATTTCACAGATTTTAGAGTGGGGATGGGTGGGATAAGCCAGATGGGAACTACCCCCTCCCCAGCTGAGCCTGTTTCTCCCAAGGTTTTTTTTTTTTCCACTACTAACATCTTTCATTTTCATTCCTTGCCACAGTTGCCTTTGACTTGCTCACTGGGGACCTATACAGACAAAAACATTAAGGCATGAGTTTCAATGACATTTTTCCAATGAAACTACTCAATGGGGACTTTAAGACATTTAAGGCATTAAAGAAACTAAAGTATGATTTTATATAAAGCTGCTTTACAGAATAATGTGTATTGTCAAATGCGCTACACAAATAAATATGACTTGACTCTGTTATTATGAATGCATATAGTCATAATCTATTCAAGTAATACGCCATAAGATGCTGTGCATTATGGTGAATTTACAAGGCTTAAGGGGTATCTTTAGGGGTCTAAAATCCTCTTACCATGGTAAAATAACTTTGATGCACAGCCTAAAGAATCTTATTGTTTTTATAAAATGGTGTCAACAACAATATGATAAAAGACAACAAAAATGTTCAATAAATCATTACATTTATTGATAATAATAATCCCAATGAATAAACAATTCTTCCAAGTAATGTTTATTAACTTAGCTGTTGACTATGTGATATTGTATGAGATATGAACGCTTGGCACATTAATGTAGAATTCAGCTGAACTGCAGTAACAGGTGTGTGTATATAGCGTTATTCTGCAAAGGTTTCAAACTTCTCATCCAGTCAGATTTTAGAGGCATGCTTTGTGTGTGTCTGGTGTTTATTAATACCTTAGTACAGTAAAGGTTTCATATTTATTTGCTTTATTTACAGCACACTGGTTAAATATTCAACACTCAATAAAAATCCATTGTGACTACATTAACTTCCTCTGAGCTCAGGCTAGTCACAGGACATAGTACTATTGTGATTCCTCTTACAGTACACAGAGCTACTGTAACTGTAACAACATTATTCATACTTATGCGGTACAAAGGCCACAATGCTTTCACTATTATTTTTGTGTGCTATCAGTGAGTATCAATCTCTTTAAAAAAATATTCCTATTATAAAATGCCCGGGTGATGACACTTCACATTGGTTTGCCATTTAAAAATACCTGATCAAAGCAAGCACCTGGTCAGGGACTACTGTATGTGCTTTGCCTCTGAGTCACTACTGCTCTAAAAGAGTGCTGAGTGGTTACCTAGGAAATATAGTACAATTTAAACCAACTGTTTTGAGCTGCCTGCCCAGCTGCTGTATATCTTGGCAAAGCAGCAGGAAATTACTTCAATTCAAAAGCCCTACCATGAAAGAGCGAAGAAAAAAAAAAGCAAAAGTTGAAAATAGTAGTGCCAGCCTCAGCAATTTCAGTGGGGTCAATTTGGCCTGTCTGTGTAGAGTCAATAAGGCAAATAATATTAAGTGAAAAGAGACAGAGATAAAGGCCAGGGTCTATCAGAGAGCAGCTTCAGACACAGAAGTGATTGACAGGGGGAGGAATGAGCCTGTGGGAGAGGACACAGGCCTAAAGCCAAGACACACCCAAACAGAAAGACTATAGGCCTGACATGAAGCCTCACAGGTGCCAAGACCTGGAACAGTGAGCCAGAAATATCCTCTGTAGTAATACACAGTATTAGTAGGGACATAGTCTTATCAGTTGGAGATACTCTAGTCAAATAGATGTATGTCAAGTCCAAGTTAAATGTAGAGGTCTTTTTAGACCAAAAGAAGGCAACTGGCATATACTGTTCAAACAATAGGTACTGTAACTGTATAAACAGGTTTTATAAACACTTATATCTGACATTTTAAACTTCAGTGTCTTACACTACAACTAATCAGGATTCTTCAGAAGTTTACGTACATGCGACAAGGAGGAGGGCGTGGCCGGGCCATGATGGAGCACAGCTGGCGCTGAATCAGCTGATCAGCAGGAGAGCGAGATAAGGGGAAGCTAGAGATGCCGGTTCAAGAGAGAGAGACGCACACGGCTGCACTGCACGTTTGTTTATGTTGGTTTTAAGTTTACCATTACACTTTACGTTGACTGTTCAGCCGGTTCCCACCTCCTCCTTGCCCATCCTTGAACTGTTACAGTGGTGCCGAAACCCAGGAAGGAGGGGATGCGCTGTTGCGAATCCTCGCCGCTGCCATCCGCCAGGGGAGCAGCCATGACCATCTGCCTTGGGACGGAGGGGTCGCTGCTGGCCGCCGAGAGCCGGAGGAACTGCGGCCGTCTGCCGAGAAGGGAAGGAGCGGTTCTGTCCACCAGGATCAGAGGACTCGCTGCCGTCCGCCAGGGGAGGAGCTACTTGAGGACCGGCGAGCAAGTTCTTCTCTCTCTCTCATTGTGTGTGTCTCCGCTCACCCTTTCCCTCTCCCCACGCCTCCCCTCTTCTCCCCCCAGGTTCACAGGAGGCGGGGTGGGCCACAGGCTGACTGAACGGCCAGAAGGGCAGCGTCTCCCCCCGGGGGAGGAGTGTGACAAGGAGGAGGGTGTGGCCGGGCCGTGATGGAGCACGTCCACCACTGGATCCATCACGGCCCGGCCAAGCCCTGCTCCACCTCACAATACACTAATCAGAGCCTTCATGTTTTGACTATCCATATATGTATAAACGCTGATTCTGACCAGTCTGATGAATGTGTTTCACAAAGTGTTTTTCACATGGATCCATGCTGTATTTCATGAGAATGAGTAATAAGCAGCACCTGCAAACTGTAGAGAAAGAAGAGCCCAGCCTGCAAGCTTTGATCCCTAATGCTACACTCTACTCAGACACCTCAGATTCTCAATACCTCATTGGGCTGCATTGATGATCACAGAAAGGTACATCCTCTCCTCTCTGCCCACTTCCAAAGCATAAGGCTTCACAAGAAGGGGTAAATAATGGCAATTTTGCTGGCTATCAATAACCTCAAATGGAACAGAAATAAGTGTTTCATAGTATTTTCTCATGGAGGGCAGCTTTAAATTCCATAAATAGTGAGACAGCAATCAAAAAGCATCTGCTGCTGGTAGTTGGTGATCTAAGAACTGTCAGTGTAGTTAATTTCTGAGCAGTATCTCTTAAACAGAGGGCCAGAAGTCTTTTCATTGAGACAGGGCTCATTAAAGGCCCGAGTATACTTCGCTTATCCACGTTGC
Organism: Myxocyprinus asiaticus; assembly: GCF_019703515.2. NCBI lineage: Eukaryota > Metazoa > Chordata > Actinopteri > Cypriniformes > Catostomidae > Myxocyprinus > Myxocyprinus asiaticus. Next base: position 34,864,260 of record NC_059354.1, read on the forward strand.
TAATTGCTCCGTGCACAGTATGCATGACGCAAAGTTCGTCATCAGTACAGTCCGCGAGGCCCAGATTTTCTCGACCCGCGGTCCTCGTGTGTGCATCATTGGTGCATGCGCAGGCCATTGACTGTACTAAAAGAGTATAACAAAGCAACTGTAGTGGGCATGTGTCAAATTACTTAGTGGTCGCTTGCGGTCAGAAGAGTATTCTCAGGAAGGCCACGTCTTCAAGTGGCTTTGAATAAAATGCACAAGTCATATGAACTACTTTAATGATGTTTTTATGGTTCTTTTGTGTCATTTTCAGAGCTTGACAGTAATGAACATGACTAACACACAGTTTGGATTGGGCTCCTCTGACCGATACCCGATCCATCTAAAAGCTTCAATATCAGAACCGATACCTATCCAGGTATCGGATCGGTGCATCCCTAGTCTAAATATCTTATATGTTGCTTCTCAAGTAAATGTATCTTGTTTTAAGGATTTTTAGACTATTTTAAAATGGAAAACAAGACAAAAACACTTGATAACAATATGATTTTTTGCAGTGAATTTCTTTACTGAATCAAACTTAAAGTATTTTTCCTATAATTCAGTGAATTTCATTTACAGGTATTTTTAAAAGATTTTGTCCTCTTTATTGTAAGCAAGCATGTTTGATACAACCTTTTAAGTTGGGCACAAGCTGAATAATCGGTTAAGAGCTAATGATTAATCATTGCAATAATCACCGAACAGTCAAATAATCGTTCTAATAATCATTAGATGTGGTCATAATTTTATACATATTTTTCAAAAAGACCATTCATATCATTAGGAGTAAAAATGTTAATGAGGAAAACATTGAGAGTGCGTCTTTAAATTACTTTCGATTCAGATCCCTATCGACAAAGGATTATTAAGAAATGGGTGATAATTATGCTGATAACAACTGAGATGAAAACAAAATTGTGGAAAATATTCTACAAGGTATTTACAAGGGGGAACTACTTGTGTTAATAAGCCAAACAGCCATAGTTATCTGCAAATTACAATCTCAAAATGCCATAATATTGTCCAACTAATCAGTCAGTGTCGATCACTAATTCTTTCCAGTGTAAGAAATGTGTGTAATTGCACACCAAAAAGTCACAAAAGTCATGTGATCTCAAAAAAAGACCACAAACATTTGTTGATGAAAACTGGGACCAAAAGCATTGGTGACAGCAAAAATGAGCAACCATCTCTCTGACACGAGCGAGCGACCACGAAAATAGTCATTTGACCACACAATGAAAACTGGTGTTTAACATTCCTCCTAAGGCACTGTTTATCAGACTTAGTCAGTCAGGCCAGTCGTCTACATTCACAATGCAATTTTAAACTAGCTCAGTGTGCGTAGGCTGATGAAACAGACTCATCTCAAAGTGAAATCAGAAACAGTAAGTTGACTTATTTAGCTAAATTCAGTCTGTACTTACAGAATGCTAAACACTGCCCCCAGTGGCCAAAACGGTAAGCGTTGTTGGGCTTCTGGGCACATGTGAGCTCCAAGGAGGGGCATAAAAAGTGAGCTGTGAATTAAGTTGTTTTCAGCTGTAGAGGCTGTAGCCCCCAACCCACATCAAAACCTAACCAACAGTGGAGTAAAAATGTACTGTTAGAGGTAAAAATGCAACCTCTGAATCGAGCTTGTCACTGATTACGCAAACGCAATTACTTACTGGTTTCAACGCAGGATCTGTACCTGGGTCTCCTATGCTGCTAATGCAACGCACTTCTAGTCCCACAGGGGAACAACATAAACAGCTGGAGCCGATGCAAAAATGTCTGATAGGAGATGACGCTCTTCGGCTCGAGTTGGCTTAATCTGACCGATCCTAGGGTACCGGAACTCAAAAAACATGCCGCCCATGTGATCATGTTGGATGAAATGCTCACCATGAGCAGAAATTAAAATCAAATAGACCTACAGAGTAGAAAAAGATGAGTGCTGGAAGAAAGAATATAAAGAAATTGAGAGAAAACATCCTCCATTCACAAAGCATAAATGTTGCATAAGCACCTAATCACAACAAATGCCACTAATATTTGGTACAACCTGAGAAATAAGATATGGCGCTTAAGAAAGCCTGTACTAATAGAACAAGCTGATGCCCATGTCCACCAAAGCACAGATTGCTAAAGCTCAACTCATAGCAACACAAAGCTGAGGGAAGTCAAAACACTGTCAAACTCAATCACACTCCCCACCTTTCGCTCAAAGCGGGATGCCCAAGCAAGGCGATTCTTGCCCTCTCATCTGGGTTAGCATGCCAGTCAGCCTCGAATCAAAGTCAGTGACACAAACTCCTACTGGCCTCATTACCACCCCCTTCCCACGCTCATCAAAAACATTTTTAAAATAAAACACGGTTTCAGAACAGCAATAGGCTATAATAAATGCATTAACACATTTTAAGGGGCTACAGTAAAGTGCAGGAGGTTATTTCTTTCATCAGATCTATTTTTTTCCACCAGGGGATAAATGAATGGTCAATGGTACTGAAGGAAACAGTGATTGAATGGTAAATGGTCAGTCAGTACTGCTTCTACTTTCCACAACAGGCCCTAGAGTCCTGAGCCCCAAAAAACCTAGGCCTAAAAGTAGTTTTGAAATTTGGGAACAACTCTTAAAAATTATGAGCGTCAGTTCTAATTTTAAGATTCGTATATTTTTCAAAGTGTAAATTATGGAGCATTTTAGCGCTAAAAGCTAAAACTCCTAAATCCTTACGAATAAATCACAAACAATCCGAAGCATGGCTGCTATTGTCAATCCATGTCGCAATCGAGTCAACATATTAGAATATTATTATGACATTGTCCTTTTATAAATAGTGATGTTGTTTTCATTATTGTAAACTTAGTTAGGGGTACAAATAACTCTCCCATGAACTTACCAACCCAATTACACCATAGATAAAGGTTTTGAGCAATATATTTTAGAACAGAACCTGGTCTCCTCTTTGGGGTGAAGTATCATAAAGTTCGTGTAGCCAATGTGGGATAAAACAGTATAAATAGGCTACATGGAACAAGAGTAAAAAAAATATGAATTTGCTGTATATAATTACAATTACACAGAACGAATGAACCAATTATCTGTAGCAGATGTTTGTCAACTAAAGCTTATTTTCTTCTTAAAGTCTGTGATCTCTGCTCTTGAATGAGACTGAAGAGATTACCTCCATTTCTCACATTCTTAGATATTTGTGAAATCAAAGAAAATGCCACATTGATTCCTTTTTCACTTTAATGGCGATGCCGCCTCCCAATTTCCCTTTAATGTGTGTTCTCACAAATTGAACAAAAACATTCTTTTTTTTTTTTTCTTCAGTGTGGGTTCTGTATTTATGTATTTACACTTTTTACACTTTGGGCGATTTTTAGAGAATGCGGTCATAGAATGTGATGTCATCCATCATAACAAGGTCAATTCCGCCTTACAGTTCTGATTTTCTTAGTAAAACTTGCTCTTAGCAGTTTTGTGGATTTGTTTGAAGAACTCTTTGGAGAACTCCTAAAGGCAGTTACTTAAGATAAAGATAAATAGGGCTGGGTGTTTTTTCCAATTAATTCAAATTTGCGTTTGACATGATTTTTTAATTTTTTTTTTTAATCGAAAAATCGAGATTTTGCAAAAGAAACTGCAAATGCTATAGTTAGATAAGTTGTAAATCCACCAAAGGCTGAATAAGGGAGAGAACAAGAATTCATAGTACTTGTCTTAATGCCACTCCCGATCTGATCAGCTGCACGTGTGTGGCACGCTCCAAATGAACGAGACATGGAGACTGATATTAAAGACTAATATTCCCAGTATGAATGCACACTGTGATTGTAGCTCAGCTTCGTCCATCATGCAGGTATACACCGGCTTAAGACCATAACTGGCCTCGGCGTGAGCATGCTGATGAATGGTCTCCTTTCTTTTTTTTTTACTCATAAATAAGCGTTTGTTACGTGACAGTTATGGGCGCTTCATTTCAAATCATGGAGAGGCTTTATATGGGAGAATCAAACATCCGATGCTCCTTTTGCCATAACGATTCAGACAGATCGCAAATTATTGCTTTGTTCTATGAGATGTTTCAAGTGTACTGCATCTATAGCCAACATTTGGCAAGCGATCATTTTGACAAACTTTGCTAGTTGAATTGTAATGATAAATTATTTAACATTGCTGCGCTGCTCAGCGTGAACCGCTAGAGGACGCGTCTCTATCTGCAGGGGTTTATGAATATACCCACAAATTGTTTGATATACAATGAGAACTTTCTAGATAAACTTGATAATTTATAGATACTGATTTCTAGATAGACATGGTTTACAGTATGAAAAATTCCACAAACTCTATAACATTTGAACCTTTGGAATTAAGACTTTTAACACTTGAATTGTGTTTGCTAAGCTGCATTGCCAGGTCCAACAGAGCTAAAACCGCTGTGTGTAGCACATTGTGGCCTGAGACTCCTGCATGGGCTGCTTGATGACTGTTTCATGCATCAGCAAATCTCAATCAGGCTTTGTCCCTCTGGCATCATTCTGACACTATTAAAGCATTAGTGCTTTTAACAAGACAATCACTCTGGACTCAGAACCCACCAAAAGGAAGTGTACTACCATATGACCAGCAACAACTCACACACAGTCCACTTCTGCCACTAAATTCAGCCCTTTTTTATAATTACTCCTGTGCTTTGTCATACTACCATTGCCGTGCTTAATAGTTTGCAAAGCCATCTGTTGTGGCTTTGTGTAACTCAAACAACGGGTTGGTTTTCAGTTTTTATTCCCTAAAACATCTGCCCTCATTTGAAAAAAAAACTAAAAACACAGATTAATAGACTTGGAATTACAACTTATAAATGGTCTCTTGGAGGGAAGCTGCTTTTATCAAACAAGCCCAGAGGTCAGACACTACATAACAGTGAAATATGGCACTGCAGAATGGCTTGGTCATCCATCTTGACCTTTTGTCCTGTACTATATTAGCAATATGTGCCATTTATAACAGACATAAACAGAGCAGCATTCTACACATAGACACACATAGACACACACAGACACAAACACATATTTATTGAGCTCACACAACTTGGCCTAGGGAGAGAAGCAGTGATAAGCAGTGTGAGTGTATCTGCTTAATGGACAGCGTCCTCTTTCCTTTTTACCTCCAAAAACCAGCATGGGGCCTCAGGGTGGACATAGTACAAGAAAGTGGATCATTCAAATAGCGACAAACCACACAGACAAAAAGGATTTGAGCATGTGAGTGTGTATCATTGTGAAATACAATGGATAATTCCATGGCGAATCAAAGGAGTAAAGGCCCTGTAAACAAAACATACACTACTACTATTGGTCAAAATGTATTCTACCACCTATTGCATCTAGGCAGGGCATCTTTTACCTGAACTTCCTTTGGTTTGCAGGAGATCTTTTTACCACTGTGGAATACAGAAAACAGAACCCAAATGCAAATGTGTTCCTATATAGTTTGCACCATGAGTGAAATGTACCACAGAAAGTATTGTAACTATATGTTGTCCTTATGAAAAACCTGCATGCATCAAACTGCATGTAATTACAGAGTACCATGTTGGAAGTTTTAAATACATGGTATTTGAAATGCACTTGAATTATTGTCATTACATTGAAAATCCAGCATTTACAAGAGCAAAATATTTAAACAATTGCATCGTGTGACAGTTGAGGACAGGAACTTATATATTATATAAAATGTCATCCCAAGACATAACAATAGGCAAAATGTTCTATCCAGCACAATCCGGACTGGCACAGTTGTGTTTTCAGTTTGAGTATGAAAGGTCAGGCCTGCTGATACATGCGAGGGTTGTGCAGTGCCCTCCACTGCAGTTCTCTGTCTCAAAAGACACCAAACTCATAATGTGGCTTAACAAAACACTGAATCAAAAGGAAGATTTCCACAGCTTCATTTCCTCCAAGGTTCAATTATTATTACCTTATGCCTGTCTTCCACAGTACTATGTGATGTGCTATGTTGCCTTACCTTTGCATTTAACCTCATAGGTGATTGATTTTTAATGATCTGTCACTAAAGACAAGATGGTGTTTTTGCATACACACTATATGGACAAAAGTATTGGGACACCTACAGGAGCTTTTATGACATCCCATTCTAAATCCATTGGCATTAATATCAAATTGGTCCCCCCTTTGCAGCTATAACAGCTTCCACTCTTCTGGGAATGCTTTCTACAAGATTTTGGAGTGTGTCTGTTGGAATTTTTGCCCATTCTTCCAGAAGAGCATTTGTGAGGTCAGACACTGATGTTGGACGAGAGGGCCTGGCTCACAATCTCCATACTCGTTCATCCCAAAGGTGTTCAATAGGGTTGAGGTCAGGGCTCTGTGCGGGACAGTCAAGTTCTTCCACACCAATCTCACCTAACCATGCCTTTATGGACCTTGTTTTGTGCACTGGGGCACAGTCATGCTGGAACAGAAAAGGGCCTTCCCCAAACTGTTTCCACAAAGTTGGAAGCATAGAATTTTCCAAAATGTCTTGGTAAGCTGAGGAATTAACATTTCGGAGAATTCTATGCTTCCAACTTTGGGGAAGCCCTTTTCTGTTCCAGCATGACTGTGCCCCAGTGCACAAAACAATTTCCATAAAGGCATGGTTGGATGAGTTTGGTGTGGAAGAAGCTGACTGTCCCGCACAGAGCCCTGACCTCAACCCTATCGAACACCTTTGGGATGAACTAGTATGGAGATTGCGAGCCAGGCCCTCTCGTCCAATATCATTGTCTGACCTCATAAATGCTCTTCTGGAAGAATGGGCAAAAATTCCAACAGACACACTCCAATATCTTGTAGAAAGCATTCCCAGAAGAGTGGAAGCTGTTCTTTGAATCTGCAAAGGGAGGACCAACTCGATATTAATGCCTATGGATTTAGAATGGGATGTCATAAAAGCTCCTGTAGGTGTAATGTGTAGGTGTCCCAATACTTTTGTCCATATAGTCTATGAGCGGCATACTGTATATCTTAGGGCATTCAACAAAACGTTACGTTACATCAAAAAATTTAACTATTAATAATATTAGCCTGAAATCATATAAAATCCAACACCACTCAATGCAAAAACAAATATATATGCATGCAGTGGCCATCAACACTCTTTAAGACTTTTTAAGATTTCTGAATTTCAATTTCATAACAAAATTCCATTAAATTTAATTGTGCAATGTTAAACAAAATTAAATGTTAAAAACTTAAAATATTTATGCTTTTGTTATTTTATTATTTTTTTAGATTTATAAAATTACTCTTTGAAAAATTACAATAAAAATTACTTATGAAATTGAATAAATCTTAAAATCATTTTTGAGTTAACAATGGTCTTTCACATACCCACAACCAGTGTCAGAAAATACCTTTTCCATTAAGCGGCAATAATTGCCCCCTGGATCTGATTTTCAGAAGCATTTTGAACTTTTATGAGGGTGTATACACAGGTGTATTTTATTATAAACATAAAAAATATAACACATGTCATCCTTTCATTTCAAATACTTAAATTTAATAAATGTATTTACAAAGTTCTCCATCTTAATTATTAGACTGAGAATATACCTTATCCATATTAGCTAACATCAACTCATATTTTTGCCATAATATGTATAACTAGGCCTAGGGTAAAATATTAAAAACTACATCAGATGTTACATATCAGATGTTTGACTCCACATTTTGAATTTGTGAAGTATTTTTTGTCACGTTTGGTGGCATTTTTGCCCTAAGCTCCCCTTAATTTCTGACCCTGCCCATAACCAAGAATTACTCCAAGCATAAACCTGATCATATTTTCTTGATAGCATTTAAAAGCCATGTGACATCTTGATCTCCATAACAAAATAAATTTGACTCAGTTTCAGTCACAGCCTTTGCAGATTTCACCACTGATCAACTGATAAATGACAAAGACAGCAATAATGAGGACTGTGCATGAATAAAAGGCTGTCAATAAAGGCTAGAATGTCTTGAATGGCCATCTACCTGCATGAATGCTTTAAGGACAGGCTTCTCTCATCTCTGACCACCACATACAACCTTCCCATTCCGCCTGCATGAGCCAACGTGCAGTTTTTCAAGAGTTACGACTAAATGTAACTGTCATGTGTTCAATAGCAGTACTGCACTATAACAGTCCAATGCAGTGACAACTATTGCATCAATGACACTCAACTGACACGAGACACAAAATGCAAAAAGACACATCCTGAGGTTCAGATGGACATTTGCAATATCATTATAAAAGTGAACAAACCGTGACACTTACTTGCCAATGACCTCGCACAGCTCGTAAACATCTTCAAAGAGCACGTCGTCGTCGGCCATGGTCCAACAAGACCGGGGAATTTACACTCCCCTCCAAAAAAAATCCGACCAAACGGTAAATTTTAGAGGATTAAGGCGCCCAACAGCGCAGATACTTCAGAGTTCCTGGAATGAGCGGTGTAGGAAAAGATGACAGCGGCTGTTATCGCTCTCTCAATTCCGATAAACATACAATGATTGACTCCTGTCGGTTTTGTCCAAAATATCGGTTGGTGGTCGGTTGTAGCGGGCGGACAGTAGTGAGCGCTCGTCTCACTCTGCCCCACCTTCTCCTCCCTCTCTCCCGGCCCCCTTAATCCCGCCACTCGAGGCTGAGATAATTCAAATGTTAGAAACAACTCCACAATAATCGCTGCTGAAGTCACCGGGACAAAGTGTGTTTAGTCGTCTAAAGGTTTAACTAACTAACCCGACTCTGCCGAATCCCCAAAAATAAGTAAACACCGTTTCTGGGATCAAATGTAGGCTGGTAAAGTGCGCAGTTCAGTTGATCCTACTCATTCTACCCACGCGCGAGGCTTCTCCCTTGCTCTCTGCGCTAGCCGCCCCCAGTTCGCAGCCGTTGCTCTAGTTCTCCTCGTTAACTCCAGCTCTGCTGCTCCCTGCTTCCAGAAAACCCAAACTCCTCCCACTCAAGGTTATGAAACTGGATTGCCTCACGCCATAATGGCTCCGGCAGGACGTTTGTATTCCGGAATTCCTGCATAGCGCAGAATGACGGCTTGAGCCAGAATGACGACCAGGTGTCTCGAGTTTGTCAGCCAAAGAAACAGTTTCTTTCTGTGGTGTTAGTGAGGCAATGCGAAGCGGTAATCAAATTAAACAGCTTTCGGAATCCTTTTATTTACTTACTAGCTGGCTACTGGCTACACTGTCCAATTATAGGAAGTGTGTAATGTGCACGTAATTATAATGAAAAGTTATTTTGAAGAGTGAATTGAGACTCAAAGTACTTTATTGGCCTAATTGTTATGCATTCAATATTGCCAGTGTATACAGTAGGCTACAAAGAAAAACAATACACAAAATTAAAAAAAATATAGTAAAATTAAAATAATAAATGCATCATACAATATAAAATGTTATAGTGTAAGTTAAACAATAGTGAAAACTATTAGATAAAAGCAACGCCGTCGTCAGTGAGGAAAAACCGAGAATGTTATTTAATCGTTATTTAATGTTTCAAATTATGTCATTGTTAACTGTCGCTTTTTGCTTTTCTGCAAATAAAAGGAAGAAAGGGAGTATAAAAAGTTTTCATAAGTAGGCCTATTCCTACAGCTCTCTTCCTTTCGGCAGCGGACGGGATGCAATTTATATTCACAAATGACAGTTCTGAAGTGAAGAAAAAAAAAATATATATATATATATATATATGTGTGTGTGTGTGTGTGTACACTCAAAAAGTAGGTCTTTAATTAGAAAAAACTCAAAATAGCTTTTCAGCAGTCACTTTCACACAAACTCGTCTTCGTGTGTCTTTCTGTCTCTGGCGCGGTTCCTCCTTATAACGCTCTCCCCAGTGCTTACTGCAATCAGAAACAGGTGTTAAACACTATAGCGCTCAGGTGTGTGCACACTTACCTCTTTCTCTCTTTGCATACGAACGCTTGACCACGCCCCCGCCGCCACAGTCAGCCAATTTAAAATATATGGTGAGCATTAGTATATAGAGGTTCAATGTACAGGCAATGTAGATGAGACAGAAAAAAATTATTTGCCTGCTCTTCCTTTTTTTTTATATAGTTTTTTTTATTGATTCATCTATTAAACAAAGAAAAGCAAAACATATACAAATAGAATCAATATTTAACCCTCACTATTGCTAACCACCCCCCCCCCCCCCCCCCCAAAAAACAACCAAAAACAAAAAACAATCCCCAACCCCCAACAACACCACAGTGGTCACATAATTATAGACACACAAACAAACAAAAAAACTAAACAAAACAAAAAATATATATATAATAATCACACACATCCACTACACCTCTCTCTCCACTGTCCCTCCCCGAGAGTCCTCCAAAATAGCCAAATATTTGCCCCATTTCCCCACAAAGAAATCTAAATTCCCCAGTCTTCTGGATGACCCCTCTTCAGAAGCTGTCACCCTGCCCATCTCCGAACACCACTCCTGAAATGGGGCATTCCAGCCGACTTCCAACCCCTTAAAATTATCTGTCTGGTGATCATAACTTTAGTTAGGACCCAGTTCTTTATGTGCTTATTTTCCATATTATTGACCGCCCCATCACCTAAAATACAGAGACTGGGGCAAAATAGAATTTGAGAGCCCAATCCCTCACACATAAAACCCTGAATCTTCAACCAAAATTTTTGGATCTTAACACATCCCTAAAAGACATGGGTTGTGTATCCATCTTCTGATTGACATCACCAGCAGGTGGGTGTGTCTTTAAGACCAAGCCTATACAATCTATAGGGGGTCCAATAGACTCTATGTAAAATCTTGAACTGAATAAGGCACACCCTTGCATCTCTAGATGCAGACTTTATGTTATTTAGAATCCTAGTCCACACTCCCTCCTCCAATACCAAGTTTAAATCTTTCTCACATAACCTCTTAAGAGAAGTTGAAGTAACTAATACACTGATGCCTCATGACCTTTTCCAAAAGCAGTAATCACCACTCCCAGAGTATCTGCTGCTTTAGGGGGGTGTAAACTACTCCCAAAAACAGTACAGAGCAGGTGGCACAGCTGGAAATACTTACATCTGAGATCTGGGAATCCCAAAATGTTTAACCAAATTTTCAAAGGATCTCACCAGTCCACTCTCATACAGGTCACCGAGTGTAGTAACCCCCCTCCCGATCCACTCTGATCAGCAAAAAGGGGACTTGTTAATACATAATTTGGGGTTCAGCCATATGCTCGAGGCAACATTTAAATAAATGTCCGAATTAAACACTCTGGACACTTTTGTCCACAACGAGTGCAAATGCGAGACAACGGGATGTAACTTAACTTCTCCGGTTAGTTTGATAGAAAGGCTTTGCAATAGCAAAATAGGGGCCAGAACTTCCTGTTCAATACAAAACCAGGGAGGGGCTATCTCAGGTGGAAGAGACCAATGAGCCAAATATCTGAGACCAAATGCATAATAATAAAGGGTAGGCCTAGCCCACCTTTGTCAATCGGCCTATGTAACATATTGAATGTAATCTGGGACGCTTACCATTCCAAATGTAGGACTTCGCTATGCTATCAAATTGCTTGAAATAAGAGAGAGGTCATCTAAAGAGAGAGATTGTAACAGGTAGTTACATTTTGGAATACGATTCATTTTAATAACATTAACCTTCCCAATCATAGATAAATGTAATGAAGCCCACCTGCCCACATCGCTCGAAAACGTTTTTATTAAGGGGTCAGAATGAACTCTAACTAAATCAGACAAATTTGCTGGGAATAAAATGCCCAAATACTTAATGCCCTGTTTGGGCCACTGAAAGGCGCCCAGCTGAAAAGCCATTACTGGGCAGTACGTTGTCAGAGCCAAAGCTTCAGATATAGACCAACTGACTCTGTATCCTGAGAACTTAGAAAAGGAATGAATAATTCTGTGGAGGCAAAGCATAGATCTAGTGGGGTCGGAGACAAATAATAAAATATTATCAGCATAAAGCAAAAGCTTATGCGCCATACCTCCCACCACCACCCCTGGAAAATCATCTTCCCTTCTTATAGTGGCTGCTAATGGTTCCAGGGCAAGACAGAACAATAATGGGGAAAGAGGGCACACCTGCCTGCCCTATCTAGAGTAAAATAATTTGAAATTAATCCATTTGTTTGTATCGCTGCTACCGGGTGTCTATAAAGTAACTTAATCCATCCAATAAAAGTACTCCCGAACCAGTATAATTTCCAAAATCTTAAAAAGATAATCCCATTCTACCATATCAAATGCCTTTTCGGCGTCAAGTGTGATGGCAGCGACCGGAGTCTGATCATTCGCCACTGACCACATGATATTGATGAAATGCCTAATGTTATCAGAAGAGCTGCAGCCCCAAATAAACCCCACCTGATCTCTATATATAAGAGATGTCATAACTACTCAATTGGTTAGCCAGAATTTTTGACAATATTTTAACATCTAGCTGGATCAGGGAAATTGGACGGTAACCCTTACACTCGATTGGATCTTTGTCCTTTTTAAGTATCAGACTGATCCAGGCTTGTGTCATGGTTGGCGGAATCTTTCCATTCTTTAATGATTCTGTATAAACTTCTAGCAAAAGTGGAGCCAATTCTGTAGCATAAGATCTAAAAAATTTCAGCTCTGCCTCAGCACTTTTAATATTCCCTTCCAACTCCACGAGTTCTTGTGCTTTGGACTTCTTGATGAATGAGGCATACTGTATGATCCGACCCCTTAGAACCACCTTAAGTGCCTCCAAAGCCACGCCCACAGAGGATACTGAGGACCAGTTGGTCTCCATATAAACATTGATTTCAGACTTTAACATTTGTTGGAATTCAAGATTTTGCAAAAGGGATACATTAAAGCGGCAACTATATAATTTATTTTTCTCCGTATGTGGCAACATCTCTAAACTCACCAGGGTGTGATCTGAGACTGAGTAATCCAATTGAGTAATCTACAAAAGTAATTCCAATTGAGTAATCCACAACAGATGAAATGAGGGACTTTTATATATATATATAAATCTATACTAGAATAAATCTTATTGACTGATGAAAAAAATGTATACTCCCTACTAGATGAAAGTTCAAAAGTCTCCAAATATCTGTAAGACCAAGATTTTTACACATCCTGTGAAGCGTCAGTGTTGCTCTAGGGGGCTTGCACACTTTTGCTTCACTATGATCAAGGACTGAATCCATCAAAAGATTAAGTCTCCTCCCAGTATTATATCATGAGGGATGCCAGCGGCTTGCAACATCCCTTCATCAAAGTTAGGTGCATAAATATTAGCCAAAATCAACCTTTGCCCCTGAATTTCTGCTAAAACAATAATGACTCTTCCTAATTTATCTTTAATCTGTTTGAGACATTTGAATTGTAGATGCTTACTTATCAATGTAATGACTCCCCTGCTCTTACTTGAGCCAGCACTAAAGAAAACATGTCCACCCCATATCTTCCCAAATTCTTCAGCTTCCTGCGGGGAAAAATGCGCTTCTTGAAGAAACACTATATCATACTTCTTATGTTTAAGAAGAGAAATAACTTCTTTTTTGGGGTGCCCCAACCCATTCACATTCCACGTGGAGAGGGACAGTCCACTCATATTAACATTTTACATTTTGACATACTAGAAAAAATAGATTGTGTGTCAAAAACAAGATTATAAAGACCACATTCCAACATTAGTGCAACAATCAAACCCTGAACTTACCTCTGAACCAAACAAACAGAAAAAAGAAAAACGTGCTTGTAGTGCGGAGGAGGGTGGGGCCGGGCCGGAATGATGCACGCTCGGACCCCAATCAGCCTGAGGAGGCGAGCGAGGTATAAAAGCGATCGGAGACGGCAGTTCGAGAGAGAGAGAGAGAATTATAGGCAGCTGCCCTGTATGTGTTTATGTTTGTGAGTTTTGGTTTAAGTTTATTATTGAACTATTATTTATATTGTCAAGCCGGTTCTCGCCTCTTCCTTTCCCTCTAACCCCTTTACAGTGCGCATTAACCTTGCGCACGACAGCGCCAACCAGTGTCCATCCCTCTAAACTCAAACAGTCCATGTACGCCTACGAGAGCCCCCGTGACAACTTTGCCATCAGATTGCTCAAGTCTGGTGCTTCTATACAAATTTTGTGAGACAGAATTACATAGAGAAGAAAATCTATAAAACAAATCCTGCCAATAGGCAGAATAAACACAAAGAACATGTAGAGCTTATACATTCCCCAAAATAAGCTCCAGCCTCTAGCGCAACCAACCCACACACAATAAATAAATAAATAATTTAAAACAATAATAAAATAAAATAAAATAAAATAAATAAATAAATAAAAATGTTCAGTTTCCTCGGGCAGTCAAACGAATGTTCAGTGAGCCGGCTGTTTCATAAATGCAGCAGATGACTTAATCCTTCCAGTGTTCTGCAAAAAAATATTCCACAAAACTAACTCCATCCAATAGGAGGCATAAGCACAAAGAATGAGCAGATTCATCCACAACTGTCCCGAAGGAGTGTTATTCCACAAAACAAACTCCAGCTGCTAGGCGGAACCATCACAAAAAGAAACCAAAAAGGCACCCAGCTTCCTCGGACAGTCAAGTGAATGTTCAGTGAGTCAAGCTCACTTGGGAGCAATGTGAGAATCACACTACAGCTTACTCATTCCAATGACTTTATGAAGGACAATGCTTGCTGGGGACATTTAAAATCTATTCTCAGTTTGGCTGGAAACATCAGTGCAAACATCTTCCGTTGATGTAAGAGATTCGTGCATTCCTTGAATCAATCATGTTTCTCTCTTGTCAAATTCACAAAGTCTAGGAACAAGAAAATGCTGTGGTTTTTCCAAGAAAGCCTTCCTTTACACCTCACCTCGCATAACACGAGATCTTTATTGGATGATCTCAGAAATTTGGCCAGAATAGATCGGGGCCTGTTTCACTCAGTGGATCTCCGAGCCAGAACTCTGTGAGCTCGCTCGATTTCCAGTTTATGGCCTGTTATGTCAACCAGTCTTGGGAAGAGCTCATCTAGGAATTTCACCATATTACTGCCTTCTTCATTCTCAGGAATTCCAACAATTTGGACATTGTTTCGCCGATTATGATTCTCAAGGTCTTCCAACTTTTCCCAGATACACTGCAAATCTGCCTTTGTTGCTAGCGGATTAGCAGCTAATTCCCACTCCGATGACTCCAGATAATCTATCCGTTTCTCGACGTCCCCCAATCTTGTAACCGACTCAGAGAATTTCGCCTCCATGGCCGTAATCGATCGACATATTACAACAAGATCCTCCAAATCCGCTACAACCTTTGTCAGCATCACCGACATGCTGGACATTTGATGCTGAATTTCTCCAGCCACACCATCCAAATTGAGTCCCTGGTCTGCGGCCCTGTCAGGGGTATCAGCTTGAGCACGTAAGTGTATTTTAATGTCTCCAGAGCCCAAGGATTTTGAATTCTTTGACATATTGTCTTCATAGAACTGTTATGAAACAGTGTATAGAATTTCACCGGTTTATGACACAAAAATAATTAAAAACTCGCAAAGTGCGCAGAGCTCGCCGATCACACGTCCGACCCTCACATGACGTCACGCGACATCTTGCCTGCTCTTCCTTAACCATGAGCTAAAGAAGTGTTTACTTTAAAGACAGGCTTGTCAGACACTAAAGTTTATGTAAACATGTGTCACTGTTTTATGTTTCTGTTGAATTTCATGTGAAATTTCAGTACGTACCTAATTGTTGTTGCCTTTTACATGTCTTTGTTATGTTAAAGACATAATGTCTTCAGTACAATATTAATCATGAAACATTTATATAACATGAATTAACCTACGGTTATTTCCATTGATATATAATTGTGCAAATTAGTTAATCTTGAATTATTACATGCCAGACTTTAACTCTAGACTGTTCATTAATTCATGTTCTTTCATGTTAATGGGGGCAACAACAGATAAACAGATAATAACATTTGTCGACATGTCAGAATAAATAAGCAATCTGTTAATTGACTACATATCATCTTAGCATCAACTAATCATATCAAAACCTTCCATTGTGTCACATGCTTTTTTGTTTCCTGGATTACAATATTAAATTGTCAGTGTTAGCTTGATAATAACTAACTTGGCCATTTTTCAAAACCATAACAGCAAGAAATTGTCGATTCCACAAGAATATCTTGAATGCTAAATAATGAACATATTCATATTCAGTCTCTTTGTTTGTGATCAAGCAGCAAAATAACATTGCAGTGGAGGAACATTCTGCTGAAATGCACTACTCTGGTCTCTGTCTGCACTTTTTACATTAGTGCCTTTGAATTACACCATTGATTTCTTAGCTGATGATTGGTGGGATACACTTGAGCTAATTGGATTGTGTATGTTCAGTCCATTGAGAAATTTATTCAGTCAGTCCTCATTGTGAATTTGCAGTCAGAGTCCTTTGAAAAAACACAGAGTTGAAACATAGCCTCAGTGATGCTGACACACTGTAGTAAAGGCAGCTGACTCAGCTGCAGTCATTTAAAAAAATGAAACTACTAATTCACACACAATATGACTGCATGTATTTTTCTGTAAATGCATGCCCCCAAGAGGTTGAAATGTACCAGATTATGCTGACACAAACACATCATTGATTTAGACTACATGTCTAGTTATTCTTATTTATTCGTATTAGCATTGAGTTTGAAATGATTATAGATAAGTATGAAAAAACAGACAGAAAAGGCAGTATTTTTTCAAATAATGTGTTTAAGGCATTATGAATGAGGGAGGCAGAGGACATGTGGTGTCCTTAGGTGCATTAAATAAACTTTCAATGGCTATAGTGGCAGCAGGTGACTGTCTGGCAGAAAGACCTATTGTGTGTGTGCCAGAAGCGGGTTGTGTCTGAGCTCATGTGACTTTGATCCACTGGTCATGGCATGCTTTGTTATATTGAAAAGATCTGCATTCAACAGTGTCTTCATACTAATAAAATAATATATTAAAATAACTAATTGTGAATTGTCAGTTCCTTTAAAAAAAATAAATAAATAATGTGTGTAATGTGTGTAAGTTTTTTGAATTTGCGTTCTATAAAGTCTGTTTTTCACCCACAGTTTTTTTTTTTTTTTTTTAAAGTGATTAATATTTAATAATATTAAAAGGTTAGGAAAGGTTACAATTAATCTGCCTCTCTGTGTTTCTCTTTCATTTCTTTCTGAGACCTTATTATGCTTTCCTTTTCTGATTCAGTCTAGAGTCTATACAATCACTAGAAGCCATTGTGAATGACCAGCATTTTGCCATACAAGCCACATGCACAGTGTCATGCATGGATGCCTATATAAAATTAGCTTTTCACAGCAGTCAACTTAATAAGTGTTACTTTGATGCCACAACTGGCATTGTTAAATGCCAACTCGACTGTTCTCTTCTGCATAGTTGAGACTAATTTTATTATTGTAATAGGGAATGCACAGGGAACACTGAATACATCTAATATAGCATTTAGTGAAAAGCACAATTAAACAATTAAAACAGTGTCTTTGCCAGTTATACCTGGTTATGTTATCGAAGAACAAAAATCAGTGCTAGTTAGAATTTTTCAATGTGTGCAGCCGCTGAATGCATAATTTGAGTTAAGGAGTGAGAAAAGCAGCTGTCGGAGATATATTTAGTCCATCTGTCTCACCACTGAACTGTTTTACTATACCACTGTATCTCTCTTTTTCTCTTTTTCAGCTGTGTACTTAAACTTATTAAGAAGTTGTAATGCTCAACTGAATGGGAGAAGAACACAACGATATGGTAAAACCAGCTATTTAAAGGAAGGTTAATTCCATTATGTGTCCACTAGGTAACAGCAGGAGTGTAATCTGAAGTCAGTGTTTGTCTGCGAGAGGTTTGGTTAATAGAGTGATACACTAAGGAGATGCAGCACTAAAGCACTAAAAGGTTAAACATAATATGTGCAAGTTAATCAATTCTGTCACAGGCAGAATTTTGTTTTTTATAGAAAGACCTCATTCAGATTTGCTTCTTCTATAAAAGTGATTTAAATCTGATTATATCTGATATTATCTTGCTACTGATCAGTATCACTGAAATGAATCAGAATATCACTATATGAATTTTGATGCTGTCAAAACATTGACAATGACTTGAAATGAATGAAATGAAATACACTGTATTGTCCCCGAAGGGAAGTTTGTTTTGGACTCATGGTGCGTACACATGCACAAAGCCTTGTAATTTCCCTATAAATCAATATAAATAAATAAAAATAGAACAATACCCAAACCGTCTCACATTAAAAAGCATAAAAATAAAACAAACAAAAAATGCATTATAAGACAATGTTGTAGAACAATAAATTCCACATATTTACTGTATATACATATAAAACATGCTAAAAACGTATACTTTGTGTAATATACCTTTTTCAATATTTAAATTTTGGAATCCGAAACTCAAGGACTATAGTCATTGTGAAAAAACTTCTCTGAACTCTAAAAAATAAATGTTCTTTAATAGTACTTAGCATATTATGTTCAGCCCTCTTCTTATCAAGAACTATTTTCGGTGTACAGAGATCTTGTGTTGCAATATAGTTCTTTGGAGATTAAAGAAAGTTATTGATATTACATTATAGATTCTTTAGATCAGTATGGTTTCTGGGTTCTTTAAAGCACTGGCACATTTTGTTAAAGAACTGGAGAATTAAATGTATTGTGGAACTTCAAGTTTCCTATGGCATCACAAACATGACAAAACATGTTTGATTATAATTGGAACCTTTATTTTTCAAAGTACAGTGGAAGGAGAAGCACACAACTACAGCCAGCAAAATGTTCAATATTTATTATCAAGGCAGCGACATTTTGAAATTATTATAATTGTAATGTTGCAATTTTTGCAAGCGAGTATTGTGTGAGACGTCTTTCTCTGTACTATTACCTGTGTCCAACTCGCCTGCCTGCAACCATTCAGGTGTGAGAGGGATATTTATTTGTTGGTCTGAAGAGGGGGCAAGAACTCAAAGGCTCTAACGAAGATTCCCATCAAGGTGACAGTGATAACTGAAAGTGTCAGCTGTGTTGAATACTGAGGAGCATTTTGAGGGCCTCAAATCTCACAGCACTGACAGGGAGGGAGGGCCTTTCCCACCACAGGTACAATGGGATCTTCTGAAATGAGATCTAAACCACTCTGACATATTCCAACATGCCTAGCCTACAATGGCATCAAAAAATGCTGGCTCATGTAGCCAGGAGTTCTCCCAAACACCTCAGAAAACCAGTCTGGCTAGAATCAAAATGGCAAGAAAAAGCATGTGCGCAGGTGGTGTCTGTATTTTTACGTGTCTGTGCATACAGGGAGCTCAAATTAGTCTTCAGTGGTGAGGGTGACCCCTTTTTCTAGTGCTTTATAAATCATGCAGAGAGCGACAAGGCCCCGGTAATGTTTTACTGTCACAAGGGTGTGTTTCACACTACAGAGTGCCCTAGGTGTAGGTTTCACGCTGCACTCCACTTTCACTCAGGAAGACCATTACAATCTAATTAAACCAGCTCCAGACAGTCTCCAATGCGAGGGTATTGTTGGGAAAATCACACCTTCTTAATGTGCTCAATTTCAGCTGCCCTGAAGAACGTCACTGTAGATAGACAATTTACAAGAAAAGCAGTTTGTTTTTTCAGACTTGATTTTGATGGACAACTGAACACAGTAAAAGAGAGATAATGAAAAAAACCCACAAAACCATTATGCCTTATGGCATACATAATGAAGACACTGCAGCAATTATTAATAAGCAGGGTATTTTTAATTGCATTGGAGGCTTGCATCGTTTGTATGTAAATCCTGTAGCAGCCTGTCTGATATGCCCTACAGTGCTTCATTTTCATTTAACCAAATGAACTTGGGGAGAAATGCTGGTTGTCAACATCAATCTCTAGTGTTTTCTTCTTACATCCTTAACATGGGCATCTAAAGCTATAAAGAATGCAGAGAGCGAACATCTGTGAAATTATGGTCACTTTGAGCTGGATATTAAAAAACACTACTACAAAATATTTGCATGGACACCTCTAGTGAAGCTTAGATAGGGCCAGTACTGGCAAAAAGTGGTTTTCTAAATTTTCATTAACAGAGATATTAACTCTCAAACCTCATTTCACTTTTTCCCATCTATAAGGGCTCAAGTACAGGTGGGGGGAGAGCTATCATGCATATATCTCACAACAAAATGTATAATTGAAATACATTAACTCAACATTCCATCTCCATACTTACTGATTCATTACTTGTCTGTAAAACAGCCTAGTCTTAATGTCCATTTACAACTCGCTTGAATTTTATTATTGTTTTATTACAAGTTGATTTTATTATATTCAGTTTTGTTTTAAATTTTGCATATGTATAATATAATATAATATAATATAATATAATATAATATAATATAATAATATAATATAATATAAGCTTTTATTGCCTCACAGCAAGCTGGTGGAAATTGTTGTTGGAACAGTGATGTAGCATACATGGAACAAAGTGCACATGTGTAAATGTGTAACAATACAGTACAACAATGCAATTCAAAAAGCAGTTTGTTGTTTTTGTTGTTGTTTTTATACCAGGGGTACCATATATTTTTTTTCTCTTTTCTGTAACTGTTTTTTGTCTGTGTATAGAATGATGATTTCTTGGCAATACTGTATACAAAACAATTATGTCAAGTACTTTGAAATTGATAAAAATCTTGAAATTAGATAGAAAATAAAAATATATTATTTTCAAATGCACATTTTAATCTTAGATAAAGGGTGGCCAACCCAGTACATTTGTCCACATTATTCATTCACCTGTACAAAGGTTGCTATTCACATCTAAGACAATTCACTTTAAGTACCTGATACCATTAACTTCAGCTTTTGGACTGTAAGTGTGGATGGATGAAATGTTGCAAATATAATACAAAAAGGATCCTACTCTGCTTGCGATGATTTACTGAATAATGGTGGATAGTGCTTACACATCCCAATTACTGTCCTCTGTGATGATGTAAAATAGACCTCTCATATGGCCTGTGACCTAGGTTGATAAGTTAATTAAACTTGCTGTAATGAGATTATCACTACTTTTGATGCTCCAGGTCTCTGCTGGTAACTAGGTAACTGCCATATGTGTTATCAGTGCCCTCTTGCTTATGGATGAATGAACAAACAACATGCTCCCCATGACCATCCAATAATTTTACCTGATTGAAATTGTGAACAATTGTATGAATAATTGCAAATGACATTGTTCATACAGTGTTGAAATCGTCTATGTTACTAGTGTAACCTCTGTTCCCTGATGGAGGGAACGAGATGTTGTGTTGATGTAGTGACATTAGGGGTTTGATCTTGAGAGCCCCAATCACCTTTGCTTAAAATAGAAAAGGCCAATGAGAACTGGCGAGTGGAATTTGCATGCCATTCTCTGCCCTGGACATACGGGTATAAAAGGAGATGGCATGCACCACTCATTCAGATTTATGCTGAGGAGCCGATAGAGAGTCCCGGCCATGTCAGTGGCCGGTTCAGCGCCGCGGCAGGAGGGACAGAACATCTCGTTCCCTCCATCAGGGAACAGAAGTTACACTAGTAACCTAGACGTTCCCTGTCTGTCACTCACTCTACGCAGTGTCGATGTAGTGACAATAGGGGTTCCCTATAAGAAACGCTGCAGGTGCTGAACCGTGTCACGAGGTATGGAAGAGTGGACATGGGCAAGCTGCTGCGTGCCTCGCAGCGAGCGCTCGACCACGTCGTGACCTTCCAGCGAGTTAGGTAAGGCGTCTCCCTAGTCCTGTTAAGGGGGGAGGAGGCACTTACCCAAGGAGGCTAAAGGCAGTGGCCTTTCCTGATATTTGCTGTTAAGCAATTTCCCGCCGAGCACCTTCTGGAATAACGCTGCAGGAGGGAGGGCACTATGGAGACCACATCCTACCGGAGGGAGGTTAACATGTGGAGATTACCTCACATGGACTTACCATTGGGGAAGTTCACATATGGAATGATAACACCGGGAGGACTCTATCTATGGAGAGGGTACACAGCAACAGTGGCCGAAGCAGAGCGAAGCTCTGATGAAGGGAAACACAGGGTTCACCTGAGGGGAAATCGAACACTGGAAACATGTCACATGGGATTACCAAGAGGGGAATAACCACGTATGGGGCACTGAGCCTGAGTACACCCGGACCAGACTGGTCGGAGTCAGACATCTCATCCCTGGGTCGCCTGTGTCAGGGCCACCTCGAAACCCGTCCGGGGTCCTTGGGGGCCGACTGACGGGCAGGTGGAGCTGCATTCCTGTGGGAGAATCTTCTTCTCAGAGGACGGCGTACAGGCTCCGATGGTGCGGGAGACGGAGCCGGCATCACAGAAGAACGACCCTGGCGAGAAGCAGATGGGGCGCAGGACTTTGGAGGCCTGAAGGATGTGTCTGATCGCCTCGGTCTGCTTCCTCACAATCGAGAACTGATGGGCGAAGTCCTCAACAATGTCGCCAAAAAGCCCCCCTTGTGAGATGGGCAGCTGCCCGGGCAAGCATGGCTGCTATCTCAGCATTCGACTCATCCCCAGCTCTACCGCCCATGGGCGGGAGCTCAGAAGATTCGTCTGCTTCCGACAGCAGAAGCCCACCCTCCGATGCCACAACCGATAACTCATACTCGTCACGAGCTGCGAACGAGACATTAAATCCACCCTGAGGCGGACCACCTGCATCACTCGACAGCTCTTCCGGGTAGAACAAGCGTGCTGGGGGATGGGAGGTCCGCAGGGGCTGAGCTGGCGGAAGCGCTCCCATGTCCACATCCAGATCACCTGCGGTGCTCGCCGACCCAGCCGCCTGAGTTTCAGCCCAGGACGGAGTGGGTTGGGGAGCAGCCGCGGTGGCTCCTTGCTTCATGAAGAAGGAAGTGAGCCACGACCGCAACGTTCTCATGGGCATGTTCTCGTAATGAGAACATAACCCCTCCACGAAACTGCCTCGGTGTGCTGGCACCCCAAGCACTCGAGACAGATTTCGTGGCTATCCGAAGGGGAGAGATAACGGCCACATCCAGTAGCACAAAAGCGAAAGGCCGTCTTTAAAAAGACGCCAATCATTGGTGCGAGCTTTTTTAGTAGAAAATATACTCTTTTAGAATATACTCTTTTAGCAACTGTAGACTCGGCTGCTGAAGCGCCCAGGGGAAGCACAACACTCGACCGTGTGAGGGTGAACGCTGATATGCTCTGTAAATCCAGCAGCGTAAGCGTAGGTGATGGGATGAACACAATACATGCATTTGGCTCCGAAGAAAAAATCTGAATGAGTGGTGCACGTCATCTCTTTTTATACCCGTATGTCCGGGGCGGAGATTGACATGCAAATTCCACTCGCCAATTCTCATTGTAACATCCGAGGTTGTTACCCCTCCTACCAACCACCGGAGGGAGCCCTCTCCTGAAAACTAACTCTATACCGTTTCTTCTTTGGTGACTTCCTGTTTAAACTATGTAAATACCATGCTGTTCCATCCTGACTTTGCGAAGTATTGCCAGTTTACCCTGCCTTACCAAGCGTTTTTCCATTGCCTTTGCTGATTGTTTTCATGTTATGACCATTGCCTGTTTTCCTGAATTTACTGCCTTTTGGATACCTCTTTGTTTTGTTTGCCTTGTTGGACTCTCTTTTTGGTTTATTGGATTATACCGTTTGCTTTACGACTACCTCTATTTGCCTGCCAATTTGGATTGTTTGCTTGTGTTCATAATAAACTTCCAGCACATGGATCCTAACACCGTCTCCATGGCCAGTTCATTACACTCATTGGCCTTTTCTATTTTAAGCAAAGGTGATTGGGGCTCTCAAGATCGAACCCCTAGTGTCACTACACCGACACAATGTCGAGTGAGTGACAGACAGGGAAAGGCCTACTTGGTAGTAGATGCAGGAAGGTTGCGCAAAATACATAATCTTACAACACAGGGAACATGAAGGTTGTCTGTGCTGATAGACCTGGCACAATGGTGATGGTTAAGCATGGACTGAGTGCCTCAATACAGTCAGTGGTCCAATGGTTTTGTTAATGTGCCCCATACATGGGTGCTGCCCCCATGTGGTTATATACACTTACATGTCCAGCAATTTCATTCCAATATTGTTTTTTTCCCCCTTCTTTTTAAAAGGTGTTCAGGAATACATTTTAAGACTCTAAAAGCTCAACAAATACAGATACTTCCATGCATTATGAAAAGTATAATGCATGTACATATATGCATTATACTCCATATGCACATGGTTTCCTGTCACCTCTCCACTGTTATACAGAGTGTGTGGCCTAATGGTGACTGTGATTATTTTCAAGTAGGATGTATTCAAGGATCAACATCTTTTGTTGGCCCTGGAACAACATTCCTGTCAAACCAACATATACCTTACCCCATTTTTATCCCAAACTATTAACTATCCCTAAAATGTAAGGGAAAAGATAGGTTGATAAAAATGTTGTCAAAACGCCAACCCCAGCCTAACCCTAAACCAAGCCCTAAAATCTCATCTATTACTCCAGGACCAAAAGGGATAATGATACACGAAAACTTCCTACTTGGTGAAAACTGAGCTGTGAGTGGACCACAGGTACTGTAAATGCAATCTGCCAGTTCAACATTTTTAATAGTTCTTGTCATAGCAAGTGTACTGCCTCAGTGGACCTACAGCTCAAATGTAGCCAAAAGTAGACTAATAATTTTTTGAGTTTCTTAAATAGGTCAGTATTCCATTCCATACAGCACACCAATCCTAAACAAATGTGTAAAGTTGAACTGCTTTTGCAGGGGGATAGACTTGCATTGACATTTCATCAGTTAAAGGGCAGGTCTGAGAATATGTGCTTGCTCCATGCGACATCAACAAAGAGAAAGTTCCACATATGAATGAATAGTCCCCCTGGGAGATAAATGGCACATTATATTCAAAGAAAAACAACATATCATATCAGCAGTCACAGTATGGTACAGCTCAAGGCAAATTCAGCAATTCAGCTATTCACATGCCAAACCTTTGCTTTCTTTTTTGTGCTAAGATGATGCATTATCATAGTGATTTTAGAAAGCCTAAGCAGTCTTTAAATTCAAAAAGCAACATGAAACCCACATCATTACGTGCACATATTCCAATGCAGTTATGAGAGGGAGGAAAGCTGAATTTTTAACACACAGTGAAATATATACCTTACAGGCTTACAGTTTAGCATCTTTCTCTGGGATTATTAACAGAGGAAATAATTGTATTGTTAAGCCCTTCAGTAATTGTGTAACAACAGCAATAGAAATGATGTTGTGTCCATGCCATGAATGAGGCATGGAGATGTATGAGAATGTGTAGATATTCCTGGTAAATTACCACATAATTTAAACATTTTAGCATTGTTTAAAGGAGGTTTTCTGTGTGAGAAAAGTTACAAAGAGTGGAAACAGCTTACCATCACACAGTTCCAATTTTCGACATCATACAGTGACTGTAATTCTGTGCAATCAGATTTCCTTGTGCTTGTCTTTTTAATACATCTCAAAGTCTAAAGACCACATAATTTTTTGCAACAGTGTAATAGATTGAAATGACAGAGCAGCACTCGTGCCAAATTATTGTGTACTGCTGGGAAGATGACACTGTGTGTCACTATGATGTGTCATTAATGCTTGTGGTGGAATTATTCAGTTAATGTGTACTCACTGCTGACACACAGACATTCAGCCATTGTGTGTGTCATACAGACAGAAAGAAGTTAAAGACCAAGTGGATGTTGGGAAAAGAATATTAAAGCACCACATGAAAAAGGTTTTTATCTTTGTAGAAAATAAAAACTTGTGGGGGGGTGGAGTGCGATTAGCGGTCTTGTGATGTAGGGCCGTTTACATTTTTACTTGTCATTATTATCTTTACTAAAATACTTGGGGACCTCTCAGTGTCTATTTTTTTTTATCTCTTATGGGGGGTCCTTAATGCCTTATGGCCCCCCAGCCCCCCCCCCCCAGTACGAGCACTGCTATAAATGCAGTTGCAAAGGTGATTCACATTAAATTGGTTGCCAATTCAGCAGTGCATGGCACCTATAATATACTCTTGACAATAGCATATTTATTTCCCTTTAAGCAACATAAGTCACAGAAGAACATGAGGACATTTGAATTATGTGTTCCTGATATTAAAAGATATAATTCACACAAAAAATGAAAATTCTTTCATCGTTTACTCACCCTCAGGCCAACCCAGATGTGTTACTTTTTTTCTTCTGAGAACACAAAGATTTATATAAGAATATGTCAGCTTTGTAGGTCCATACAATGCAAGCAAATGGTGGCCAGAATTTTAAGCTCAAAAAAGCACATATAGGCAGCATAAAGTAATCCATACAACTACAGTGGTTAAATCCATATCTTCAGAAGTGATATGATAGGTGTGGGTGAGAAAAAGATCAATATTTTAAGTCTTTTTTACTATAAATCTCCACTTCGCTTTCACTTCCACGTCCTTTTTTCTTTTTTTTTTTTTTGCTACTCTTGGAAATCGGCACCTACTGGTCGGGGCTGGTCAAATGTGGAGATTTATAATAGGGGCGAAGCCAGGAGTTTTTCACAGCGCTGGCCGGGCAGGGTCCAGCAATCAGTCTGTGGTGGCACATCGTTGGATGGGGTGGGGGGGAGTTGTTCGTATCATCGGAGACTAACTAAATTGTGCCCAATTGGGAGTGGGGGCGAGTGGGGCCATGGCCACCCCTGACCACACCTTAGCTCAGCCCCTGATTTATAGTAAAAAATGACTTAAATATTTATCTGTTTCTCACCCATATCATATTGCTTCTTGGTTCATGGATTTAACCACTGAAGACGTATGGATTACCTTCATGCTGCCTTTATGTGCTTTTTGGAGATTTAAATTTTTAGTCACAATTCACTTGCATTGTACGGACCTACAGAGCTTATATATTTTTCTAAAAATCTTAATTTGTGTTCTGCAGAAGAAAGAATGTCATACACATCTGGGATGGCATAAGGGTGAGTAAATGATGAGAGAATTTTCATTTTTGGCTTATGTTCCTTTTAAAGCCCAAACTGAACATACATTACTCGCTATAGTACAGTATATGACAAACATGGACAACTTTTCTGAGACCAGAGACAATGATGAATTTTTGCTTGTTAGTGCTGCTCTGAAGCTGATCCAGATGGTAGACCAGAAAAACGTAGCTGGTCAGCCACTGTGATCTTTGGCTTTTAAAGAAGTCTTGCTGGTTATCCTAGTTAAGAAGCCTGTTGGGAATACCAGCACACCAGCTTCCAAGACACAACATATGCAGGTGACCAACTATGCAGTGTAATTTTTATTTATCAAGGACGAGGTCAAATTTATTTTTGTGGCCTCCCCATCATCAGTTCAAAATGTCACTAAACCTATATACTATGGGTTCCCAAACCCTATGACTTAAATTATTTAATTGAACAAGTATATATTTTTTAGAATACTTAACTAAGCATTGGCATTTTTATCACAATCTCACAAATCCCTTTCAATTCCCTCACATCCCCCTCGTTAGGAAAACTAGACTTTAATCACAATGTGAGATAGATGTACAGTATTTGTTCACTTTCTTTGTCTCTTTATATTGTGTAGTCATAATTCATTCAGCACTGTGATCAAAATGAAGGATATAAGCTTATCTGCTCATACTTGTCACTCTTCTTGTATAATCCTTCAGTTTCTGCTACGGTCAGTGCAGGTAGGCCATGTTCATGCTTGCTCCCTTGAGTCTGCCTTCTGAGTCTGTGCTCAATTACTCATCAAGATAAATCTATCCTGCCGAACTGTTGTTAGTCCAAGTCTCTTGTGGCCTGACTATCACAGCATGTATTAAGGGTCGAGTATTGAGATTCTTATATAAAAGACAACTTTTTATTTTCTGTCTCAAAACTGAAGTGTTTTTTAAAAGCAGAAACTTCCTTTTGAGAAAATGTAGAAATAGAGATTAGAGACTGATAGAGAGAGAGAGAGAGAGAGAGAGAGAGAGAGAGAGAGAGAGAGAGAGAGATGGAGAAGGGGTGATACACAAGAAGGGGTATCAATGGATGTGTTTAGAATGTGAACATTTTTGTGAAATTAAATATGAGGTATGGAGCAGTGATTACATGGAGAAAACACCTCAGTGGGAAGCTGGCGAGGTTTTAATTAATTCCACTGGGCATCAACTCAAGCTGTATTTTTATGTATGCTGTGAGTTTGTACAGGTGGAAATTTGAGGCCTCAAACTAACTTCATATTTTGTGTGGCAAAAACCTTTTTCTCCCTGGTAATAAGAAAATGTTTATTATTGCATCTCCATATACACTTCCAGAGTGAGGAAAAAGGCTGGAAAAATCACTCTGGACCCCACTCACCCTGCCCACTACCTTTTTGAACTGTTGCCTTCTGGCCGATGCTTCAGAGCTCTGAGCATCAGAACCGTCAGGCACAGGAACAGTTTTTTCCCTCAGGCTATCCATCTCATGAACAGTTAAATTGCCCCATTGAGCAATAACTATGTGCAATACGCAGTTTAGTCTTTTTTTATATTTATCCAACACATCCAACCTCTTCTGCCATTTCATTCCTCTGAAAAAAAAAGAAAAAGAAAAACATTTGCACTGTACATAACAGATTTGTATTTGCACTGTACATAACAGATTGTATTAGATTTGCACTATCCATGTGTATGTGTGTATGTATGTATGTGTGTGTCTGTACGTATGTGTATAATTAGTTTTATTTTTTATATTTTATTATTATCTATGTCTTGCTTCTGTTTTTGTATTGTTTTTGTATTGTTGTACACTGGAAGCTCCTGTCACCAAGACAAATTCCTTGTATGTGTAAGTACACTTGGCAATAAAGCTGATTCTGATTCTGATTCTGATATTATCAGATTAACACACTTATCTGACCTGAATTTGTCTGTATAAATGTAGGCTACTCTTTATGACTAACTGGTGCACAAGCTATGTTATGTTGTTCCCCTGTGGGCTAATAATAGACAAATCTGCTTCTGTATTAACACCAGATCAATACAAATGAGACAAGCTAGCATCTTAATAAAAAAGCATCAATTACAGTTGTTCTCATAAAAATCTGGCTAAGAGTGGTTGACTCTTCCCATGAAACATACCATGAAATAAATCACATTTCTTATATGCTGTAGAAAAAGGACCACTGCTTATTTAGATATTTGCTTTTGTCCACATTTGCTGTCAGTTCTAACCATTTGCTCATTCGCTGTTGCAAACAAATTATGAAAAAAAAAAATAAATGAAAATTTTTTTTTTAAGTAATGTGCCGCTAAATTTTCAAATGGCTCACCCTCAGAAATGTATCCCTTAAGACTGTAAAAGGTAACACATGATTAATTAAGTGTTTGACACTATTAACACATTTATTTATTTTGACATTATAGCTTTATAGTTTATAGTTTCATTCTGTGTGATTACTACAAAGAAATCAGAACCTTCAGAGCTGATTGGAACTGATTGGTGCGGGTGTGTGCACAGACTAGCGGAGCACCCGTTTATAAGTAAATGATGGAGAAAGGGTAATTTATTCATAAATTAAACCCAGATGAGACGTTTAACAAAAGTAAAGTAATTTGCATTCTTTCCAAGTTGGAACATAATCATTATCAAAGATCAACAAATAAAACAGTTTCAGACAAAAAGCGCAATTCTGCATGCAATAGAAAGTGCAGAATGTCACACGTAATTACAAGAAAGCTTCTATTGATTTAAGATGCTATAATATCATACTATTATAGCTAATCATAATAATATCAAAGATAATCATCAGAAAACAGCGTTAAGTTGCTGATCTCTGACCTGTGCCTGACATGCAGCTCCAGGTGTGAGTGACATGGTCACCATCGAAACGGCGCTACATGACGTGCTCATGTATGCAGTTGATCAGATATCTCATCTCTGATAGACCAGTTTATTTGAACGTCTGCATTTTCACATTTGCTGTATGAATAACACAAAATAAAGTAAGGGGGGACACGTCTCCCGTGTCCCCTGAATATTCTATGCCCCTGATAATCAGTTCTTTTCATGCTTGTGGCTTTGAAACTAAATGCATGAGGATTTCGGTGCCTTAGCTGTGGGGCGCCACAGGCTTGAAACTTAGCAGATCTTTCATCTTAACATTGCACACTGGAGAACTGACAGGAAATCTGACATTATGTCTCCTGGATCAAGTGAAGAGTGTAGTGCTTTAACTAACAACCCTCAATCTTCAAAATTATAACCTACAAATATCTCACTGTACATGTCCTCTAGCGTGGAGTTAGTGGAGAATGAGTTGACCTTTAAAATTAATTTAAATATTTCCAAAATATTTTATATAGTCATGTCCATATTCTATAGTACTGTATGTTCTGAGTGTAGTTCAATGGCTGGATCACACTCATAGACTGAGGTACCAGTGTGATGATGTATGATCTGACTGAGGCTAAAATCTAACTGATGCTTCTTATAATAAAACACTCTGCTATGCTCATCGTTAGAACTTCATTGTCAAGGAGCACTAATTAACAGAAATTGCCTGTGTCTGTCTGGCAGCCACAACTGTGTGCGGTAATGGGCAATCAAACTGCTTTCTTATTAACTATAATGTTCTATTATCACAGATATGAGCCTGTGAGGAATTTACTGCAGAGAGGGAAAAGCAAAAAAAAAAAAATTATTTATAATTTTATCCCCTTTTCTCCCAATTTGTAATGCCCAATTCCCACTACTTAGTAGGTCCTCGTGGTGGCGCGGTTACTCACCTCAATCCGGATGGTGGAGGACAAGTCTCAGTTGCCTCCGCTTCTGAGACCATCAATCTGTGCATCTTATCACGTGGCTCGTTCTGCATGACAACGCAGAGACTCCGCATGTGGAGGCTCATGCTACTCTCTGCGAATTACGCACAACTTACCACGTGCCCCATTGAGAACGTGAACCACTAATCACGACCACAAGGAGGTTCCCCATGTGACTCTACCCTCCCTAGCAACCGGGCCAATTTGGTTGCTTAGGAGACCTGGCTGGAGTCACTCAGCACACCTTGGATTCGAACTCGTGACTCCAGGGGTGGTAGTCAGCATCAATATTCTCTGAGCTACCCAGGCCCCCGAAAAGCTAACTTTTGATGTCTGACTTTGCTGCTTAAAAGTCAAACCAATGTCATGGAAATTTGTATGTAATTTACGAGTTATTACGAGCTATTTCGTATGGACTCGCACGATGTTGTTCGCATAAACTCGTACGACTTCATGACGTGTAAATTCCTGGGTGTCAAATGCAAAAGTTTCACGCACGAGGAGTTAAGGACATACTTATTAATATTCTGGCCTTACCCAAACCCCTTGTCTAAACATAACCATATAGTAGAGTGTGTAAAAATGATAGGAAGCTGTTGTGTGTGACAGAAGCAAGTAATTGTCACATATCAGATGGACACGATGTCCAGCAACGTCATTGGCTGTAGTGAAAGTCATAGGAATTCAAACGAGTGCAGTCACACGATATCATACAAATTAGCCAAATTTAGAAAAGTCGTATGAATCCTGATGATTCCGCCGTGAGAGTGTGTTGTTAAAAGTTCATAATACAGCTAAAACATAAGTCAATCAGCCTGATAATCCTTATAAACCTTATTCACATTAGCGCCATCTTTGATTTTTAATGGGAATGACAACAAGGCTGTGAGGGATAGACTTACCATCTCTTCAATAGGCTGTACTGCAGTTTAAAGTGTTTTTGGATCGTTCTGCGGGCAAAATATTGATAAAATATCTGTCTGTAACGGTCTAAGGATGTGCAAGGAGGAGGCAGGAACCGGCTGCACAGTAAACATAAACTTTAATGATATAAATTAACTTAAAACAACATAAAACATAAGGACACAGACACACATGCAACATGACTGCGTGCGTCTATCTCTCTCCACTGGCATCTCCGGCTGACCCTTATCTCGATCTCCCACTGATCAGCTGATTCAGCACCGGCCGTGCTCTGTCACACTCCTACCCCACCCGATTCAGGCTGGATCACCACCGGTCTGACTAACCCCCCTCCCCTTCCAGCCGTTCTGTCAGCCAGTGGTCCAGGGAAAGTATGAGCGGAGACACACAGAGAGAGAGTGAAGATAGAGAGAAGAACTTGCTCGCCGGCTCCCGGACACTCAGTCACTCCGCTCTTTCTCGAACCGGTGTCCTTGGCTGCCCCTTATCTCGCTCTCCCGCTGATCAGCTGATTTAGTGCCGGCCTGGCCACACCTTCCTCCTCGTCACACTCCTCCCCTGCCCGATTCAGGCCGGGACCACCGATCTGACTAACTCCCCCCATCTCTGGGGGGGAGACGCTGCCCTTCCGGCCGTTCTGTCAGCCGGTGGTCCACCCCACCTCCTGTGAACCTGGGAGGAGAGACAAGGGGAGGCGTTGGGAGAGGGAAGGGGAGAGCAGAGACACACAGAGAGAGAACTCCAGACAACGAGTTGTGGAAAATAAGATGTGATCTAGGACCTTTATACAGCTTAATACCATTCGTGCCATTGAAGAGATGGTGTGTCTATCCCTCACAGCCTCGTTGTGATTCCCATTAAAAATCAAATATGGTGCTTACTTGAATAAGGTCGATTATGGAATGCTGGATCATTATCCATTTTCATTAGTGTATCCACCTTATTCCTACATCCTGTGATGCTTAGCGAGAAATGCTGGTGTTACTTCCGTTGTCAAGTAAACACAGCTGTTTTTGTGCCGTACATCCATTCATTCTTTCGTTGCGGTGTTGGGATATTGAGGAGAGTGTGTATGATTCCGTGTGGACATACATCAATCATTATATCAGTGTGCTAACTGTAAAAAAACTGCAAGAAATTCATAAAGACAAAGAAAGCGCAAACATAACCGCCGTTCTTTCTCCCAGATGCAGTTGAGATTTAATATAAGCACATACGTAACAAGCAAATTTATCAGTTGTTTTAGTGGAGTACCTGTGTTTGTTCAGCTTCAGATGTGTGTGCTTGTCATCTTGTCACCCTACATGTTGATATCATATCAGACAGACACACTGAGGAAGAGCCGTGAAGTTCTCATCCTTGGGTATGTAATCGCTTTTTCAAGTTTTCTGATCAGGCGGTTATTTCCTTTTAAATCCGCACTTAAGTTTAAACTTTTGTTCGGCGGGTGATTGAATGGTGAAAGGTGGTACTTTGCTACCATCCGGTATGCATCAGAAACCTCAAATTCGATGTGGTTTTTGACTACCTCTGTATGCATTTTTGTGATCCGATCACAAAACATTTTGCGCCCCATTTTCAGCTATATTTAGCACTGACCATTTGCGATCGATCATCCGAAACGCATTATTTTAACCAGCTGTAAACAGGGTTTAAAATGACTGCAGCCAGAGCTAGGGAATGCTATAGAACAACTTCCGGCGGAAGTCCCACCCACATTCATTTCCCCAGAAAGACCCCCAGGAAAAAAGTGGATTCAGAATGTCCTAATTACAGTAGATTCAAAACATATTTGGACACTTAAGCCACAATTAAAAATGTCATTGCAAAAAAACTAAATATCATCAAAGTGACATCATTAAACATGACACCAGACCTTTTCTCAGAGCTATCTTCACATTTCTCAGCCATTTTAAAGCAATTTTTGCCTCGTCAAATTCCACTATGATTTAGTAAAATATGTTACATTTATGAAAACACTGATTTTAGTAGAATACTATTTTGAAATATATGCAGTTGGACACTATATGTGCAAGTATGTGACTTAAATATCATATACTTTTTTTGTAATTAACATTTTTTATTAATTCTTACAGTAATAAAGAAAAGCAAAAACATGCATACATACAATCAACATTTAAACCCCACAACCACCCCTCCCAATCTCCAACCCTGCCCTGACCCCTAACAAACATCCCTTTGGTCACACATGAGTATATACACAAAAAAAAAGCAAACAAACACACAAACATAACAAAAAAAATATATATAATAATCATACACATTTTAAACTATACTACTCTTTCCACCACCCCACCCCGAGGGCCCTCCAAAAAATCCAAATAGTTGCACCATTTCCCAACAAACAAATCCAAGTTACCCTGTCTTCGAGATGACACCTCCACAAAAGCGGCCACACTCCCCATCTCCGTGCACCACTGCCAAAATGGGAGCGCTCCACCTGACCACCTGAAAATAATCTGCCTGGCGATCATCATACTGGTCCCTACATCGACGACCGCCCCATCGTTCAAAACACAGAGCCTGGGACAAAATGAAACCCGAGTGCCCCACACGTCACACACAAAACTCTGAACCTTCACCCAGAATTCCTGGATCTCAACACACCACCAAAAAACACGGGCCATGTTTCCATCCTCCGATTGGCATCACCAGCGGGTGGGTGTGTCTTTAAGACCAAGCCTATACAATCTAGAGGGGGTCCAATAAAATCTATGTAAAATCTTGAATTACATAAGGCGCACCCTTGCATCTCTAGATGCAGACTTGATGTTTTTTAGAATCCTAGCCCACACTCCCTCCTCCAATACCAAGTTGAAATCTTTCTCCCATAATCTCTCGATAGAAGTTAAAGCTCCATCCCCCAGACTCTGAATTAGCAGGGAGTAATTCACTGATGCCTCATGACCTTTTCCAAAAGCAGTAATCACCATTCCCAGAGTATCTGCCAATTTAGGCGGGTGTATGCTACTCCCAAAAATTGTACAGGGCAGATGGCGCAGCTGTAAATACCTATAAAATTGAGATCTGGGAATCCCAAAATGTTGAACCAAATATTCAAAAGATCTCAACACTCCACTCTCATATAGGTCACTGATCATATTAACCTCCCTCACAATCCACTCTGACCAGTAGAATGGGGACTTATTAATACATAATTTTGGGTTCTGCCATATGCTCGAGGCAACATTTAAATAAATGTCCAAATTAAACACTCTGGACACTTTTGTCCATACCGAGTGCAAATGCGAGATAATGGGGTGTAACTTAACTTCTCTGATTAGTTTGATAGAAAGGCTTTGCAATGGCGAAATATGGGCAAGAACTTCCTGTTCAATACAAAACCAGGGAGGGGCTCTCTCAGGTGGAAGCGACCAATGAGCCAAATGTTTGAAACCGAATGCATAATAATAAAACAAAATCTTGGGTAGGTCTAGTCCACCTTTGTGTAATTTATTGAAATGTAATCTGGGATGCTTACCATTCCAAATTAAGGACTTCGCTATGCTATCAAATTGCAAATAAGAGAGGGGGACATCTACAGGGAGAGACTGTAGAAGGTAGTTACATTTTTGGAATACAATTCATTTTAATAACATTAACCTTCCCAATCATAGATAAATGTAATGAAGCCCACCTGCCCACATTGCTCAAAAACCTTTTTATTAAGGAGTCAAAATTAACTCTAACCAAATCAGACAAATTTGCTGGGAATAAATTGCCCAAATACTTAATGCCCTGTTTGGGCCACTGGAAGGCGCCCGACTGAAAAGCCGTTACTGGGCAGTACGCTGTCAGAGCCAAAGCTTCGGATTTAGACCAACTGACTCTGTGTCCTGAGAACTTAGAAGATGAATTAATAATTCTGTAGAGGCAAGGCATAGAACTAGAAGGGTTGGAGACGAATAATAAAATATCATCTGCGTAAAGCAAAAGCTAATGCGCCACACCTCCCGCCACCACCCCTGGAAAATCATCCTCCTTTCTTATTGCAGCTGCTAATGGTTCCAGGGCAAGACAGAACAATAATGGGGAAAGAGGGCAACCCTTCCAGGTGCCCCTATCCAGAGTAAAATAATCTGAAATTAATCCATTTGTTTGTACCCCTGCTAACGGGTGTCTATAAAGTAAATTAATCCATCCAATAAACGTACTCTCAAACCCGTACATTTCCAAAATCTTAAAAAGATAATCCCATTCTACCATATCAAACGCCTTTTCGGTGTCAAGTGAGATGGCAGCGACGGGAGTCTGATCATTCGCCACTGACCACATGATATTGATGAAACGCCTAATGTTATCAGAAGAGCTGCGGCCCCGAATAAAACCCACCTGATCTATATGTATAAGAGATGTCATAACTTTACTTAATCGATTAGCCAATTTTTTTTTACAATATTTTAACGTCTAGCTGGATCAGGGAAATTGGACAGTAACTCTTACACTCGCTTGGATCTTTGTCCTTTTTAAGAATCAGACGGATCTGGGCTTGCGTCATGGTTGGCAGAAGCTTCCCATTCTTTAATGATTCCGTATAAATTTCTAGAAAAAGTGGAGCCAGTTCTGTAGCATAAGATCTAAAAAACTATACGGTAAAGCCATCTGGCCCCAGAGACTTGCCTGTAGGCAAGGCCTTAATTACCTCGCCAAGCTCCTCCAAGGTTATCTCAGAATCAAGAGAATTGTTTTGCTCAGTCATCAGTTTAGGGAGTTCTAAAGGTTACACAAAATTTCTAATATCTTCATCAGTAGACGAAGACGTGGAACTATAGAGATCAAGAAAGAATTCTATAAAAGCATTATTAATATCAATAAACATTTCACCACCAGCAGATTTCACTGAGGGAATGGTAGAAAAAGACTCTCTCTGCTTTATATATCCAGCCAAAAGCTCCCTGCTTTGTCCCCCGACTCAAAGTATGACTGTCTTTCTCTGAATAGCCAAAACTCCACCTTCCATGACAAAATAGTATTATATCTGTATTTCAATCGGGTCAATTCCCTGAGGCCATCAGACGACATTCAGCACTTCAGCTCTGCCTCAGCATTTTTAATATTCCCTTCCATTTCCACGAGTTCTCGTGCTTTGGATTTTTTGATGAATGAGGCATTCTGTATGATCCGACCCCTGAGAACCGCCTTAAGTGCCTCCCAAGCCACGCCCACAGAGGATACTGAGGACCAGTTGGTCAACATAGAAACACTGATTTCAGCCTTTAACATTTGTTGGAAATCAGGATTTTGCGAAAGGGATTCATTAAAGCGGCAACTATATGATTTCTTTTTCTCCATATGTGGCAACACCTCTAAACCAGGGCGTGATCTGAGACTAAGATGTTTCCAATTGAGCAATCAACAACAGATGAAATGAGGGACTTATATATAAATCTATTCTAGAATAAATCTCATGGACTGATGAAAATAATGTATAGTCCCTACCAGATGGGTTCAAAAATTTCCAAATATCTGTAAGACCAAGATTTTACACATCCTGTGAAGCGTCAATGTTGCTCTAGGGGGCTTGCGCACTTTTGCTTCACTATGATCAAGGACTGAGTCCATCAATAGATTAAAGTCTCCTCCCAATATTATATCATGAGGGATGCCAGCAGCTTGCAACTTCCCTTCAAGATCTATAAAAAAGCCCTGATCATTAGTGTTAGGTGCGTAAATATTAGTCAAAATCAACCACTGCCCCTGAAATTCTGCTAAAACAATAATGTCTCTTCCTAATTTATCTTTACTCTGTTTGAGACATTTGAATTGTAGATGCTTACTTATCAATGTAATGACTCCCCTGCTCTTACTTGAGCCAGCACTAAAGAAAACATGTCCACCCCATATCTTTCCGCTTCCCGCGGGAAAGATGCGTTTCTTGAAGAAACACTATATCATATTTCTTACGTTTAAGAAAATAAATAACCTTCCTTCTTTTTATGGGGTGCCCCAACCCATTCACATTCCACGTGGAGAGAGACAATCCACTCAAATTAACATCTGACATTTTGACATATTAGAAAAAATAGATTGTGTGTCAAAAACTAAATCATAAAGACCACATTCCAACATTAGTGCAATAATCAATCCCCAAACTTCCCCCAGAACCAAACAAACAGAAAAATGAAAAACAGCACCAAACGGCATCCATCCCTCTACACTGAAACAGTCCATGCACGCCTACAAAGCCCCCACGACAACTTTGCCGTCGGATCGCACAAGTCCGGTGTTGCTATATAGATTTTGTGAGACAGAATTACATACCAGAAGAAAATCTATAAAACAAGCTCCAGCCAATAGGCAGAATAAACACAAAGAACGTGTAGATTCATCCGCATAACTGTCCTGAAGGTGTGTTCCCAAAACAAACTCCAGCCTCTAGCAGAACCAGCACAAAAAAAAAAAAAAAGAAAGAAAAAAAAAGCTGTTTAGTTTCCTCGGACAGTCAAACATGAGTGCAGCAGATGACCTAATCCTTCCAATGTCCTGCAAAAAATACACCACAAAACAAACTCCAGTCAATAGGAGGCACAAGCACAAAGAATGTGCAGATTCATCCACAAACTGTCCTGAAGGAGTGTTACTACACAAAACAAACTCCAGCTGCTAGGCAGAACCAGCACAAAAAAAAAGGCTCTCAGCTTCCTCGAACAGTCAAGTGAATGTTCAGTGAGTCAGTTCCACTTGGCTGCAAAGCGAGCGCCACACAATGACTTACTCATTCCCAAGGACAATGCTTGTTAGGGACAAGTAAATACTTTGCAGCCATCCTTAGCATCTGTTCTCAACCTGGCCGGGAACGTAAGTAAGTGCAAAAGCGACCCTCCGTCGGTGCAAGAGTTTCTTGAAGGAGTGTTATTCCATAAAACAAACTCCAGCCACTAGGCGGAACCAACACAAAAAGAAACAATAAAGGTGCCCAGTTTCCTCAGATGGTCAAGTGAATCTCCAGTGAGTCAGGCCCACTTAACTGCAACGTGAGACTCACACAATGACTTTATAAAGGACATCGTTTGCTGTGGGCATGTAAAATATTTCTTGGTTCTTCCAAGAAAGCCTTTCTTTGCTCCTCGCCTCACATAACACAATATCTTTACCGGATGATCTCAGAAATTTGGCCAGAATTGATCGGGCCTGTCTCCCTCAGCATATCTCCAGCCGGAACTCTGTGAGCTTGCTCGATTTCCAGCTTATGGCCTGTTATGTTGAGCTGACTCGGAAAGAGCTCGTCCAGAAATTTTACCATATTCTGACCCTCTGTTCGCTCGGACGTATGGTTCTCAAAATTGTCTAACTTTTCCCAAACACGTTCCAAGTCCACCTTGGTCGCTAGCAGATTAGCAGCTAATTCCCTCTCCGATGACTCCAGATAATCGATCCATTTCTCAACATCCGATACTCTTGTAATTTCTCCATGGCAGTGATTGATCGATGTATTACAGCAAGATTTTCCAAGTCATCAACGACCTTCGTCAGCATTGCCATCATGCTCGACAGTTGACACTAAATCTTTTCCACCACACCGTCCAAATTGAATCCCTGGTCTGCAGCCCTGTCAGGGGCCTCAGCTTAAGCACGTAAGTGTCTTTTAATGTCTCCAGAGCCCGAGGATTTTGAATTCTTTGACATATTGTCTTCATAGAACAGTTATGGAACAGGGTGTAACAAATCTCAACGGTTTATGACATAAAAAGTACTAAAACCAGCAAAGTGCGCAGAGCTCGCCATTCACATGTTCGAACCTCGCATGGCGTCACATGACTCTCAATATCATATACTTTTAAGTATAGGCCTACTTTTCATAACATATTTTGTGATTTATCTGTTTTCTGTATGGGTTTAATCTGAAAGCGTTGTAAATGTGAAATGGAACTGAAATATGTACATTTGAAAAAAAAAAAAAAAGAAACCCTGAGATGGCAATCTACCTTCTCATTTAAAAATTCCACCACACCCCACTACCCTATATGAATAAAAAATGGCAAAGATTTTTCTAATTTGTCCTTTGGTATAGTGTTTTTCATGTCAAAGCTGTAAAAGGCAGTGAAATGATAGAGAACGAGAGTGTGAGAACACTGTGACGAGGAGGAGGGCGTGGCCAGGCTGAGAGGACGCACGCCCGACTCTGAATTTTCTAATCAGCTGGGAGTGGGATAAAGACGAGCCGGAGGCGCTAGTTCGAGTGAGACACACACGGCCGCTGTGTGTGTTTAAGTTGATTTAAGTTGAACTGCTCAGCCGGTTCCCGCCTCCTCCTTGCCCATCCTTACCCGTTACAAACACATATTGTGATTTCAGAGACAGATTCATTGCTGTCAGGTAGCTGACGTCATTCTCTTTCGCCTTGAAAATTAAATGTGCTTCAATAGAGCTGCATGCCTTCTTTAAATTTACTGTTTAAAATGTCGCCTTGAGAAGGAAAGTCATATCAAAGGATTTTTTAAAAACAAAGCTTTTTAAAATAAAAAATAAAAAAATAAAATAAGGAACCATATGTTTCTTTGCGTGAAACAACTTAAAGAAGTGAATCTCAACTGGTTTTCCCAGG
This sequence comes from Myxocyprinus asiaticus, assembly GCF_019703515.2. NCBI lineage: Eukaryota > Metazoa > Chordata > Actinopteri > Cypriniformes > Catostomidae > Myxocyprinus > Myxocyprinus asiaticus. The sequence goes on from NC_059354.1 coordinate 34,904,747, forward strand.
TTTTTAAATATCAAGTGGTGACCCAGAACAGTACCAAATGTAACCTGAATTTAATGTAGTCTGCATCGTATTGTCTATTGCAAATTTTTAAGCAAATTTGGCTGGCTTATACCAAGTGAAAGATGAATTTGTTGCAAAATACAGTAGAGTTTGATCGGACGCATAGACTTTCAACATGCTTTTAACGTGTTTTCTTCCCTTTTTAAAGCTTATTTTAGTCTGCCTTTTATAAGTGTATTTATTTTGCTATCCTAATTATGCACGATTATATAGTTTGTTGCATTTTATTACTTTTAGCATTTAGCACTGTTTTTTCCCTGCTGTCTGCAACCCTATCAGAACAGACCTGCAATACCCCTAAAATGGGTCGCGACCCACCAGTTGAGAACCACTGACTTAAAGATAAATATGACAAATATTGTATAATATAAATACATTTATTTTACTTGTTTGTAAGTTTGGTTGATTTTCTTGGTTTTCATGTCACTTTAACTTAATCACACTATGTTCTCAGATGCATTTGTTGGGAGACAGCTATAGTGTGAAGTTTCATTCACTAATGGTTTAATGGCTAATGCTTGAGCTTTAATGATCAGAAAGTGAGTACTGTAACAGATTGTGCTGTGAAACAATATCACACCATACCCTTGAGATCTTATTGCAGCTACACACCTAGAACGCTCCTGTTGTAATCTGCAGTGTGCTTCCGCTGTTGAAAAGACTAGCATGTGTTGTGTTTTTTAATAGATGCTGGTGTCCCTCATCAGGCTTCTTATCTAGCTTAACCAGGAATACTTCTTTAGTCAGCCCCTAACATTCTGCCCAACATCTCCTTTTCTGTTTAGAAGAAAGTCATACAGGTTTGGAATGACCTAAGAGTGAGTAAATGATGACAGAATGTTCATTATTTTCAGTGAACTATCCCTTTAAATGTTTGTTTTTGTGGGAAGTCTTTGCATTAGTGGAGAGTTTGTAGGCTTATAGATGGCAGTATTTAGAGAACGACAAACAGAAGTGTGTCATTGTTCACAGGATGGTGCATGACTTCACAGTGGCCTATAAAAACACATGGATTACAGAGGAGCAGACCCTATGCAAGACTGATGTTTTTTGAAGATGCGTCATCACTGTCTAGGACCAAAGGCAAAGTCCCAGGTGATTTCAAATGTTTAAAAGTAAGGGCAAGAAGACAAAAAGAAAACTTCTCTACTTCAAAATAATCTGTAAACTCTTTACATATTTCCATTCTATCACTATTCAACTTTAGAAGATCAGCTCTTGAACGGTGAATTCCTACTGAACAGGAAAAACATTGAGTTTTCCTTTTGCATATTGTTATTGAGGTTATAATTGATTAATTTGTCTCTGTTCAGATACACCAGACAGAAATGCACAAATATACACATGTACAGTACTTCCATAAAACAGTATAAGGAGAGCTCTTTGCATGAATTAATAAACACTTACAGCAGGAAAAACCAAAAGTGTGAAACTAAGGCAAGCCCTCTGAGATAGCTTCAGCTCACAGCTTTAATTTTACTATAGAGAGAATGGCAAGCAATGGTGTATTATCCCAGCTGATTTGTTGTCACAAAGCTACAGTTACAGAGCTAGAGCACATCTGTCACATCAAAATAATCAGAATTCCTTCTAACAATGTCACATGTTTATCCCATGATTCAGTTGTGTTCATTAAAGTAATATGTGTTAGTATACAGAAGAGAGTTTACATTACTTTTAGACTTTATGACACTTTAAATTAATGGTGATGAATTTCTATTCCCACATGAGGAAAGTACTGTCAAACAAGGATTGGAATCAGATCATGGCAAATCTTGGGTCTAAAAAGGAACTCTTATAAAATATTTTTTAAAAGCTTCTGTATTGTCATTAGGACTTTCATAAAGACCAATAATAAATGTAAAAGTCTGATAACATGCATAAGAAAAGTATCAGGCTAGATTTTTTCATTTTCTGTAAAAAACAATTATGTAGTACTTGCCCATGCAAACTTTATGTCATGAAAGGGTGTTGCTAAGGTGTTCTAAGTGGTTTTCGGCATATTGTAATGCGGCTGTTATAAGTTGTCATCAGTGGGTACAAGGTGGTTGGTATAGGGTTCTCTGAGTCATCTCTATGTGGTTGCTTGCTTACTGGCCCAGATATTTATTATCTTCTGGACTGTAGATATGGCTCTGGTCACTCCTTCACTGTACGTACAAAAAAATGAAAATAAAATGTTGTTGCTTATTTTATCATCATCATCTCTGCCAAAAAATCATAAGTCTGATTGCTATAAAAAGTAATAGCACATCTCCCCTTAACAAGCCACAAAATGTGAGGTATCATTCATGTCTGTTGCACAAACGGTGTGCAATGTGTTTAATACTTAGTATTAGGGGTAATTATATTACATACATGTTATGCAATTTAATACATGAAAAAGACCTGAAAACATTTGCACAGGGAACACAATGCTTGGTAACAAAAGGCCATCTTGTATTCTGATGCTCTTTGTGATGTTAACTCCCCAAGAGAACTGTGTGTCTGGTAGAATTTACTTTTGATAGATTATGCAGAATATAAAAGCAAAATGTCAGTGTTCGCTATTATGTGTGCTTGAGGGGACTTTGTTCAAATACATAGTCTGGTGATTGTTTACATTAATGTCAGAGTATCCCAAGTGGTTTACACCTTATCGTCAGCAAAAAGTGCTTTTGGAGAACAGAGACAAGATCAGCTCAGAATAGTCAGGCCAATGATGTGGCCTCTGGAATGGGCAGTCTTCCTGTTCTCCCTATCACAGCATGTGCCCCCCCCCCAAAAAAAAGACACCATAATTGAAGAAAAAAGAATGCAAGAGGGATAGAAAAAGGGGAAAGAGAGGAGAGCAGTTTCCATAGCAACTCAGAGAGCAAGTTGTGTAGGAAAACTGTGCTGGCAGTCAGCCAACACAAAGTTTCAACTCAAATTTAATTGCTGCTCCTGCAGATCACCCTAATTTCAACAAGTCCCAATTAATAATAACAAATACTATGTTTTGGGAAATCAACAGCTGACGCACAGCTGGGAATAACTGTGTACTTCATACTATATAAAACATAAAGCACCATGCATCAAGAAGAGAGAGAGAGAAAGAGAGAGAGAGAGAGAGAGAGAGAGAGAGAGAGAGAGAGAGAGAGAAAAGACTAAGTAGGCAACCAACATTATCCTTTTTTAAAGGAATAGTTCACTCAAAACTAAAATTCTATCATTATTTACTCACCCTCATGCTCAAAAGTTTTTGAGAGCTGGCAGATCAGCATTTTATGCTGGTCCACCAGTGCGCATACAGGAATTTGATATATGGCCATATATTATAATTATGTATATTTGGACATTGGGCATATATGCATACATTCAAACTACAATTAGGAGAATTATATTTTACACAAAACCAAAACAGACAGACAAGAGAGGGCAGTCCAGACAGGATCATGACAAAGTCTGTATGGCCTAGACAGAACAACACCAAACTACCACAAGCCAGGATAAACCAGCCTGGACCACCATGGGAATTTATGCTTGTCTAAATTGGTCTTTTCAGCAGTTTGTAATCTGAGAAGTGTGTAACTGGTTCCCAAAAAAATGGGGACATACATTGATTGCTCAGCATTTGACCAGTTACTTGATGATGGACAATTATAAGGTAATACAGCAACACAGCTTGTCAACTTTAAGAGTAATTGCAGTAATCCTGCAGTTTTTTAACATTCCTCTCTAATGTGTCATCAGTTAAAGAGCTTGTCACAGTAAAAAGTATCATGTGTTAAGTCTTTGAGAACTGTACTGGGCTCTGTTTAGAGCTCTTAATGGCCTTCACACACCAAACCCACATTCAGGCTTTGACTGCTGACATTTCACACCTGCTGCTGTAATGAGTTCCAGAAAAACTGCACCTGTAAATACATCTCTACGTAAATACTCCTCATTTAAGTATTCTCAGTCTCACAGCAGACACTGAGGATTGCTGAATTAGACAGGTGTAATTTGTCTTCTTAATTGTAATTTACTGGAGCAGCAAAGGGTTAATAATTTAAATATATGTAAGTGAGGTGAAATTAATTGTTTTATGGTAGGGATTTTATAGGTCTATTGTTTACCTTGTTGGTCAATAGCTTGAATAAGATTATCCTAATAGAATATAACAATTATCATAATGGCAGTGGTGGCTCAGCGGTTAAGGCTCTGGGTTACTGATCAGAAGGTTGGGGGTTCAAGCCCCAGCACCACCAAGATGCCACTGTTGGGCCCTTGAGCAAGGCCCTTGACCCTATCTGCTCCAGGGGTGCTGTATCACGGCTGACCCTGCACTCTGACCCCAGCCTAGCTGGGATATGTGAAAAAAGAAGAATTTCACTGCAAATGTGTGATAAAGAAAATTATTATTATTATAATTATATAAATGAACACAACTAGCTTGTGTTAAAGGAACTTTCAGTCCTGTTCAAATGAGTAGAAGTAGATCAATTTGTGATTAATTTTGTTTCATCCATGGATACATGACTTTAAACTATAAAGGGCTTTCATACTACACTTTGCATCTTTTTAAATCCCATTTTAAAGGAATTGTTCACCCAAAAATGAAAATGTTATCTTTATTTACTCACCCTTGCCGTGTCAAACTCGTATGACTTTCTTCTGCGGAACAAAATGTTTGATATATATGTGATGTATTTTTATGCATACAATGCAAGTCAATGGGGTCCAATACTCCAAAAAGGAAAAAGACAGCATAAAGGTACCTAATACATTCAACCTGAGTGGTGTAATCCATGTCTTCTAAAGTAATACCATGGATGAGAAACAGTGAAACAGTGTAATTCCTATAAATCTTGACATCTGCAGTCTCCTCTGCGAGATCATGATTTGAAGTGTGATTACACTTCCTCTTAATTAACGCATATGAAGGCCATTTTTAACCCTGGCTCATGCAATGTTTCACACTTATGAATTGGAGGTTAGCAACTATATTATTCACCCAACATTATTAATACATTATATATAAATTAAAGCATTAGTTAAAATGTTCGGCTTGACATCTTGAAACCTGACAAGCCTTACTAACTCAGGGTAAAGTATGAACAGTGTGAAAAATGGAACAAGATAACCAAGGATTAGGTGAACTTCAGGGTTAAAAAGTATTGCAATTGTGAAAAGACAAGAGTGTGCGTGTGAAGACACCAACTGCTGGTTGAGTGCAGGCTAAGGAGGGAACGAAAGCTTCTTATCCAGCACAGAGGGCAGACAGAGCGGGCAGAGAAGAACATTATCTGCATAGAAGAGGGAATAAAGCACTCAAGAGCAGTAAACAACAATATGATCTTGAGATAGAATCGTGCATTTGGCTGATATAACCTTGTCTGTAATCTCAATAAACAACACAGTATATCTCTTACAGTGAATGAGATCTCTACATTAAACAAAACCCCACAGCGCAGAGGCTGAATTTATTTGTGGAATGTTGATGGTTATACCACATGACTGACTGTCATGATGGAATTCCATGGGTATGAGAACTAAAGGATTGAAAACAGTATACTCAGTTTCATATGGAGACTTCCAATATTGTTTAATGTCCAGGATTTATAGTTTCCATGCACTTTTGGTATGGAAAGGCTTTGTTGCCTTTGCTGGCGCTTCCTCTTTGAAAGGTCTGAGTGGTTAGGACACTTTCTTAGAGGACGTTTTGGCAAGCCTAGGTTAAAAAGCTTGGGGTGATGCATATACTATCAGTAGTTTGCCTTGTAAAAATTCATTAAGCTAAATGACAAATTAGTTAATTTGTAATTGGACATACATATAAAAAATATGGTAACTCTCAATGGCAAAATTCACATTATATTAGATGCCTGTATATAGGATTAGTATGATGACAGCAATGCTCTGATTTGGAGAAATATAACAAGCATGTGGCAAATATACATAAAAAAATTACACATGAGATTTGGTAAGTGGGTATCACTTTACAATAAGGTTCAATATGTTAACATTAGTTAACAACATTAGTTAATAAAGCAATATCACATGAGCAAGAGTGCTATATGGCCCTACATCAGCACAGCTGTGTATGTCTGATTTAAGGCTATACAGCATGATTGCGTGTGTGATATTGCTTTTATACAACAGTTCATAGAACAAGTAAACAAAAAAATTAGGAAAAACTAAGGACTGCCACAAAAAAAAAAAAAAAAAATAAAAATAAATAAATAAAAACAACAACAACAACAACAAAAAAAAAACGCATTTGTCTATGGAACTACTTTCTTACACCACGGATCAGGATCTGTCATTGCTAGTTCAAAAGATGCATACAAGCCTCCATTACTAATTCAAAAACATCACTTCAGAACTAGTAATGATGGCTTGGGCTGTTTCTAACAAGTTATTGGATAAACAAGGATGTGGGTACAGGTTTTGCTATACTTGTGAGGACTAAGTATTGAGAATCAGTCTGTTCTGTGAGGACATTTCTGGTTGTGAGGACCTTTTGGGTGGTCCTCACAAGGCAAATGGCATTTTAAATGATGTTTTTTTGAAAATGTAAAAATGCAAAAAGGTTTCTGTGAGGGTTAGGTTTAGGGGTAGGGTTAGGGGATAAAATCTATAGTTTGTACAGTATAAAAATCATTATGTCTATGGAGGGTCCTCACAAGTATAGCAAAACCAACATGTGTGTGTGTGTGTGTGTGTGAGAGAGAGAGAGAGAGAGACTGAGAGAAAGAGTGAGAGAGAGAGAGCGCTATTGAGCTTGTGCAATTACCTGCATTTGTCGCGACTCCCAAGCAGTAGTGTAATGTTAGTCAGCTTGCTGAAGATATTGTGAATTCTGGTCAAATAAAGTAGGGGTCCCCCTGAATATTTCATGGTTGCCAGTGCGCAAGAGTCATTCACTGTAGAAACCATTCTCTCCTCTGCCATACTGGATATCTCCTTCCAACACAGAAAATCCGGTCGCTGATTGATGTGTGCCGGCTCAAAGCACGTCAAACTTAACTGGCTCATTACACATAAAAATGGTTTTTTGTCACCACCTGCTTGCTATAATCTTTAATGTCACAGGGAAAAAAGAAAAGACACACGTCTAGCTCTTTTAGACATCTGCACTGCTCTTACACTTTAGTTTAGAACGCCATGACCACAGGTGGAGTGATACAAACGGTAAAGCGTCTGATTGCTGATAGTGTGAGACATCAGTACTAATGGAACGTCTCTCGGCCAATCAGATTTAAAGACCGGAACTAGCTGTTGTATAACATAAACTAATGCCCTGTCTACACCGGGCGCATCTGTTGACGCGACGCAATGGCTTGAGGCTGGCTACACTGGACGCGTTGACACGAACATTCTAAACTGTTTAATTTGTGTAGTAGTGCCAGCGCATGCAGCGCAAAATATAACGCGTTACCCATTTATTGTCGGCGCAACGGACGTGCCGCAACGGACGTGCCACAATGGACGCTTCCTTTGTAGACAGCATCATTAATTATAATGGAGTTCTATTGTTTTTGACGCGATGTGACACTGATACGATGTGACATGATGCGATGCAACGCGATGCGATGCTCGTGTCTGGTGTAGACAGGGTGTTACTATGAACAACTGTATTTTATTAACTAACATTAACAAAGATTAATAAATGCTGTAAAAATATATTGTTAATTGTTTGTTCATGATACCCAATGAATTAACTAATGTTAACAAATAGAACTTTATTGTAAAGTGTTGTTGGTAAGTACAACATAAATAGATTGTTAGGCATTAATAAAGCACAAAGAAGTAGGTTATATCAAATGTCAGTAACACTTTACAATAAAGTTATTGTATTAGGTATCATGAACCAACAATGGAAAAAAATTTTTTACAGCTTTTATTAATCTTGTGTGCACAGGAGACTCGACCCATAATAGATTTTAACAGAATGTAGCATAAGCATGTTGATAAGATAACACTGTGATACTCTAATAAGTATAGAAATACACACACATACTGGGTAAAATTGTTAATTTTTACAGTAATTAGATTTAACTCGTATTACTTTTTTGTATTTAATTAATAAGTATAAATATAATTTCTATTAAGTATAATGAAAAGCAAAATTTCCCTTGCTTCATCCGCTATCTTGGATGAATTTTTTCACTCGTTGCACTGCATAATTGGATTGCCTTCTTCTAAGCAAAGGATACATGCGTTGCTGCCTTAGAATTTGGCTGTAAGTTTCTCACATGGAAGCATAATTACAGTAACTTAGATGTATCTTTCTAATTGCTGCCTACCTTCTGGAACAAGCCTTTATACATGTGGTGCCTTAAAATGCTGCCTATGTGGGCAACTCACTAGTTTTGGACCAGAGCCTTCATTTGCTCATCCACTAACTCACAACTATAAACCTCAGAAGCCTCAGTTTGTGTCTGCAGAGCAAGAGAACAGTTCTAGTCCCTGAGCTGTGACTCAACTCAAGATTCAGAACCCAGCATTGAGACACCAGCTGTTCTGGAACTGTGTGAAATGCAGAGCTGTAGTCCACAATCTTTTGGTTTCATTTCATGACATAATAAGTATGGATCTTTAGTAGTTATGGTTTTCAAAACAGCAAACTTCACATTTTCACACCATTATGATGTTACAGTCTTCAAAATTAAAAATCTTACTAATCCTATCAAATTTGTTTTTCTTCCATAGGTTGTGTTAATGACATTCGCATAAGCAGTAAGCTTGGAAATCTAAAATGAACACCAACACATATCAGTGAAATTAGTCAGATAAGCTACAAAATACATGTCTTTCATATTACATACTTCACAGATCCTGCCTCTTTCTCAAAGGAATATTCCGGGTTCAATCCAAGTTAAGATAAATCAACAACATTTGTGGCATAATACTGATTACCACAAAGATTTATTGACTTGCACCTCCTTTTCTTGAAAAAAAAAAAAAAGCAAAAATCTGGGTTATGGGGGCCTGGGTAGCTCAGCGAGTATTGACGCTGATTACCACCCCTGGAGTCACGAGTTCGAATCCAGGGCATGCTGAGTGACTCCAGCCAGGTCTCCTAAGCAACCAAATTAGCCTGGTTGCTAGGGAGGGTAGAGTCATATGGGGTAACCTCCTCGTGGTCACTATAATGTGTGGTTCTCGCTCTCGGTGGGGCACTTGGCGAGTTGTGCGTGGATGCCACAGAGAATAGCATGGGCCTCCACATGCGCTACGTCTCCGTGGTAATGCGCTCAACAAGCCATGTGATAATATGCGTGGATTGACTGTCTCAGACCCGGAGGCAACTGAGATTCGTCCTCCACCACCTGGATTGAAGTGAGTCACTACGCCACCATGAGGACTTAGAGCGCATTGAGAATTGGGCATTCGAAATAAGGGAGAAAAGGGAGAAAAAATAAATAATCTGGGTTACAATGAGACACTTACAATGGAAGGGAATGAATGTTTTAATGTTAAAATACTCACTTTTTCAAAAGTATAGCCACAAAACAAACAATATGTGTGTTAATATGATTTTAGTGTAATAAAATCACTTACTAACTTTTCTGTGTGAAGTTATAGCCAATTTTACAACTTCGTTGCCATGATGACATAACGTCAACAAACACTTAAACCCAAAAAATATGATTTAAACAACTTTAAAGCTCAAATAATACATGAGTTTTAACAGAAGTATGAATGTAAGTGCTTTTATAAAATTATACGCTTCAAATTTCTGCCTTTAAACCATCCAAAAATTGGCCACATTCACTTCCATTTTAAGAGCCTGACAGTAACTCGATTTTTGCTTTTTAAAGAAAAGGAGGGATGAGTCGAAATTAATTTTTGTGGTATGCCATAAACTTTGTGATATGCCCTAGACTACACTACTGTGTGTATTGCACTCAGAACTGATACTCGCTACTAGCCAGCCAGGTGAAAATGGAGCGGTCTACCTCAGCATTTAACCATTGGATCTATAGAGATAATTTCATTTTTATGAATGAAATTACACCTATGGTGTGCAGCTCACACAGTGAACTTAATTGTTTCAAAGGATCTAGTGGATGCCATCTCTAAGGGTGCTGGCCGCAGGGTACACAATAGTTCAACTGCAAAATGTGGAGCGATCACTCTACTATTGCTGCTGATGCAGTGGAGTCAACTGCTTGAAACTTGACATAAAATTTGACACAATTGTTCCTTTTGTGACTCGGTGGAACGCTGCTGTTTTAAAATATTCTGTTCTTTTAAAATATTCTTGCTGTTCAAAAGATAATATGTTGCAACTCAGCTTTGGAATAGGTGATGGACTATCAGTAAGTAGTAATGGATAAAAGTGTTTCAGTGTTTTTAGATGAAAGCTTTGACCTAACAATGTCGTTGCTTTAGATTCTTTTGGTTATGCATTTTTGTTCATTTTATGTTGATTTCATGGTAATTAATGTACATATTGTTGCTATTGTTTTATGCACTTAAAATGAACTTGATGTCTCAGTGTTTTGAATTAAAAACTTTGGCCATGCACTGTCATTGCTGTTAGATTTAATGTTTATTTCATTCATGTAATTTTTAATGCACTTTTTAAAAATGTCATAAGGAGCTCTTTTTGTGAGGCTCTTTTTGTTAGTAATAAAAAATGGAATACATTTTCTTCCTCTTTGTACTTTTTATGTTAAAATGATTTTCCTACTCAAATGCATGTGACATAAAAAAAGACAGAATTAGGTTAAAAATAATCCAAAATTAATCAGATTAGATTAGCCCAAAAATGTAATCTTCGAGATTAGTTAATGATTGCATCTTTTGTCATGTAATTTGTAATCAGTACCTGATTACATTTAACAAGTAATCCACCAAAACTCAACATCTACAAACAGCCACTTTTTTGATCCACCCAGAATTTGAAAATAAGCAGTCACATGCTGTTTCATGGCTCCTCCTATGTTTGGATCATGCTAAACTAATTTCACTGTTTACACAGTTTTTTTTTCCACATAAAGCTGCTTTTCTGCAAGACTGATGGGTGAGGGAAGAACAGACATGCAGGCTGTCAATGTGGGAGAAACATTTGATAACATATGTGGTTACCTTTCTGAAATAATTACTTTATGTTCTAAATCCAGACCTCAGTCAGAAGTGAGCTGCAATTAGCATTGCCCACTAGTTGTCAAATATTTAGCTCACCCACTTGTCCTACTAAATACAAGACAGCTCCAGAGACCTGACTTCCTGTTCCGGTGTGCTGCACAAGTCTGTGTTTGTAGCTTGCTAGCCTCCTTAGCATTGCTTATTCTTACTTATTCACATTCATTATTTTATCCTTTGCCATTTTACTGCGTGCTTCAGGTTTGTCCGCTTTTCTACTGTTTCAACTGTGTGTATTTTACCGCACCAACCCGTCTCTCTCGTTTTTTCATTTTTTTTTCACTTGTCTACATATTGCATCTTGACTGCATGCAATCATTTTATCCACTGTGTTTTACACGGATTATTGCATCAATCTCAAACGTCTACTGATCAGGAACCACATCGATCTCAAACCCTCGCCGCTCAAGAACAACCATAACAACAACAACAACAACAACAACAAACAATTGCGATAAGTCATGGCATCCACTCATGTAATTTCTTCCTGCACTGCATGCCACATGTTTTCTATAGCTTCTTCTGTCAGCAGTAAGGGGTTTACATGTGATAAATGTAAGGAATTAGTCAGGCTGACGGAGAAGTTTCATAAGTTAGAGACATGCATCCGAACGCTAGTGGAGGTCAGTGAGAAAGAGAAGCCAGTAGATACTGTTTCAGATGCGGGTAGAACAGCGAGCAACACAAACTTTGGTTCCGGTTGAAGAGCCCCTGCAGCAGGATGTTTGGGTGACGTCTTGGCGGCATACTCGCTCAGTAAAGCGACACCACTCTCCTGTTCCTGTTAGGGTTTCCAATCGATTCTCCCCACTCAGTGATGCACCCACTGAGAATCATGTTGAAAGAGCCCTCATAATTGGTGATTCTATTGAAAGGAATGTGGAAATAGAGACTCCAGCCACTATTGTTAAATGCATTTCGGGTGCCAGAGCGTCTAACATCAGATCAAATTTACAGTACAAGTGCTGGCTAATGCTAGACGTAGATGTAACACGTCTCAGTGTAAGGAGGAGGCGAGAAGCAGCTTTCCTGGTTCAGGTAAGGATTTTTATTTTCTCTCTGTAGTAGAATTACACTCTCAGAGTCTTGCGTTGTTCACTAAGTTAGTCTATAATCATACATGTCACTTCACAAAATAAACTCTCAGCATTCGTAATAACAAACTCCTTGCTTCTTATTCGGCTCTCTGGTGCCCAGTCTCTCTCTCCCTTCTAACTGCTGTGTGGCTCTATTTATGCCATTCTCCCCGTGCTCACTGAAATTAGAGACAGGTGTTAGACATAATTTAACTCAGGTGTAAGCGCCCTTACCACTTTCTCTCTCTCCGGAGAGATGCTTGACCACACCCCCGCTGCCACAGTAGATTTTCTAAAATTGTTTTTCATGGCATCACTAACGATGTCCGGCTTCGCCAGTCGGATATCACAAAAGATAATGTTAAAGAGGTGTGTGAACTTGCAAAAAAAACGATGTCAGACACTGTAATATGCTCTGGCCCCCTCCCTGCTCGTCGTGGTGATGAGGTTTATAGTAGATTTGTGTCACTGAATGGCTGGTGTATGGAAAATACCATAGTATTTATAGTCATATGGAAGAGTTTTTGGGGAAGACCTGACCTGCTAAAGAGAGATGGACTTCATCCCTCCGGGGAAGGTGCCGCTCTCCTCTCTAGTAATTTGGTTCATAGACTTAACAGCAGAGCATGTGAGCGAAGCGGAGCGGTGTGACACTCCGCTCAATAACCCGCTCCATGCACATGCGCTCCACTCAGCCACTCACGGCCCAAGCAGATGCTAGGCTCAAGTACCGCTCACGCTCACCGGTAAAAGCATTCGCTCAAATCCTGCTCCGATATTACATTTCTCTGTAGTATATTTGGTTCCAAACACGCACACAGGGGGTAGCTACAGTGGCCCAAGCAACTGCCCCTTTGCCCACATGGGCTGAGGTGCCCTTCTGTGAGAAATATAGACTATAGGCCGACATTTATTATATTATCAAATGATTAGTAACGTACACATCTGAAATTATGTGATTGTATTGTTGTGTTTTTGTATATAAAATCTCGCTGTTTATTTTGGACTGGTTTAAAACTGCTGTTAGATAATCGGGTCTACTAGACCTTCCTTATCATTTGTAATCAGTCAAATATTTCTCTGTTAGCACATATGTCATTAAACATCTTCAAATAATGCCTTAAAAAATTTCAGTTCTAAATTACCTTTTTTACTTTAAACAAGTCATCAAACACGCCTCTACAAGTGATAAAACATACACTATATTACCAAAAGTATTCGCTCATCTGCCTTTAGACGCATATAAACTTAAGTGACATCCCATTCTTAATCCATAGGGTTTAATATGACGTCGGCCCACCCTTTGCAGCTATAACAGCTTCAACTCTTCTGGGAAGGCTTTCCACAAGGTTTAGGAGTGTGTTTATGGGAATTTTTGACCATTCTTCCAGAAGCGCATTTGTGAGGTCAGACACTGATGTTGGATGAGAAGGCCTGGCTCGCAGTCTTCACTCTAATTCATCCCAAAGGTGCTCTATCGGGTTGAGGTCAGGACTCTGTGCAGGCCAGTCAAGTTCTTCCACACCAAACTCGCTCATCCATGTCTTTATGGACCTTGCTTTGTGCACTGGTGCGCAGTCATGTTGGAACAGGAAGGGGCCATCCCCAAACTGTTCCCACAAAGTTGGGAGCATGGAATTGTCCAAAATCTCTTGGTATGCTGAAGCATTCAGAGTTCCTTTCACTAAATACAATTATTATTTAATTATTTTTATTTTTACACACAATTTACAATCATATTTAATCAAACTACATAAAAATCACTCTAAGGCTTTTTAGATATTACAGTTTAAAAATGTTTTTTGTTAATGCATGATTTCCTGTAAAGCTGCTTTGAAACAATGTGTGTTGTGACAGGCGCTATACAAATAAAAATGACTTGATAGTTGTAATCATGTTCTTTGGCACTCCAGGGGAATAATTTACAATCGTATTGTATCAACATAACATGAGTTTGCTGCTCTGGCTGACTGTTATTTGTATAACCTGTGTGAATATACATAAAGTATAAATGTATAATTAATTTTACCTCTGGGCCAAAAAATAAAAAAAAAGACTAGACTGCAGTAACCTTCACCATGAACATGATGTGGGTGTTGGTCAGTGATCTAATTCAATGTTCAGTGTTTAAACCTTGAAAATAAAGAGTTATTTTTTAAAGAAGTTTTGAGCTGCACTTGCATCATGCTCAGGATTATGTAAGAAAACTTGCATAAGCTATGTTAGGAGCCCTTCATACCTGTATCCAGCACTCAATGTTCCTACCTCAATACCCACTTCTATCTACTTAGCTGGTTTACCAGTCAAATTTATCCCAGATGGAAATCAATATGTCAGTGATCGACAGAGCAATAAAGAGGTCGAGAGGCGAGGAGAGGACAGGTAGAGACATTATTCTGTGCTTCAACAATATCATATTAACATCAGTGTAAGCAGAGTCCAGACAGACATGAAGAAAAGCTGTCTTTTACACAAACTCAAGTTTCTGAATTCAGCACTAAATGTAACTAAATTCAGAGGAAAGTGTCAAGTATACTAGTTATAGTTGCCAAGTATAAGAGTCAGTTACAGTAAATATAGATTTGAGCTGTCTAACTGTCGCTGGTCTAACGGCTCCTTTTAGCTATTCTTGGCATTTTTGTCTGAACTGACTCTGAACTGACTGTTAATTGCAAATAAATTGCACTTAGACACTGCTTTATTCCTTACTATTCAGAGATATGTGCCATTTCAAATTCAGTATCAATCGTTTTTAGTTAACCAACTCAGAAAAAGTGAACAAGTGCAGTTATTACCTTAAGGGGCAATTTCTACTGACCCTTAAAAAATTATTTGTATTGGTGTAACCCAATGTCATGAAGTTCATTCATTAATATTAAATAATTTCTTTGGCTTAAATAAAACCAGTATAGGATTGCTGCCTCTGCAGTATTTTAATCCCCAATCTAAACATTCTTTGGACTTTAATCATCAGGCCCACCATGATTGACTGCACACCAAATACTACTCCAACTCACCCTCACTAAAATCATAGGGACTGAGCCAGGTTATTATAGCCTCTGCAATCTTGTATTGCTTTGGCATCGTAAGCATGTTCAGCTGGTGAACTCTGGGTGGCAGTTCTTTTATTCAGTCTTGTTCTATACTGCATTATTTATCATAACTTTATCTCCTTGTAGACTACTGTATATGGATACAGAGCACAATATGAGTTTGGAGCTTGAGGATACAGAGCACAATGAGTTTGGTGCTTGAAAGCTGTTAGTGCTATTGACCAAGGGTTTTTGAGACACTTGAACAATAATGGACAAATGGCTATAAATAAAAAGCTAAATGTTTTATTACATTTTCCTGTTTCCCCCAGCAGTTAAATTGCCACCCTCTTTAAAGTAAGAATGTGTTACTACCTTTTCCTAATCCAATCCCGTTCCAGGATTTTAAGTGTGAAACTAGATTTTTACATTTACCGAGGAAAATATGAGTGGTGCTTGCCTGTGCAAAACTCTAGGGTGTTGTGGGTTGTTGCCAGGGTGCTTGAAGCAATCGCTAGGTGGTTGCCTACTGGCCCAAGACAAAAGAGCACACCACCAAGTAGAAATTCTAGTCCATAGGTATGACTTGAGAACCTCTTTCAATGTTAGTTTAGGGGAAGACAAACATCACTATTAGTGATGGTCATAAGGTTAAGTATTTTTCAGAACTCCTAACTCAATGTATTAAACTTTGTTACATAATTCCTCCAGTACCGTTTGAGCTATGGAAATGACTGATATACATTACCTGATATGAGCACTTAGTAGTATATTGTTAAAGGGGTCATCATTACATACTCTTTATTTATTTTTATTTTTTTATTTTATTATCTTCCCTGAGGTCCACTTATAATGTCAGTAAAGTTTATTTTGCACCAAAACAGTCATAATTTAATCTTTTTCCACCCTGTCTCGGGCCCTCTGTCTGAAAGCTCTGTTGAAAGCTGCCCTTTAAGACTTCAATAAATGCCTACTGTTCTGATTGGCTAACTTCGTGCAGTCCCTCAAATACAGCCATATTTGAAACGCAATCGAAAGAAAATGAACAAACTACATTATAATTCATAAAACTACATTTTAGGGTTAACACATTGTGTACAGCCAACACATTTCATCTGAATGTATCAAAATGTTCACTTAAGCACAGCAACTATCAAACAGTCATGACATTTGAAACATTCGTGAATGAAACCTTTTACTCACGGGTCTGGTAGTGTTTAACTGCCGCATCTTTCAGTTCCTTTGCAAAGCTTGAATCATATTGTGACTGGTTCACAAGCAATCCATTCTGATATGAGCTAAAACCATCCAGTCCACGCTGAAATGTTCTGAATACGCAAATGTAATACAGTCCATGGTTATGCTGGGTGCTTCAACCAGCTTCAACAGGCCAAAGCAGAGACGCTGGTCTTCACAGGAGTGACATCTCACATCTTCCATTTTTGTTTAAACACAGAAATGTTAGCGCAGCGTAGTTCTAGCGGGAAGACTAGCAGCTGTACATCATCACACCATTAGCTAGGTAACTTCTAGCCAATCACAGGTAGGCCAATGCTTTATACGTCTGCTCACAATCTATCACATTGCTGTTTCAGTGTGCTAACACGGCAACTTCCACCACCCCACCACCACCAGTTGAGTCCTGTCCTGCACAGGGGTAGGCTCCTCGCCCCTGCCTCCTATCTCCGGCAGGATATGACGGTTCTTCGGACCGCCAGATGGGGCTTAAGCCAAAGAGAGACATTACATTTCTGTTTTATATTCATCAAATAAATGTAATCTTAAATTTCACTCAAGTCTGCGAGTCTTCCTGATAGAACTGCATGTGTACCTCCCAGACAATGGTGGCAGCTGAATGAGAAGTGTTTTTAAAAGTTGCACTTTTACTGCTCTTAAAACGCAGCGCGCATTGCCGGAAATGCATCAAAACAATCATATAGTGAATCATAAGACCTCCATATAGTGCATGTCGTTCAACAGACGACGCCATCGTCACCACCCTCCATCTGGCCCTCACCCACCTGGATAAAAAGGACTCATACGTTCGAATGCTGTTCATAGATTTCAGTTCAGCATTCAACACAATCATTCCTCAGCATCTGATTGGAAAGCTGAACCTGCTGGGCCTGGACACCTCCCTCTGCAACTGGATCCTGGACTTCCGGACTGGGAGACCTCAGTCAGTCCGGATCGGGAACAGCATCTCCACCGCCACAATACTGAGCACTGGGGACCCCCCAGGGCTGTGTGCTCAGTCCACTGCTGTTCACTTTGCTGACTCACGACTGTGCAGCAATGCACAGATCGAACCACATCATCAAGTTCGCCGATGACACGACCGTGGTGGGTCTCATCAGGAAGAACGATGAGTCAGCATACAGAGAGGAAGTGCAGCGGCTGACGGACTGGTGCAGAGCCAACAACCTGTCTCTGAATGTGGACAAAACAAAAGAGATGGTTGTTGACTTCAGGAGAGCACAGAGTGACCACTCTCCGTGAACATTGACGGATCCTCTGTGGAGATCGTCAAGAGCACCAAATTCCTTGGTGTTCACCTGGCGGAGAACCTCACCTGGTCCCTCAACACCAGCTTCATTACCAAGATAGCCCAGCAGTGTCTCTACTTTCTTCGAAGGCTGAGAAAAGCACATCTTCCACCCCCCATCCTCACCACATTCTATAGAGGGACTATTGAGAGCATCTTGAGCAGCTGCATCACTGCCTGGTTTGGGACTTGCACCATTT
Organism: Myxocyprinus asiaticus; assembly: GCF_019703515.2. NCBI lineage: Eukaryota > Metazoa > Chordata > Actinopteri > Cypriniformes > Catostomidae > Myxocyprinus > Myxocyprinus asiaticus. The sequence goes on from NC_059354.1 coordinate 34,922,763, forward strand.
CGGACTGCAAAGCCCTGCTGAGGATAGTGAGGACAGCTGAGAAGATCATTGGGGTCTCTCTTCCCTCCATCAAAAACATTTACACCACACGCTGCATCTGCAAAGCAACCAGCATTGTGGATGACCCCACACACCCCTCACACAAACTCTTCACCCTCCTGCCGTCTGGCAACAGGTACCGAAGCATTCGGGCCCTCATGGCCAGACCGTGTAACAGCTTCTTCCCCCAAGCCATCAGACTCCTCAATACTCAGAGACTGGACTGACACACACACACACCTGTACACCATCCAACTTTTGCACATGTCCAGAGTTGCACTTAATTAATTGTCACTTTACACCTGGCTGCTACCTCAATAACTGCTATGTCCATAGAACACTATTTCATATTATGTTTACATTCTGCATTTTTAGAAAGTGTCATCTTTTTGCACTATTCAGATTAGAAATGTGTATTGGTCGGCGCTGCACTGTCTCTCACTATCTCTTACTGTGCCTATTGTCCTGTTTCCTTTTTAGTAATTATTGTACTGTCCTGTACTTTTTGCACACGTTTGCACATGCACTTTATGTAGGAATGTGTAGGTCTTATTCAGTCTGTGTAGTCTCATGTGGTTCTGTGTTTGTCCTATGTTGTTTTATGTAGCACCATGGTCCTGGAGGAACGTTGTCTCGTTTCGCTGTGTACTGTACTAACTGTATATGGTTGAATGACTAATATAGCACAAACGTGTGCAAAATCGGTCCAGGACGCCTTCAAAAAAGCAAGAAACACAGCTTAATGAAACACAATGGAGGTCTCTTATTTACTTTATTCAGCCCCACCCCTTTTCCGCGCTCCGCTCTTCCGAATTTTGTCATCTAACTTCCTGTTTGAATTGAAGCTACTGAGAAGAGTAGATCAAAATGGATTACGTGTGGGAGCACAGAAAGTATTTTTCACCAGGAGTTGATGGTGTGAGTCTACAGCACCCCTTTACTATGTGAAAATGCTAGTGAGGTGTTTTTTATTGTCACTCTAAATGTTTATTTTTATCACACCGGCAGAGGTAAATTGGATCTGGGAGATCACATTCAGACCACTATGGTACACTACACTTTTTCATAATACAAGCGTTTAATTGTTATACGTGTAATTCTTCTTAATGTTTAGGTTTCAACTTGTTAATAATTTGTATTAATATGTGTAGTTGATATGAAATTTCCAACAGAGACAGATCATATTATTACACATGCAAGCACACCAAAGAAAATTACAATTGTAATTTTTATTTAAATTAATGTCACCCTATATTTTTTAGAGGCTTATTAATTTGATTAAAATAGTTGTAAACGGATTATACAGTAAAATAAAACATACACTTTCACATGTATGTGTGTATATAACTATAGTGTCAACCCTTCCCCCATCCCGGTTTAATGTTCAAAAAATCTGTTTACCTTAACTACTATAATGCGTTGGGTGAATGACATGAAAAGATGGTCAGAGGTGTCTTACAGAGATATTTTTTATGACTTTGCGTTGTCTCTTGGAGTTTCATGAGCACAGAAGAATATCAGTGTGTCCACAGCTTGAAGGTAGGATCTTGTGTATTTATGAATGAAGTACTCTTGTTTTAAAATCTCCCTGCTCTGCTTATGACACCCCCTGAACACTTTAAAATACTCATGATAGCTTTTGACAACTCTATAACCTGTAAATCCATTTCACTAGCTAATTACACTTTGACATCAATACCATAGATATCTACATAGAACCGCTAGAACGGATTTTCCAAGACAACATTTTCAAGATGGCTGCGTGCTAGTTTCTCTGGTGCATTATTTGAATACACTGATGAAAATGGATAATGCTGGAGGCAATCATATGTAGATGTATTTGGTCCTTGTGACGTCACAAGTTCCGCAAATTCCAAATGGCCCGTTTCTAGAGCCTGGTTTAAATAAATGCTATTTTTTTATTGAGGAGGTTTTCAGTTCTGAAACTTACAGTATGTATTTATAGCATAATGACCTCTTTTATTTCAAAAGATCAAGGAAAATTTGATTCCTCATGTCATGACACCTTTAATGTCATCTTGGAATTACACTGACATCTAGGGGCGTGGATGTAGCATCATTCAAACACAATAGTATTTTAGTTACTGATGCCATTGTAAAACTTTACTATTCACAGTCAGCCATGATTAATTTAATCCATTAGTGAAAGTTACTGAGATTAAGCAAGTAGTATTCTCTGGTCATGTGATTCTAATAGGGCAGCACCCATGAGGGGACCCTCTCCATGTAGAATAAAACAGCTTTTTTAAGGTTACTGATATGACTGGAGTCTTCATCTCAGATGAGTGCTCATGATTTTATACACGTTTCAAAATTACAATTAATTTTTTAATGAGGATAAAATTACTGAGTGCCCCTTTAAATTATGGCTATGTTCACGTGTCCTGTTCATGCAACAATTAACAGTGGCTGCTTGAATACTGTCTGTATGAACAAACAAACAAAGTCAAGCCTGCATTCTAACAACTGTAACCATGACGGTGACTAAAGTAAATATAAAAGATGAAGGCGTCCATAACACCAGCATGTCTTACCAAAATTGATGCCACATTATTAAATAAATGTCCAATCAAGGCGTGAGTTCATTCATCAGATCGTAATTTGACATGATCATAGATCATAATGCATCAGGCCGCGTGAACTCTGCCCTCTTGTGAACGCGCATACTTCTGCTGACCGGAAGCTATGATTTATAGTTAAAAAGTACTTAAATATTGATCTTTTTCGCACCAAATTCGATCGTATTGCTTTAGAAGACATTAATTAACCACTGGAGTCTGCATGACGTTTATGCTGACTGTCTAGAGCTTCAAAGGTCTGATCACCATCCACTTGCATTTTAAGGACCTACTGAGCTGAGATATTTTCTATTTTTCTTCAGATGTGTTCTGGTGAAGAACAGAAGTCATACACACCTGGGATGGCATGAGGGTGAGTAAATGATGAGAGAATTTTTATTTCTAGGTGAATTATCCCTTTAAGGTGTTAGATTTAAAAAAAAAAAAAAAAAAAAACTAAACTTAAAAACCTGACTTGTTTTTGTTTTGAAAATAAATAAATACTGTAATTAAATAAGATCTTAACATTTTCCAAACCCATCAACAGAAAACTAATTATTCACCTACTGAAATGCTGATCTTAATCACTGAAAACTAAATGGTTTGACAGTTTGACACATAACTCTGACTGATGTTGGTAATTTATTTCTGGTGATCAGGTGTGTCTCACCTACTGTTAGATTTAATTTAGGCCGAAAACCTCTAACTAATGAAGCAGGACATAATTGTTCCCTATCTGTCACTCACTCGACGTTGTGTCGATGTAGTGACACTAGGGGTCACTCTTGGGAGCCCCAAACACCTCTGATCTTTTTTTAAAAGGCCAATTTGAATTGGCGAGTGGAAATTGCATGCCACTCCCCTGGACATAAGGGTATAAAAGGAGCTGGTATGCAACCACTCATTCAGATTTTCTCTTCGGAGCCGAGCGGTTCTATTCATTGAGCTGAATTCATCCGCCGAGTTCATTCAACTCTCTCTGCTGGATTTTACAGTGCATTTCAGCGGCTTCTCCCCCTCTGCATCTGTGGTTTGCAGAGAACGCCCCTGGGCACTTCGGCAGAACATATTAAAATAGAATATTCTAATAGAGTATATTTTCTTTCTAAAAGAGCAGAACACAGGGAACGTCTTTTTAAAGACGTGTCTTTTTAAAGATGCCTTTCCATTTGTGTGTTATTCCTGGTTGCGGTCGTTATCTCTCCACTTCCGACGGCCACGATCGCTGTCTTACGTGTCTGGGCCACGCGGAGACATCGTTCGTGGATGGATCATGTCCTCATTGCGAGAACATGACCATGGCAACATTGCGGTCGCGGCTTGCATTCGTAAGAAAACAAGCCACCCCAGCAGCTCCCCGCACCGGTCCTTCTACTTACGGGTTTGAGGCCGTGTCGGTTAGCACTGGGGACGATTTGGGGACCTCAATGGGACCACCTCCGCTGAGTATCCCCCCACGGACCTCCCTTTCCCCAGCACGCTCGTTTGCCCCGATCGCGCGCTCGGACGAGATTCGACCTCTCATTCAGAGCCTGGGAAGTGGATGAGTTATCGAACGCAGCAACAGAGAGTGGGCTCGTCCAATCGGACGTGGAGGCTTCGACTGGGCTTCCCCCTTCAGGGATGGTCGCCCAGTCCCAGGCTGACGTGGAAAAGACGGACATGCTTTCCCGGGCGGCCGCAAGCGTCGGGCTAGAGTGGGACCCTCCACTCCCCCCTGAACCCTCGCGGCTCAACGATTGGTTCCTGGGCTCAGGGCGCCACCCATGGCCACGCCCCGCCCCCATTCCTTTCTTCCCAGAAGTGCATTAGGAGCTGACAAGATCGTGGGAGGCACCTTTTACTGCTCGGTCCCGATCTTTCAGCTCCCCCGCTCTCGCTACCCTCGATGGCGGAGCGGCCAGTGGGTATTCGGTGATCCCCCAGGTGGATAAGGCGCTCGCGGTGCACTTATGTCTGCAGAGCGCCGCCACCTGGCTCGGGCGCCCAAGACTCCCGTCCAGGGCCTGTAGGTTTATGTCGTCCCTGATGGCTAAGGCCTACGGTGCCGCTGGACAAGCCGCCTCCGCCCTGCATGCCATGGCTCTCCTGCAAGTACACCAAGCCAAGGCGCTAAAAGAACTGCACGAGGGTAGTTCTGTCCCGGGATTGATGCAGGAGACTTCGCTCTCCGGGTGACGAAGGTCACGGCGCAGTCTCTCGGGCAGGCGATTTCCACCCTGGTGGTCCAGAAGCGCCACCTTTGGCTCAACTTGGTCGAGATGGGAGAGGCGGACAAGGCACAGTTCCTTGATGCCCCCATTTCCCAGGTGGGCCTGTTTGGTAACACCGTTGAGGACTTTGCCCAGCAGTTTTCGGCGGTGAAAAAGCAGGCCTTGCATCATATCCTGCCCCGGCGCGGCTTAAGACCCCGCACCCCGTCTGCTTGTCGCCAAGGACGTCATCCTGCAGCAGCAATAACACCGGCTCTGCCACATCCTGCTCCTGTGTCCTGGCTCTGGCGTGGAGCCCTCTACAGGAAACAGATGCCGCCCGTCTCGCGGCCGGCCACTAAGAACTCGAGAAAGGCTTCAAAGCACCCCCGAGTCGGGCGACCCAAGGGCAAGGAGACCCACTTCTCTAGAGTTGGCAAACAGACCACTCCATCCCCCGTCGGAGGGCCGGGAGGAGAATCTTTTGTCGCTGCACGCCCCAGAGGCTGCGGTATCCAGAAGTTTGACAAAAGAGTGGTTTCTTGTTTTCTGGGTCACAGGTCCAGTGCGCACGCACGTCATCACAACCACTGTCCACCGTCCCGCTTTTGCAGGTATGGCGCTCCAGTGGCGGACCCCTGCCCCTGTGCGCCCAGCTGTGGCACAAACACGCACACACAGGGTTGGTTCCGTGGACTATGGGGACGAGGTTCCTCCTCCCCCCCTCGGCCAATCTTATGGTGAGCGGCAAGAGCCAGGTAAGTGCTTCGATGTCCCTGCACTCAGCACGGCCACGGGGCTCGAATCCCCTTGATGTGGCACCTTGAGCTCCGCCCCACCGCGAGGCCCCACCCGCCGATACGTCCGACATGATCATTCCCTTGGTCCCCCTCGCCCGGAGTTTAGGCCCGTGGTTTGCGCTTTCCAACCCGTCGCGATGGCTGTCCCGGACCGTCTGATTCAGCTACACAATTCAGTTTGCCAGGTGCCCGCCTAGGTTCAGTGCCATCCGCTTCACCTCGGTGAAGGGCGAGAACGCCGCTACCTTGCATGTGGAGATCTCTACCCTTCTGCGCAAGGGCGCGATAGAGCCTGTCCCTCCAGCCGAGGTGAAGAAAGGGTTCTACAGCCCTTACTTCATCGTACCAAAGAAAGGTGGTGGGTTGCGACCAATCCTGGACCTGCGAGTACTGAACCAGGCTTTGCACAGACTCCCGTTAAAGATGCTGAAGCAAAAATGCATTTTAGCAAGCGTCCGGCATCAAGATTGGTTCGCGGCGGTAGACCTGAAGGACACGTACTTCCACGTCTCGGTCTTACCTCGACACACACCCTTCCTGCGGTTTGCCTACAAAGACCAGGCGTACCAGTACAAGGTCCTCCCCTTCGGCCTGTCCCTGTACCCTCGCATCTTCACGAAGGTCGCAGAGGCCGCCCTTGCCCCGCTAAGGGAAGTGGACATCCGCATACTCAACTATCTCGACAACTGGCTGATCCTAGCTCACTCTCGAGAGTCACTGTGCACACACAGGGACCGCGTGCTTCGGCACCTCAACCGACTGGGGCTTTGGGTCAACTGGGAAAAGAGCAAGCTCTCCCCAGTTCAGAGCATCAGTCTCGATGACAGCGTGCCTCACGAACAAGCACGCACAGTTGGTGCTGAACTGTCTGAAGGCATTCAGACGGAGAACAGTGGTTCCACTGAAACAGTTTCTGAGGCTCCTGGGGCATATGGCATCCTCAGCGGCAGCCACACCACTCGGGTTGATGATATGAGACCGCTTCAGCACTGGCTTCAGATTCGAGTCCTGAATATCACAGACATAGGGACATATCACGGCAGTCTGTCGCCGCTTCTTCAGAATTTGGATCAACCTGGCATTTCTACAGGCAGGAATTCCCCTAAAGCAGGTCTCCAGGTGCATCATGGTTACAACAGATGCCTCCAAGACGGGCTGGGGCACCATATGCAACGGGCTCACAGCCGCCGGCTCTTGGACTGGCCCGCGGCTGCGTTGGCACATCAACTGCCTAGAGTTGTTGGCAGTACTGCTCACCCTGTGGAGGTTTTGGCCGTTGATCCAGGGCAAGCACGTGTTGGCCCGGATGGACAACACAGCGACGGAAGCATACATCAACCGCCAAGGTGGTCTACGCTCCCATTGCATGTCACAACTCGCCCGCCATCTCCTCCTCTGGAGTCAGCAGCACCTCAAGTCGCTACAAGCCACTCACATCCCGGGCGACCTCAACACCGCAGCGGACGCGCTGTCACGTCAGGTTACCCTCAGGGGAGAGTGGAGACTCCACCCTCAGGTGGTCCAGCTGATTTGGAGTCGATTCAGTCGAGCACAGGTAGACCTGTTTGCTTCCCATAAATCCTCCCACTGCCCGCTTTGGTACGCCCTGACCGAGGCACCTCTCGGTATAGACGCGTTGGCACACAGCTGGCCCCCTGGACTATGCAAGTATGCGTTTCCCCCAGTGAGCCTACTTGCACAGACCCTGTGCAAGGTCAGGGAGGACAGGGAGCAGGTCATCCTAGTAGCACCCTACTGGTCCACCCAGACATGGTTCTCGGATCTCACGCTCCTCGCGACAGCCCCCCCAGTGAATTCCCCTGAGGAAGGACCTTCTCAGGGACGGGGCACCATCTGGCACCCACAACCAGACCTCTGGAATCTCCACGTCTGGCCCTTGGACGGGATGTGGAGGACTTAAGTGGCCTACTGCCCGCGGTGGTAGACACGATCACTCAGTCTAGGGCTCCCTCTATGAGGCGCCTGTATACCTTGAAGTGGCGTCTGTTCACTAAGTGGTGTTCTTCCCGACGCGAAGACCCCCAGAGATGTGCAGTCGGATTGGTGCTTTCCTTCCTGCAGGAGAGGCTATAGGGGCGGCTGTCCCCCTCCACCTTGAAGGTGTATGTAGCTGCTATTTCGGCTCATCATGATGCGGTAGATGGTAAGTACTTGGGGAAGCACAACTTGATCATCAAGTTCCTGAGAGGCCCTAGGAGACACTCTCAAATATACACTCAAAATACCCTCCTCCCTTTTTGGATGGGGTGTGGTCTCCACGGTGTCTTCCCTTTGGGAGTGACACCCCCCAACGTAGACACTTAGGGCTCCCAGTCATTTAACAAATTCCACTCTTTTTGGGGAGAAAAGAGAAGGAAAAGAGGCCTCGGCTGGGTTAGCCTGTCCACCTATTCGTTGGGCAGTCGACTTGTTCCTGAAGGACTGTTCGACGCTCATAAAGAATGTTGGGGGAGGTTATGTGACAGCCTGGTGCACTGGCTACGAGGCACACAGCAGTCTGCCCCTCATACTACACCAGTTCACGTAACACAGTTCAGTTAGTTGTGCCGTTTTGTATAGGGACCCCTAGTGTCACTACATCGACACAACATCGAGTGAGTGACAGATAGGGAACGTCATGGTTACTTTCGTAACCTCCGTTCCCTGATGGAGGGAACGAGACATTGTGTCCCTCTTGCCACAATGCTGAACTACCTGCTGAAATGGCCGGGACCTTATCTCGACTCTTCAGCACAAAACCTGAATGAGTGGTTGCATACCAGCTCCTTTTATACCCATATGTCCGGGGGAGTGGCATGCAAATTCCACTCGCCAATTCTCATTGGCCTTTTAAAAAAAGATCAGAGGTGTTTGGGGCTCCCAAGAGTGACCCCTAGTGTCACTACATCGACACAACATCTCGTTCCCTCCATCAGGGAACGAGGTTACGAAAGTAACCATGATGTTTCCAAGTTACAAAGGGATTACAATTATAGCCCATACAAATTAGAATTTAAAAGACTCTGGTATAGAGCCTTTGTGTCTTTTCTTTCTCTGTCCATTTACTAGGGTGACCAGATTCCTGCTTGTGGAAAATGGGACAGCCTCCTCCCAGCAAAACTGAAATTGACGTATCCTTACCTAGGCGCAGATCAGTGCGAAGTAGAGGGTGCATCCGCATCTGTAACTGTTGTCACCTTGTACTTTTCGCTGGCAGCAATTTTTCTCAGTGTGCGCTTGTTTTTCAAGAGTTTAGCGTAAAATGCAGAGCAGTCCGGTCCAAAATTAAGACGTACAAAAAGCATTGCCTTCATGACTGTTACACTGATTCGAGATTTATCCAGTGTCCATGCTGCGTTAATTAATGAGAACACATGCTCCGCAGATGCAGATGTCCCAGGCAGGCATAAAACAAACTCCACGACCTTGGCTAAGACTCCAAAGTTGATGGTCTTGCACTTGTCCAAATCACACTGAACTTCTTCCTCTGAAAAAGGAGCGAGTATGTTGCATATGACAGCTTCAGATTTGGTGCGGGCAGAAGAAAATTTTGGATCATACAATTTCTTGACCAATTTCGCAGTGCAACCAACTGAAAACTATGGCCGTGCACAACAGAATGATAAGCAAAAAGTCCTTCACTTGCGTGCACCTTGTCAGATTCAGAACTTTGCTTCACAAAACTGCTTATTGTGATCGAGTTTCTCCAACACCTTTTTAAGTAATGAATTTGAAAAGATGGTTCTTTGTGCATTCAGACCAAACCAATTCAATTGGCAATGTCACAATTTGTTAATTTGGATTTATTCCCAGCCTCAGATGGCACGCCGACTGACTATGCAAAGTTCTTTCACAGTATAGTGTACAAAAAACATGAAATGGTTGAAATGAGTAGTTCCAATATGATTGGCTGGCTTTTCACAAATAAGGGAAAACAGGAAACAAAGTTTTCGGCTGGAAACAAAGTTGTGATAAGATGGGACCGGGTTAATATGGTGAGTGCTTTTGAGGAACAACAAATCACTAGATTTCTTTATTTTTATTTTTTTTCAGGAGGCTTGGCCCTTTGTGGGTATTCTGTCTGATGTTGCAATGAAACTGTGTTTTGGTTCGTCCCTTGAGCAGTCTTAAAGAGAGATTACACTTCACGTCACTGTCTTTCCTGTGGGTGCACTATGCTTTTACAATTGAGGGTTTTTTTTCTGGATGCATTATCTCTCCTCGGGTTCCTCTCAAAAACAGTCCAATGTTCCTTCAGGGAGGGGCATTTAGCATGAAATTACCACAGTTGTCAGACAACAGAGGACAGAGAGTGGTGTGGTATCCTCTCTTGCATGAGCCTTGACTGGAGCCAGGGGCTTTGTATAAAACCAATACACTCATGACAGATTGAGAATCAAATTCTTAATGGTATATCTCATATGAATGGAATTGGGTCTGGCTCAGTAGACCTTATTCACAGAAGCGCCATATTTGGTTTTTTAAGTGCATGAAAACTAGGCTGTGAGGGATAGACTTAAACTTTTGGGTGCTTCATTTAACGTAAGTATTAAATTCAGCCAACAGCACACTCATTAAATTATTTCCTTTTGTGTTCTGCAAAAGAAAAACAGTCATATGGGTATGGAACAACATGACAGTGAGTACATAATGACAGTATTTGCATTTTTGGGAGAATTATTAATTTAATGTTTTCACATACAGATGCAATCAAATAGACCCCATAAGTGCAAAAGGCACATGACAAGATTATATTAATGTCTTACGTGAACTGTGAACATGTGATTGCTTGTGGCTCTGCTCACCTTGCTCATCTCCTTCTGTGTTGACAGTTTCTGGCAATATCCCTGTGCATATAATCAGACACTCTGAAATGTGGTCCAGCGAAGAACTGAGGATCCCTCCTGCAGCCGCTGGGCAATGTTCAGCTGTCTGCCCTCACACTGTGCTTGTGATTAACTCCTCACAGCACAGAACTGGTGCTCCGTTCACACATCTCTATCTGTCATGTCTCTCTAAACTCCCACTCTTGGCTCTTATCTGTCAGTGAGCCGCTTAAGACTTGATCAAACAGTTGAGTAAGAAACACAAAATGATCTGTTGCCCCAGTTTTCACTTATAGGCGTGTTCAAATCCACCATTAGTATTGGTTAAAGGAATACATGTACAATGGATGACTAGCTGGCAAGTGAGCCGGAGGGTTTGAAATCTTAAAAGTGAAGCTCATATTTTTGTTAAAGCATTATATAAATTATTTCGTTATATGTGTTATTTGAGCTGTTGTCTAAATGGTCCTTTTTTTCTGGATGGAAGAACTTCTAGCTATGTGTTACCTATGTAATTCCTGTGAGTGGAGTTTGCAGAACTCCATTTGCCCCATTTACATTGTGTTTTATGAATGACACATCTTAGTCTTATGCTAATGCATGTACCATTTAAGTGTTGGGGTTATACAGTTGAAGAAGTGTGTTAGCTGCATATTTATTCAAGGTGCTGTCTGTTTGCCTGCTAGACAATTTAGCTGCTTTGACACACTTTATTCTAAGACAGCTCTTCAGCCGCTCTGTTTGCCTGTGGCACTGCTGACCCTTTTCCCCAGTGGGTCTGCACAAGTGCCAGTGCTTCTGTTTTCCTTATTATCAGCCTCATATTCTCAATATGGGCCAAATTTTTAACAGTTCACATTTGACCTCCTTTGTTTGCCTCTGTCATTCAAAATCACTCTGGAGATGGCAGATTTTAATAGACTTCATTAGCCCAACAATAATGTGTTTGAAAGCATGCCTAAAGCATATCTCAAGCAGAATGGACTGTACAGTATCCAACAATTGGCCATGTTCCACAGATCTGGGATTTTCAAATGCTTGACATACTATTGTATTTATTTATATTTATTTATGCTAGTTCACAATACAATTTACTGGCTTTTGAACATAGCATAGACAACATGTGCTCTAGAATAATGATAAATGCATTAGCATAAATTAGCACTGAAGATGGATTTCACCAAAAATGTAAACATGTCGTTGTTCTGACAGAAATTTGTTACATTTTCATAAAACATTGCAAATTTGTTTTATACTGGAAACATTACAATGCAATACAATAAACACAAAACATTACAATGAACAATACTAATAGCAGTACTTAATAATCTTGGTCAATGATACTTTTGAAATATACTAATACAGTCTTAACATTTTTAACAGTTTTACCATTAATATTAATTATACCACGGGTCTGTTGAATGCTTCATTCTGATTTGTTGACAGACATTCTAAGGTGTGTAGTTTATTTTCCAGTAAATGCACAGCTGTGAAGTAGTTCCAGGTCTTGACCGCATAACGGGTCCATATCATTTCGCCAAATTATTTCCATTATTTCATAGAGCCGTACAGGCTCCCACAGCAAAACAGCCAATTAAAACAAAGACACTGGATAAGAATGACAAATATTGTCTATAATATCCTAAATTGATTTCAATTTCTGTTTAAAGTGCCCTTGCTTACTCACCCACACTCACACACGCTGACACACACACACATCGAGTTGCGACCAACAGCCAGAGCCTTGATGTGCAACCCAAGCGCAACCCTGCTATGTGATCAATACAACAGTTTCTATATCATCCAAAATAACTTTTAAATAACACCCTCTGTTTCGCTCTCTCTCTCTCTCTCTCTCTCACACACACTCACACATGTGAGCGAAACAGAGCCTTCATGTAAGCTCACCCTGAGACTCAGTGGGGATGTAAACAGTTATTTAGCTACAGAAAAGCAATATACAAGAATGGCGACACTCGATGCTGCTGAGAAGTATACCTAAACTTACATCTTGGCAGTATGAAACAATGTTACTTATGACGAGAGCTGCAACAAACAGAGGTAATCCCACACATAATCTCTCTCAGTTTCTCTCTTTCTCTTTCTCGCTTATGTACACATGGACACACACGCACTACCTTGTTAATCCAGTAAGTGCTCCAGTAAAGCAGTGTAAGTCTCCATTACTAGATCTACAGTGATGTTTTTGAACTAGTAAAGGAGGCTTGGGCTGGATCAAAGTAAGACACTGACTCCGTGGTGGAAGAAAGTAGTTCCACTCACAAATGCGTTTTAGGGATGAAAACCAGAAAATGTAGTGAGATAAAACCCTGAAACATGTCTTAAGGTGTGGTAACCCTGGTATAAGCAGAATAATTGACTCCAGCCTGTTGAATAATTGAAAAATAATGCACACTCAAGGTGACGCTCTGTGTCGTAAATACATTACCACCTCAGGGTGTGCATTATTTTTCAATAATTCAATGGTCCATCGTCAATTATTCTTTACTTAATGCGTTATGAGCTAATATGAACTAACTATGAGCAATAGTATTTGATATAAATTAACATTAACCAAGAATAATAAATGCTGTAAATAGTGCTCATTGTTAGTTCATGAAATCTAATGCATTAACTAATTTGAATACATAGAACCTTATTGTTTTTTGTAATTACATTTTTTTATTGGTTCAAAAAGAAAGCACAACAGAGAAAAACACAACATATACACACCGAATTCGACATTTAACTTTTAACACTCATTAACATCCCTCCCCAAACACCAACCCCACCCTACCCCAAAGAACACCCCTGTGGTCACATAAAATAATACACACACACAAACAATAAAAAATAAATAAATAAATATATATATAATAAATATACATAATTAAACTAAACATCTCCCTCCTCATCCCTTCCCCTAGAATTCTCCAAAACTGCCAAATACCTACCCCAGTTCCTGAAAATAAGTCCTCCCGCCCCAGCCTTCCATCTATCATCTTCTCATAAGCCACCACCCTCCCCATCTCTACACACCACTCTGGAAATGGTGGCGCTCCATCTGACTTCCATCCCCTTAAAATAATTTGTCTACCGATCATCACTCTAGTCAGAACCCAATTTTTTATATATTTGTCACCCGAATTTATAACTTCCCCATCGCCCAAAATGCAAAGTCTGGGGCAAAGTAAAATTTGAGTGTCCAGAATGTCACGCAAATAATTCTGAATCTTTAACCAAAAATCTTGGATCTTAACACATCCCCAAAAAACATGGGCTATGTCTCCAACTTCTGATTGGCATTGCCAGCATGTGGGTGTGTCTTTAAGACCAAGCCTGTATAATCTAGAGGGGGTCCAATAAAATCTTTGTAAAATCTTAAATTGCATAAGGCGAACCCTTGCATCTCTAGATGCAGACTTGACATTTTTCAGAATCTTAGTCCACACTCCATCCTCCAATACCAAATTCAAATCGTTCTCCCATAATTTCTTAATAGAACTTTAAGCTCCGTCCCCCATACTCTGAATTAACAGGGAGTTATACACTGATGCCTCATGACCTTTTCCAAAAGCAGTAATCACCTCTCCCAAAGCATCTGCCTCCTCAGGGGGGTGTATGCTACTCCCAAAAATAGTACAAAGCAGGTGGCGCAATTGTAAATACCTATAAAACTGAGGTATGGGGATCCCAAAATGTTGGACCGAGTTTTCAAATGATCTCAACACACCACTTTTATATAGGTCACCGAGTGTAGCAACCCCCCTCCCAATCCACTCTGACCAGCAGAAAGGGGACTTGCCAATACATAGTCTTGGGTTCTGCCATATGCTTGAGGAAACATTTAAATAAGTGTCCAATTTAAACAATCTGGACACATTAGTCCATACCGAGTGTAAATGCAAAATAACGGGGTGCAACTTAACTTTTCCAATTAGTTTGATAGAGATGCTTTGTAACGGTGAAATAGGGGCAAGAACTGCCTGTTCAATAACAAACCAGGGAGGGGCTCTCTCAGGTGGAAGTGACCAATGAGCCAAATGTCTGATACTGAACGCATAATAATAAAACAAAATCTTGGGTAGGCCTAGCCCACCTTTGTCAATCGGCCTATGTAACTTATTAAAATGCAATCTGGGACGTTTACCATTCCAAATGAAGGACTTCGCTATGCTATCGAATTGCTTGAAATAAGAGAGGGGGACATCTACAGGTAGGGACTGTAGCAGGTAGTTAAATTTTGGAATACAATTAATTTTAATAACATTAACCTTTCCAATCATCAATAAATGTAATGAAGCCCACCTGCCCACATCGCTCGAAAATCTTTTTATTAAAGGGTCAAAATTGACACTAACTAAATCAGACAAATTTGCTGGGAATGAAATCCCCAAATACTTAATGCCCTGTTTGGGCCATTGGAAGGCACCCGGCTGAAAAACCGTTACTGGACAGTACGCTGTCAGAGCCAAAGCTTCGGATTTAGGCCAATTAACTTTGTATCCTGAGAACTTGGAAAAGGAATGAATAATTCTGTGGAGGCAAGGCATAGATCTAGTAGGTTCAGAGACAAATAATAAAATATCATCTGCGTAAAGCAGAAGCTTATGTGCCACACCTCCTGCAATCACCCCTGGAAAATCATCCTCCTTTCTTATCGCAGCTGCTAATGGTTCCTGGGCAAGACAGAACAATAAAGGGGAAAGAGGGCAGCCCTGCTGAGTTCCCCTATCCAAAATAAAATAATCTGAAATTAATCCATTTGTTTGTACCGCTGCTACAGGGTGTTTATAAAGTAACTTAATCCAACCAATAAATGTACTTCCAAACCCATACATTTCCAAAATCGTAAAAAGATAATCCCATTCTACCATATCACACGACTTTTCGGCATCAAGTGAGATGGCAGCGACTGGAGACTGATCATTCGCCACTGACCACATGATATTGATGAGACGCCTGATGTTATCAGAAGAGCTATGGCCCCGAATAAACCCCACCTGATCTATATGTATAAGAGATGTCATAACTTTACTTAATCGGTTAGCCAAAATTTTTTACAATATTTTTACATCTAATTGGATCAGGGAGATTGGACGGTAACTTTTACACTCACTTGGATCTTTGTCCTTTTTAAGAATCAGACTGATCCTTGCTTATGTCATGGCTGGAGGAAGCTTTCCATTCTTTAATGATTCAGTATAAACTTCTAACAAAGTGGAGCCAGTTCTGTAGCATAGGATCTAAAAAATTCAGCGGCAAAACCATCTGGCCCCAGAGCCTTGCCAGTAGGTAGGGACTTAATTACCTCGTCAAGCTCTTCCAAGGTTATCTCAGAATCAAGAGAGTTTTTTTGCTCAATCGTCAGTTTAGGAAGATCTAATGGTTCCACAAAGTTTCTAATATCTTCATCAGTAGACGAAGACGTGGAACTATAAAGATCAATATAGAACTCTTTAAAGGCATTATTAATATCAATGGCTAAAGTAAAAATTTCACAACCAGCAGATTTCACTGAGGGAATGATAGAAAGAGACTCTCTCTGCTTTATATATCTAGCCAAAAGCTTCCCTGCTTTGTCACCCGACTCAAAGTATGACTGTCTTGCCCTGGATAACCAAAACTCCACTTTCCGTGACAAAATAGTATTATATCTATATTTCAATTGGGTCAATTCTCTGAGGCCATCAGCTGACATACGGTGCTTCAGCTCTGCCTCTGCACTTTTAATATTCTCTTCTAACTCCACAAGTTCTCGTGCATTGGATTTTTTGATGAATGAGGCATACTGTATGATCCGACCCCTAAGAACCGCCTTAGGTGCCTCACAAGCCATGCCCACAGAGGATACCGATGACCAGTTGGTCTCCATATAAACATTGATTTCAGTCTTTAACATTTGTTGGAAATCAGGATCTTGCAAAAGTGACACATTAACGCGCCAACCATATGATTTATTTTTCTCTATATGTGGCATCACCTCTAAACTCACCAGGGCGTGATCTGAGACTAAAATGTTTCCAATTGAGCAATCAACAACAGATGAAATATGGATATAAAAAAAAAAAATCTATTCTAGAATAAATCTTATGGACTGATGAAAAAAATGTATAGTCCCTACCAGATGGGTTCAAAAGTCTCCAAATATCCGTAAGACCAAGATTTTTACACATCCTGTGAAGCGTCAATGTTGCTCTAGGGGGCTTACACACTTTTGCTTCACTATGATCAAGGACTGAGTCCATCAAAAGATTAAAGTCTCCTCCCAATATTATATCATGAGGGGCGCCAGCAGCTTGCAACATCCCTTCAAGATCTATAAAAAAGCCCTGATCATCAGCGTTAGGTGTGTAAATATTAACCAAAATCAACCTTTGCCCTTGATTTTCAACTAACACAATAATGCTTCTTCCTAATTTATCTTTAATCTGTTTGAGACATTTGAATTGTAGATGTTTATTTACCAATATAATGACTCCCTTGCTCTTACTTGAGCCAGCACTAAAAAAAACATGTCCACCCCATATCTTCCCAAATTTTTCAGCTTCCTGTGGGGAGAGATGTGTTTCTTGAAGAAACACCATATCATATTTCGTACGTTTAAGAAAAGAAATAACCTTCCTTCTTTTTATGGGGTGCCCCAACCCATTCACATTCCATGTGGAGAGAGATAGTACACTCATATTAACAACTGACATATTGATATAATAAAAAAAATTAATTGTGTGTGAAAAACAAAATTATACAGACCACATTCCCCCTTAGTGAAACAATCAACCCCCGAACAAAACAAACAGAAAAAAGAAAAACGTGCGCATTAACCCCGCGCACGACAGCACCAACCGGCGACAATCCCTATAAACTCAAAAGGTCCATGAATGCCTACGAGCCCCCACGACAACTTTGCTATCGGATTGCTCAATTTTGCCTCACAAATTACATAACAGAAAATACTTTGTAAAATAAACCCAGCAAATTGGAAGAATGAACACAAAGAATGTGTAGATTCATTCACAGAACTGTCTCAAAGGTGTGATCTTCCACAAAACAAATTCCAGCCAATATAAAACCGTTCAGATTCCTCGGACAGACAGACGAGTGAGCCAGCTGTTATGAGTTCAGCGGATGACTTAATCATTCCAATGTCTCGTAAAAAATAACTCAACAAAACAAACTACAGCCAGCAGGAGGAATAAGCATGAAGAACGAACAGATTAATCCACAGCTGTTCCAAAGGAGTGTTATTCAATAGAACAAGCTCCAGCCACTAGGAAGAACCAACACAAAAAGAAACAAAACCGGCATACCTGGTCGAGCATGTAGATATTTTGTGCAAGCATGTAGATATTTTGCGGTAATCCATAGTGTCCACTCTCAATCTGTCCGGGAACTTCAATGCAAAAGTAATCTTTCATCAATGCAAAAGTTTCTTTAAGGAAAAGTGTTATTCACAAAACAAGCTCCAGCCGCTAGGCGGAGCCAATGCAAAAAAAACAAAATGTCGCCCAGCTTCCTCAAGAGTAAGTACAGCGAGTCAGGCCCACTCAAATGAGAAACATCCAATGGTTTACTCAGACATTGATTCTATAAAAGATATTGCCTGATTTGGACATGTAAATACTTTGCGACTGACCTTCATTTCTATTCTCAGTTTGGCAGGAAACATTAGAGCAAACGAGATCTTTTTCTGATGTAAGAGTTTCTTGCATTCCTTGAACCGATCGCGTTTCTCTCTTGTCGAACTTGCAAAGTCCGGGTACAAGAAAATATTATGATTCTTCCAAGAAAGCTTCCCTTTGCTCCTCGCCTGGCGCAACACAAGATCTTTATCGGATGATCTCAGAAATCTGGCCAGAATCATTGGAGCCTGTCTCCCTCAGCAGATCTGTGAGCAGGGATGAAAAACTCGTCAAGGAATTTCACCATATCTCTGTCCTTCTCATGCTCAGGAATTCCAACAATTCGAACGTTATCCCTGCGGCTTATTTTCTCAAGTTCTTCAAGCTTTTCAAGGAGATGTTCCAAATCAACTTTGGTCACGGGTGGATTAGTGGTTAATTCCCTCTCCGAAGATTCCAAACAACAGATTCGTTTTTTCAACATCAGTCACTCTTGTACCTAACTCACATAATTTTATTTCCATCGCCATAATTGATCGACGTATTACAGCGAGATCCTCCAAGTCAGCAAGAATCTTTGTCAACATCACCGACTTGTTGGACAACTGATGCTGGATCTCCTCTCCCGCCGCGCCATCCAAATCGAGTCCCCGGTCTGTAGGCCTGTCGGGGCTTTCATCCTGTACACGTAAGTGTTTTTAATGTCTCCAGAGCCCGAGGATTTTGACTTCTTTGCCATGTTTTGCAACAAAGGACAAATGTGTAACTGGGTGTTTCAAATTTCACCAGATTATAACATGAGAATAATCGAAAATTCAGCAAAGTGCGCAGAGCTCGTCGCTCACACGTCTGCTCCTTGCATGGCGTCACACGACCCCCCTAGAACCTTATTGTTAAGTGTTACTGTTATATCAACTGAAAGGAGCTGAGACACAAGAATATGACAATTCTCCTTTCTCAAAAAGCTGTACACAGAGCCATAAAGCAAACAAAATAACAATGGCACTCAGGCAGTCACTGATGAGAGAACTGCCATCATCTGGAAAAAACACAGCTCATAACACACTTCCTGAAATCTGTGATGAAAAGAGAGATTTTGCAGTCTCACGAAAGAGGGGAGACAGATCTGAATAGTGACAAGACACACAAGAGCGATCAGCATCGTTTTTAGGGTTTGCAGAGAGAGCAAATTTGTACAAGCACAGATCAGGATGGCAAGAAAACCGCAGGAGGATTTGAAGTCTCAAATGCAACATATTTGAAACTTTTTGGTTCAAAATGGGATTGATATATTTGATCTTGCCATGAGTGAATGAAATATGTGTCAGGCAGAGTGCAGAAAAAGCACAGGAAATGATACTTGTGATGTACATTGGGACAGATTGGTGTTATCACACTGTAGAGGACTTGTACTGTATTTTTCATTCGATAATCAATGAAAATAATTCATTCGAATTTTAGAGATAGTGTCTGTTATGTTGCATGGTATGGATAATTTAGGAGCCAGTGAAATAATGGACTTTTCTCAGGGAAAAGTCCCAGTTTTCCCAACAACTTTGGGACTTTTATACAGTACAACTCACGGCTCTGAATATGCAGCTTGCATGTTCAAGATTATTAGTTGTCATTTTCAAGATTATTTACATCATAATAATTAGATTTTTGTGGGCACATTAAAAGTTTTTGGTCAGTGGGGTCATGTGATACATTATACATGAACACATCTCTCAATTGAGCCAGACATCGTCATGGTTACTTTCGTAACCTCCGTTCCCTGATAGAGGAACGAGACGTTGTGTCGATGTAGTGACACTAAGGGTCACTTTTGGGAGCCCCAAACACCTCTGCTTTTTTGAAAAAAGGCCAATGGGAATTGGCGAGTGGAATTTGCATGCCACTCCCCCAGACATACGGGTACAAAAGGAGCTGGTATGCAACCACTCATTCAGGTTTTGTACTGAGGAGCCGAGACCAGGTCCCGGCCATTTCAGCAGGTAGTTCAGTGTTGTGGCAAGAGGGACACAACGTCTCGTTCCCTCCATCAGGGAACGGATGTTACGAAAGTAACCATGACATTCCCTATCTGTCACTCACTCGACGTTGTGTCGATGTAGTGACACTAGGGGTCCCTATACAGAACGCCACAACTATCTGAACTGTGTTACGTGAACTGGCGGTGCGAGACGGGTAGACCGCTGTGTGCCTCGTAGCCAGCGCACCAGGCTGTCACGTAACCTCCCCCAACGCACTTATGAGCGTCGAACGGTCGACTGCCCAACAATAGGGACAGGCTAGCCCAGCCAAGGCCTCTTTTCCTCTTTTTTCTCCCCAAAAAGAGTGGAATTTGTTAACCGACTGGGATCCATAAGTGTCTACGTTGGGGGGTGTCCCTCCCAAGGGGAAGACACCGCGGAGGCCACACCCTGCCCAAAAGGGGGGGGATTAGTGGAATACGTGACATGGTCTTACCGAGTCTTGTCGGAAGTATGTCATGTGCAGAGGTCCCATGGTAGGTCCTACCCGAAGGGGGAGGTGTTTCTACAAAGCATGGCGACCGGGGGCAGAGGGGCCTAAGAAAGATGCAGTTTACTGACAGGGAAACGATTTTGAGGAAGATATCACATGGGGTCGCCTTCGGGGAATGAGCACATGTGGAGCACCTACCTGCAGGTGTTGTTGCTGCAGGAGGACGCCCTTGGTGATGAGCAGTTGGGGTGCGGGGTCTTGAGCCACACCGGGCAGGATGTGCTGTATGGCCTCCATCTGCTTCTTTAACACCAAGAACTGCTGGGCAAAGTCCTCAACGGTGTCGCCGAACAGGCCAACCTGGGAGATGGGGGCGTCAAGGAACTGTGCCTTGTTAGCCTCTAGCATTTCAACCAAGTTGAGCCAAAGGTGGTTCTTCTGGACCACCAGGGTGGACATCGCCTGCCTGAGAGACCGTGCCGTGACCTTCGTCGCCCGGAGAGTGAGGTCGGTCGCAGAGCACAGGAACCAATCGTCGATCTGCGAGGTTTCAGGGGAGGGAAAGCCCGCTTTCCTATGCTGCGCTTGATAACTCATTGTCTTCCCGGGCTCTGAACAAGAGGTCAAACTCGCCCTGAGACGAGCCGGCGGTCTCGTCCAAACGCCCGACCGGGGCAAGTGAGCGTGCTGGGGAATGAGAGGTCCGTGGGGGGATACCCGGTGGAGGTGGTCCCATTGATGTCCCCAAATCGCCCCCAGTGCTAACCGACGCGGCCTCAAACCCGTAGGTAGAAGGACCGGTGTGAGGAGCCACTGGGGTGGTTTGCTTTCTTATGAAAGCAAGCCGCGACCACAACGTTGCCATGGTCATGTTCTCACAATGAGGACATGACCCATCCATGAACGATGTCTCCATGTGGGCAGCGCCCAGACACGTAAGACAGCGATCGTGGCCGTCAGAAGCAGAGAGATAACGACCGCAACCAGGAATAACACACAAACGGAAAGGGATCTTTAAAAAGACATTCCATGTGTGCCGCTATTTTTGTGAATGAAAATATACTCTTTTAGAATATACTTTCTTTTTTCACTCTGCCGAAGCACCCAGGGGCGTTCCCTGCACTCCACGGGTGCAGAGGGGTAGAAGTTTTGAGGTGCGTCTTTGGAGGGAATTGAATTCAGTGCACTGAATACAAACGCTCGGTTCCGAAGAGCAAATCTGAATGAGTGGTTTCAGTATGTCTGGGGGAGTGGCATGCAAATTCCACTGGCCAATTCCTATTGGCCTTTTTTCAAAAAAGCAGAGGTGTTTTGGGGCTCCCAAGTGTGACCCCTAGTGTCACTACATCGACACAACGTCGAGTGAGTGACAGATAGGGAACAAAAGTTTCTCACAGTTCTAATTGAATTTGCTGCCTAAATTAAATAAATCCACTGAATGTACAATTGAATTTGAATAGCAGCCTTCCATTTATTTAGACAGTAAGTAATAAATTAAAAAATTTTCAAACTGAGAAACTGTGAATGCAGTTGAAAAGATCTGTGGCAGGATTCCAAGTTATGCTTCTGTTTTCGGTGATGTAAACTTTCCGACTGATCACTCTAATGCTAAATTTCCCAAACTTTAGAATTCTGTGGCCCTCCCAAGATATCAGAGAACTGATATTATTATTTTATGATTACGTCTCAAGTGCAATTTGTCCTATTTCACAAAATAATATTTATCAAAAGAAGGAAGCTTTCCATTTACATTATTGGCTCTACAGTGAAATTAACTATACATATCCATACAAAACATGACAAGAGAAATAAAAGACATCCTAATTAGGTCTGTGGAGCTAGGATGGAGGTGAGTATACAGGTGCATCTCAATAAATTAGAATGTCATGGAAAACTTCATTTATTTCAGTAATTCAACTCAAATTGTGAAACTCGTGTATTAAATAAATTCAATGCACACAGACTGAAGTAGTTTAAGTCTTTGGTTCTTTTAATTGTGATGATTTTAGCTCACATTTAACAAAAACCCACCAATTCACTATCTCAAAAAATTAGAATATGGTGACATGCCAATCAGCTAATCAACTCAAAACACCTGCAAAGGTTTCCTGAGCCTTCAAAATGGTCTCTCAGTTTGGTTCACTAGGCTACACAATCATGGGGAAGACTGCTGATCTGACAGTTGTCCAGAAGACAATAATTGACACCCTTCACAAGGAGGGTAAGCCACAAACATCCATTGGCAAAGAAGCTGGCTGTTCACAGAGTGCTGTATCCAAGCATGTTAACAGAAAGTTGAGTGGAAGGAAAAAGTGTGGAAGAAAAAGATGAACAACAACCGAGAGAACCGCAGCCTTATGAGGATTATCAAGCAAAATCGATTCAAGAATTTGGGTGAACTTCACAAGGAATGGACTGAGGCTGGGGTCAAGGCATCAAGAGCCACCACACACAGACGTGTCAAGGAATTTGGCTACAGTTGTCGTATTCCTCTTGTTAAGCCACTCCTGAACCACAGACAACGTCAGAGGCATCTTACCTGGGCTTAGGAGAAGAAGAACTGGACTGTTGCCCAGTGGTCCTAAGTCCTCTTTTCAGATGAGAGCAAGTTTTGTATTTCATTTGGAAACCAAGGTCCTAGAGTCTGGAGGAAGGGTGGAGAAGCTCATAGCCCAAGTTGCTTGAAGTCCAGTGTTAAGTTTCCACAGTCTGTGATGATTTGGGGTGCAATGTCATCTGCTGGTGTTGGTCCATTGTGTTTTTTGAAAACCAAAGTCACTGCACCCGTTTACCAAGAAATTTTGGAGCACTTCAGGCTTCCTTCTGCTGACCAGCTTTTTAAAGATGCTGATTTCATTTTCCAGCAGGATTTGGCACCTGCCCACACTGCCAAAAGCACCAAAAGTTGGTTAAATGACCATGGTGTTGGTGTGCTTGACTGGCCAGCAAACTCACCAGACCTGAACCCCATAGAGAATCTATGGGGTATTGTCAAGAGGAAAATGAGAAACAAGAGACCAAAAAATGCAGATGAGCTGAAGGCCACTGTCAAAGAAACCTGGGCTTCCATACCACCTCAGCAGTGCCACAAACTGATCACCTCCATGCCACGCCGAATTGAGGCAGTAATTAAAGCAAAAGGAGCCCCTACCAAGTATTGAGTACATATACAGTAAATGAACATACCTTCCAGAAGGCCAACAATTCACTAAAAATGGTTTTTTTATTGGTCTTATGATGTATTCTAATTTTTTGAGATAGTGAATTGGTGGGTTTTTGTTAAATGTGAGCCAAAATCATCACAATTAAAAGAACCAAAGACTTAAACTACTTCTGTCTGTGTGCATTGAATTTATTTAATACACGAGTTTCACAATTTGAGTTGAATTACTGAAATAAATGAAGTTTTCCACGACATTCTAATTTATTGAGATGCACCTGTATGTTAGATGGAATTCATGAAACAATCACCGACATCAACAGTAACCTTCATTAAGTGGTGCACAACATTTTAGCATACCTAATTCATGTACAGAGACCCCTGGTCATCTCTAAATTGTGTCTTCAGGCATATGTTCTTATTCTTATTTTCATGTGGGATTTTCTTTCCCCCGTTTGATGTTTGGTGATGCAACTTCTGTTCTTTTCTCCCCTCTCCGGTCTGCAGAGTCTTATTCACTGCTTATCGTGCAAAATTTCTTCTTATTTTTTTTTTCCCTTTCTGCACTTTAACACATTTTCTGCATCTACAACTTCAAAGAATAATTTGGTGATGTGATATCCCAGAGTGCCTTATCTTAATAAAACACTTAGGCTTCTTTTGAACTTTTAGCAGGGATGGTAATGAACACTGAGTGATGACAGTACAATAACATTTGACAGATAAACACCAGTTATTGTGTGTATCTGCAGTGAGGATGCTGGGGTCCACAGCAAGCTACTGTATGCAGAGCATGACCACAGTAAAATGGGTTAAGATTGAGTGGGCACAAACATGAATGTCTTGTTGTAGGACTACTTGTCCCTGTTCTCAAAGAACCAAATACTTACACCATCTGGAGCAAAAGTGGTATTAGGTTTGCTACTATTATGCCCATTCTTAAAATAGCCTATGTGAACTTTGCCCATTGTTAAAGAATTTCAACTGCAGGCATGTGAAATATGTTCAGTTTATTTCACACAGTTAACCTAATTATGGTTGTTTTATATGCCAGCAATTATATATTGTGTGCAGTGAGCATTTGTGGACTGGCTGAAATTACTGTGTAGAAATCTCAATAGATATACCATCAAAAACATAGCCATACTTAAAGCATATACATGTTTTAGATAGCGGGAAACTATAATGTTTGACTTGTTGTGCATGGGTCACGTTATTCACAATGAGTTCTGAGATTGGAATGTGACCAGCACCAATTTACAACTGGGACTTTATTAATATAACTGTTGCACACTGGCCCCTCCTTGTGGTCAAACCAAGTAGTAAATCTTTCAAAAGCCATAATGCTATGCACAGTGAGGAGGATGAGAAGTGAAGTTCTTTGCTGCTGAGCATATTATATTTAACACAACTCACCTCTGAGACAGTGAATACACATTTGACACATATCTACGCAATGCCAGCTGCCATATCGCCCTGCAGCTCTGGTCGCACACTGAAGCTAATCAGGGTTGAACTTGGTCAGTCCCTGAGTGAAAGACCTCGTAGGGGAAACTAGGGATGCTGCTGGAAAAGGTGTTAGTTAGGCCAGCAGGGGGTGCTCACCCTGTGGTCTGTGTGGGTCCCTAACAACCCAGTATAGTGATGGGGACACTATACTGTATAAAGGGCACCATCCATCGGATGAGATGTTAAACTGAGGTCCCGGCTCTTTGTGGTCATTAAAAATACCAGGGCACTTCTCGTAAAAGAGTAGGGGTGTAACCTTGGTGTCCTGGCCAGATTTCCTCCATTGGCACTTTTCAATCATGGCCTCCTAATTATCCCCATCAATTAATTGGCCATATCACTCTACTGCCTCCTCTCCACCAATAGCTGGTGTGTTGTGAGCGTACTGGTGCACTAAGGCTGCCATCGCATCATCCAGGTGAATGCTGCACACTGGTGGTGGTTGAAGAGAACCCCCCCCCCCCCCCGTTCACTATGTAAAGCGCGTTGTGTTTAGTGTCAGAAAAGCGCTACATAAGTGTAACATTCATTTTTTAATTCATTCATTCATCCATCCATTCATTCATATTATATTAGATATAAGATATTATATTAGAATACATTAGAGACTTTATCCCTCGTACCACCATAACAGCGCCAACCCGCATCTCAGAATAGCATTCTGAGATGCTATTCTTCTTGCCACAATTGTACAGAGTGTGTATCTGAGTTACCGTAGACTTTGTCAATTCGAACCAGTCTGGCCATTCTCTGTTGACCTCTCTCATCATCAAGGCATTTCCATCCACAGAACTGCCACTCACTGGATGTTTATTGTTTTTGGCACCATTCTGAATGACAGAAATACAGAAATACTCAAACCAGCACCAACAATCATGCCACGGTCCAAATCACTGAGATTACATTTTTTACATTTTTTGACTCCAGCCAGGTCTCTTAAGCAACCAAATTGGCCCGGTTGCTAGGGAGGGTAGAGTGACATATGGGTAACCTCCTTGTGGTCGCGATTAAGTGGTTCTCGCTTTCAATGGGGCGCGTGGTAAATTGTGCGTGGATCGCGGAGAGTAGCATGAGCCTCCACATGCTGTGAGCCCGCTGTCATGCACAGCGAGCCACGTGATAACATGTGCGGATTGACTGTCTCAGAAGCGGAGGCAACTGAGAATTATGCTCCGCCATCCGGATCGAGGTGAGTAACCGCGCCACCACGAAGACCTACTAAGTTGTGGGAATTGGGCATTCCAAAATGTATGTGTTGTCACCTCCACAACAAGGGCTACTTTACCTTATTGCTTCAGTAGCATAGAAGTGGTGAGCAGTGAGATGGCAAGGAGAGAGCAAGTCAGTCAAGAGCAGAGAGCCAGTCATAACAGTGGGCATTTACTGACAAGTCTTAAAGGAGAAACAGCATCAAAATGAACATATCTGACAGAGGGTCAGAATGAGGGTGGGAAGTTATCATGTTTGAAAAATATCCAACTGTTTTGTTGAATGTAAGGGAATATTTAATGTTATAAAACATAAAGCTGAGAATACAACAGAGGAATTAATTCACTAAAGGAGCTTTTTTTTCTTTCACATTTTAAATATCTGGGACACTTTAAATACTTCTAAATACCATTAGAGGAACTAATGATAAGAGTAAAAAAAAAAAAATTGGTAAAATCTTATGCTGTTCCTGCTTGTAACACCCACTCCTTGCAAAGGATCCCAACATTAGAAACGTAGTTTAGGTTTTATTTTTTTATTTTAACAAAGTTCCTGATTATTCCAGTCTGACTTGTTTGGGGGGAAATCTGTACATTGCAAATAAGCAGTTAGTTGCCTATACAGTTTAATAATGATAGACCTTCAAATTTCTATATTTCTCTTATTCTCTTGCAAGAACAAAGACCAATATGATAAAATTTAACCATCTTGCATTTCCATGTATTGTAAGGAAATCTAAATCAGTGGTCGAGGCAAGCTACGCCCTACTGTGGATGAAATGAGCTCTCTTTTCTGCCATCTTCCCTGAAGGAGGACATCATGCTGATCAAGAAGCTTGTCAAGTCTTTAAAGGGCAGCAGTTTGGATGAGAATGCTGTACACACAACGAGAGAAAAAAAAAAAAAAAAAAAAAAAAAACATAGCATAGGCAGGGACTGGTGTTAAGTCACACATTTTTATTATCAGCTTAGTCTGTGAATTTGTACAAAGAGATCAAACAATGCAATTACAGGACTAGACCATAGGACATTGTACAAACACAAAATTAGACAAAGGGGCCTGGGGGCTAGGCAAACAAGGGCAGAAGATGACAGATCTGTACTCTGGGACAGGTATGCAGGGTTATGTTATGGGGTTAGAAAAAGCATTAGCAACACAGAGAGACAATTCACTAGCACACCAGGTAGAGGAGTTACAGCAACTACAGCACATCAGGACAACAATGATAGAGAGTTACTACAGCATAACCAAGTTAACAGTTGACCAGACTCCAACGAGGTGATTGAAACAACAAAGTTTTACTAAGATGTAGGTCACTAATAATACATTGTATGGCTAACAGTCAGAAGTGGCATTGCCTCTGATTCTGTCACCTCTGGTCCATCAGTGGCTACTTCAGGAAAGGATAATGTCAGAAGAGGTTCTCAATGTATGCTGATGGCCAGTGCAGACCACAGCAAGTTGTTGAATATTGGACCAATGCAGACTTAAAGTACACAATCTTCCAATCATCTTTCCAGATCTCAGACCAGAAATCCTGGTAAAACTCTAAAACAGCCAGTGACTTACCCTGGGACACTGTGCAAGACTGGAGGAGCTCACTAGCACAGAGGCACTTGAGAAATGAGGAAAACTATTATCAGATTAAGGCACCACAAACAACAGTTACAACGACTCTTTGGAACATCAAAATCTACACACTTTTGGTTTACACACATAATACACTGTTTTCAAATCTGTCTGTCTGGTGTCTTTTAAGGTTGCATCTCCCAATTTTCATTTAATCACATTTTAGACACAATGAAATTGGCCTACCATTGTGGCTATTCTTGGTCACAGATATGTTAAACCATCTATAATCATAAATGTATATTTTGGGCAAACAAATATATCATCAAATTGTTTTTATTTATTTATTTTTATACTTGGAGTAGAACCAAGAAATAAAATGACCAAGGTTGTTAAACAATGGATATTAGACAATAATTCACTTTACATCATGCTTAGAAGCTTGTGTGTCAAAAAGAACAAATTCATATTTCAAGTATACACTGGTCTTTGTTACAAAAATCAAATACAACTCTAATCTGTAAAAGTACATTCAAATGCTTTCATATGCGTCGATCAGAAACAATTATGCACATCAGCTTTTAGAAATCACATTAAACACTGGAATATCATTCAAATTAGACAAGACTCTCTATGACTTGACTTCTATATGACTGTGGACTTCACTTCATCATTCTGCCAGACACCTGTCTGTACTAACTCTCACTGCACACAGTCATGGCATGTTAGAAAACAAGATATGAACAGCCTCTGCTTTTCTCATGAAAGATAGTGAATTGTGCTGAAGCCAACACAGCTTCTGTGTTATGTTGTAAAGAAGATGTTCTCAAAGTCTTTGTCACATAATACAATAAAATGCATTTCTCAATGCTAATCTAATGCTTCTAATTTCTGTAATGCTATTTTCGATATTTTGGAAGGTTAATTAAGAGAACGAGTTCCTGAGAACAGCACCTGAAATTAGCAGAGGTAATCAATAAGACTGATGAAAAACACACACACACACATACACACAAAATGAACAGTTGTGGAATGTTAGTGTCACTCTTTCAGTTCTTTTAATGTGGGCAGTCTGAGTATTTTGACAGGGCGATTCCCATGTGAACAATTAGTACTCATTATGCCATATTAATCACTTGGTTCATTTTTCACAATGACTGAGCAAATGTGTGACAACAATACACTTGTGGTGTCAAATCTCATCAAAATAACTGCGCCACATACCCAGGCAGTGTTATGGCCCTGATTAGATTCAAATTCGATTAGGTCGAATGCAGTAATTACAAGGCCCGACCATAGAGAATAGGCTGCAAGTGGGAGGGGCTTTAGCTCTGAGGTAGAAACCCCTTCTTGTAGGCTAACACTCCCACTGCAGTGGCAAGAGTCAGGAAGGAGGACACACCCATAAACTTGAGGAATCCCCCAACGGATGGTAAGTTTCTTTCCCAGAATGTGGTGACAAACGGCCGGGATGGGACATCCTGAGGACAGGTTTCAGAACAGTGTTTAATCAAGATTTAAAACAAAGGCTTAATTTGGTATTTAAATTCACTTCAATAAAAATATGTTTGTAAGAATTCAACAGTGACTCAAATTCTTACCAATGATTCAGGCTCTGACTGCCAGATCTGACTTGCATGGAGTTTTCCCATTGCACACAAAATCTGGAAGAAAGCATACAGTATTTTGAGCTACATCCCTTGAGTTACAGATGATAATATCCCATCTCAGACATGAAGTTGCACAGAACAAAAACACCCAAAAATAACTGGTAACAGACGCTAATGTGCGCTTTGTCTCCTTTCACCTGACCGGCGATTATGTAAAAGAAGCTCACACCTGAAAATCACTGTGACCTGGCCCTGGCAGCAAAAAGTTTGGGGACCCCTGTTCTACGGCAAGCCTCAAGGGGATAAATACACATTCAAACACTTTCACAAGGAAAAGTTACTCCATGAATCGCTTCCAAAATCACTCCTGTACACCTGTTATGACAGGAAATCAGAGAGTGAGAGAGTTGCTATGTCTGTCACCCCTCCACCATTCTTAATCATTAAGTGTGTGATACCTCCATATGAAGAGAGCGAGGTCTGTATGTGTGACACCCTCAGCCAAAATCGAGTTGTTTGCTAGTGTGGCACCAGCTTAAACGTTTTGGTAAGCCTGGGTTTTAGACTTTGGTTCTGCATAAATGAAAAGCTGTTTGCCATTGTTATGACACTCCAACATGACTACATGTCTTGTTTCTATTGGTGTTCATGAGAATCAATAAGGGGCCTATGATCTTGAAATAAAAGTCTTACGTTTAAGTATGTGGTTTACAAAAAACGAAACCTAAGGGTTAGTTCACCTAAAAATGTTAGTTTAAGTCACGATTCATTGTCATTGTATGAAAAAGATGCAATAAAACTGAACAACATGAGGAAGAGTAAATGATCACAGAATTTTCCTTTTTGGGGTGAACGATCCCTTAAAGCAGTTTGAGCTGCTTATAAGCTCTGTAATAAAACATAAATCACAGATAACACATGTGAAATACTGAGATGTGTACCCACCTCTCTAGCTGCTCTCTCTCCTGCCTGTACGGCACCCTCCATGTAACCGCTCCATTCAGTGGCTGTCTCAGTGCCTGCAAAGTACAGCCTGCCAACTGGCTCTCGCAAGACCCTGCGACGGAGACAATTATGAGTGTAAGTTCTCATGTCAGTTCAATATGCTTTCGTTTTCTCAAAACGCCATGCTACTGTACAACCAGGCATGCCTTATCCAGAAGTACACTAACCTGCCAAATTGTGTCATGATGCCAGGGGGGAAGTAAGCTGTGTAGCAGCCACCAGAGTACTCCTCCTCACACCAGTTTTTCTCCTCATAGTGCACAGGCTGAGGAAGATACCCCCGTAAAATTAAGAATTTGCTAATTTGTCTTTGTGTAATAATCATGTGCAATCAGAGTTATAAATAAATACTGTAATACATACACAGGAAGCAACTGGTAAGACATTGCAATCAATTAGTGATTAGTTACAATAGTTATTTAAAAAAATACTTCTGCTTGAGAATATTTAGATACAAACACTTTTATTGTAGTATGTTTTGGATAAAATGCTTTAGAAAAGTGCAATGAAAATATATAAAATATAGAACTCACATGTAGTGCTTCCTCTGAGCCAAGCACACAAGAATAAATCTCACAGATCCTTTTCTTTCTGAAATTGTTTACAACATTCTGGTAAGAGTAATCATTCATTGCCAACTATGCACAACATCACCGTCTCACCCAAAATATAATCACATATTTTACCAATATGAAATTGAAGAAATAACCACCTCTCCTCTTTCGTCAGACCCGCTAGTCTCCTGGATTTTCGCGCCAGAATGAAACTGTAAAAGAGAAGGAGCTAGCTCAATGTTTTCTCACCCCCTAATAGTTCCAGGTAGTTTTTGGATTATTTTCATCCAACAATAAAACACTTTACTTTTAATTTACCCCATTATAGCAGGCACAGTCCCATCAGGCTTAGTGTCATCAAGTGTGAGACCAATAGGCGCTTCCTCTTCCTCGATTACCATGCTGCCACAATATCCTGCAAAAACCCCAACTCAACATATAGGCCTATAATGTGAAGCCAGTGCAAAGCTGTACTATGTATACTGTAAGTATACATAAGACACAGTTCCGTATCATTACACTGCCATGTACCAAGTAATTAATGGAAAGTGGACATGTACAAACCCATCTTCCTCCAGAAGTTCTCTCTGTAGTACACCATGCATTTGATGACTGAACCCATGGGCACTCTGTGAATGAGCTGATTCCTAAGAGGAGGCATTTCAGGGCTGAAGTGGATCTTTAAATTCAGTCCTGGTGGTATGGCAAGTATGACATATTTGGCCTAATGGAACAGAGGAAGACAGTAAGTAAAAACCATCCACAGTTTTGTAGTCTAGTGGTAAAAGAACCAGTGTAGAAACTTAAAGGTGGCAGGTTCATAACCCTGTTGCTACTAGGCAATTGCTAGGTGGTTACTAACTGTCCCAAAAATGTCTCTATGATATTCTGGTTCCTAGATATGCCTCAGGTCTATGGGATTTTTTCACCTGTATTATCGTCCGCCTGGTGAAAATCATAAGTCTGATTACTCATAAAAGTAATAGCATACTTCTTAACAAGCTGCATGGTTTGAGGTATTCGTGTCTGTAGTTATGCGCCTTATCAAGCACTACTTTTAATACTTTTTAAAAATTTATTATTTTCATATAATGCTTATTTTACTATTTGAACAGTTCACCCAAAAATGAAAATTCTCTCATCATTTACCACCCTCATGCCATCCCAGATGTGTATAACACAAATTAATATTTTTAGATGAATATTTCAGGTCTGCAGGTCCATACCATGCAAGTGAATGGGTGCCAACATTTTGACACTCCAAAAATCACATAAAGGCAGCATAAAAGTAATCCATATGACTCCAGTGGTTAAATCCATATCTTCTGAAGTGTTATTAGTGGTGTGGGTGAGAAACTGATCAATATTTAAATACATTTTTGCTTGAAATTCTTCTTCCTGCCCAGTAGGGGGCATATGCATGAAGAATGTGAATCATAAAGTGCAGACTAACTGAGCAGGGAGGAGAATTTTTAGTTTGATCTGTTTCTCACCCACACCTATCAAATCGCTTCTGGAGTCATATGGATTACTTTTATGCTGACTTTTATTAAAATTTTAGCACCCATTCACTTAGAGAAATTCTTCTAAAAATCTAAAATCTAAAAATACTGAAGAAAGAAAGTCGCACACATCTGGGATGGCATAAGAATGAGTAAATGATGAGAGAATTTTCATTTTTGGGTGAACTATTCCTTTAAAATTATAAATTTAACACATTGCAGATGTAATGAAATGGTGTTTCTATGTATGATAAACTCAAGATTTAGAAGGACAGATAGAGTTGTTCCAGTGTCCCCCCACTGTTCCTCCCCTGAGGGTTAAGCAGCTCTACAGTAGCCTTTAATAAGCTTCAACACAGGAAAGAGGATGTGGCCAGGACAGGGGAGATGATGTCCAGCTTACTGCTAACAATCCACCAAGCTTACACACACATATATATTGTGATACATACTGTATGTCAAAGTGGGACTTCTGTCCTTCAAATTAGTTGCTTGTGCATGAGATATTACATTTTGCCAACACAGAGGGAGCTTCAACTTCCTTTATGAACTCACAGGCTATGTTCGGAATAGCATAGCATATTACTATTTATACTACCAACTATTTCTGCAGAACATATATTGTATGTAGTATGCAAATTTACTGTATGCATGTAACATGCACATGACCAAATGACTGCGTAGGATACTGTATCCAAGAAGGCAATACGATCAACATGTCCTTACATTTCCATGTGCAGAATGAACCGGAAATTCAATCATCCATGATTTTTAACATTTCTTTCTTCACTCATTATTTAATCAGACAAAGTTTATAACTTTTTTAATTCCTAGATGGCACTCTACTTATTTTGTTTCACATACGATTTTCTAAATATACATATATATATATATATATATATATATATATATATATATATATATATATATATATATATATAAAAAGACAGAATACAGTATATGCTGCATAGTAGCCTATGTAGTAAGCAATACACTATTATTCCATTCTGAACATAGCCGTATGGTTAACACATATAGGCTAATTAACGCATGTACTGTGTGTTTACATGCGCAGTTATAATCGAGCAACAGCAAGTTTTTGTGCAGTTGACAACACGTAATGGAATAATATACCTCTACCTTGTTTGTGTTGTGTTCAACTTACAGGTTAAATACACTGTTGCGCATCACATCTGTCTTTTTGAATTATGTGCACAACACCTAGGCTAACTGTGGTCCGATTAATGTGTAAACTGTACATACTGAATGAAGCTGAGCAACAATCACATTATAGGGTTGTTAGTCCAACTTTGTAAAAATCACATTGCTCTGGTTTCAGTCTGACTAAAGTGTTTACATACAGTTTTATAAAAAGACTATAATTGTATAAGTCTGATGGAAACCAAACTTTTAAAGTGCATGTAAACATACTGACTGTGCAAATAATCCAGAGCAGAAAGATATGTGTGGACTGATACTCCTAGGGGAAATATTTAATGACTCCACAATAATTAGGATTTCCAATCTAGAGGCCAGTTTTGAGCTAGAAAAAAATAGTTCATGTTCAGTGGCACACAAAAAAATAAAGACACACTTCATATTTAAATTTTCAAACAGAATTTGTTTAATATATTATAGAGAAGACTTTATGTTCTCTATGAGATTGATTATTTTTGGACACTTTGCAATTGACACTCATCTTGTGAAGTGCAGAGACAGCTTTGTGCACCTACTAACCTTGTATATCTCCTCACTGAGTGTCTTGACCACCACCAGGTCTCCAGTCTGGTCAATGCTGTAGACGGCTCTCTCCAACTTCACACAGTCACCAAGCTCCCTCGCCATTCCCTCACTGATTTGACTGGAGCCTCCGGCAAACTTACGCTCCTGTCATACGGGGCAACATGAATGCATAACACTGAAGAATACTTTTACTCTCTGTGTCAGTCATTAGTAGGTATGATCAGTTTAATGCTCATGTTTGACCTTTTGTTACAGTATAGAAATTCTTCTGTTCCAGTGATTGTGTTTAAGAACCACAGAGTTTGAGAGTTTTGAGGGTTCTGATTTGGAGTACTATTTATATGCAATTCATGTATTCACCAACAGATGTCTCTGTGTCTCACAGAGATAGAATGATGATTGAGTTGTATAATACCTTTTAAGACATGTTGGGAATATCAAACATGTAAAAATAAATAAATAAATTGACAGAGTTGGATACACCATAGCAGTTTAGTGACAGTGCCATAACTCATAAGAACTCATGACCCAGATATTGCGGCTTGCAACTATTTTGGGATGTTACGGAATCAGTTCAGTGTCACAGGAAAGAACACTCTTGAGAAGTAATTTCTTGCACTCTAAAGTCAACTTACTCGAGGAATAAATTCATAAAGAAACTATTTTGTAAATATTCATAAACTGATTTGTTTGTGAACAAACAATCACTTTTATAAGGGGTAATTTAAGGGTGTGACTGCCGACTGACTAAACATTTCTGTAAATAAATATTTCTTGTGTTGGATTAAAATGAATGAGAGTTGATACTGTTGCTGCAGAGGAGGGGAATAATTTCAGTGAATAACAACTTAAAGGAATAGTTCACCCAAAAATGAAAAGTCTCTAATTTACTCACCCTACTGACTGACTTTCTTCTGCAGAACACAAAGATTTTTAGAAGAATATCTCAATTTTGTAGGTGCATACATTACAAATGAATGGTGACCAAAATGTTTAAACTCCAAAAAGCACATAAAGGCAGCATAAAATTAATCCATACAACTCCAGTGGTTTAATCCATGTCTTCTAGAGAGATCTGCACATATTGCCACTGCAATCTCTAGGGACGATCATGATTTGAAGTTTGATTAAACCTCCTAGTGTTTGCCCCATGCACAATTGAGCTTGAAATAATGATCGCCAAGGAGACTGCTGATGTCAAGGTTTATTGTGAAAAAGGAGTTACATTTTGGTCTGTTCTCATCCAAAACCAATTTAATAGCTTCATAAGACATGGATTTAACCACTGGAGTCTTATGGATTACCTTCATGCTGCCTTTATGTGCTTTTTAAAGCTTCAAAGATTTGGTCACCATTTATTTGCATTGTTTGCACCTACAGAGCTGAGACACTCCTAAAAATTTTCATTTGTGTTCTTCAGAAGAAAGAAAGTCATACACATCTGGGATGGCATGAGGGTGAGTAATTGACGAGGGAATTTTCATTTTTAGGTGAACTATTCCATAAAATTTTGATCTGTTCCTTTCACAAAGCTATCATTTACCTTCAAAAGACTTGGAATGGAAAAGAGCAGCATAAACATTATTACAAAATGTATTTATTTTGTCCCACAAAATAAAGTCAAATGGGTTTGGAACAACATGAGGGTGAGTAAATAATGAGAGAATTTTCATTTATACGTGAACTATCCCTTTAACCCAATGTATTCCTTTCCTCTGAATTTATGACAGTAAAACGTTTTGCTTTCTACCACAGTAAGTCTGCTCTTTGCCTTTACTAAAATACCTATTTTGAGAGCTGTGGTTAACTAAATTAGGGGTACAGATTGGACAGTGACAATGACTATTGGACTTGGCAGGGACATTTGATCAAACAGCTAAAGCTTTCTCACAAACACCTGCTTCCCTGGGCTGCCAAAGGTTTCCAAAAGACATTATAGTATATAGATGCTGAAACTAACTAGCTCACTCACTCACTCACTGATGTTGATTATACTGTAAACACACAAATGGTGAACACGGTGAAAAAGCCAATAAGACACGCACACACAATGCTTTGCAAACACGAATGTGGACATGCTGTGGAGCTGTTCATTTGTCAGTGTGCAGCTTTTGGCGCAAGCTCTCTGTGTGATTAAGTCTCCTCTTCATCAGAGAAATAACCAACCAAGAGCATGCCAGACACTGTGTCTCTAAACATTACATGACAGTTCTGCAGTTACTATAAATCAGCTTCATCTGTAATTTCATTTAAATATGTGTTTAAAAGAGAATAAAATTAAATACTACCACACAGTATTATCAAGCTATTTGTTCAGTTAATGCAATTTGCTTTAATTTATGTGAATGTTTGAACAGGGGAATAGTCAGTGTACATAAGGCCCATAGAGCCCTAAGGCAGAAATCGGTGCCATATATTTTAATGGAGGAAAGATCGATGTGGATTGGACAGTAGGTTGTGGATTGGCAGAGTTCTCAAATGGGCAGGACTTTGTTGTACTGACAGCATTTGAAATTTAAAAATGTCTCTGTCATTTAGTGCTAAGCGGTAGGCAGTAGTTCATGTGCAGTTAAATTCTGATGTAACACATTAAGTTTAGCGTTTATATTCATGTTCTTGGCATTAGCACTTTTAAATATCCTAAATATACTGTACAGTTTTGAGGTTGGTCATCTTTATGTAAGTTCAATGTTTTGTAGTACAGTAGTTTGATCGGTGACCAGCTACAGCAGTTAACATTGCAGACACCAAAATAATACATAAGATCAAAGATCTTTCCCTTTTTTGTAACACACCATCTGCCCCGGCTATGAATCATCTAAAAAGTGACAACAATTGTACGGTATCATGAGTTCTGGACATTCTCACCTGGCCTCCATTGGTGGTGGAAAAGATTCGCATAGTGCCACCACACTGCTTGACGTACCAGAGGAACCACAAAGCAGACACCTCATGGGGCTCAGAGGTCACATTCACATTGACAAAGAGTGTGGCAAAACGGCGAGCAGCCCTGTTAGAAACCCGTGGGTAAAGGGATACACCATCAACAGCCAATACGCCATCAACAATGCTTCATTTTAACCCTCCAGGAAACTGCACACATTCATGATCCTAACAGTCATTTCTAACTCACCTTGAAAACCATTAAAAATTCATACATTCATTTTAAGGGTACAGAATGTGCGAAGGGTTAAATCTCGTAAAAAAAATTTTTGAGTCAAATATAATCATAGATTTACATAAACTATTCAAAGTTACAATCCTAAAAGATCAAAAGGTGACAGGCCATAACTGGTTCTTCAATTATGGGTCAAATTCGACCCCTTAGGTTCACAGATTAATCTTTTTTTATTTTTATTATTTTTTTCATTGTTATTTCTAGCATACATATTAAACTGAAATTTTAAGCTTTCGTTGTGTTTGTTTAGAAGGTCATATTCTATAAGTAACAAAATCTGGTTCCAATACTGAAAACATACTCTTTACTACAGCAAGTGTCTCCTTCTCAAAGTTATGTCTCTGTACCTGGTCCAGCAAATCTTGTCAAAAAGCTGCTGCATGGTCATCTTGTCCCACTCTTCTGCATGAGGGGCCCTCCATGGAGCATCCACTGGGATCTGAAGTGCAATATTAGCTGTTATCAGGCACTTTATCTGTTTATTGATATTAAAATCATAGCATTAACCCTTAAATGCATGGGTGTTTCACCAAACATTATAACACACTCGGGTCTTTAGCAACCTGATATGTGAATCTATCAAAATGGATCTACAAAATGCCCAAATAGAGTCAAATTTTCAAAACATATTGAAAACATTTAGAAAATAATAGAATTTATTCTGATATATTTTGGTATTTGTATTTTTCCTATATCAAAGTGATAAAGAACAGGATTCATTACTTCCTCACTTAAAGAAGTAACTGGCTGTCAAACACATCTTAAGCTACACATGACCCACACATGTTTTTTTCTTAATAGACGCTATTCGAAATCACTAATTCAGTAGTGCAACCGAATGACAAAATAGCCAAATCATACTGTTCATGTGTTATACTGGCTATAGTTTACTTCCATGTTGCTTCTTTTTCAAACAGCAATGTCAAACGTAAATCAATACAATCACTGAAACATCAGCGCTACCCTGAGTTAAAAATAGCATGCATAGTACTGTATGTATGTGTACATGAATCTGGAATATTGATAATTTGCCATCGTAACACAGAAAATCAACATGATATAGTAATCATTTGAATGAATATAGTATTCACTTGTCTTGTAATAAAGAAAGAAATATATATCCTGTGATAGTAAACTTACATAGACATGAAATAATCATAAAAATGTTTATAGATTTATGGAAGCGAAAAAAATAACACTATTACATATCTCTGGTCTTTCATAACCTTATACACCTTTGCTAATTAAGCAGTTATAAAAATATATACAAAATTTTTTATTCTTTTTTTGTTTGTTTTGTTTTTGTTACACTATTCAGAAGAGAAAGGCCGAGGAACACTAAAGTGTGGGCCTAACTCCAAAAAATGGATAAGGTACAGGGGGTAGAATGAGGACCCAGGTCACTAAAGACACAAAGTTTGCACTGAATTGTTATTATCCGTCTATATGTGTATACTATATCTATGTTTTAAATACTGTTAAATTATTCTAAAATGAATCAATGTGAGTTTTCGTGTTTGTTGGGTTAGTATATTTTCCTGTTTCACTTAAGTATGTGATCTGTGCCTGTACCTCCATTCCCATTTTGTCCATTGTCCTCCAGAGGTTGTTGTAGTCCAGGTAAGCGAAAGGGTTCCACACTGGAGGGAAAGGCCCTTTGAATGGATATGATTTCCCCTAGAAAACATAAAATGGTCTCTATGAAAAATCTTCAACTGCTTCACCACCAATTAGTGAAGATTTTAATTATAATTTTTGTCAGTGTTGACGTAATGTCTTTATCAGATCCATCATGACCTCACTATCATCAGAAGTGTAACCGCTCTGGAATAGAAAACGTTTTTCACTGCCTAAAATATACGTAACTACATTTTCTCTTGGCTTGGAATCAAATCAGTTAAAGGAGTGCCTTAAAGTGCCTCTGTTTGCATTAAGAATAAAACTGAGAGATCAGAAACCATTAGAACTTTTCAAATCTTAATAAGATTGTATGATTTTTTTTTATTTATTTTTTTTTAATTTTCTCCCCTTTTCTCCCCAATTTGGCATGCCCAATTCCCAATGCGCTCTAGGTCCTCGTGGTGACGTAGTGACTCACCTCAATCCGGGTGGCGGAGGACAAATCTCAGTTGCCTCCACATCTAAGACAGTGAATCTGCGCATCTTATCACATGGCTTGTTGAGCGCGTCACCGCGGAGACCTTGCACGTGTGGAGGCTTCACGCTATTCTCCGCGGCATCCATGCATAACTCACCACGCACCCCACTGAGAGCGAAAACCACATTATAGCGACCACGAGGAGGTTAGCCCAACGTGACTCTACACACCCTAGCAACTGGGCCAACTAGCTGCTTAGGAAGCCTGACTGGAGTCACTCAGCACGCCCTGGATTCGAACTTGCGACTCCACACTGTATGATTTTCTAATAAAAAATGTGATCTCCATTAAGAGCAGGACAGATATATATACTCTATGCTAATTTTGAGGGTTGAAGTGGAATAGAATGATGATGGAAGCATTATAAATAACATATAATGCTAATACAATAAACTAGCAAATTCATAATCACAGATAATGACAATGAGTCTTTGGCAACCAGCAGCTAAATGACACAAGCTGTTCACACATCGCCTGTTTCCCCACAGTTGTGGAAACGCTTAGTCAGTATGACAATACTCTCTGTGGCTGCCCAAAAGGGTAACTACAGTATATGCAGACATTACTTCATACCTGGATTGCTCTGTTGTTATGGGGCTCTTAAATGAGAACAGTTGGGCTGATTGATTAATGTTTAACTACAGATCAAGAACTATGTGCTACAATTCAATCCGCTATTCAACATGAAGCCACTAATGATTGCTAAACCTTTCATGAAAAAAGGAGGTTCTGATAGAGAAAGGTCTATAGAACAGTGTCGAGCATATTAAAGGTTAATGTGGCACTGAATGAAGCAATCTTGTCAGAATTGCTGACAAACTCAAAGTGACCTAAAAGTATTCTCACGTACCTCTGAGTCTGATGTCCAGTGTTTCACTTGAAAGCGATTTGTCATGCGTCACAATGATTTGTGAATTTTCAGCACACTGTTTTGGAACACCCTGTCATTTTATTGCTCACAGAAAAAAAACGAGACAAGAGGGATACAAAGACGAAAAGTGGTTTTCGTGTAGGACTAGAATGCACTTAGTTGGACAGATAAATGAGCGAACACTTATTCAAATGGAAAACCACTGTAAAATGACTGTCAGCAATGTCAAATGGAGCCATAGGTCTTACTGTTATGGATTCTGTGGCCAGAGGCTGGGTAAAAGAAATCCCATTTGTATAATGCTTTTCTAACATTTATGTTCTTTGACATTACAATCAACGTGACCTGAAGCTATGACTTTTGAAGACTTGGAAAATAATGCATTAGTTGCATGGACCACTTTTATAATACTTTTATGATGCTTTTTATGCCGTTTTGGAGCATGACAGCCCCAGCCCTCATTCACTTTCATTATATGGACAAGAGTGACAAGAAAAATCTTCCAAAATTCTCCTTTTGTGTTCTACAGAAGAAAGTCATATATGTTTGGAAAGACAGATAGTGAATAATATGAGAATTTCATTTTGGCATTAACTAATCCTTTAAAGATCTGAGTAACACTACAGGAAAATTAGACACTACATGTTTAACTAAATAAGGGACCGTGACAATTCCATATGATTTGTGAGACTGCCAGACCAATGCAATAATGGACATTGGATCATTCAGCATCCAGCAACAGGTCTGTTCCCATAGTGACGGAAGTGAGGCGAAGAGATGGAGTGCGTAAGGCTCTGCGGCTAACAATAACCTCATGCCACATTGCTCTGTATCCGCACTGCTGCCCATCATGCCAGTCTCGGTTACAAACAACGAGACCATATCCTTTCCAGCACAAATGAATTATCTTCTAAAGCAACCTTCTGTTTTCCTATGTTTGTAAAGTATGAATTGCTTATAATGGCATATGACTGCTCACAATGCTTATCACTGTATTGCATACAGTTTTTACATACATTGTTTTAGCAAAACACCAGTTTTTAGTCACTTTGCTCAACTATTCAATCATTATCATAATGATACGCTAAGGCGGCCTCAAAGGCCAGTTGCACACAATGCTCATAGATGGATGCAGAGGAAACTGGGTCTGGCCTTTAGGATTACAGCTATAGAAAAGCTGATTACATCAGAGCCTTGGCTGCATGCTCACCTTAATTACAAAATGGCCTGCTCATTGTAAGGCCCTTTAT
Organism: Myxocyprinus asiaticus; assembly: GCF_019703515.2. NCBI lineage: Eukaryota > Metazoa > Chordata > Actinopteri > Cypriniformes > Catostomidae > Myxocyprinus > Myxocyprinus asiaticus. The sequence goes on from NC_059354.1 coordinate 34,964,605, forward strand.
TGGCTAGTACTGTCTCCATGCCAATACATAATTGCTGAGTAACAGGTGATCCTATAAAAGCAGTTGTAAAACTTTCACCCAATCATGTGCAGAAGCAGATGTGAATGGCTATGTGAGAGACCGCTACATCAAACTAAACTATGAGTCTCTTTCATAATACTACAGTACACAGAAAAATGGAAACAGCTGAAAGCAGAAAATATTCTGCACTGATTCTTGAGATAAGGGACAAAACATGTTTAATACTATTTTTTTATACTAAATTAATTTGAAATGGATATATTTGTAGACAAAGGTCTCAGCTAATGAACGATGTAAGGGAACAGGTTTTTAAAAAAATGCTTTTTTTTTCTGAAAATTGACATTTATTCACTTCTTAACTTGCATCTTACTGTCATTTGTGTCATCTCCGTCAGACACACCAAAAAGCGTGCTATTTTAATTTGATTATTCCAACAAGTGTAAAGTCTTTAATTATCTAATAATATTATTCAGTAAAGGAGTTGAGATAAAATACATATATATATATATATATATATATATATATATATATATATATATATATATATATATATATATTTATTTTTTTCTGTTTTTTTTTTTTTTTTTTCTGTTTTCATACTATTCTGAAAATTGAGTTGACAAAATTTTATATTTTTCCATCTCAACCATGTGTTGTACACTGGAGCAAAATTATTATTATTTATTTTTTTATAGAAGATACCTCTATAAACTAAACTAAAATGCCAAAATTGATCCCACAATTTTAACAGAAATTATAACAATGAGAATGACGGAGTTGACAAGTTGAAGCTGTGACTTCAGAGACTTATACACTGTCTGTTTAAAATATGAAAAATATCAAACGTACCAGACCACGTGTCCTACTGTTGCATCCAACATGAGCAGGAAGTGGGAAAGGGGTACTCAGAGTTGACGCAAAGTGAGGACACAATTTGATAGGCAGTTTTTTATGGAAAATATAATTTAAAGTTTTCTTAATGTATTGTTTGATATCTTACAGATCCCTACCTTTCATTTTATATTTATGAATTTGTTGCATTTTTAAACACTTTTAGCAGTTTAACATTGTGACCTCTTGCTGAGGACAGGTTAAGTTACATGTGTTTCCAAGTATATAGCATGCATTTTAAAAAATGCTAATGAGATTACTTTAAAATATAAGTAAAAAAATGCCCTGAGTATACACATTTCCTTTAGATTTAACTTTTCCAGTATTTTTATTGTTATGAATTTCTTGATTTTTAAAATAAAAATTACTTTTGTATGTAAGACATGTTTTGTCCCTTATCTCAAGAATCAGTGCCTGATAACATTCTGGATGAACTCAAACGTCAATTACTTGTCACTCTCAATAAATAAAATTGTCTCTCATGTACTCCAGTAGTGTTATCAAAGGTGAATAAATATAAAAGATTTTGTGCAAACATTCGGTAGAGGTTACAAGCACTGATAATTTCCTTTCAACAAGCATCCAACATGTCTGAGCATGTCTGTAGTGTGGTATTCAAGCAAGATTTTGCTACTGGCATCTTGCTACTGCATATCGTTATTAGTTTGAGTTATTTAGAATGAATTGTATCAAATTTATATGCAATGAAATAATTAATTAATTAATGAAAGAATGGATGAATGAATATGCATTACCCTCTCAAAGACACTTTGTCAAAAGACAAAACTATGTTCCATAATATCTCACTAACAAGTTTCAGACGTGTGATGCTTCACTGTCGAACGATGGTAGACAGGAGGAGTGTTTGGAGTGTTCGCCATTAAATACGCATGAGATCTAATAGCTTTACTGATACTGAAATTTGTTGAATGATCAATGGTGAATCAAATTCTCTACAGCTTGTAAGCACAGTGAAAAAAATGCATGTTATTTGTCAAAGCGCTCTGACTTTATCAGAATGTAGTCGTGACTGCCAAACCTCCTCAAAGATCAAGAGATATTTAATTTCATTGTTCCATCAAAATGTGACACTTATTAATTGTGCTGACAACCTGTCACAATTAGCTGGAAAATTACACTGGCTTTTCATTAAGTAGGTTGAAAAACATACAAAAACGAACCACTCTGACCCATCATTTGCTTAGCTCAACAGGAAAAACACATCTGTGTTTTTGCAACTGAAGCAGCCTGGTTATGAAATGAGAGGGAAACGCCCCTGTTGCCAAAGACTGAGACAGACACCAAGGTGTGAGGAAACATGAGAGAGAGAGACAGAGTGTCTCCCAATCCTGAGAGCGACAGACTTTTGATGAGGAGTGCTGCCATGGTAACCCAGAGGGATGCTACAATCAGGAGATAATGGCACTAGGAGAGAGGGTACAGCTCCTTCAGTGCACACTGAACATACACATGCTTCATACATATCACACATATCATTCATTAATGACACATACGCATACTCACGTTTATTCTCTTTAGAATGTAACACACACAAAAAGCAGCCTATAGTATACAAATAACAATACAAATCTTGGTTGAAATGATAAACACTATAAAGACCTCTAAAAATGTAAAAATCTGATTGTCTGCAGTTGGTTATGGGCTTAGCACTGGAATAGGCCAAGGAAATGCACTGTATTTCTGCTTGCGAACTCCACAACAAAAAACACCAGACCAAAAAATGCGTGTCTTTGTGACCTTAAAGGTGGAGTGTATAATTTCTGCGCCACTAGGGTCACCAAACCAAACTGAGCCAATTTTGTTTCAGGCTCACACAAATAGAGCAATGTTTTGTTAGCACCACAGAGCCATAGTGGCTTTTGTTTTCGGGGAAATCAACCTACAAATGGCTTACTTATAGTGTCTCTGCATTAAGCATTGGACAGGAAAAAGCATTTTAACATTGTAACAATTAGACATTTCAGTTTGTAAAGTGGTATCATCCTGCCTCTGAATATCACCTTCCTCGCTTCATGTTCTACTAATTCTCTTTGCAATAATGCCTTTGGGTATTCTAAAGAGTAATGTTAGGGGGAGGGAGTCACGTGACGCCATGCAAGGTTCAGACGTGTGAACGGCAAGCTCTTCGTACTTTGTTAGTTTTGATACTTTTTGCATCATAAACCGGTGAGATTCGATACACCCTGATCCATAACTGTTCTAAGAAGACAATATGTCAAAGAATTCAAAATCCTCAGGCTCTGGAGACATTAAAAGACACTTACGTGCTCAAGCTGATGCCTCTCCGGAGGCCTCGAGCCAGGGAGTCAATTTGGCAGGTGAAGTAAAGGAAATTCGGCGACAATTGTTGAACGTGTCAGCAATGCTGACGAAGATCATTGCTGACTTGGAGGGTCTTACTGCAATACGTCGATCGATCACAGCCATGGAGACTAAATTCACTGAGGTGGTTACAAGAGTGGGGGATGTCGAGAAACAGATATTTTATCTGGAGTCATCAAAGAGGGAATTAGCTGCTAATCCGCTAGCGACCAGGGTGGATTTGGAGAATCGTAACCGGTGGAATAACGTCCGAATTGTTGGAATTCCTGAGGATGAAGAAGGTCGGTATATGGTGAAATTCCTGGGCAGGCTCTTTGAGTCTGCTCGACATAACAGGCCATAAGATGGAAATCGAGCGAGCTCACGGGGTCCTGGCTTGGCGATCCGCTGAGGGAGACAGGCCCGATCAATTCTGGCCAAATTTCTGAGATCATCCGATAAAGATCTGGTGTTACACGAGGCGAGGAGTAAAGGAAGGCTTTCTTGGAAGAACCACAGCATTTTCTTGTTCCCAGACTTTGCGAATTCAACAAAAGAGAAACATGATCGATTCAAGGAATGCAAGAAACTCTTCCATCAACGGAAGGTCATTTTTGCACTGATGTTCCATGCCAAATTGAGAATAGATACTAAGGATGGCCGTAAAGTATTTACATGTCCCCAGCAAGCCATGTCCTTCATAAAGTCAATGGACTGAGTAAGTTATTTTGTGGTTCTCACTTTGCAGTTTCACTGAACATCCACTTGATCATCCTAGGAAGCTGAGCGCCTTTTTTTGTTTCTTTTTGTGCTGGTTCAGCCTAGCGGCTGGAGTTTGATTTGTGTAGCAGCACTCCTTCGGGACAGTGTTGTGGATGAATCTGCACGTTCTTTGTGCTTATGCCTCCTATTGGTGGAGTATTTCTTGCAAGCCATTGGAGTGATTGGGTTATTTGTTGCACCCATAGCAGTTGAATGGGTCGGCTCAATGAACATTCGTTTGACTGTCCGAGGAAACTGAACAGCCTTTTTTATTTATTTTATTTTTGTGTGTGCTGGTTCCGCTAGAGGCTGGAGTTTGTTTTCGGGTCAGTTATGTGGATGAATCTACACATTATTTGTGTTTATTCCACCTATTGGCTGGAGTTTGTTTTATAGATTATCTTCTGTTGTGTAATTCTGATTTACAAAATTTGTATAGAATCACCGGACTTGAGCAATCCGACGGCAAAGTTCTTGCGGGAGCTCTCGTAGGCATACATGGACGGTTTGAGTATAGAAGGATGGATGCCGGTTAGCACTGTCGTGCGCTGGGTTAATGCATTTTTTCTGTTTGTTTGGTTCAGGGGGAAGTTTGGGGTTTGATTGTTGCACTAATGTGGAATGTGGACTTTATAATTTTATTTTTGACACAATCTATTTTTTCTAATATATCAAAATGTCAGATGTTAATATGAGTGGATTGTTCTCTCCACATGGAATGTGAATGAGTTGGGGCACCTAAAAGAAGGAAAGTTATTTCTCTTCTTAAACGTAAGAAATATGATATAGTGTTTCTTCAAGAAATGCATCTTTCCCCGCAGGAAGCTGAAAAATTTGGGAAGATATGGGGTGTAATGAGGGGAATCATTACACTGATAAGTAAGCATCTACAATTCAAATGTCTCAAACAGATTAAAGATAAATTAAGAAGAGTCATTATTGTTTAATAGTTAAGCACCTAACGCTGATGATCAGGGCTTTTTTATAGATCTTGAAGGGATGCTGCAAGCCGCTGGCACCCCTTATGATATAATATTGGGAGGAGACTTTAATCTTTTGATGGACTCAGTCCTTGATCATAGTTAAGCAAAAGCGTATAAGCCCCCTAGAGCAACATTGACGCTTCACAGGATGTGTAAATATATTGGTCTTGCAGATATTTGGAGACGTTTGTACCCATCTGGTAGGGACTATACATTTTTTTCATCAGTCCATAGGATCTATTCAAGTTACTTTATAGACACCCACTAATGGCGGTACAAACAAATGGATTAATTTCAGACTATTTTACTCTGGATAGAGTATATTACTCTGGATCTTTCCTCATTATTGTTCTGTCTTGCCCTGGATCCATTAGCAGCCGCAATAAGAAGGGAAGATGATTTTCCAGGGATGGTGGCAGGAGGTATGGCGCATAAGCTTTTGCTTTACACGGATGATATTTTATTATTCATCTCCGACCTCATTAGATTTATGCCTTGCCTCCACAGAATTATTCATTCCTTTTCTAAGTTCTCAGGATACAGAGTCAATTGGTTTAAATCCAAAGCTTTGGCTCTGACAGCATACTTTCCAGTAACGGCTTTTCAGCCGGGTGCCTTCCAGTGGCCCAAACAGGGAATTAAGTATTTGGGCATTTTATTCCCAGCAAATTTGAGTTAACAGAGTTAATTTTGACCCCTTAATAAAAAGGTTTTCGAGCGATGTGGGCAGGTGGGCTTCATTACATTTATTTATGATTGGGAAGGTTCATGTTATTAAAATGAATTGTATTCCAAAATTTAACTACCTGCACAATTTCTCCCTGTAGATGTCCCCCTATCTTATTTCAAGCAATTTGGTAGCATAGCTAAGTCCTTCATTTGGAATGGTAAGCATTCCTAGATTACATTTCAATTAGTTACATAGGCCGATTGACAAAGGTGGGCTGGGCCTACCCAAGATTTTGTTTTATTTTTATGCATTCGGTCTCAGACATTTGGCTCTTTGGTCGCTTCCAGCTGAGAGAGCCCCTCCCTGGTTTTGTATTGAACAGGAAGTTCTTGCCCCCATTTCACCATTGCAAAGCCTTTCTATCAAACTAATCGGAGAAGTTAAGTTATACCCCGTTATCTCGCATTTGCACTTGGTATAGACAAAAGTGTCCAGAGTGTTTAATTCTGAAATTAATTAAAATGTTGCCTCGAGCATATGGCTGAACCCCAAATTATGTATTAATAAGTTCCCTTTCTGCTGGTCAGAGTGGATTGTGAGGGGGGTTACTACACTCGGTGACCTATATGAGAGTGGAGTGTTGAGATCCTTTGAAAATTTGGTTCAACATTTCGGGATTTCCAGATCTCAGTTCTATAGGTATTTACAGGTGCGCCACTTGCTCTGTACTATTTTTGGGAGTAGCACACACCCCCCTAAATTGGCAGATACTCTGGCAGAGGTGATTACTGCCTTTGGAAAAGGTCATGAGGCATCAGTGTATTACTCCCTGCTAATTCAGAGTCTGGGGGATGGAGCTTTAACTTCTATCAAGAGATTATGGGCAAAAGATTTAAACTTGGCATTGGAGGAAGGAGTGTGGGCTAGGATTCTAAAAAATCTAGCCCAAAAGTCTGTATCTAGAGATGCAAGGGTGTGCCTTATGCAATTCAAGATTTTACATAGATTCTATTGGACCCCCTCTAGATTGTATAGGCTTGGTCTTAAAGACACACCCACCTGTTGGCGATGCCAGTCAGAAGATGGAGACACAACCCATGTTTTTTGGTGTTGTGTTAAGATCCAAGAAATTTGGTTGAAGGTTCAGAGTTTTATATGTGACATATTGGGCACTCAAATTTCATTTTGCCCCAGACTCTGCATTTTGGGCAATGGAGCAGTCATCAATATGGGGATAAACACATAAAAAATTGGGTTCTGACCAGTGTTATGCTGGAAGGCAGATTATTTTAAGGGGATGGAAGTTGGATGGAGCGCCCTCATTTCCAGAGTGATGTGCGGAGATGGGGAGGGTGGCAGCTTTCGATGAGGTGTCAAGTAAAAGGCTGGGGTTTTGGGATTTGTTTGATAGGAAATGGGGCAGTTATTTAGCATTTTTGGGGGACTCTCGGGGAGGGGCTGTGGAGAGAGAAGTTTAGGGAGATGTTTAGAGTACTGTTAGGGAAAAGTTGGCTTGACATTGGGATTGACGTTGACAGTGATTGCTCTGTCAAACTACATAAGCCAAGGAACTAGCCAATAATTTTTTTTTTTTTAGTATGACTCCAGTAGGAATCTAAGGTGATATACTGAAACACTACTTTAACATTCGTGTTTTTTATATTAATGAGGTTTAGGACAGTGGCTCCCAAATGGTGGATCGCTGTGGATGCTAGATGCAAACAATAAATTGAAAATAACCATATAATGACTAGTAAGTAGTGTTGCAAAAATAAGCTAAATCAACTTTAAAAATAGGGGAGAAAACACTTCCCATTTCTTTTATTGTTGATATATTTGCTGTCCATCCAATCAAACTGTTTTGGTGCAAATTAATCTGTCACTTGGTTATATGTCTAATCCAATATTTGACCCTGTGTTTGTTTCATGGGTAAATCACACTTTTGCAAATGTTAATGCAATTTACTATATTGCCAATTTTCTTATTCAGTCAGTGTCATGCTTATAATAATTTTGTGTATGGTTGGGCCTATGCAGTTCATGGTAATTTTAACATATTTCATATTTCATTTTAAAGTGCTTTAAAATGCTTGTTACTTTTGTATTATAAACACATTTTGTGTTGTTTTTAGTTACCACTTGATGACCAATGTTGCTGACCTTATCAACAGCTGTAAATTTAACAGTAATAATTTGGCATTAACCAAATATTTACAGAGATAAGGCAGAGAATGTGGTATACGGTGTTATTGTGGTGGACAGAGTTAGGGATTATGGGAAATGGGAAGCATGCCCCAGGGCCTTTTACCATGGCAACCAAAGTCAGGGTCCATCCTGACATAATCTACAATGTACAATGAACACTCCACAGCATACTCACCATGACCTTTCTCTCAGTGCACACCGTCTTTCACAGTATGTTTGAGCTTATCTCCATCTCAAAAAACCTTTGATTTCAATTGCTCCATGACTTTAGAATGATCCCATGTATTTTCTTTGTAATACATATGGTCACAGAAAGCAGTAAAGCTTACATGATAAAGAACATTTCTAAGAAACTGTGATTTATGCTAGTAATAGCAGGCTAGAGCAGATGAGACACTGAATGTACAGCCAAATCCAATAAGGTCATGCAGTGTGCATGTGATAAGGGCAGTGATGCGTCTTCTCAAATTGGATATGGGGCAGAAGGGGGGGCTGCTGTCTTGAGTTCTGCCCTTCTTACCCACTCCGAACAGAAGAAACCATATTACAGGCTTCCTTCGGGCAGCGATTAGCATCTCCAGGCTCTAGCGCAGCACACTAATGTGGAGGGACTTGGTATTCAGGCCTGTTCAGCTGAAAGTGCGGTGGCCTATTTCTGACTTCCTGTGCATTAAGAAATAAGTGTGCTTAAACAAAACGCTGTATTATTATCAGCTGACGCTCTGCCCCAAGGCCTTGATGAGAGCTAGGTTTTGAGGGCTGCTTTTTGCATAGGCCTTCACTGTGGTTTGGGGGAACAGCAACCATTAAATCGGCTCTCACACTTAATGACTTTACATGACCTTTCCATTCTTTTGAGAATGCTGTAAAAGGATTTTTTAAAAGAATTAAAATTCTGATCAATTTGCTAATTAATTTCTCAGATCGATTTGGACATCACTGTGGCTCATTGTACACAAAAACAATATCTAGCCGATGAAATATTTTAGAGCATAGGATTACTAAAGAACTCTGCAGTGTTACTACCGACTGGTTACATCGCCAGTCATTCAAACAGTAAGCAATAATCCTGATATGGCTAGCGCCACCTTACCTACTTTTCAGCAGATCACTTACAACTACTGTGCAAATGTTATAACATCTTATTAATAATCATTAACCAGGTTGATAAGGTTTATTGTGTGCTGAGGCTTACCTTCACATAATGAACCAGAGACTCCTCTTCGTTGACTTTGTATGTCTTTACCCCATACTGCTTGGCCAACCTCAGGATTCGGTTTTGAGTGGGCCCAACATACGCTCCTCCCAGATCCACCCATTTGGTCTCCTTATTCTGAGAGCACACAACATTTGTGTCAGACTTGCAGTGTAATTTCAAGCCATGTCTTCTATAACTTTCTACAAGCAACAATGGAACCAAAAAAGGAAGTGTTAGACTATAGACCTTATTCACCGCAGTGCCATCTTTGAATTTTGACAAGAATGACAACAAGGCTGTGACGGATAGATGTACAGTCTCTTCAATAGGCTGTAACTTAACACCACCCAGCCCCTTCAGTGGGTCTCTTTATTCTCTTCAATGGGCTGTATTGCAGTTTGAAGTGTTTTTGGATCATTCCGTGGACAAAACATTGAAAGAATTTCTTTCCAAGAACACTAAGTAGACAAAGAAACTCATATGTTCTGAAAAATCAGATGGGATCTAGGACATTAATACAGCCGCACGTGCCATTGAAAAGATGTTTTCTTTCCCGTTAAAAATCAAAGATGCTGCTACTGTGAATAAGGTCTGTAGTCAGCCAACCCATTTACCTTCTGCATCTGTGGGTCATTCCCACACTATGCAGTATATTTTAATGTCTCTGTCATATATGTCTTAATATATTGGATAAAATATTAAACTCCCAATTTTTAAAGATGGAAATCATATTTGTTTTCTATTATCACAATATCACAATTAAGTAAACATAGGGATAATAACATAACAAAATACAGTATGATTTAAAAAGGAAATTTAAAAAGATGGCTAAAATCACAAAATAAAATTCAAGTTAACATCCTCATGTAAGCTAACCCTCAATCACTCGCTGAGTAATAGCTAATTTAGGTCTTTATTTCTATACTTTTAGGCATCCAGTTAATTTACCTGTCATTGTGTACTGTAAATAATCAAATTATAATTAATAAAGTGTAAGTGCCTGAGCTTGACCAAATAATATTTCTTAAACTCTGGTAAACCTTAATATAAACACAAACATATTCATTTCTATTTAAGTAACAGAGTTCAAAAGGTAGCCTTCTGCCTAACAGCAATGACCCTGTGTGCAATGCGGAGTTATTTTATTTATTTGTTGTATCAGCTGTACATCTTACCCGAACAGTGAAGGTTCTTCCTCCAACACGGTCTCTGGCTTCAAGGAGCACAGGGTTCAAGCCGCTCTCCACCAACAGCTTGGTGGCACACAAACCTGTCAATTGGGAACACAGAAAAGATGAAACTGGCAGCTAAACAGCATTGTTATGCAGAAGGATATAAACACGCAGTGCTGAGCAGATTACTTCTGAATTGTAATCAGGTACTGATTACCAATTACATGACAAAAATTTTAAGTAGTAACAATCCTGCAGATTACATTTTTGGGGTAATCTAATCTGATTACTTTTGGATTACTTCCAACCTAACTGTTTTATTTGATATCACTTGCATTTCTTATGGAAGTTTCTAGAAATATGGGCAGGTTCCCAAGGCACGTTACACAAACTTGGTCATGCAATTTCGCTGTTTTACAAACGGCATCCTTGTTTGGTAAGAGATCAGACCTGTTATATTTGTGAATATAACTCACAACAACTCACAAAAATGACCTCAAAAGTTATTGCTAAAGCAAAAGTGCATTTTGAAGCAGAGATAAAATGCAATTCACGAAACGAACACTATTTTTACGCTGCTAATGCAACTGAATTACATTGAGAATATGAAATGACGTATATTTGATGCGTTTGATGGACAAAACCCAAACACACAGTGACACAAGGTTAAATTACACACAGAGTGAGAATTCAAATAATACTTAATGTGTTCATCAGGAGTTAAGTTACATCTTTAAATTTGACGTTGAATCATTTGCAGTCTGCTTTTCTGTGTTGCCATAAAAGGTTAATTATCTCTGTCCATCCAGTGGTCAAACACTGATTTTGACCATTCCATCTTCACCTGGCTAATGACAAGTATCAGATCTGTGTGCAATTTAACAACCCTCCCCCTCTCCCTCTCTTCCAAAAACACTTGAAGAGATACTAAACACACTGTATATCATAGCTAGGCTGAGTGAAAAATGAAAAAGATTTTAAAAAAGAGAAAAAATTCCATACAATGAACAATTTACTGCCATTGCCCAATTAACATGTAATCATGTAATCCATAAAAAGTAACTGTAGTTTGATTACAAGTATTTAACAATGTAATTTATTCAAATGACAAGTAATTTTTTTGTAATCTGATTACATAATCCATATGACATGTAATTTGTTACTACCCAGCACAGTATATACGAGACAGGTGTCTGTAAAATGGGGCAATATCTGCTAGATATATTGGTTTTGTGGGGCCAAATTATTATTGGTAGAAAATTTCTATTTTATTTTTTTACTTTTAGGCACTTTTTATTTGAAGGAATAGTGGAGAGCCAATGCTCATTTTCAAACTGTGTTCCTGCCCTGATAACATTAGAGGTTTTTCTTGTCTTAACCTAGAAGTCCATCCTGTTTGACTGTGTTGCTAACCTTGACAGCCTGTTGACATTGACTTTCTATTGTGTGTAATATCATAAATGGCCTTCTATAAATACCATATTCTACTTACATTTATTTTATATTTATGCATTTGGCAGACACTTTTATCCAAAGTGACTTACAGTACATTCACCCTTTACATTGTATCAGTTTGTGTGTTCCCTGGGAACTAGCGGCTAGCACCACACTCTACCTTGTGGAGCTACAGGAACTATATATTTACCTTATATCTGAACCTCTTTTATTACAGTATTTTAGAATAATATTTTTTGTGTGTATAGTTAATTATTTACTACTTTGGCTGTAGCCTCATCATACACAGGGAAGGCACAGGAGTCTGGCTTATACAGTGTACAATTCGCAGTCAAACATGCTCTGGACTAAAAAGGTATGTCATAAGCAAGCCCAGGCGGAATCTGCTGACTTGTGATTAACTAGGAAAATCTGCACAATAAATCACAATGATTTAAACATGTTAAAATATATCAAGTGGAATGCTACATTCTCATTGGTAGCTGTAGGCATACTCAAATTAGTCAAAATATTTAATAAACAAGCAAGCCAGGGGCTGGGGATGAGTAGAAAATTGCGAAAGACAGGCGTTGCAATTCTGTGAAAATCTGCATAGCTTTCTGCCGAGTTCAGCAGGCACAGATTTCATGATGTCCTTTGTGGTCATCCTAGTCTTGGGTAAAATAAATAAATAAAATTCTTCACAGTATCTATGATTTTCCTTCGGGTGGTCGGATATCAGTGTAAAACCAGTAATAATAATAATAATAATAATAATAATAATAATAATTCCTTACATTTATATAGCACTTTTCTAGACACTCAAAGCGTTGTAGGACTCTCCTCAACCGCATAGTAGGAATTTCCTCAACCACCACGAGTGTGCAGCACCCACCTGGATGATGCGATGGCAGCCATAGTGTGCCAGAACGCCCACCACACACCAGCTGTTGGTGGAGAGGAGAGTCAAGTGATGTAGCAAATTCAGGGATGGGGATTATTAGGAGGCCATGAAAGATGAGAGTCTATGGGGGAATTTGGCCAGGACACTGGGATTTTTAATGACCACAGAGAGTCAAGACCTCGATTTAATGTCTCATCCGAAAGAAGGTGCTTTTTTACAGTATAGTGTCCCCAACACTATACTGGGGCATTAGGACCCACACAGACCACAGGGTGAACACCCCCTGCTGGCCTACCTAATACCTCTTCTCGCAGCAACCACAGTTTTCCCCAGGAGGTCTCACATCCAGGTACTGGCCAGGCTCAACCCTGCTTAGCTTTAGTGGGCAACCAGGTGAGAACTGCAGGGTGATATGGCTGCTGGCTATACCATTATCGAGTAACCATTATCTTTTTCACAAATCTTTGCACCTTCCCTGAAATCACAGAAATTCATGTTTAATGCCCTAAGGCTATGCAGTGATGGTGTCTGAGGAGTAAAACAACAGATTCATCCACTGCTCAACTGAAAAACTGGAAGTCAGAAGTGAGAACTAGATTCCCTGCAAGAGAAGCCAGAAGTCAAACACCAATTTACAGCAGTTTCCAATGTCTTTGAACACAGACACACAAGCACTTGTTCTCTTTACGAAGGAATGGAAACTGGCCCTGTAAAATTATAATGAAGTAACGGGTTTTTACCATGTTAGAAACAAGTACTAGGACCTCTTTAGTGGTGGCTAACTGTAAACTGTACTAAACTATAATACAAAATGGGAAGTCATGAAAAACATTTAATCACCTTTTAGCTTTTTGCAGTACACTTACTGTAAATAGTTCTGTGATGTAATGAGTACAAATATTCAATGTAGTCTCTCAGTTGATATAAGGTCATACAAATTGTGTGTACAATGCCATTATTATATGGAAAAGGTAATTCCTAAATTTATCAGGACATTTTACAGGACAACAACGTTACAGGGCAAATTAAAAAAAAATCTGTATGTATACCTAATATACAACATTTAGAAAAAGCAGTTTGAAATGTGGAGCATAGCATGTCACACTTCAGGACACTGCTGTCACTGCTTGATATTTCATGTTAGCTACCCAAATAATATCAGTAATCTTTTGTAGTGTTATAAAAAAAAACAACAAAAAAAAAAAAAAACCACGAACACTCATATTTGTCTAAAATGCTTTCTGCCTACAGCCAAAGCAATCTGACAATGCAACACAGGCCATATGAGTCCAAAACATGACCTTGAAAGCTTATAAAAAAACAAAAAATGCCTTTGGTAAACTGAGAAAGTGGCAGACAAACCAAGTACCCTTAGGGTTCTGCAGCTGGCAGTGACCCATATCACACAGTGCTAACACAAGCCTCATGCTGTCAGCACCAGTATAGATAAATTCTAAAATGACTGAATTAATCTGACTACATTAGTTAGACCAACGTTACACCAACAACACTCATTTTTAAGGGTTATATTACGTAGAAATAGCTCTTTAAGGTGGCATTTTCAGGTTACTACTTTTTACAGTGTGGCCACAGCTGTGAACTCTGATACCCAATACGTTTGAATTGCCTGTTGTACTAGATGATTTTTGGTTTTGGTTGAACCACAATACTGGAGAGAAATTGAATATAAAGCTCTCAGAAGTACATTAATGAGCCAACACTCAGATCCACTGGAGTGAAACCTGATTATTTAACCAGGTGACTTTAGTAGGTGGTGTTCAATCTTGCCCCAAAGAGACAGAGAATGAAATTGTTCCGAGACCAATTCAATACAACCTCAAATTTCACACGTGTCTGCAATTACTGGCCTATCTGCTGCCATTATATCAAGGACAGCGCAAACACACAAAGGCATGCACACTCACTAACACACATATCCTAGATCTCAAAGCCACAAGTTCTCCAGCGATAGTTTTGGTTATGAATTATTGTGAGATCTATCCTCCTATTTCAGCTTACAACTGCTCAGCTGAACTGAATTTTATTTTTCCATAAATAGCTCTCATGGATTAGAATTCAACCTATCTTGCATGTTTGAGAAGGCTGACTCAAGTACCAGTTTTCTTCTCTCCAAGACATGAAATGGTAAGCAAATTAAGCAAAAAAAAAAAAAAGGAACTGGCAGAGACACAGTGGTAGCTGTGCTGTGGTCTTTGTCACTGGAGTGCAGAATTCAGGGACAACACTGCCTGAACTGTTCCACTGTAAATTCAACCAAACACACATGGAAGTGAATACAAACAAGAAGCTCAGTTCGCTAAAAACAGCATGTTAATAAACATCAAATATTCGAAAGCTCAATAAAAGCTAACCTATGTAATCATTCTAAAACAAAATGTGTTTGATGACCTTGACCATAACTTTCAAGCATCATTCTCAGTAAAAAAAAAAAACAATGCCAATAATGCTAACTATAAATACCAATAATTATTACAGAAGACCATGGTCATTTATGTGCAAAGTACTGACAAACAAGGAGGTACTACTTCATAAATCAAGGCATTATATTATATAAGAATTTCAGTCAGGATTTAGGCCACATCATAGTACAAAGACTGTACTTATCATAGTTACAATTTACTTGCTCTTATCATCTGATCTCTTCTAGTGCTCTTAGATCTTAGTGCTGCCTTCGACACCATAGAATAGATCATGACATTCTCTTGGATATGCTTGAGAATCATGTTGGCATTTGTGGACAGGCATTAGCTTGGTTTAGGTCCTATTTCTCTGAAAGCTATGGACAAGGGGTGGGGGCAGAGGTAAAGACCCAAACGCAGAGTTCAAAAACCAAAATACTTTATTAATAAAACAAACTCCCACGAGGGGGAACAAAAACATCAACAATGCCGAAGGTGACAAAACGAGACATGACACTTGTGAGAGTTCGGCTACACACACACCCGATACCGAAGACCGAAGTGACCGAACCTCAGCACAACATGAAGACCGCTCGTGACAGACAGTCACAAAGACAGACATAAGTTATTGATGCGAGTGCATGCAGCCAGATGACACAAGTGCAATGCACCCACATCAATAACAGACAGACAAGGAGTATGGATGTCCGGGTCCTGATACAGACCGAAACCAAGCTAGACAGGAAGTCAGGACCCAGACACCATACTCCAGAAATGAAACACAACAGACACAAGACTGTGCAGCAGGGAATAAAACAGAGACCGTGCGCTCACACAAAGACCGACATGGGCGGATAATGCCACGGCCCCGTCAGACCAAAGCCCAGACTGATAAAGTGACGGGAACCGTGAAAGCTACCACTTTGTCTGTGTAAATGAGGAGCTGTCAAATCAAATTAAAGATAAGTATGGAGTGCCACAGGGATCAGTTTTAGGGCCTCTGCTTTTCTCCTTATATATGCTCCCCCTGGGAGACATTATCAGGAAGCATGGAATTAGTTTTCAGTGTTATGCCGACGATACTCAACTTTATATTTCTTCGAAACCCGATGAAATTTCACAATTTTCCAAATTAACAGAGTGTATAAATGATATCAATGAGTGGACGGCTAGAAATGTCCTTCTACTCAATTCCGATAAAACAGAGGCACTAATTATTGGAACAAAAACCTAAAAAAATAAGACAATAAAATATAATCTGACTCTTGTTGAATATATGTCAACTTCAACAGCAAAATATTTAGGTGTTATATTTGATACCAATCTGTCCTTTGAAAATAAAATTTCCAATGTTTGTAGAACTGCATTCTTCCACCTCAGAAATATTGCCAATTTACGACACATGCTATCTGTTTCTGATGCTGAAAAACTAATTCATGCATTCATGACCACAAGACTAGATTATTGTAATGCATTACTAGGTGGATGTCCTGCAGGTTTAATAAATAAACTACAGTTGGTTCAAAAAGCAGCAGCTAGAATGCTAACTAGAACCAAGAAATATGATCATATCAACATCATTTTTTCAGCGTTACATTGGCTACCTGTTAAGTTTCGTATTCATTTTAAAATCCTGTTAATTACATACAAAGCTTTGAATGGTCTAGCTCCAAAGTACTTAAGTGACCTTCTATCACTCTATAATCCATCATGCTCACTACGATCACAAAACACAAAACTTTTAACAATACAGAGAATATCAAAATCCACAAAAGGAGGGAGATCATTTTTGTATTTGGCTCCTAAACTATGGCATAGTCTTCCTAGCAGTGTTCTGAACTCAGACACACTCTCTCTGTTTAAGTCTAGACTAAAGACTTATCTATTCAGCCAGGCATACACCTAATTTATCCCTCAATTCATAGTTATGCAGCTTTATTTAGGTCTGCCGGAACCAGAAACACTTCTCTTATTCTTTAACCCTGCTTTAAAGTGAATGGCATCTATGCTAATTATATTCTATTTCTTTCCCTGTCTAAACCTCGGGATTATATATAAATAATTATATATATATATATATACATAGATATATATATAAATAGATAGATACAGACATCGCCTGTCGGCGAACTCGAAAAAGGACATGCACAATAACTGGACCAGCCTGAAAAATAGCATTTTTAACATGATTTGAGATAAAGAAGCATAATTTAGGACACTATTTTTTCAGATTTAACTGCTAATTTGAAATATGTTCTTTGTTTGTAATCTTGACCAACTGTTTTGAAGTTTCCGGTCTTTTCCCATTCAAGTAGATAGGAGTTGTACTTTTATGCCACTTGTATCCATAGAAAATAGATGCCGGGAGCATACAAAAGATGCCCGGCGAATGAACTGGCCTACCTTGAAAGGGACTTTGGTTCCACCAAGCAAAGGCCCGAAAAGTCTGTTTATTATTGTACTGTCTTGGTTTACAATCTCTCAGTAGGGGATCACATCTGAGCAAATACAATACAACACTCACTCATTCCACTGCATCTCAAGAGTTGGATGTCCTGCCAGTTTATATATTGATTTTAGTATTTCTGTCATTCTAGTCCACCCCCTTACTCTTTATGACTCGTTTCCAGTCTTCATATCCTTGCTTTAATTCTCAACTTTTGTCTTCTGCTTACACCAAGAGATTGAACCACAAATGACTTTAATCAAAGGCACTGTGCAAACTTCATCACACAAATAATTTTTTTGATCTTCAAGAACACCATCCCTTTTGGTTTCTTAGGAGATAATGGATCCATTTATTGAGTATGATGCAAATATGGTGACTGCAAGACATCATGATATGACAGCAACTTTCCCCATTGTCTTCGGGTTTTTAAAGCTGAAGTGTGTATCATATGCACCACTAGCATCACCAAAAAATAATGCAAATAAATAGCAGTCTTCCCTCGTCTGCTTTAGTGCTGTTCAGCCATGATGTTAAGAACATGGTGGCTTCAAAATTCACGTTTGGGGTATGACTGTGTGTAATTTATGTTGTCGAACAAAACATCCAAGTTTCTTTAAGTAATGTTCACCGTAGACCTTATTTTACTCAAAGGCAAAACTGACATTGTAAAAAGCCATAGGAGAATCCAGAGGGAACTAGGGACGCACCGATACCTGGCTCCGATACTGAAGCTTTTAGACGGATCGGGTATCGGTCCGACGGGCTCGATCCAAATCCGATACTGTGTGTTAGTCATGTTCATTACTGTCAAGCTCCGAAAATGACAAAAGAACCATAAAAACACCATTTAAGCAGTTCATATGACTCGAGCATTTTATTCAAAGCCACGTGAAGATGTGCGATGGCTCTGTGAATCACAAAAGGCTGTGTTTAATAAGTAAATATATATAGTAGCCAGCGCATTAGTGAATGGCACTGCTCTACTGACACAAACTCTCACACAGGCTGGTGATGCACTCGCGGCTATTTTTAGCCTTCACAGCCGTGCGCAATATTTGAGCGCTAATCAGGAACAGCATCTCAGATGTAGATGCTCAATAGTTCGGTTCACTTATAATATGCATTTAGAACGGCACCGGAGGCGCATTTTACCAGAATTTGAAGAAGAAGCTAATTAAACTACTGTGAACTTGCCTACAAACAGACACAGAGGACTTCCTGGAGAGTTTAGAATGTCAAAATAAAAGCAGGAGGGTTTAAAAAGTGCACGATTTAAATATATTACTGTTGTATTTATAATTTAAAAAGTCAATAATAATAATAATAATAATAATAATAACAATGTATTATTATTATTATTATTATTGTAATCATTAGTGTTTGTTTACAATTTATAACAATATTTAAGTTGAATGGGTTCCAAAAAAATAACTGTGTGAAAAGTAGATTGATGTCTTACAACTAAACTGAACAAAAAGAGATCTGAATCCTTTAAAGTCCAGATGCAGGTTGAAACTTTTTTGAAAAAATAAAACACTGGTTTCTTTTCTACTGAGGACTTGAAGACTGGAATTACTGTTAATTTTGCTGCTACATTATCCAGTATACTAGTTAATAATAAAATGTTTCTTAATAAGCTATACATTTATATTGAAATAATGTGTAGTTAGAGGTTTGTGTTTCTTTACATATTAAAGAGTACTCCCAATTAGTTCCACACAATATTGTAAAGATATTCTAAACTGATTATGCAAAAAAAAAAAAAAGAAAAAAAAAAAAAACAACACTGTTTGTGATCTGGCTTGTGATCGGTATCGGATACTGAGATTTCCGATATCGGAATCGGAAGAGAATAAGTGGTATCGGTGCATCCCTAGAGGGAATCCATGGCTTGATAATACTAATTCTCTTTCAAATTTTTGGACTACAACCTGAACAGCCCTACTAAGCAAACAAATGGTGTTTACACAGTGTTTGGGAGGGGGGGGGGGGGGGGTGACTACTACTAATAGTTGTATACACTTATTAAAGTGGGATTTGAAAAAGAGTTTCAACATCGAAGAAATTTCAACTTGAATATGAGAGTATCAAAGTTGCAGTTTCTTGCAGTTACTCATTCCAAAACAGACTGATCTCACTGTAATTTTGGCGACAATAAGTCAAACATCTGAATCAATGCCCCCAGTGGCTGAAGCTTATTTAGTTGAACATAAGGGCACGTGTGAATTCCAGTTTTTGTGTGAAATATCCATAGAGTGGTGCCAAAACGAGTATTTTTAGTTGTAAATTATGTATTACAGTTGACAGGAATGCATATTTTATTAACCCTAAGCCCTAACCCCTAACCCCTAAACCTAATCATCAGTGGAGTAAAAATGTAATCTTAGAAGGTAAATGCAACCTCTGAATCATGCTCATGATTGATTATGTGAACATGATTTCTTTCTGGTTTCCATGGGATCAGAACTTGTGTGTGTGGGTGAGGCTGGTTACACAACAGGTTTTCAGTAGTGCCATTGAAAGATGTAAACACATTTGAATTAATGCAATGATGTCTGATGGGAGATGACGCTTGTCAGTAATTTGGCAGAATGGGGGCAGTTTCAGAGTACTGCAACATGTCAATTTCCAATGTGATTATGTTGTTACAAAACAAGCAGTAAGCAAAAAGAAAAACAGTTTATGTTGAAAATGTAGTCTAAAAAATAAACAGTAGCTAACAATCTTGTCAATTAACTTTGAGCGGCCAATCTTGTTAAAATTCCCCAAGCCAAATAAGCTTAAAAGATCATCCCATGAATCACTGCTACCCAAACAACCAGGCTCACAAAACACAGTTCCTTTACCTGTCTATTCTGAGCCAAGGACTCCAGGTTAATTACAAAATTAACTTTGTCACCAGAACACTAATAAATGAGAATCCAAAATGACAAATTACACTGACATTACAATACAGCTAGTTAATATACAAAATATCTAGTTGATGTTTCATGATGAACAACTATGAATAAAACTAAACTCCATCATTGCTCTATAAAGACACCTAATTTAGGCAAAACTAATGAAGTAAAAATCTTAAATTAAGACTTGAGGTCAGTTTTTAAAGGTGCACTCAGTAATTCTAATCCAATACACTTTTTGTCAAATTCGGCAAAAATATCTCCTCACAGTCTGCTAGCTGTCCGTTCTGTGGGTGGGCTGAAAAAAAAAAAATCTAGTATTTGTACACAGCTCTGGCTCTGTAAATGGGACAAAAACAAAGTGGATCAGACCAATCCACACAACACTACTCCAACCAATCAGCAACAGGGGGTGGTTCTGCAAGTGCACAGGATGGGGGGTAGGGGCAGAGCGAGAGGGAAATTCATTAGAAGAGCGACAGCAAATCTGGCTGAACTTTCTAAACTCCAAGGAGGACAAATGGCTGAGAAACAGACCAAGAGAAAAAGGTCAGACGAATATAAACTAAAAAAAAGCATTATGATCGTCGAGGTCTAGGAAGGAAGAAGGGCTAGGAGCCGCGTCAACATCGGCGAGGCTTTTCAGCATTGGAGAGACCTCCGAGAGGTAAAAGGCTTGAAGACAGATGCAGAAGGTGCTCTTTTACTTCTTGATAGGTTGGTAACATAAATTCTGTTATGTTTCACAGAACTCATATATGCTGATGTTGTGATGTTATATTTAGTAGCAGGAGAGTTGAGAGTGTCTGGAGCTGTAGAGTGGAGCTTCCAAAGGAACACTGAAGGGAGGC
This sequence comes from Myxocyprinus asiaticus, assembly GCF_019703515.2. Taxonomy (NCBI): domain Eukaryota; kingdom Metazoa; phylum Chordata; class Actinopteri; order Cypriniformes; family Catostomidae; genus Myxocyprinus; species Myxocyprinus asiaticus. The sequence continues at coordinate 34,985,788 of NC_059354.1, forward strand.
GTGTGTTTGTTTTTGCAGTTGAGTTGGAATATCAACAGTGTTTCTCAGGAATCACTGAGTGCACCTTTAAGTCTGCAGCAGATTAGTATCCACCACAGTGTGGAGTACGGAGAAATGACCCCAATGGCATTGCCATACTATTGAGGAAAAGTCAAAACTTCGTTTAAGATAATTCTGGGAGATCAAAGAGCTTGATGGAAAGTTGGAACGTCTCAGCAACGCTGTCAGCCTCTTGTTTTTTTCATGTTTTGCTTTTCCCATGTACTCCTCTAAATACACATTTTGTGACTGCAATGACAAAACAATTTCCCGAACACAGAATCAACATGAATTCTCAGGTGTTCTCAGGTTGGTGAGCCGCAAGATGGCTGCACTTGTGAGAGCTCCGGGCAAACTCTACAGCTTTTTGTGCTCTATTATTTTACTTCTAAGTCTGTTTGTAAATGTCTCTTCCTCAATCATACAATATGATCGGCAAACACAACTAGACATCAGATCGTCGCTCAAAACGGACTTTGAGAACGATTCGCACACAAGTACGAGCAGCAGCAGCCCCTTCGCTGTGCATCTGCCTCTTTGTTTACACTCGCGTCGACGTAGGAGGAAGAAGCGCAAAAGAGGCAGATGTGCCAGGATTCTGTGCAGAACTCGGAAAAGGTGCTTCAATCCTCCTCTTCCAAGTATTCTACTAGCAAATGTCCAGTCGCTGGTAAACAAAATGGACGAACTTAACGCTCGGATTAAGTTCCAATGGGACATCAGGAACTGCTGTGTTTTAGCCTTTACTGAAACATTGTTTGATGCGACTGTTCCAGACAACGGAGTTACTCCGCCCAGTTTCACCATTCACCACCAGGACAGAACAACAGACTCTGGTAAGCGCAGAGGCGGCAGGGTTTGTGTTTTGGTGCACTCATGTTGGGGAACGGATGTTTCAGTTGTTGGTAAACACTGCTCTCCTGACGTCTAATTCATTACAGTTAAAGTCTGACCTTTTTTCCTCCCCTGCGAATTCAGTTCAGTCATTCTAACAGTGACTTACATCCCACCTCAGGTAGACAGAGGTTGTGCATTGGACATTTTGTATGAGACTATTAATGGTCTAGAGAACTCGCATCCAGATGCTGTTTTTATTGTTGTTGGGAATTTCAACAAGGCAAATCCGAGAAAGGTCCTACCCAAATACATCCAGCACATTATTTTTCCCACTCGAGCTGAGCAGATGCTGGATCACTGCTACACTGCAGTCACGGACAGCTACAAACCCCTACCCCGCCCTGCCTTTAGGAAAGCTGTTCGCACCTCCATCCTTCTTCTGCCTGCATACAAACAAAAACCCAAACAGGAAATAATGTTTCTCAGGGCAATCTATCAGTGGAGTGAGGAGGCTATCTTCACACTTCAGGACTGTTTCCAATCCACAGATTGGCAGATTTTCCGGCATGCAGCAGACACAGACATTAATGAATGCACAAACTATGTCACCAATTACATCAGTATGTGCACTGAAAACATTGTTCCAAAAATCTGTATCAAATCGTTCCCGAACCAGAAACCCTGGGTTAATGCTGATGTCAGGGCCAAACTTGGCTAAGCAGCAAACTTAACTACAACTCCGGGGACCTGGTGGCATACAGGAAAGCCAGGTATGACCTTCAGAGGGCCATCAGGACTGCAAAGAGAGGCTACAGAGACAAGGTTTTGTCGAACTATCAAGGATCCGACCTCAAGCGCATGTGGAATGGTTTGCGCTCTATCACAGACTACAAAGGTGGGAAAATCTGCGATGGGGGACTATCTGCCTCACTACCTGATGAGCTGAACACCTTCTTTGCTCGGTTTGAGTCAAGCAACACCTTCCCTGCAGTGAAACTACCAGTGGACTGCAACAGCTGCGCACTGACCATCGATGTGCCTGATGTGTTCAGATCATTCAGGACGGTAAACCCACACAAGGCGTCAGGTCCTGATGGCGTCCATGGCCATGTCCTCAAAGCATGTGCCAGCCAGCTAGAGGTTTTCACAGATATCTTTAATCTCTGACAGTCTGTGATTGCCACATGCTTCAAGAAGACCACCATTGTCCCTGTCCCGAAGATGTCTGCAGCCAGATGTCTGAATGACTACTGCCCTGTGGCTCTGACCTTTACAATCATGAAGTGCTTTGAGCAGCTTGTCAAAAACAACATCGGTTACTCCCTTCCGGCCACCATGGACCCTCTCCAATTTGTAGGGCTGCCCCCGACCAAAGATTTTCCTAGTCGACTAGTAGGAGTTAATTTAAGCCATTAGTCAACTAGTTGCACATTTATTAATTACTTGAATATATTTCAATAATGGGGGGGGGGGGGGGGGGGGGGCATCAGAAAATGGTTTGAGTTCCAGGGCTGAGAAAGAATGTTATAAGTAACGTTGTTAACACTGTTCTTCATTACAGAGAAATACTAAACCGTAATAATGAGCCTTTAAAATATACATTTTACAAGCGCACGCACGAAGCCAGCCGCAGCGACACTGGCAAAAGCGATAATGATTCTGAATGTGTCAGAAAAACCAGCAAGGAGACTGTCTGAACATTTTGTTAATTTATAGAGAGATATGCACATTAGGGTTGTGCCGACAGACGATGATCAAGGGGATCGACGATGGTCAGAGTGATCGCCAATAGCTGATGCCTTTGACGATATTTGGCTAATTTTCCCATGTATTAAATTATTATTATTATTATTATTAGGCTATTATTATCAATTAATATTACAAATAATTTGCCCGTAGACACATGCTTGAAGAAACACTTTATTATATTATTAAGAACAGATGACAGAAAAGCGTCTATGCGCATGTATGACATGCTGATATGGAGGCGTGCATTCTCGTGGAACACACGCATCTAAAAGTTTCTCACTCTTTGTTTCTGTCTTCTGATTTTTAATTTTTTTTGCAAGAACAGTATCATCTATGAGTGCTGCAAATGTCCTCCGACATCTCAGCTCAGGAGGTGCTTTGAGTTCAGCTCACTTTATTTCCACAGAGCAGTTTATTGTGACCAACTCTGCAGCCTATACATCTGTGATTAAAACATAAATAATACAAAAACACGTTCACCTCGAACCATGATTTATAGTTCAGTGATTATTGTCATCATAATTATTATTTTTTACATTTATAATTGTTTTTATGTCTTCATTTGTGCAAGTAATTTTCCGCCATGATGTTAAGACAGATTTTTGCCTGATGGTAAATGGAAAGGTGTAATATATATATATATATATATATATATATATATATATATATATATATATATATATATATATATATATATATATATTATTCTTTTATCACTTCATTATTTTCATTGCTTTTCATTTCGTTTGGAGTGCAATTTGAATTTAGAAATGTATTTGATTTAAGTTTTTCGTTTTTTAAATAAATAAATTAAATTTTCAATGCAAAATCACTAAAGCAAGTATATTCACCGATCCCTCAGCCGGTCCATCCCTCAGGCTGCCTATGTAATTGGATATTGCTATATACACTACATTGCCAAAAACATTCGCTCATCTGCCTTTAGACGCATATGAACTTAAGTGACATCCCATTCTTAATCCATAGGGTTTAATATGACGTCGGCCCACCCTTTGCAGCTATAACAGCTTCAACTCTTCTGGGAAGGCTTTCCACAAGGTTTAGGAGTGTGTTTATGGGAATTTTTGACCATTCTTCCAGAAGCACATTTGTGAGGTCAGACACTGATGTTGGACGAGAAGGACTGGCTCGCAGTCTTCGCTCTAATTCATCCCAAAGGTGCTCTATCGGGTTGAGGTCAGGACTCTGTGCAGGCCAGTCAAGTTCTTCCACACCAAACTCACTCATCCATGTCTTTATGGACCTTGCTTTGTGCACAGTCATGTTGGAACAGGAAGGGGCCATCCCCAAACTGTTCCCACAAAGTTGGGAGCATGGAATTGTCCAAAATCTCTTGGTATGCTGAAGCATTCAGAGTTCCTTTCACTGGAACTAAGGGGCCAAGCCCAGCTCCTGAAAAACAACCCCACACCATAATCCCCACTCCATCAAACTTCACAGTTGGCACAATGCAGTCAAACAAGTACCGTTCTCCTGGCAACCGCCAAACCCAGACTCGTCCATCAGATTGCCAGATGGAGAAGCGTGATTTGTCACTCCAGAGATCACGTCTCCACTGCTCTAGAGTCCAGTGGCGGCGTGCTTTACACCACTGCATCCGACGCTTTGCATTGCACTTAGTGATGTATGGCTTGGATGCAGCTGCTCGGCCATGGAAACCCATTCCATGAAGCTCTCTACGCACTGTTCTTGAGCTAATCTGAAGGCCACATGAACTTTGGAGGTCTGTAGCGATTGACTCTGCAGAAAGTTGGCGACCTCTGCGCACTATGCGCCTTAGCATCCGCTGACCCCGCTCTGTCATTTTACGTGGCCTACCACTTCGTGGCTGAGTTGCTGTCATTCCCAATTGCTTCCACTTTGTTATAATACCACTGACAGTTGACTGTGGAATATTTAGTAGCGAGGAAATTTCACGACTGGACTTGTTGCACGGGTGGCATCCTATCACAGTACCACGCTGGAATTCACTGAGCTCCTGAGAGCGGCCCATTCTTTCACAAATGTTTGTAGAAGCAGTCTGCATGCCTAGGTGCTTCATTTTATACACCTGTGGCCATGGAAGTGATTGGAACACCTGAATTCAATTATTTGGATGGGTGAGCGAATACTTTTGGCAATATAGTGTATATATATATATATATATATATATATATATATATATATATATATATATATATATATATTCCGTGAAGGATGGAACAAAACAAATTTATTCACACACGATGTATTTTCCCAGATAACAAAATACCCGACCGGTAGAGAATGCACAGATGAAGTAGGTTCTTCATCTTTCAAAAAGCTGAACAACACACATTTTAATTGCACTTATTTTTATTCCAGTTTCATTTGAATTTTTTGTTAAAATAAATAAAAAATAAAGTTCAGAGTTTGAAATCAAGGTGTCTTGCTTTATTGTTTAGGCTTAACCCTAACCCTGCTTAATGGAAAATTACCCCATAGTACCACCTAGCGTCCAACCAGCATAATACTGGTGGAGTTTTTTCTGCGACCAACTGACCAATCAAAACTTGGTCGACCAAGACTCTTCTCATCGACTAACCTTTGGTCGAATATCAGGGGGCAGCCCTACCAATTTGCATACCGCAAAAACAGATCGACAGAAGATGCCATTGCTCTGGCGATGCACAGTGCTCCCACACACCTGGATAAGAAAAACACCTACATGAGAATGCTGTTCATCAACTACAGCTCTGCCTTTAACACCATCATTCCAGACAAACTCATTGCAAAGATTAAGGATTTAGGATTGAACACTCATCTGTGCAACTGGATTTTGAACTTTCTGAAGAGCAGACCCCAGGTGGTGAAAATCTGTGACCGCATCTCCTCCACACGGTCTCTGAACACAGGAGCTCCACAGGGATGCGTTCTCAGCCCCCTCCTGTACTCCCTGTTCACTCACGAGTGTGTCGCCAAGCACAGCTCCAATATCATTTTCAAGTTTACTGATGACACCACCATCCTGGGCCTCATCACGGATGGAGATGAGAGAGCCTACAGAGATGAGGTTAGAGTGTTATCAGAGTGGTGCAATGACAGCAACCTCTGCCTCAACATCTGAAAAACTAAGGAGATGATAGTAGACTACAGGAGGCTGCAGGAGGATGACCACCCTTATACATCGATGGGGCTGTTGTGGAAAGAGTTAGGAGTATCAAGTTCCTCTGTGTGCACCTCATAGATGACCTTACCTGGTCCCTTCACACTATGACAGTGGTGAAATCTGCTCGTCAGCAACTCTACTTCCTGCGGAGGCTCGGGAAGTTTGGTCTCCCACCCCAAAATCCTAACCAACTTCTACAAATGCACCATAGAGAGCATCCTGACTGGGTGCATGACTGTCTGGTTTGGCAGCTGCTCCCTCCATGACCCCAAGGCCCTCCAGAGAGTCGTGAGAGCAGCTGAACTCATTATTGGCAACAAACTCCCAGCCTTACAGGACATCTTCCATACACGATGTCTAAGGAAGGCTCACAAAATCACCACCTAGCACACAGACTGTTTACCAGACTGCTATCAGGCAGACGGTACAGCAGCATTCAATCCAGAACCAGCAGGCTGAAGAACAGTTTCTACCTGCTGGCCATCAGGATCTTGAACAATCTGAAATCCAGTCATTACTCCTCCTACTCTTTCACTCATGTCTCCACTACCTCCCACACACTGGCCACCTCACTGACAGCTCAAGGTCACTCTTGGACAATCTCTTCACATGTTTTTGTCACTTTTGTGCATGTTGCAAAATTTCAAAGGGCACACTTACCACTTTACTGCTGCTAAGGACTAAAGGCAGTTGCTAATCGGATGAGAAGCGCCACACCGCGTCGCGGCTTGGACACGGCACAGGTATCAAACACAGTGCACATCAATGCGGTTCACGTGGCAGACAGTACACACAAAAGTTATCAAGGTTTTCCCCTTTTTAAAGAATGAACAAGGCTAGAGTAAATAATATATGTCCATTGATAATGATTTGGGTCGAATTTAAATAGAAAATATTCGAGTTGCGCTCCGTGGTGCAGCAGAAATTTGAGCAGCCTCCGGAGTTGTAGGTGGGCGCCACCGACAGATGCCGAGTGTCGGCGGCAGTGTGCGTACCTTCATTGAAAACAATTGTTTTGAATTTTAGAACGCCCCATGTTGTTCGCCAGATGCATCTGGTGTGCGACCCCCTTAAGTCCTGTCTCTGTGCAATATATTGATGTATTGATCATATTTATTACACACTACAGCTACCATTATTTTACTACCTTTTTCCCCATCTCCTATCAGACATGTTAGCATCAGCTACAGCATGTTTACCTTCCCCTGCGGCTTGACCTGAAGCACACATCAGCAGCATGGAAGATCCAGGTTCGGATACCGTGTTGAAACCAGGAAGTAATCGCATTCACATAATCAGTGATGAACATGATTCAGGAGGTTGTATTTTTCCCTCTAACATAACATTTTTAATCTACTGATGGTTAGGTTTAAGTTTGGGTTGGGGGGAACAGTTAATAAAATATGCATTTCTCGTCACTGTATTAAAGCCTATACAGCTGAAAGCAACTCGCTTAACAGCTTGCTTTTGGTGCCCTTTATACCCAGAAAATGGAGCTCATACATACCAATACGCCCAAAAACAATTATCGCTTTGGCCACAGGGGGCAGTGATTTGAATTTCAGTAAGCACAGATCGATTTTAGCTTAAAAATATAAAAACAGAAAACTATTTTGTGAGATCAGTCTGAAAAATTAATGTCATTGGTTGGGCCAATGTTGCAGTGTTGGGCTGGTTGAAATCCTCAAACAAACAGAGCAATGTTATGAAAATGCCTCTGAGTCACAGTGTTTACTTGTTCTGTTGAATCAGCCTTCAGCTTGCTTCTCTGCATTTTAAGAAGGGATAGAATAATTACACAAACCACTTAATAACTACTTGCCACAATATCATAATTTTCACACCGGTGTGGTGTTCACGTTCACACCGACTAACCTACACTTACCGCTGGTCAGATGATAAGTGGTACTATGGGGTAATTTTCGTTAAGCAATAGCCTACACAATAATGCAAGGCAGCTTGATTTCAAACTTTTAACTTTATTTTTTAATAATTGTAACTAAATATTCAAGTGAAACTGAAAAAAAAAAAGTGACACCAAAATGTGTGTTCAACTTTTTGAAAGATGGCTTTTCAACAGTTGTGAAGGGCAATACCTCTATGGCAACGAACCTACTTCATCCGTGCATTCTCTCCATCATGGGCTACCGGTCGGGTATTTAGTTGTCCGGGCAAATACATCACTTATTGTGGGTTGCTGCAGGTTTAATGTTGGCGTTTTATTACCTTTCAGCCCAGGAACCAGTCTAGCTGCTTCAGAAGGGTAATGACTTTGAATGTGTGTGAATAAATTTGTTTTGTTCCCTCCTAGGGCTTAGCGATATGCATATGTTCACGATATTTATTTTTTATTTTAAAAAAATATACATATCACAATATCCAATATCGTAAACCCCCCAGCTGAGGGGTCGGTGAATGTTCTTGCTTTAGTGATTGTGCATTGAAAATTAAATTCCTTTATTTAAAACACAAAAAACTAAAACCAAAAAGACATTTCTAAATTCAAATTGCACTACAAACTAAATGAAAAAACTATTAAAATAAAGTGGTCAAAAAAAATTTGAAAAACAAAAACAAGTCACATAGGTAGGCTACACTGTGCGAGGTCACAGGTGGCAAGAGCGCTAAAAATAATAAATTTGCTTCTTTTCTAATTTGTAGATTTGTTCTTGCAATGCCACATCAAATTACAGGGATGCAAACTCATGAGGGGCGAAAAAGGTAAGACAATTACTGGTCCATGAAAATGTTTCTGGGGATTTTTTTTTAAAGAATAAGCACCAATTCCAGCTATTTTAATGCAATTTAAGTTTATTCAAGTTTACAATTGTGTAGAATTAGCTGCAAAATAAAGAGTATTTTGGTGGTTTCACAAATTTGTTCAATTTTATTAACTGATTAGTTCAGTGACCCCTTCTGGAAATGTCACTAGGTGGCAACAAATGAGCGTCTTATGTGCTATGAGTGAGTCAGTGAATCATTTTGAGTCCCGAAATCTACCAAGAGACTTAATAGTGTTTAAGCATTAAAAGAACAAAGACAATCTATAGTCTTCCTTCAGTCTGAGCTTTATTTTTCATCCAAAAAGACAACAATAATAGTCTAATAATAGTGAGTTTCAATAACGTTCTTTCTTTCTCCTTTATTCAAACATGCATGGCTACAAATCTACTGACTTCAATATAAGAACTATAAACAAAGCAGATCTACGGTGTAATTTTCCTACAGTAGCCTTTTTAAACTGCTGCGCATGGCTTTTATCAGAAAATACCACAACAATAGACAAATAATAATAATTTTGAGTTTCAATAATGTTCTTTCGTCATTGTAAAGCACATTTCACATGAGTTGAGTCGAGGCGTCAACGCTCCGTCCAATGCCAGCGTCAAGCGCCGCATTGCCCTCCACATGACAAGAGTTGCAAAAACCATCACAGGGGGGCGATTTTACGAGATTGCCAAGTAAAAAAAGTGGGAGGTGTGCACAATAAACTTTGAAAACTTATAACGTATTTGGAAGAGAGAAAAAAGCTTGCAGTTGCTTTGATAGCAGAAAGTAATAAAACGACTCGTTTATGTTTAGGTCTATGCGTTTTCTTGGTGAATTTAAATTAGTTCAATAACTGGGGTCTCTGATATTCGTAAACGATAAGTTAATATTTAATGATAAGAAATTATGAGACAATGAATGTCTCCACAAATTTGGACACTAGTGTGCCACGGCACAGTGGTTGGGAAACACTGGTATAGGCTATATATAAAGCGACCCTGCAGAGTTGCACTCACAACGAACTGCTCTGTGAAAATAAAGCGTACTGAACTCAGAGCATCTCCTGAGCTGAGATGGTCTGAGGTCATTTGCAGCATTCTCATAGATGATACTTTTCTTGCAAAACATTTTCAGAAGACTGACACACAGAAAGAGTGAGAACCCTTAACATACGCGTGCTCCACGAGACTGCATGGCTCCGAACAAACAGTGTGTCAGACATGCGCATAGACGGCATTGATTAAAATTTTAATCAAATTATTTACAGTACATGATATGCTGATTAATCAAATTAATCGCAATTAATCGCATATACAAATATTTTCTGAGAAAGCCTCTCAAATAACAATAATTCAATACATAAATATATAATTGTAAATAGTTATATTTAAATATTTTTTAAATATATATTATAAAATTAACAGTTCAGATCATTAAAATGCATTACATTATTGTTGCAGACAAGCATTAAAAAGACAATACAAAAAGTGGCTTTAGAAAGCAATATATTGTTTATTTCCATAATGAACATGAGCCTATCATTGGCAACAGTCCATAACACACCATTTTGCAACTGAATTAGTCAATCTGTCCGAGACAGATTTATTATAAGAGCTTGGTCTAAGCACGTGTCAATATACCGCTGTCAGACAATTTTGGGGCCTCACTTTGGTTGTGTCGTGTCATAAACACAGCATTTTTAGGACGCTGTATCAAGTTAACCTTAGCTTGAAACTTTGAAAAACACATCTCAAGATCCCTGCATTCGAAATTGCGCTCCGTCTAGCTGTATTTACACATTCTCATCTTGTGTCAAGCAAGCCTAAGTGTGGTTTGTTCACTGTACAGCTGCACGTTGTCTAAAAACAGCTGGAGTTTCACTTACTTCTCCCTGCTGAAAACAAATTGCTCCAAAAACAGAAATATTAAATTTTATGGTCCAGGGACACGATCAAAAAATTTTATATAATTAAATCGCACTAAATTAACGTGATAACTAAATATTCAAAGCTTCAGTGTCAGAAATCAGAAATCTATCTGATATTTCACATGCTGGGGAATGGCATGTGACTGTAATGGGCTCTTGTATAAAAAAAAAAGGTCCTCTGATCACGTGCAGCATTATTAGAGACACAGCTTATAATGGTACTGCAACATATTTAGGATTCACTTCTTTCGTTAGTGCCAGTTCACAGGGCCATTTACTGGGAAACAAGAGTCTGAGGACAGTTGAGGTTTCCATGGCAACAGTACATGCAATAATGCAGTCGCTTGGCAAAGGTAAATCTATACCAATTACCTCTCTATTCACTGAAAACAAAAATCTGCTTTGCGCTCTGGCTCTAATTGACATGATGTAACAAGGTTAGATTTACATAAGACATCAAAATAAAGGTAAATACAGTAAATCACACAACATTTATAGACCTGATCCGGAGGCAGCTCTATAGTTTGCTCTGTAAGAATAGAATTATCTAAAAAACAAAAACACACCTCTCTTTCACTGTATGGAAAAACAAAAGGTGCAATGAAAGTGAATGGTGACTAAGGATAACATTTTATGTTCCACATGAGGAAAGAAATTCTTATAGGTTTGGAACAACATGAGGTTGAGTAAATGATAGAATTTTAATGTTTAGGTCAACTATCCTTTTTAAGACAATAACTTATCAATAAAATCACAATGTCAATAAGTACTTATTCTTTTCATTAAGATATATTTTCCAAAATAATCAAGGAATGAACTCTGTACCTTCCAAAGGTCAAATCTCCCTTTGTGATAATACTACAATCTAAACCTAATTGCTTTGCTCACACACTTATCAACTCTGATAAAACCTAATATTACAGAACAAAGAATCACATTTAAGAGGCTACGTCCGCCAGCTCTGGTGGTAATTGCACAATTGTATTATCACAACACATTACCAACAGCCAAGCCGTAAATTGTAGGTGACACTGGCCACCTTTAAATTTGTGGTTCATCCCACAAGGAATTTCTCAATTAAAATGTTAATCTGTCAGCTTTGGCAAGCAGCACACTCATCATTTATCCCACAAGACAAAAGAGGGTTTTGTTTCCTGATTAAAGACGTGAAATGAAATTAAATGAAAATGTACAACTCCGTGACTGACCCTACAAGAACAGCTTGCACTTTCACAGCATCACAGGGATACTTGAAGATTTTAACATATAATCCTTTATATCTGTTAAACAGTTTTACCTCAAGCATCTAGATGAAGAAGCTTTCTTATATTCCACTTACTTCTAGTACTACACAACATGTAACAAATTCATTCAAAAGAACAAATAGAACCTCCAACAAACTTTCTAACTCCAGGTCTTTAGCTGTAACATGTGTGACCCTCTATGATCTGCAAACATACCAAACAGCTATTATAATCCAGTTTTCTGTCTTCAATTCTGCATGTACAGTACAGTAAATTGGTTTAAATATGCACCAAACATCTAACTCAAAATGAAATGAGGCTTTCCTCTTCCACTGTGGAAATTTGTAGTGTTTACATGGCTCAAGCACAGTTCCTACTATTTCATGCTTTCCAATATTCTAGAAGCAGTTGCCTTCTCCTATACACTGCGACATGAACGTTTGGATACACTTTAAAAAAAACAATTACAGAGAGATCAGCAAAATGGCATGTTCTCCTGGCAACCTCATGGACAGTTGTTTCCCTACGAGGGGAACAGAGCGGTATTATCTTAACATCTTGCATAACGAAGCCCGCCAAGCTGGAGTCAGGTTCCTCTCTGCACAGCTCAATGGGGGAAAAAACAGGCCAAGAACGTTTGTTTACACAAGCTAAGAGGACACGGCAATTAAGCATTTAGACATCTGAGTATTTCTCTGGTGTTATATAAAAGCACCATGAAGACATTATTCAATGTTTACCTAGTTCAGTTGTTTGTGTTATTACCATAATTCTGTTAAAAAGAAAGTTAGAAATGGAGACCGTAGATTAAAAAGAATGAAAGCACTGTTGATTCTTCAAATGCATTATAAAAATCAATGTTTGTAATTGTGTTTACATTGATCTTCAGAGATCTACAGCTGTGCTTCTTAATATCAGGAATAAACACTGTGCCATTCCCGTTGAGGGGGCGTTCACACACATACAGCGACTGGCAGCAACAAAGCGAACAGGAGTCATTCATTTTATGTGAGTTAGCAATTTCAGGTGACACGAGGCCATTGGTGATGTGATATTGGCATGTCCAAAGATGAGACTAAGTTTAACTTTAACTTCAAATTTAAAGGGGTCATGGCATGCCTTTTTAAATTATTTTAATATGTTCCTTGAGGTTGACTTATAATATTAGTAAAGTTTTTTTGCACAAAAAAACAACAGTAGTATATTTGTCAAACATGATCAATTCCCCCCCCCCCCACCCCACACATTCTGACCTGCTGTCAGAAATGCCCAGATTTTTTTTTTTTTTTATATATACAGTGAACTCGTACATGTGAATAGATCAAGGAAAATTGTATTCCTCATGTCATAATCCCTTTAACTGGGTGCAGTGAGCAATGACGTGATGCAGTGTCAATCAATAGGTGCAGATTCTGTAAACGGGTAAAACTGTTAAATCTTATTCATTACTATTGCTAATATAGAAGGTGCGGGATATGAACAAAGCCCTAAACAAAGCATAAAATTTTGCCACATATCTCATCCCTCATCATTTGTGCTACGGACATGAATGATGCCTCAAAATGTATGGCTTTTAAGGAGACGTGGGTTATTACTTTTCAAACAATTAGACTATCAGTCTCTGCCTGGTAAACAAGCTACATCTAGGGACCAGAATATTGGGGTGGGCTCTTTTGACTGGCAACCATCCAGAACACCCAAGTAACCACCTAGAAGTGTTTCTAGCAACCACTCAGAACAAGCTGGCATAGTGGTGTTGAGTTTTGCATGGTTAAGCACCACTCATTGTTTAAAGAAATGTGCATTTCTAGTTTGGCAGTAGTGTAAGGATGACAGTTCACAGACAAGCCAAGGTACTAATTATTGGACCAAAAACCTCTAAAAAAAAATAAGCTGCTAAAATATAATTTGACTCGATGGATGTACTGTTACGTCGTCTTCTACAGCGAAGAACTTTGGTGTTATATTTTATACCAATCTGTAGAACAGTATTCTGTTACGACACATGCACTCTGTTGCTGATGCCGAAAAACTAATTCATACGCTCGTGACCTCCAGACTAGATTATTGTAATGTATTACTGGGAGGATGTACTGCAAGTTCAATAAATAAACTTCAATTGATTCAAAATGCAGCTGCCAGAGTGCTGACTAGAACCAAGAAATATGATAATAAATTTTATTACCCAATTTTATCGTCATTACATTGGCTACCTGTTAAGTTTTGTATTCATTTTAAAATTCTGTTAACTACATACAAATCTTTGAATGGTCTAGCTCCACTGAACTTAAGTGACCTTCTGTCATGCTATATTCCGTCACGTTAATTACGATCACAAAATTCTGGCCTGTTAATAGTTCCTAGAATATCAAAATCCACAAAAGGAGGCTGAACTGCAATGCATCTCATTGATCTCTGCCTGAATCAATTCTCTATAAATCTATTGATGGACTACACTCTTGAAATGGAATACATAGACTTTCAATTAATTGCCAACAAAAGCCTTCATCAGCCAACTAACAAAGGACAATGCATCTATGTGAACTTCTGCAGTTAAGCCAGGATGGACTTCAAAGACATTAGACATTAATCTTAAAGTTCATACAAAATCTTTGTATAAACACTGGCCCTTAACACTTACTTAGTTTACTAATTTTAAACCATGACCTGCACTGCACATAAATAACTAATACTGGCATTATTTATGCTGTTTAGCCAGAGGGGAACTGGCCCCCACAGTGAGTCTGGTTTCTCCCAATGTTATTTTTCTCCATTAACCAATCATCTAATGGAGTTTTGTGTTCCTTGCCACAGTCGCCTTCGGCTTGCTCCCTGGAGTCCTAAATACAATTATTATTTATTTTATTTCATTCTCAATTTACAATCATATTTATTCAAACTACACAATGATGACTCTAAGACTTTGTAGATATTTCAGTTTCATTTTCTGTTAATGCATGATTTACATTAGATTTAAAGCTGCTTAAAGCAGCCTTTGACTGGGTCAATGTCTGAACGAGTGCAACTACTTCAACGAAGGCCAGATGAGATAAAACATCCAGTCAACACTGTCAGTCAAGACGATTTGAGACCAAAAGTCTTGGCTACAATGTGCATTGTACAGTCTGACATACAATGAATGTGAATGGTAACCACACCTGTCAAGCAAGATTTTCAGGGAATAACTACTTTAATTTCAGTCTAATCCTAATACAAAGTTATTGCTTGGCTGCAGATGACTTGGAATATATATGCATGAGTTGTATGGACTGCTTTTTTAATGCATGTATGGTGCCTTTTTTGGGCTTGACAGTCCCGGTCCCCATTTATGTTCACTTTGTTGAAAACAGCATTGCGTCCAATCTGCTAAACATCTCATTAAGTGTTCCATGGAACAAAGTAAGGCATAGGAGTTTGGAATGACATGAGGGTGAATAAATAATGACAGAATTTTAATTTTGGGTAAACTACACCCAAATAGTAATCCCTAAGTCTCCAGTGGTTTAATCCATGTCTTCTTTAGGGATCCAATCAGTTTTGGGTGAAAATAGATCAAAATGCAACTCCTTTTTCACTAAATCTTGACATCAGCAGTCTCCTTGGTGATCAGGATTTCAAGCTCGATTACAGTTCCTAGCACCATCTAGCTCTCTGCGCATCGTCAAGCACTAGGAAATGCAATCGAGCTTGAAATGATGATCGTACCTAGAGACTGCAATTGCAAGATGTACAGTGAAAAGTTATATTTTGATCTGTTTTCACCCAAAATCGATTAGATCGCTTCAGTAGACGTGGATAAAACCACTGGAGACATGTGGACAATTTTTATGCTGCCTTTGTGCTTTTTGGAACTTCAAAATTTTGGTCACCATTCACTTGCATTGTATACACCTACAGAGCTGAGATGTTCTTCTAAAAATCTTTGTTTGTGGTCTGCATAAGAAAAAAAGTAATTCACATCTGAGATGGCATGAGGGTGAGTAAATTATGAGAGAATTTTCATTTTTGGGTGAACTTATTCCTTTAAATGTAGTGATTAAATGTATACTGTGTTTACCAAATAGACACATTTTCCCCCTACCCATTACTGACATGGAACAAGAAGGCCATAAGGGGAAGGTGTCTTTTCCACTGGTTAGCTTTAGTTGTCTCTCCTCTACGTCCAGCACAGCCCCTGAGGCTCTTGAGAACAGACACAAATACACTTTGTTGCCTCGGTTGTTCTTGGATCCCTGAGCACATAAAAATTAGTTGTCACTGCTGTTTACCACCTCTGTCAAAGTGGCTTCTCCCAGAGCACCTCCAGTGGCTTTTGCAAATAGTAATCAGATTCGCAGGGAGTGCTGGGTCGTTATTAAAAGATCCCTGAAGCAACACTGCTTTTTTCTTAAACCCACTTTATTTGGTTAGAATAAGAAGAAACTCTCTTTAAAGGCCAACAGATGAGAAACACCTTCCTATTCAGCAAATGTAAGATGACAGCCGATGACAAAATTTGTGTCTAGCGATTTCATGGTGTCAAATGCACCAGCATAAAGCAATGACAGAATGATGCAATTTATGTGAATAGTCCTTGATTCTTAGTCTCGTGAAATGCTGAGTATGTCATTGCAGGGATTATATTTCTTTGTTTTACCTTTTTTAACATTGTGGGTATTGTGCCATCTCAAAGACTTACTGCTTTTGAGGTACTTCAATTCAACTCTATATTTGTTTAGCATTTTTCACCATGCATATTGTTTCCAAAGAACAGTTCTTTATAAATCCCCCAATGTGCAAGTCAAAGGCGACAGCTGCAAAGAAAAATATATACATATAACTCTGTATATGTTTAAGTAATTGAGGAAGAAATATTAGGTGGAACCATGAAACCCTGGTAATTACCAGCTGTTAAACTGGGAGATAAGGAGAGTAAACCGCCACAACCCTAAGTAGATAACAGGATATAAATCTGGGAGTGTGAACTTGTAACTCCCCTCACACTACCACTGACATGACATATTGCAAAGGTTTTACACACTCAAAAGTGTAGTCTGTTTAGCATGGACTCTTGCAGAAACTTGGCAGGAAAACAAAGTTCTCATGATGGTAAAAGGTTTTATATCGTAATGGATTGGGTGACACTGGGTCCATGGTCCATCATGTGTGCTTTTGTTATATAACGATTACTGATTAAACCCATCAGCATTTTTTCAAGCTAAGTAGTAGTGAAAATGTTTATGTAGTTGCTCTGGTGCAATTCAAAACACTGAACTTGATTTTTTTAAACGTAAAGTCAAACGATTTGAGTAGCCTAAATTGAGAAGGTCATGGGTAATTCAACTGCATGATACTGAACACACATTTCAAGCCATGCCAGATACATACCTGTTATTCCCTCAGAATCAAAAATGTATACCATTATCTGACTTGTGTTTATTCTGTGGTTGCCCAGCAAATAAAATTAGAAGTAACTTTTGCATCGGATTATCAGCTAGTCAGTTCTGTTCCAAGAATGTGCTTACCCTAGCAATATTTAATTCAGTGTGTATTCCCTCTGAGCTGGGTATACATTTTTGAGTTTGTATATAATAATGCATATTCACTACGGAAACTAGAAAGTTTACATGACGGGAATGGAATTTCCTGTCAAGTCATAACTGCAATTATGCTATGTTTTTTCACACTACTCTAGGGAGACAATAGGTCACCCAACACATGCTGGGGCTGACTGAAGCAGAATCCTTATCACATTATTTTTTTTAAATCAATGCTGCATCTTAACAATATAAATAAAAATAGAGTCTCTGTAGAACTTTCTAAGAAAGCATGGGTTATTGCACAGAGATCTGCACTGGAGGCAATTAAACTGGACCATGCATGCTGTTCATCTCACTGGGATTATTGTGATACCCAAGTGTCTGCCATGTATAGGCTTTTAATACTGTACTTTTTGATGTCTTTTTAATCCTGAATTAAGGCCATTATTTCAGAACACAATTTTGAAAGGGGATTAGCACTGCTTCAGAGCACTGCAAAGCCAAGGGTATACAATGTAAATGACAAACCTACCCTAGTATACCATAGTATGCACAGTGTGACACAAGAATACCCAGAGTTATGTGAATCTAGATTTTAAAATGAACCTAGGTAAACAATTAATTGTGAAAAAGTATGTAGCCAAAGTTGTTTATAAGTGGCAGTTTCCCCTCAACAGGTCTTGAGCACCTGTTGCAACTAACAAGACTATTATTTTGTAAAAGAGACATACACATATTTTAGAATAATAATAATAATAATAATAATAATAATAAAAAGGCGGTGGAGACAAACGACAAAAAACGAAAGTACAGCTACAACAAAAACTGAATTAAAATCGTATAAACAAATAAACCCCTAATATTAAAAGATGCCCATCCAAATCCTCATTTGCAATTTGGAAATACAATGCCTGCCCAAACGCTGGTCGTTTCGCATTATTTACAACAGACACTTAAAGGATGACGATCTCAACCCGTGACGTTATGAATATGAAATTTGACGGAAGTGCAAGCTCTGGTGACATCGAGACCAAAATAAACTCTGAAAAACTAACCGCGTCCTTTTGACAAACTAGCAACACAGTCCCGGTTAAAATGTAAAAATGCATCATTGCTTTATGGCAACGATAATACAATATTATAAGGCGCATAAGCTTCTTAAGAAATGGAATGGTCGTTTCAGCAACGGGCAATCGCGCGTTTCATACAATAGCCTACTATCATATAACTCTAAAATTAGTATCAGACGCCGGTAATCTTCAATGATATAAAGTTTATTTATGAGTAATTATGATTAGATTCAATAAAGTTTTTAAGCGCTATTATGATGACACTAACCTGAAATGCCTCCACCAATCACAATCACGTCGTATGTGTTCGCAGTCATGGTGCTTTTCCTTTAGCTCACGTTCAAGTAGAAGAGCCGCTCCGCGTCTGTGTTAAAAGCTGCGAGAGACGGGCCCATTCTGAGCCCCGCCCCCGACTCGAGCGCTCCTTTCATTTGGAATGACAGATAAGAAGAGCACGGTTGTGAAGCTTCCCTCTACTGGCAGCTGCAGACTGTGCATTGTAATGAATGCAGAGACTGTACAATATACAAAAAAATATCTATGCAAAGCAAATCACTACGTTAAATCTCACTGTCTTGTAATTGTAATATAATTAGTTTATTGGCAATAAAAAGGCAAAACAAATATTGGTAACACTTTATAATGAGATTATTTTTGTGTGACTGTAACAACCAGTAAGTTTCCAAATACTCAAAGGTGCAGTATGTAAGATTCAGAAACCCTTGTTATTAATGATACCTGTGGCCGTTAAGTGAACTGCAGCCAGCTACCTGTTGCTCGTGCTCGTGCACACACTCAATAGGGACTCGAGCATCGGCCAAAACAATGACATAACCTACAAAGAGACTGAACGTGATTCACCGGCATCATGCTGACAGAGGAGGTAGCATAACTAAAATTACACAGTTATGATTGTTTTACTACAAACTTTGAGACTATATATTACATTTGACTCTCCAGTGCTGGAACAGGGCTAAAACAAAGTGTGGATATAGGTCTGACTATGTGAGACTGTAGTTTGAAGTAATCACTTTTCTTTGCATGATACATTGATTGCATTTATACGATGTCGGTGTTAGCTAGCTAGCCAGCTTCATCAATCGCTGTTAGCTAAATTTGGTGGATGATGACAGTAGCTGTTTATTAAATAGACTGTACATTATAAATATGTTGACAATTCAGTATTGATGTGATTCCATCACAACTGTCATTTTGATATATCGATGCGCTATATATTTTCTGCATAACCAAGTTACGTTACACTAATGAATGGGTCTTTTTGCATTATCTTGAACATTGTCTAGCATTCATGTGTTATTGTAGTTTACCTTGCTGAATAATTACAGATTAACATTAACAGTTACTGTGCAGGCAAGATCAAGTTAGCTAAAATTACACAGATCAATCCTTATGGCACTAGATTTCACATGCTTTGCAGTTATGTAAGCTTACCTGTCCAATAAGAAGAATGCCAATTCAGGGTCCCCAAAACCGAACGAAGGTCCCTCCAGGAATCAAATGCCCTGCCGATGTTCGCTCTAGTTTTCACTCGACCACGATCACGTTCCCACTTAGCCAGATGGGATTCAGTAGATAAATGTTTTTTTAGTATTTTTTTGTTGCTTACTCTGAGTTCGTGTAGGAGCCGGTGTTGTAATGGGAGCCGGACGTTTGCTGGATTCCATCTCTAAGATAACGTTACCAAGTGTTACAGTTTGTTGTCGCTGTTGAATAGTGGAAGAGAAGCTATTACTGTCTGAGGCAAGGCTCTTGGGAGCGTGCATAAACGTCACATCCTTTGGATTTTCCCGGCAAAATCAACCCGCTCCCTTCGCATGAAAATCAGTCTACAGGCTTTAATAGGAAATCTAGGAAGTCCGGGAAGGGCTCATTTTTTAAGTTGCGTTACAAGCCGTTCACACATTGGCAAAAAAAAAAAAAAAAAAAAAGGCAAATATTACATGAAAATTGTTAAATATTGCACCTTTAACAAACATCATCTTGTGAAATGTTTTGCTTGAAAGGTGTGCTTGTGCTATCTTTAAAATAAATGGCACTTGTTTTGATTTCTTTTTGTTTTTTTATGCAATGAATATCACACATTTTTACTGTAAGTGCAGCCATGGTGTCCAAATACTTTTGGGGGGCCACTAAATCTGAAAGAGTTTGCTGCTATCTGGTGGACATATTCCATAAGTGCTTTTAGCCATACCTTGTTTCGGGCTGAGACAACTCCTAAAATATTTAAGATTAGAAGAGGAATACAATTTTCATCTTCGACTGCAGAGATATGACCAACAAGCAAAGCAACCACAAAAAGTGCATGATTTATATATGTGCTGTTAGGATGAAACTGTCAGGCATTACATCATGCTATCCATAACGAGCATACTGCAGATAATACAAATCCATTGTTGATCTAATTTAGGTAAGTAAATTATTACATACGTCTGTGGAAAATCTATAGAGAAAAGACCCTAACCCAAATACAAAGATAAGAACAGTATTCTTCCTCTGCTGTCAGACCCATATATTTTTACTGAAATGTTTCTCACTTCTCTTAAATATGCAAGTCAGGGTACAAGTAGAGAAGTACAGCAGGTTAAAATGAGGATACCTCAGATATACTCAAGAATTATTATTTCTTATTTTTAAGATTTACACATTTCAATTTCATAACAGGGACATTAACGAGTCTGTATCTGGCTTGGCATAACTTGCTGTTTAATTACCCATGGCCTACAATTTAGGCTACTCAGATTGTCTGACTTTCCATTTCAAAAAACAAAAGTCTTAGCTTTGAATTGGACCAGGGCAACTAGGTATCCAGTTTCAGTCATAGGCTACTACTTTTACATATTTTTTTTTTTTTTTACAAAATTAAATTAACGAAATGTAAGATATTTAGGATTTTTTTTTTCCATTTTATTTTGTTAAAGACTCAATTTAATCTGATATAATGTTTTTATAAAATTAAAATGCATAACTCGTAAAATTATTTTTGGAAGGTGAGATGCTCCCCGCGCCTGAATTTGCTAAAGCTAATTGATCAAGACGTTCTTTCTTCCCTGGAACACAAAATGAGATATTTTGAACAATATTCACCTTGCTCTCTTCAATGCAACGAAAGTGAATGAATTGACCAGTGGGGCTCAAGCTCCAAATAAATAAATAAATAAATAAGGCACCCGTTTGGCAATGCTAATGATTCATAAAATGGTTGCTCTGATTCACCAGCTACTTTGGCTTGCACGTGTTAAGTCGTCGTGTGGAAAGGAGATATGGCATGTGCTTGTATGTCACATCTGTCACCGGCAAATTTGAAATATGTGAACGCTGCGACTGAGCTTGAGGGATGTTCACCAAATAACGACTTAAATATCCGTGTTTTACACACACACCAATATCGCATGACTTCGGAAAACTTTAAATACAGCGCACACGTCATAGTGACTTCTTTTGAAGGTATTGTTTGTTACGTTCGACGGCCTCTGGTGGGTTCTGTCAGGGTTTGTGCAGGGAAGAGGCGAGAGAGTTGGGATCCAAACGCAGAACTTAAATAGAGAAAGAGAAAGCAAAGAAACACTACAGCAGTGTGCTGGCTCATAACGCACTAACATTAAAAACAAGAACACGTGGGTAGTCTATTTGTACACATGGGCTAATAAGAAGACGAGTTATACCTGGGACAAGAATTAGGGCAATGGAAGCAAGACAGACATAACAGATGGAAGATACAAAACTTCAAATTAAGAGTCTTTTCAAACGTTCAACATAAGAGTCCTTGGGGAAACATAAGAATGACGTGACGTGACAGTAATTGTGTCGCATCATGTTCAATGTGCTTTTATTGTATTGAAAAGAGGAACGTAAACATTTTGTGTTTCAAGGAGGAAAGAGAAACACGCGGGTTTGGAACGATATGAGGGTGAGTAAACGGTAAATATTTCACTGCGTGAACTATTGAAAGAAAGGAAATTAAAAGTCCAGTTACTATGTTGGCCACAAGGGGGCGCGTTTGCTACACTAGTTGTTACATGGGAAGCCTACTCAGAGGTGGCTGATAACATCATGCTGATGGATTTAATGACATTAACGCATTTGAGGTAGAAATTTATGTTTAGCTTATGTTTACGATCATTTTATTTATTTATTTATTTGTCTCATTTCGGAAAAAACAGATTTTTATCGCAAAGTAGCAGTGGATGCCCAGCAAGCACAGTAAAGGATTGTGCAATGTAATAGAGAGTGAGTGATGCAAGCACAATGGTGTCAGAATAGCCTTTCAAGGTGAGTAATGAAAAAATTGCGTCTGATATTGGCTTCAGTCAAATAATATGAGAGGACATACTGTACAGTAATACTACAATGCTTCATACTGATGTAAAGCTCCCTTTGTTATCTTTTGGGAGATCAAAATGATATTACAGTCACGTTTGATTAAATGATCACTATAACGCAATAGAGCCGAGATTGCTTCCATTTAGTTCAGAATCTTGGCAGAACACACCCATTTGTGTAGATTGTACATTTCTGTAACTTTCTCCCTTTACAATATTTCTGGCAGTATATATATTATATTATTTATTTTCATATTTTTCTGTATCTGATGGTCACATTTGGACACAGCAGTAGGAAAATTCACAAGCTTGGGCCAAAATCGGGCTGGGTTAAATTAATACTTGGCCTAACCTCCTGGTGATCTACTTTAACCAGTTTTTGTTTGAATGACTTGTCAGTATTACTTGAATTATCACTTGCTTTAGAGGGGATAAAGACACACACGTGTGCAACATCTGGAATGTTCTAGAATTAATAAGGTCTAAGAACAATGTAATGTGACATTTAACTTTGCAGCCTATTGTGTATATCAGTGGGTAGATGTCTTAGGGCAGCCCTAAACATTACAGGGAACTCAACTGACAGCAATTATGTGGACTGTCTGTCATGCTGTCAAATTAGCCATTACATTAATTATAGCCCTACTGAAAGTCACATTGTGTTGAAGAACCAAAGTATGTGTAACAAGACAGCTAGCACAAGGCAGGCAGTCAGTCTTTGAAAAACAAAAGAGCAAGTCAAGTCAAATTTATTTAGCACAGTTTTGCACAAATTTTGCTATAACAGAAAATGAATGAATATAATATATATATATATATATATATATAGGTTAAAATTAGTAAACTAAGTAAGTGTTGTGGGTCAACGATTAAACAAAATGATTTTGTATAAACTATATGTTTTAGTGTTAAAGTCCTTGAAGTCATCACAAATTAACTGAGGATATACACGTAGATGCATTGTCCTTTGATTTTGGCCAATGAAGGCTTTTGTTTGTGGTTAATTCATTTTCTATGTAGTTTAAGAGTGTTGTCCCTCCTTTGACCGAGTTGATATAGGTATCATTCAATAAGGAGTATCACAGTCTGACTGGAAGCTTATGGCATGTCATTTTGGTGGTAAAGAGCACTGTTTATTAGATATCATTCATGGGAGGAGCCCAAAAGCTGTAAGTTTTGTAATGGAGTACAAACCTGTCCAGCAAGCAAATTGTCGTAATTTCACAGCAGTACATTTCCAGCAAAGTAGAACAAAGGGATTTGTGGTGAGTGAATTCATTACCATTGTAGAGATATTTGAAACATTTAATTTTGTTTTTATTACACATGAACTGTAGGACTCATCATTTACTGTACATTTCCACTATGCAAACATCATAGTTATCATAACTGTACATGATTAGTTGACAACTTGCTGCTATTATGTTTCATAAGGCATTGCAAGTCTTTGATGATGAAATAAACAGACTTAACACTGACATTTTCTGCATACAGACTGGCATGATAGATCTGTGTTAACCCCAAAGTAAAAGCAGTGGTATAAACTTGTAAGGAGGCTTTCATAGTCTAAAATAATCCCCAGTGGCAATACGATTTGTACAAGAATACTTTTTTCTTTAAAAAAAAAAGAAAAGAAATATTAAGGAGATAAAATAAAGCAAAAATGTGTACTGGAACGTGTGGCAAATTCCAGAGACCTTGAATTCTATCCTACACACAAATCATCATCAAACTTTTAAAGTCCATCATTTGCATCAATTTGCCTACAGGTCTATGCAAAAATACAAAATGTCCAAAGTTCTGTCCTGGTCTGTGTATCAAGTCTCAAACAGATAGTAAAATATTGTCTGCCAAAGAGACTCCCCTTAGCTTCATCAAATGTATCTTGTAATTTATGATGTTGTTGTCAGCATCCACTATTTTATACATGCAATGATCAAAACAATGGAATGCAATAAAAGTAAACTGACTAGCTGAGCTCATGCGTAGGTGCAACTGTCGGCCCAACATCTGGAAATCCAAGTGAATGCGCTGTTTTACAAGAGATGTGATTCTCCTTGAAGTCTCGATGGTCTGTTGGCAACAATTTGGCAGTGCTAATGAATCGTAAAATGGTTGCTCTGAATCATCAGCAATAACATGTACCTTGAACATTTTTATATGTTTTAGCTAGAGGGTCTTTCTCCATGATTTCTCAAATGTATTCAGCTGCACTCCTCGCAGCTGCACGCAAGGATATAACGGTAAGTAGCAGTTATCCGTGTCCCGCCCGAGCATCGCAGACGTACTGCCTTTAGTTTAGAGGTGTGTGGACGGCAGCAGAAACATGTGCTTTTGAAAGGCTGCTTCAGGACAGAGCTGAAAGAGATCAGTGGGTCTGAGCGAGACGTGTGGCTGCAGTGACCCTCACATCGAGCCAGGAGAACCATCTGCAAAGCAAAAACACTTTTTATTGCTTTTCAAGAAACCGTAACATCACACAGAACAAATACATAATCAGAAGAGATAACAATAACAAGAAAAACTAAGATAATTTTTTTTTACACAGGATAAGCAGTAGCATCACCTAACATAGTGCAATCATTCACATATCACCATAACAGTAGTATAAATGGTAAATATAATTATCACTCCTATACCAAAATGATAGTTACAGCCAGGGCAATTGTAACTAAGCACATAACTGCTGCTCACACATCCAATATTTATGACGTATAAGGGCAAACATCACCTTACATTGCTGTCTTTCCTATCTAAATAAGCATGACCATCCCTCCCATATACTGATAACACCTTACTGGGCAGACAACATCATACAGTTCGATATACAATACAGGCCATCTCTCACAAATCTTGATATTAGCATCTTACATACACTAACATTGTCAACTTACCCCTAGTTAGCCATTCAATATTGTATTCATGTAATGGCCTCATATTCTCCAAAATACTTCCTGCCTGTTGTTCAGTTTAAAAATTAATAGTTCATAGTAGGCTATTTTGGTCATTTCTCCCCACCACTCATTAAAAGAGATGATATTTTTTGTTTTCCAGTGTCTGAGCACAATCCTACAACCTGTGGTAAGGGCCAGTCTGCACCATAGAATCTGCTGGTCCGAAAGTCCCACCCCTTCTGGTATTATGCCCAATATACAGAGCATAGGGATCTGTGGCAACTCTGTACCAAGTACTTTGTTAAGGAATGTTATTATATTTTCCCATAAGTTCTCAGTCATTTGGCATTCATACAGCATGTGAATGAGTGTGCCTCTGCTCCTTTCACGTCTCCAGCATATATCAGAATCTCATAGTTTTAGTCTCGCCATTTTACAGGGAGTCCAGTAATCCCTATGAATGATCCTATAAGTAATCGAGTCTGCACTTTCCTTGATGTCTTACACCAGTACCTAACAATTTCCTTCCACATCTCATTAGCTATCTCCCCTTCTAGATCCTCTTCCCAAGCTCTCTTAAGACCCCTGAGTTTTGGTGGGTGAGATTTTCTCTTAAGACTGTAAAATCTAGATGTCCCAACTTTAGCCGACCGGTTGCCCTGAAATATTTCCTGTACCACAGTTTAAAGTATTAGGGAGAGTTTTCTTCATGTAGACATTATACAGCTTCTCAGCTGAAGATATTTCCAAAAATCTTTTTTTGGAATTTTACATTTAGCCCTTATCTGGTCAAATGACATAAAATTGTCATCCTCAAACATATCTTCAATAAAGATAATTCCAGCCCCAGCCCATGTCTTCCAATAAAGAGTTTTTTTTGCCCAACTTTAATAGTTTGTTATGCCAAAGTGATAATGTTTTAGTGAAGGAAGGCTTTGACCCTGTGACCTGGTGTGATACTCTGCAAGTTTCCCTTGCAAAAGCCAACGATGGATTCCTAAATGGGATTTCTCCCCCTGTTTGTGATATAAAAGCCTGAGTGGGAAAAGGTTCCGTAAGTTCCCTTTCAATTGAGACCCATCCTGGAGCTTGATCTTCTGCAGTATATATTTTAGACAGCTGGTTAAGAGAAAAAGCATAGTGGTACCAGTCCACTCTTGGCAGACCAAGCCCCCATCCTCATTAGCAGCACATAATTTTGTTCTATTAAAGGAAGGTTTTTTGCCTGCCCACAGAAAATAATTTACAGCCTTATTAAACCATGTTAGTAGTGGGGAAGGGAAACTCTGAGGTAAGGGATATATCACATAGTTGATTTGTGGGACCGTTATCATTTTTAAGATGATTATTTTTCCCAACAAGGATAAGCCCAATTTAGTCCAGTTTTGTAAAGTGCTCTCAATTTTCTGTATGAGGGGGAGGAGATTTTCTGTCATTATGTTTTTTAGACCTGGGGTAATCTTGATACCCAAATACACTAGGCCTGAAGGAAGCCATTTAAACTGCCAATTTTTCCTAATTAGCTGGTGGGCATACCACTGACAAAGGCATTGATTTTCTCCAATTTATCTTGTAGCCTGATGTAAGAGAAAAATAATCAATCAATGATAATATATGAGGTACCGCTGTATCTGGGTTTGTGGTTAATAACAAAATGTCATCTGCGTACAGCAATAGTTTATGTTCTGTTTTTCCTGCCAGGATGCCCTTAATGTTCACATTATATCTGATGGCAGCCATTAAAGGCTCTTGTGCCATTAGTTCCATTGTTTATGCAAAATGTTGTTTAAGCAGACATTGGTTAATTCTTTAAAGGACAGATTTGATTGATTCCTTAAAAAATAAAATAGCCAACCTTGTTGACTTAAAACCAATTGCATAACAATGAAACCAGGGACTAAAAATTAAATGTTTTACATTTCAGTTCATTCTGAGCAGAAATTGTAACCGGTTAGAACGAAATAAAAGAATGGTTAATACAGTTTTTTTAAAAAAAAATTTTTTTATTACAGTACTCTGTGCTAAGGGTGGGTGATATATACCAGTTGCAGTGTTGCCAGATCTGGCAAGAGAAACAAGGGACCTGGTCTGGAAAACAATCTC
Organism: Myxocyprinus asiaticus; assembly: GCF_019703515.2. Classification (NCBI taxonomy): domain Eukaryota; kingdom Metazoa; phylum Chordata; class Actinopteri; order Cypriniformes; family Catostomidae; genus Myxocyprinus; species Myxocyprinus asiaticus. The sequence goes on from NC_059354.1 coordinate 35,013,427, forward strand.
AAAATAAGGGACTTGCCTCACCCAAAATAAGTGAAAACAAGCTATTTTTTTCCCCAAGTGGGGGAATTATCAGCATAGAAATAATAACAAGCTTAGTATACAGTAGCTTATTAAGTAGCGTCTTTTCAATAAATGTATTCTTAATATTAAATATATCCCCAAAATATTTAAAATACTTCACACATACATCTGGCCATCTAAAATAAATGAATAGCCTAAATCTCTCTGTCCTGCATACACGCATACACTGCGTGGGCACGTTTGGACTAAATGTCATCCCAAATTATCATGCAGCCCAAATTATTTTATTTTAATTATTTGTTTTAATGACAGATCTGCTTCTCAGTCAAAACCTGCAGCATCAGGTCTGTATTAATGCATCATATCAAACAACAATTCAATAACTCATTTTTCACAATAATTTAGAATTGGAAACAAATGGAAAAATTTACTTTTTACCTCAATATTTTTCCTTGCATCTGGATTAATTGTGTGCATGTACAGTACTGTGCAAAAGTTTTAGGCACTTGTGAAAAATGTTGCATAGTGAGGATTTCTTCAAAAATAGTGCCATAATTTGTTTTCATTTTTCAGTTAACATCATCCAAAGTCTAGTAAACATTAAAAAAAGCTAAATCAATATTTGGTGTGACCAACTTCAAAACAGCACCAATTCTCCTAGGGACACCTGGACACAGTTTTTCTTGGTTGTTGTCAGATAGGATGTTCCAAGCTTCTTGGAGAATTTGCCACAGTTCTTCTATATATTTAGGCTGTCTCAATTGCTTCTGTCTCTTCATGTAATCCCAGACTGTCTCGATGTTCAGTGGGGGTCTCTGTGGGGCCATGCCATCTGTTGCAGGGCTCCCTGTTCTTCTATTCTATTCTATTTGCAGAAGGAATATTTGGGAGTCTAAAATGCATATTACCTATTGACACAATACAGCGAAAGATATAAATAACCATCTTAAGACAAATGTTTTTGTTAAACATCTTATATGCCTACTTTTGCACGATACAGTATATATAATACACAGTACTGTATATTATATATACTGTAGTTGCCAAAAAGGTTTTTGAATGTAATGGAAGGCAACATCCACAACGTGCAATGTTTCCTTCAGGATCAAAGCACAGGGTTATCATGTTATTTGGTTTTCTCTGATTTCATGGAAAAATTAAATTATAGGAACTAAATTAACCAGTCATTAACCGGTTACCAGCATTTAAAAATAAAGTTTTTACTCCAGAACAATTGAAAGGGGCTGTGTTTCTATTTTCAGTTATGTTCTGCTAAAATTGTCATTTTTACTTAATATATGGCTACATCCTTGTTATGTGATTGGATTAAAGTCAACATGAAATCAAAATGTACCTTATTTACTTTCTAAACGTTCCTGGTCTTAAATGTGGACATCAGAACTTCATTCAAGTCAGTGCACCTCAGAAATATATGTAAAGTCACACAGCAATAGACAGTGAGAAACTAGGCAGTGTGGTGGTGTCTTGGTATTTACTACTAGGGATACAAAAATGAGGATGGCCTGGGCCAGTGTGAGAGGGTTTCGCGCCAGTTGATAGGGAAAGTGGTAGTTCTATCAGGCCAATGCTGCCTTTTCCCTAAATCATTAAATTTAAATAAAATTTCACTAAATTACATTTGTTGATCTTCTTAATGTGTTTTTAATGCCTTTCACCTTATACATTTAGATTCCTGTCATGAACATTGTTGTTGTGAATTCTGCTGTTTTAAGCTTATTACCAAGGAAACGTCAGCTAGCTGGCTAACATAGCTTGCTAAAAGTATCTAGCTGGCTAACATACAGTAGGTTTTGTCGAAATGCAAGAATAACTTGTCATAATTTTGAAGGCATCAGGAAGAATGTTGTGCCAGCAGAAGAAATCCTTTACTTTGAGCCCTGGTGTATTCATATATCTTTTTAACTCTCTTTAACCCTTGCGGTTGAGGGTATCTCAATGTCTACACAAGCATCTTTAACTATTATGAAGCAAGAGTCCTGTGCCATGCCTAATTTGAACCCTCGGTGAAGACAAGACTAAGATAAGCTTCCTGAGAGGGCTTGGAGTCTTGAACAAAGAAAGCTTCTGTACTCTTTCACTTTGACCTTGCACCTGCATGGTGATGGGAGTGTGGTTGATCTGTCCCAGACCTGGATGCTAAAGCTACTTGACTCCCCCGAATACCTCAATCTCACAAATTAGCCTCATCTGCTTTGTGAGGATTGCTGTGTGACAGATGAAAGGCTTTGCACTTCGCAGGGCCAATTTATAGGGGTCAATGATCCACCTGGCTACATCGTTGGACACTGTAGTCAACTGGCTGATAAAGGGAGATTTGCTCATCAAGATCCCCCCCATAATGGAGTTCTCTCATGTAATTAAAAGTTAATGAGTGATGCGATTCTGTGTTCAGAACGCTGGCTCATCTGCAATGATAGATGCAAACATGACCCAGTTCATTGAAAAGTGAGGTGCTGGCCAGACCACGGGCCGCCACATTCCTGCACACTCCGTAAATGGACTCCTATGTCATGTTGTCTGTCAGCTGCCTAGCGTTAGCGGAGTGTCACCCCCACTGTAAGGGACAATAGTCTATCTGAGGCCAAAATGCACCCGATATGCAAGACGGAAATCATGGTTAGAAGTCCATGACTGAAAATGAGTTTTGCTTGCTTCATTTAGATGATGTCATTATTTAATGTCACCCAAGCAAAGCGCCTAAAGTTGTGTTCTTAAAACAATCGAAAGATAGATGTGGGAAATTTCAAATGCCATTTAGGTGTGTGACCCATGGAAGATGGATATTCAAGGAAACATGGCAAGGTGACAAAAGCTGGACAGCAGATTTAAACTCCTCTTCCCCTCTATATTTATCTCAGAGTGGTTGCTCAGGTGGGTCCTATTGTGCAGCACTGCTGAAATTTGCATGGAAGCAACAGCCATCCCCTTAACTAATGCCATGTGTAATATGCTTTTTTATAAAGGTGACAGAGTCAAGCTTAATCCATGGTCTGCGCTGCTTTAAGACAATGCGTCTGTGTACGTGTGGAGGCCTGTCAAATCATAAACTGTTCACGGGACAGGAAATGCTTAAATGGTGTGGTCGATGCTTGAAACAAATTGTTCTGGCTATATACCCACTCTTCTTTAATGACTTTAAGGGAGCAACAACCCATCTGGGTCCATGTATTTGCCAAATGAGGGATACGTTAAATATGTTATTTCCAGCAGGAACTGTCACGATTTCTTTCAGCTGGCCTGGACAGATTCAGCTGCCTTATTTGGATCGCGTTTTTAACGGAGGGCGTTTTCACACCTAGTTCGTTTGAGCACTCCAAGCGCTCTCAGAGCGGTATAATGTGTATATATGAACAACCCAAGTGGTCTCAGACCCCCCTATAAGGACCCAAAAGCAAACCGTACTCAGACCACCTCAGGAGGTGGAGCAGGGTTCAAATTCAGAGCAGAGCAGCGTGTTAAGATGAACCGCTTTGAAGAGCTCTGATGGGTGTACCATCTACGGAGGTTCACGCCAAACTCCCACAAAAATACAAGCGAGGATTTTTAGTTTCTTAGTTTCACTTTAATTTTGTTTGCGCAATGGCAAATGTTCTTGGCTCATACACACAATGTAAATGACATGCAGGAGGAGATGCTTGCTTGCTCCATTAATCTTGAGATGATACATAAAGAAACATATTTTCAAATGCAAAAAGAATTTCAAATGATTTCATTTGAAATAAGGGCTTGTAGGTTTTATCGAAGAGCCTTAACATAATGCGAGATGTATAGTATACATTATTACTATTGTATAATGTAATATAATTTGCGGTGTTGTCTGGGTTTCATAAATGATATAACATAAGATATTCTTTTTTTGGTAATTCTATCCCTGTGCAATAAATTTTAATGGAAAATGTAATATTCTTTAAAGCCTTAAAAGTAATCATATAGCCCCATTTTATTATATGATTTCAAATTAAACATCACTAAATTACTGCTTAAGGCGTAGGTCTATCTGTAATAAGCATACATGAACCTTAAAAGTATGACAATTTGTATGACAATTGCTTATCATAATAATCACAATTATTTATGAAAAATTATTGTCAGCCAAATGTCATAATCGTGACAGCCTTAGCTGCAATGGGGTCTGTTCTTAAGGAACTGTGGTGTGAACAACAAGGGGTCTGAGACCACATTAATGTGAAGAGGACCAAAAAAGAAACTGGGTCCTCTTTTAAGTCCACTTACATTGTGAACACCAAAAGCACTGAGATAATTTGCAGCTGGTTCTCTTTCTGGTTCACCTTAACCGAACTGGATTTGGTTCACTTAAAACATACTATATGTGAAACCACCCTGAGCATGTCTTTCCATCTTCAACTCAATGCATTTTGTTTATTGTGGTTGTTTGTTTCATAATTAAAATATAACATGCAACTCATGTAATATTCACAGAATTAAGATTTTTAGATTGAGCACAGGTGGCTGCCTAGCTCATCTTCCATTTACTGGAAGTTGCATATTTGCTGACACAGACCAGCTGGGATTGTAAGAGCGGAAGCCTGAGAAACTGAATTCATATCTGATATGCATTTACTGTGAATCCATCCCACTTAGGGGTACAGGTAAATCAGAACGCTTTGAATTTGTGTTCATTATCAGTGGCTTTATTTTGAGGGGATAAATCTGAGTCACATTATTGTTTCAACATCCAAAAGAGAAAAAATAAATGACTCAGGCACAGCACTGTATGGAGCCCTGGCACTGTGCCACCTCTCAAACATTTATGCACCCCATGTGTGCTTATTTCTGGCAAGGCTTTGGGCCTCACAGGCAGGCTGTTTGCAGTGTTCTTTGCCAAGGTGTCAAAGTAACTAAAGGTGGAGGTCAGTAGACAAGCCAGCCATGCTATCTAATTCAATAAATGAAAACAGGTTGTTTTTTTTTTCTCAGTCATGGATTATAAGTATGAGGGACACCCCTGGGGTTACTATTTAAACCTAAAATCTTTTTATGTATCAGGAGACTTGATTTTTTTTTTTTTTTAAACATCTTGTTAGCAGGAAAGTTGTGGGTGTAGAGAGTGTATTGTCTTACATGAGGGTTTAACCTTCCAGACCATTTTTTGTAATTCAATGAGCAACATGGGAGCTCCAATTTACATTGATTTTTGTGCATGTGCACAGTGTGCCTCTCAGTTGGATGCTAATAAGAAATAAATACTGTGATGGAAATAAGACCACAAGACCTCCTCAAAACTGACATAAGCAATAAACAGATATGCCTGTCTGACTATCATTTAGTATGCAGACAGCAACTCCTGAGATTTGACATTGTCTCCATGCAAGAGCTCACCAATTTTCTCTACTTAGTACATGTTCATTTTACCTTGGAATTGCACTTGTAGATGGGATGTGTGATGGTCTCGACAAAATGATGTCTCATACACCTGTCAGGGTCACTGTCCCCCAAGTGTCCACTCTCTGCCTTGCCGGTGACACCCTGCAGGATACTCAACAGAGGACATGTGACCAGAAGAAGTAGAATCCCAGGCTGGTTCCTCATATTGGCCTCTACCCACAGGTGCTAGTGTCCAAACTTCCACAGGTAAATGAAAGAAAGGTGTTAAGTCTCCTACAGAAGACAATAAAGAGGTCTCCACTGTGGTTTTGATGCCACATATGTGAACTGAAATGTGCAGTGAGCTTTCTCTTTAAACTCATCCATCCCGTTGAGTTCTGCCTGTCTGGATCTATCTGTGGGTAAAGAATTGAACAAAGGTTAGCCCAGAGTACAAGTTTCAGTAAAGTCCTTCCATAGACACCCATCCGATATCAGGAAGTGTTTTGTGTATTATGCCCAGTTAGCGGTTAAAAGACCACTACTGTTTCAGTTGTTAATGGAGCAACTAGGCAGGTAAGCCATTTTATAAGATAAAAAAGGAGGAGAGAGTGTGTTTGTCTGCGTGAGAACCCCTCAATTACAGATGACCTGAGACATCTGTTGTGCCTTTGCCAGTTGGTTAAGGTGAGTGCAGATATGTCTCCAGCCAGGAGACACAAGTGGGCTGTGATGTATGAGGAGTGCTGGCAGGCCACTGTTCTGTTATTTTAACAATCCCAACACTGAAAGAAACAGTGTTTTTATTACACAGTGGAGAAACCTAATATATTATTAAACAGCCTGGAGCGAATTTCCCCAGAAATGAATTTTTCATAAAAAGAAATGTCTCGGAGCAAGTTCTCTCATGACAGGGATACAACTGCCAAACAAGGCACATATTTATACATATACTTATTTTTTTCACGGCCTTAGTGCTTTACTGTCCTCATGACAACGATATAAAAATGTTTCGTGTGTGGCAGTGAAATTCACGGAGCCACAACTGCTAAAAGGTTTGGTGTACTGAGAGGAAGAAAGAGTAGCTGAACTGACTCCGCAAGCCTGGATCAGACTGTTTTACAGAGAGGAAATTATCATTCACTGAAACAATATCCTGCATTATGTCTAAACTTCAGCATTTTTCTTCATTCCTGTCAAAATATGATTTTGAAATCCAGAATTGCACGAAATCGGCAACACATCAGGCTAATTTAAAACTTTCCCCCTGTGTTTTTCTTACCGCAGGGAATCATTTAACTTTAGCATTCCTCGTGTAAGAAATTTAAGTATCAATTTGCCTGTTTAAATAAATACTCGCTGAAATGTTTAACTGCACCAGAGAGCATATGTTGCAGGGGTTTACACAAGCAGACGTCACATTTCGTTCTTAACTCGGATGCTTCAGATATAGGACACACTCGCTTCATCTTTTATTTAATATCAACATATCATACATACCAGCAACCATCATCGTCATCGTCATGCCTGGGCATGAGTGTTGACATTCAAAGCTGGTACAGAACATCTGCCGCACTGATTTGAAGTCATCATAATGAGGCTTAAAAATGTAGTATAGACACCTCGGCTCAAAAGGTAACTACAGATCCAATTTAGTTCATAAACAATGAGAGAGTGATCTCATGGTGCAACCATGCATGGCAGCTTCAGCAGTTAAGGTCTTCCAGTACTGCGCTTGGGACAGTCTGGGGTGTATTGCTCCCTAATATTTATTCCTACAGAGAGGCACTCCAAGGCAGGGGCTGTAAGGTAAGGTTCACCACCATAGCGTCCACACCTGCTTCGGCTTGTAGATTTATAAAGCCCAGTATGTCTACTAACAGCAGCAGCAGGACTTACGATCACCTCCATCTGAGACATTAACATCTGTCCACCTCAGACCTTTGCCTAAACTAGCAGAATTGTTATACTCTTTAGATATATGTATCCCTTTTATTTTCTTTGTTGAGGAGCTAAGAAATGTACTTTGACATTGTTGTTTCTGCTATCTGACAGAGCTGTACTCAAATGTTGCCTTTAATTAGCCCTCTTAGTACAATCTGAAACAGAGCCATGAACTCCCTAAATAAATATGTTTTTCTCAGAAGGGACATTTTTGGAGGAAAGATGTGTTTTCTGCGTGTGACCCTAATATTTTTGCCTCTTCATTTCACAAACAACCACATGGACGGTATAATTCACAGTAAAAGACTTTATATTTCCAAGTTGATGTTACCGATACAAAACAAAGTATTTTTCATTTTCACTAACTGCCAAATTTTATCCCACGGGAAGAAAAATAAAACAATAAACAAATTTAAGAGGAAGGCAGGAGCCAGAACTGGGTGAGACATTCCAGAACCCTGTTGCACAGAACTCCCAGACCCAGACTACTCGCCTTGGGATTGTGACCTAACTAGGAGTCTGTTGGTGGCTAATGCCACTTAAGAAGTGGACCCCTGGTATGAACTGTCCCTAGGCACAGCACTGGTGATTGTGGAAATAGAGTATGGATCTTTTGATCATGGTTGATCCTCTCAGGCTGTGGCAGGGCTGGAGAGGGACCTCGCCGTCTGTGCCATTAGTACTGTGAAATTCCTGACATTCAAAAGCAGCCACAGGTTAGGGGCCATATGGCAGGAGACGGTGCGCACTATTCAGATAAGCACCACTTCTCACCTCACCAGGGCCCCTGTACTCGTTACAAACCACAGTCCACTGGATTTGTGGAATATAAATGTGGGAACGCTAAGCTTTTGAAATCGGGACATCATCACATTTTTTTTTTTTTTTTTTTCAGATATTGAAAGAACTCAGGATCAGGGCTGCGGACATACAGTTAAGCTGCCCCGGCGGATGTCGCTTTTGCTGTTGCGCTGTCTCCGCGTACCAATATGGAACCTCCCTCCAGTCTGACCCCCCCCCCACCCCCCCCACCAGCCCGGGCCCGGCACAAAAGGTCCAGTTGTTTTTTAAAGTTTCAAACTAAAGTACGTTCAACTTTACACAACATCCTAAAAACTCAGCACTTAGGACTAGAGGCACTGAAAACTACTGCGATGTGACACAACTAAAGTGAGTCACTCCAAAAGCTAGACACTGATGCACAAGTACATAAATCAACAATTAAAAATAGAGCAGAGGGATGTAGGTCAATAATAGATTTTAATTCAATGACATGGAAATAAAACAAAGTTTTGACTTTTAAAGACACTTTTTGGATTGTCTAAATGCTTTACTGTTGCCACAAGATATGTATAAGATGTGATATTTAAATTTGAATGACCTTGATTTTGGGGGCCTTTTGCAGTTAATATTGATATGCGATTAGTTGTGATTAAATTAATCGGTTAATCAGCAAATCATGTGATTAATTTTGTTAAAACATTTTAACAGATTGAATGCCCTACTTTACATGCAGTTCTTAGTGAGGTGAATCACTTAATGTTCTCCATGAATTTCTCAGATTCCATCTCATAAATTGCTTGAGTCCTTCAACAAGCATATCAAAACTTCAGAAGGGCTCTTGCTCCACAGAGTCCACAGTTGTTGAGTGCCTTGGACTTGTATTCATCTAGTATTAGTCATTCTATTTGCCAATAAGCATAATTGTCTTCACAGTCACAATGTCATACCCAAACCCCCACCTCCTCCGAACGGGTTACGTCACTGTTTTCTGCTTGTTTAGCACCCTATTGTTTGAGCAGCTTTTAATAAACCAAAGGGCAGATTCCTGCAGGGATCACCCTGCAGCCCTCCTCCCTTGCCCATCTGCAACCCAAGCAACATGCCAGTCACAAGCAGAGGCACTGCCACCACACGCTGACGCCAGTAACCCGGTGTCTCCTGTACGCCAGAGCTAAAACCCACACTAAATATATCCCCCCGTGATAAATATAAGGCAAACACAGTGGATTTGAATGTAGCTTGCTGCAAATCACAGGACACCATGTGAGCCAATGCTAAACTAATGTTAGTATTACATTTAGCTTCTTAGAAAAGCGCCTGTCTGATCGGAATGCTACAGGATAAAAAAGGTCTGTGCATAGCAAAGCTGTGGAGGGGTTTCCAGCTAAATTAATTAGGGACCCTGTTATGTCGTCCTGTTAACCTTCGCAATTGAATTTGATGTGTAAATTGATGGCTGTCGTCATCTTCTGAAAATAACACTCATGAAACAGGCTTTAATTCTGTGCAGACCCTTACTGTGTGGTTGATTCCTTCATAAAGAGCTTATATGGTAGTGAAAGAAGTACTGTATTCTGCAGTATTGATTATGAATGGGCTGTCATAACTACACACATAACGGCACTGTTTTGTCTGCTTGTTCATCTCACATCTGGGGGGCAAGTATGTTTTGCCTCTAGCACACCTATTCATCAAGCTCCATAAACAATCTTCAGAATATGCGTGATTTCTCATCTGGTGCTGCTGGCTAATGACCTCCATTGGGCTGATGGCTTACCTTAACAAAAGACCTCCCACAGAGCATATGTCTATTGGCAACCTGGTCAGATATACTGTAATATACCTGTGTTTAGCTTCTGTCCACCTAAATGCTTTGGTTTTGTCTCACTCAGAGCAAAATAAAGAGAGATAATTGAGTGATTGCTGTGCATGCTGATTAAATTGCAAAGTCACTCCCTTAAGTGAAATAATGAAATGGTAAAACAAGGTTCTTGCGATGTAAGATAGATCAATCGCCATGTTTTGCTTTTCAATTCTTGCAAAAACTGCTTCATATTTATAAATCTTTTAAGATCATTTGAAAGATAAAATCAAACAAGGACAATACATTTCATTAGAAATAATATTCGAGTACAGTCTTCTATATTTAGTAACAAAATCTGCAAACCATTAGTAATGCATTGCTGGAACAAGATAGTATTGTAAATGCTAAAACAGTAATGTACAGCAATTAACCTTGCAGCCAGTACAAAGTAACTCTGAACACCTGGGTCACCTTTACAATGCTGGTGGTCTTACCTTGGGTCTGGTGCCTTTTAACGCACAATATCCAATCCCAGCTGCTTCTTCCAAGACAGGCAAGATGAAGAAGAAATTTCTTAAGCAACAGTTGCCTTTAGATTCCTCTCTCTCCCTCATCCACTTGCTCTCTCTCCACTCTCTATTTCTCTTTTACTCACTCTCTCTCTCATGCATGCCGATTGTGTGTGAGCTCAGACTCCCTCCCCACCCTTTTGGCTCCCCTCCCCTCTGCTTGACTGTTTTATTGAGGAATCACATGGAAAAGGGAAAGGATGGATGATGTACATCTTGGGATGGTTGTCAGATGTGAAACGTGACACAGCAGTCATATATCACCTTAGGGGCACCCACACACACACACACACACACACATATTCACCACCAGCTGCCACACCGACACGCTCTCGCAAGCAAATGGGGATTCCAGCAAAATCAGAGGACTGACCAAAAGTCTGGCCCTCTTTTACGAGGTCCAGGTTATAAAACTGTTAGCATAGTTAGTTTATCTAAAAACAACTGATCTAACTGGGTTTCTTTGCTCTCTTCCATGCTCGCTTGGGACACTACAGGATTTGGGAGGTGTAACTCAATTCAGCTGGAAGCTATTTTAAAGTATGAACGAAGTATGTAGTTATACATTGTAACAATGGAAAAACTATTTTCTCTACCTCAAGAACAACCACAAAGGGGTAACAGCAATATATACTAGCACAAGTTTTCAAATTCTTGCATTTGGATGCAAAGCACAGAACTACATTTTTGCCTGATTGGAATATAAAATGAGAAATGAGAAGCAGATAAAAAACAGATGTGCAATTATGAGTTCCCAGTGAATGGATAATTACTATTTCACATCTCTGGCATGGAGAGAATCCAGCAAGGATTTCGTTTTTTTCTCAAAGTTTGTCTTTCTGTTGCCAAAAAAATGTTTTCCATACAAGTCGTTTTAACATTATGACAGGGGAGACGGCTGAAATAAAATTAGTTCAAATATTGACACTAGAGGGAGAAAAATCTAACTGAAATATGGACTTGATCTGAGAAGGAAATACATGTTTGAGGCCTGAAAATATCTGATCAACAGATCTTACCAACTTTTTATCCAAAGTTTCCATGATGAAGTCTGAAAAAGGTGAACAATGGCAAAAAGTCTGAAATTAAAGCTAAAATTACTAAATTTTGAGGCTGTCAAAACATGAACAGGGAAAAGGCTAACCAACTAAATGAAAAAGTGAGGCAATTAATGAAAATGAAAATATGCAGCACAAAACATCATAAGATAATAAGTGATGCATGCACAAACTGCTATGATATGTTACGTTTGAAAGCTCTTGTCCAGCTACAAGCTTAGGGGGTCAAAAGTTTACTCACCATAATTACCTGCAAGACTTTACGTGACCTCACAAATGCTCTCACCTTCTATCTCTTGACCCCTTGACAGCACCATAATTAACAACCAACAACTCCAGTTCACACACTGCGGCTTACCAAAACTTAAATAAGTACATAACACAATGCTAATCCAAAGTGGTCTGATCATGACAACAGGATTGGATTACATGACCACTAGCAGGGTATTTTGGTTGATGTGCACATGTTCAAAAGGATATTGCACACATGCCTAGAGTAAAAATAAATAATTTCTGTGAAGGACTGTGAGAGGCAAATGAAGACAGGGGTTGACCTGGCATGTCAGCAAGAGCAAATGGCCTTAGCAGAGATTTCCTCTTAAAGCTCCCTTTCTTGAAACAAACCCTTCTGATACCTGTCCTATTCATACTTTTATTGCATCTAGGAGATTCTATTGTCTTTCAACACTCAACTATTCTTTCAACTCAACTGTTTTGCTATTTGACATGGGCACAAGTATCGAATCAAGGGATTTCTGCCTGCATTTGTCTGCTGAGCTATGTTCTTCTAATTCTCTACAATTTGTTTCAGTGTGTTCTAATCTTTATACATGTGTATGACTGTGCATGTGTAACCACCATCTTTATACTTTGTACATGTGGTGTGAGCTGAAACATTCTAGAAGGACACAGGGGGAGAGTATTGTCAAAAGTAGAGTTATTTGGAAATAGCGAAAAGCTCCTGTCTTGTTATATCATGTTGGTATATGGTCAAGCTCTTACAGTGTATATTCATGCATCTTATCCACAGATTCATGTCTGTCTGCCCATCAACTGAAATCAGCTTTTAAATAGGGCTTAACCCACAACAGACAGAGATCTTTGAGGGTTGCAAAGCCACTTTTCAAGAACACAAAGCAAGCCAAAGCTTTTGAGCTCAGGATTTGATCTTCTGCAATCTATTTCAAGTCTCATTTCAAGCTACACGACAATAAGTTCTCAATTATGGGTGATTTATATTGAAACAGCGCATGCATCCAGAAATTGGCTCCTCTGGGAACGCTGACCTGAATGAAAATAGTTCCATAATCCTAATTTACAGCCAGTATAGAAAAACTTTTCTTCTTCTTACTATTTGAATAATACTTGCCAAAGACAACCTTACACTGATCACCGTACCAGGTCTAACTGGCAAGAGTCAAAGCGCATACCTTCGAAAATAAGTGCTCTTAAGAAAATAAGAGGAAAACACAGATCTAATATAGGTATGAAGAATTTATATGAATTCAAGCCTTATTAGGTTATTTATGTGAATTAATAGGGAGAATGGAATCAATTGTCAAAAAAAAAAACAAAAAAAAGACAAAACTGGTATGTAACTTTGTAACTGTTTCCTCATGTGCACCTGAGGCTGTGAATGACCTCCTAAGAAATGCCTTGAATGACTTAATTCTGCCTGTATACCATCACAGTACCAATACCTGTGGGCAGTGTCAAGTCTCTGTAGCCGGGAAAAGTACATGGCAAAATGGCAGTCTTTTCACTGTCTATTCAAAATAGCTTTAAAGCATCTTGATCTCCAAAATTAACCCCCCACCCACCACCACCACCAATGTAGGATATGTTTTAATTATTTTCCCAGTAGATCACAGTTGTGATACATTCTGTTAGTGCTGGATGTGATAAAACAAACTGTATCTGCAGGAAATTAAAAAGGTCATTTGTTTCTCATTCTTACTGGTATTAATGAATTTCAGACAATTTTAGGTATTGAGTTGAATCGTATTTTAAAGTGTTGAAAATTTAAAAGTTAATTATTTTTTTATGAGGTTCAGAACTGTGAACCCAAAGGAGTATAAATTCAAAAGTCAAAGGATATTAAAGTCAATACTGTGAGCACAATTATTAGGCTAATCACGAGTTTGGTATGAAATGCTCTGATATTGTACAATTGCAACAAAATCTGCCAGTCATTTTATTTTTTGAAAGCCTACAAAATTGTCTAATGTTCCTTCTAATGTTAACAGTTATTTTTTCTTTGTAGCACTTTACAGTGAGGTTCTATATGGTTACAGTAAATGCATTAGGCATCATGAACTAACAGTGAACAATATTTTATCACAGCATTTACAGTATTAATCTAGGATAAAGGAATAGTTCACCTGAAAATGTAAATTCTCTCTTCACTTACTCACACTCATTCCATCCTAGATGTGTATGACTTTCTTTCTTCCGCAGAACACAAATGAAGATTTTTAGAAGAATATTTCAGCTCTGTTGGTCCATACAAGTGAAAGGTGGTCAGAAATTTGAAGCTCCACAAAGCACATAGAGGCAACATAAAAGTAATCCATGAGACTCCAGATGTTTAATCCATGTCCTTTGAAGCGATCTAATCAGTTTTGGGTGAGAACAGACCAAAATATAACTCCTTTTATACTGTACATCTTTCCATTGCAGTCTCTAGGCACGATCATGGTTTTAAGCTCAATTACACTTCCTAGTGCTTGACACATGTGCAGAGCACTAGATGGCGCTAGGAGGTGTAATCCAACTTGAAATTATGATCTTCAAGCAGATTGCTTGATGTCAAGATGTATAATGAAAAAGCAGTTTTATTTTGGTCTGTTGCCACCCAAAACTGACTGGATAACTTTAGAAGACATGGATTTAACCACTGGAGTCAAATGGGTTACTTTTTTGATGCCTTTATGTCCTTTTTGGAGCTTCAAAGTTTTGGTCACCATTAACTTGCATTGTATGGACCTACAGAGCTGAGATAGTTTTCTAAAAATCTTTCTTTGTGTTCTGTAGAATAAAGAAAGTCATACACATCTAAGATGGCATGAAGGTGAGTAAATTATGAGATCATTTTTATTTTTGGGTGAACTATTCCTTTAATGTTAATTTATGAAAATCCATTTGCTTATTGTGAATTCATAATGCATAATTAATTTTAAGATATACAGCTTTTCATTTTTCGTAGTATATGTTGAAATTATCATTAAGGTTAATATGTGCTGTAAAAGTACTGTTTTTTTTTTTTTTTTTGGTTCACGTTAACTAACAGCCTTATTGTAAAGTGTTACTACTTTTACTAACCTCTATAATGATCTATTCACAATGTGGTGGCAGTTTAGTGGGAAAATATCTGGGCTAGAATGGAGTTGCTGGGGTCTTATTACTTTTTCTTGGTGTCGACAAGTAACAGATAACTAAAGCAATACAATTTAATGGCTTTTACTCTTATAATGAGAATGTTTAGCAATCACCAATGGACCTTTAAAATTTTTATTGGAGATTTTTTGCCCCCGGAGACTTTTACTACCTTTCCCGTGCAGAAACTGTAGAAGACATTGGAGACTAAATATACATCAATTAAACAAGAGCAGTGACATATTAA
This sequence comes from Myxocyprinus asiaticus, assembly GCF_019703515.2. NCBI lineage: Eukaryota > Metazoa > Chordata > Actinopteri > Cypriniformes > Catostomidae > Myxocyprinus > Myxocyprinus asiaticus. The sequence goes on from NC_059354.1 coordinate 35,028,574, forward strand.
AATGAGAGGCTTGTCAATCCACCTATGAAAGTAAAGGTGACTTAGGCTAAAGGTGACTTTAGCCTAAAGGCATAGTTCAATCAAAAATGGAAATTCTGTCATTATTAACTCACCCTCATGTCGTTTCAAACCCATACGCTGTTACTTTTGGTCACAGCACATAAATGCACCATTTTGTAATCTGTTTGATCGATTCACATGATTTCTGGGATGTCACCGTGTGGCCCCACTATCCCCATTCATTGGAGCCGGGCTAAATATGTGCTGGACCCTGCCCTGCATCAGCCTTTGTGTTTCAGATAGAAGCCCGCTAACTCAGGAGGCTAATATTTTAGTAAGTGTGAAAGCTAGGAAGACTTGATAATGCGGGTCTGATGTAATGCACTCCTTCTGTCTTGGCCAGGCATTGAGGCCTTGATCAGAAAAACTCTGATTACAGACACGTTTGACCTGTCTTTTTATATACAGCATCAGCTATTGACAATTGCATAACATTCCAGATCAGAGCCGGTCACAGTGAGAACAGCCAAGGTAGGTTATAAAAGGATATGCAACCTTTACTTTTAATCATGGGAAACATGGTCTCTCTTTCGGTGCACTAAATGATATAAAGGCCTTTGGGAAATATGCATTTGGACTATGAATTTTCTCACAAATCTTATCTATATGACAGTCAGCTATTCTGAGGCAGTTTTCTCTCATATGGCCACGACATGCTGTCATATTATATTGACAGCTTCTTCCACACAATCATGGCAAATGTGCATGTCTGTCTGCCTGTACATGAAATATGGTTTGATTTAGCTGCTCGTAACTTTAACTGCACCTCGCTTGGCACCAAGGCACCAACAGCACGTCAAAATAATGTTCTCATTCCAAGATGATTTTTATTTTAAGTGGAAGTCGATTACAATGTACACATAAAAGATATTATGACATTTTAACATGCAACACAACATAACAGAATGTGCAACAATGAGAATTTATTCTGTGCAATACACGAAGTGGAGCAGATTTCTTGAGCTTGTTGTGGAGTTAGGTTGAGGATCCCAACGGGCCATTCTCAACTGTCATTAATGTTTGCTGCACTGCCAAAGACATCCTCCAGCAAGAGCGAATAGTTGATGGTTTTAACTGTAGGGTCTACAGCTTCTCCTCTCCAGTCTACATCAAACTAAAACAACAACACGACAAGGTTTGAGAAATAGTTCACAGAAGCTAGTGGAGCACAAATGTATAGCTGGCACTTTCATTTAATGTCTCAGCAAATTAAGGTGCGCAGAGACATTTATCAGACTGGACTGACCAAAGCCTTTAGCACATGGTAATTGTCTTGTGCTTGGTGTTTGAAATAGCAGAATGTAAATGTTTAATGACATTGCGTGCTTCAGTATTCAGTACATCAGTTTAGGGTTAGGGTTAGGGTTAAGGGATAGTTCACCCAAAAATGAAAATTCTCTCATGATTTACTCACCCTCCTGGTATCCCAGGTGTATGACTTTCTTTATTGTGCAGAACACAAATTAAGATTTTTAAAATAATATTTCAGCTCTGTAGGTCCTCACAATGGAAGTGAATGGGTGCTAAAAGTTCCAAAATCCACATAAAGGGAGCATAAATGTAATCCATATTACTCCAGTGGTTAAATCAATGTGTTCAGACACTATATGATAGGTGATAGGTGATAGGTGTGAGTGAGAAACAGATCTTTTTTATCATGAATTCTCCTCTCTGCCCAGTAGGGGGTGATATTAATGATGCATTAATCACCAAAAACAGAAGAAGAATGGGAAAGTGAAACTGAAGTGGAGATTGACTGAGCAGGGAGGAGAATTTATAGTACAAAAAGGACTTAAATATTGATCTTTTTCTCACCCACACCTATCATATCACTTCAGAAGACATTGATTTAACCACAGGAGTTGTATGTTACTTTTATGTTGCCCTTATGTGGATTTTAGAGCTTCAAAATGTTGGCACTCATTCACCTGCATTGTATGGACCTACAAAGCTGAAATATTCTTCTAAAAATCTTAATTTGTGTTCAGCAAATGAAAGAAAGGCATACACATCTGGGATGGCACGAGAGTGAGTAAATTATTTTCATTTTTGGGTGAACTATTCCTTTAAGGGAGGGCCAAAGGAAATGGCTAGACACAAGCAAACATAACAGTCAATAAACTGAGACAAAATGAAAAATGAGCCAAGCTTCCTAGAATTGCTATTTAAATGGATAGTTCACCCAAAAATGTAAATTCTCTCATCATTTACTCACCCTCATGCCATCCTTAATAGGTATGACATTCTTTCTTCTGCAGAACACAAATTAAGATTTTTAGAAGAATATTTCAGCTCTGTACAATGCAAGTGAATGGTGGCCAGAACTTTGAAGCCCCAAAAAGCACATAAATGCAGCATAAAAGTAATCCAACTCCAGTGGTTAAATCCAAGTTTTCTGAAATGATCCAATCGGTTTTGGGTGAGAACAGACCAAAATGTAACTCCTTTTTCCACTATAAATGTTGACATAAGCAGTCCGCATTGGGGATCATGATTTCAAGCTCGATATAACACTTCCTAGCACCATTTAGTGCTCTGCTCATGCATCAAGCACTAGGAAGTGTAAATGAGCCTGAAATCATGATTGCGCCTAGAGACTGCAATGGCAAGATGTACAGTGATGTGTCATACACATCTGGGAATGCATGAGGGTCAGTAAATGATGAGAGAATTTTCATTTTTTTGGTGAACGGTGAACAATCCCTTTAAACAGAAAAGCCAGCACTCAGAAACTATAGATAGGCCGACCACTATCTCCCCCTGCTGGTTAGTCAGACCACGCAGACTTAGAATGCACATTGTTTGAGTCATTGAGCAGATGGATCTGCTTAGAATCCAAGGAGGCATGCTAAATTACTGTGCTGTAATAAAAGCTCTACTTCAGAGTAGTTGTTGAGTGGGTTTTTCCCAAGGCTGATTTCCTTGATATGAAGCTTGTAGGTGCTCAAAGACACAAACGCTCACACAGAGGAAATGTGTGTGGCTGCTTTAGTAAATGAAAGAGGATGACATCAAACAGACGAATACAACATTTGGTGACAGAATATATTATCAATTTTCATTTTCATGTTAGCTGTCATCGCATCACAACCACTAATTGCTGCTTTGATCCTCTCTGTTTTGGAGATATTTTCGTGTTAAGGATGAAACCTTTCAGTTATTCACCTTCAAGGTGACGTCTGGGTGGACAGCAGGGGCGGGATTTTCTCTCCAGTTGATGCCTGAGAGGAAGGCATGGTAGTCAATCTTCTCAGACTTGTCCTGAAATCTGGCAATGAATATAAGAGATAGGAAATATGAAAATATCACACTGAAATGTTTTATAGATAGTCATAAATGGGAGTTTTGTTCTGTTGTTCCTACTTGTTAAGAAGAACTCTCAGTAGGTCATCAGACAGGGGCAGTCGGAAAGATTTACAGATGATCCGTGCCTCTTTGGCAGAGAGGTGTCCAGATCTACAGCACCATTTGAGTGAAGAGGAAGTGGTTAAAAATGAAGATGAAAAAGGAGAATAGAAGAAGAAAATGCTTATTATTATTAAACAAATAATTCATCCAAAAATGAAAATTCTGTCAGAATTCACTCGTGTTGTTCCAAACCGGTATGACTTCCTTTCTTATGCAGAACACAAAAGGAGATGTTTTAATGAATGTCACAATACCCCAAAACTAGTCCATGTGACTCGTGTTATATTCCAAGTCTTCTGAAGGCATACAGTATCATTTACAGTAAGCACAAAACAACACAAGAGCTTGCATGAAATTTTTTCCTCTTCATTTTTGTGTGAGTTATTCCTTTTAGCTCTTTCTTTAACAGCCATTAGGCAAACCAACCATAATGAAACAAACAAACAAACAAAAAAGATATTCAATATATCGGTCCTTTACATTACTAGCCAATGTGCAAGCACAATTTTCACAAGCAGAAATGAGCTGCAGCATAGGAACACCCAAAAGTTCTACACCCCCCTCACATGTTTGTTTATTAAATATTTAGTACAAATTGATTATCCTATATAATAGGCCTATTTATATTATACTATTTAGTATAATTTATGCTTTCGGTGACCAAGAAGAGTAGAGTGCTCTCGGCTCCACAGAACAGATTTTACCATGTTTAAATCTATTTTGCAGCATTCCACATGCAGTATTTTCCCTCAAAACACAGCACAGAAAATGCTAAAAACAAAATCCACCGATTCTGTCTGGGCTTGCCAATGTGAGTGAAGCTCAAGTCATTACAACTAAAACACATTAAAATAATAATTGATTTAAAAATTATTTTTGTCGAAGTAAGAACAGTTCTTTTCTTCTTATTGAGTTCATCACAGACAGCTGCAGACATTCCAGGCTCATTTTGCTGCAGGAAATTTAGAACATATCGGAAAACAACAAAATTTTCCACAGGGCCTGTTGGCATTCTCCCTCATCTATTTCCCTTGCCTGCAACATGCCACAGGTGTTCATCTGTTTCCAATGCTTCACTTGAACCACTGGATCTAATCGCATGCCCTCAATCTAAAGCAGATTGATGGTTGTTCTACCACACTGTGATTGTAAGTGGTGAACAACAGTGCCTGTGTGACTCTCTCAATAGTTGAGGGTGTGTGTCCTCAGAGAACAGTGTGGAAATGATTTTTGTGGTTCTGTAAGAATGCATGTTTATCTCAATGATAATTTTGACCTTAGCACTGTTACATGTGCTTAAAAGCTACAGGTAGAACAAAAGAAAAAATAGAAAGATATACTGTGTGTATATATAGTTTATACAAGGACCAAAATTAATGTGTTAACTAATTAGATTAATTGATGTTTAATATGTTTAAACATCCACTGAATTAACTAAAACTGAAATATATTTGGTCTCAGTCATGGATCTTGAAACATGAATCTTTTTTGGGTGTAAATCATTTGAAAAACATTTCTTAGGTAAACTGTGCATTCAATTTGATGCGACAATTTAAGTAAGAATGGATTCATGAATGGTTACACAGAAGTTTGTTTTGCTTGTGTTTCATGATTAAGGCCCACACTGTCCTAAAATATCAAATACAAGGAAATACCTCTTAAAACTATTAAAAAGCTGATTAAATGGTGAAAACCCTGCTCAAGCCCTACCTTTCCCGGTCCTCATGCGTGAAAGCTCGCACCATATCTGAAAAGTTCTCAAAGTGTTTCTTCTTTAGCTGATCCTGAGCCACAGCAAGCATGAGGCTCACATCCTCCTCTGGCTGCTCCCGCACTGAATAAGCACGACCCAGCGTCATGATCTCATGCTCAGACAACTGAACGTCCATATCTGCCAACAGAGTCCTGCAAAGGAACACAACCATTTAGTGATGCTCAGAAGTTTAAGGAATTTGGGGGGTTTTATGGTTTATTTTTAAATTTTACATATTAACTGTTTTTTCTTTTTTTTTTTTCTGAGCAGTGCATTTGCTTCTTTTGTTCCTTAATTTGTCTCTTTGGCTAGCTCCTTACCTGAATGACTCATATGGAATTAAGCCAGTGTTTCTTGGGTCGCTCATCGCAAAGAACTGTTTTACTTCTTTCAGCTTTTCCTCACTGATGAACTTTATCTTGCTTATAATGGTGCCAATGTTGGCCTTGGGGAACTAAGCAATTGAGAGAGATAGGTGAAAAACTTTCAATTAAGTTTTTGTGAAGCAACATATATGTTGGCAAAGCCTAGCAAAAGGCCTCAATGTTTTGTTTTTTTTCATTAAACAATGTTGAATGTTACAGTTTTTCTGAATTGCTAAAACACTAAACCCCATTCTCTGAACCAAATGCTCAGTGGCCTAAACCCTTTTGTCGAATCAGTCACTCTTTTGGCAGAACCTTAAACAAGTTTTTGTTTAAGGTAGTTAGACACCATTTTTAAATCTCATCCACTCTTTCTGCAAAACTCTAAACACATTCTCAATCACTAAAACACATTTTGCACTGTGATGCCCTTGTGTTGCAAAACGGTAAACACGGGCGGCAAATGTTAAACACAACTACAACACAGTTGTCATCGTTAACACACAATGACTCAAAATTGTTCACACTTATTTCTAAGGATGTTATCAAACCAATATCAAGACATATCACCATATCAGGACATTCAGAGAAGAGAACAGGTTATTGTTTCTTTTTACTGTATTTTGGTCATTGAAAGATTGCCGTATACATTTGATTCAGTGCATCACTTTGTCAATAGAAAGGGGACTGGGGAAAAAAAAGAAAACCTTTCTTACCATACAACATTTTACATATAGAAGTAATGTCCATTATTATTTATTTTTTTCTGTATGTATATGTTTGTAAGTGCATTTTCCCTTTTTGTAGAATTGCAGGACTACCACATGAGGGTGGAATGACTACTGTATTTTTACAATATGCAAGTGCTGAATATACAGACATTCAATACTGTATTACAGTTTTTAATTAAAAAAATAAAATAAATAACACACAGTTAGTGAAACCTGACACTCAAGGAGCAAAACCTCAGCCCAGATCTGCACAACTATAAGTACATTCTCAGCCTCACACTTTTTGCAAAACACTAAACACACTTCTCTACATTAGACACAGAAATCTAACATGATGTAACTTTTTTGCTATTTCAAGGCACTGCCTTTCAAAACACCACACCTATGAACCAATTGATCAAACATGGCCGTCAGGTCAATTTTAAACTCACCAATCAGGCATAAGCACTATAAAAAGGCAACAGGTGAGTTTACCTGTCTTCAACAAAAAGGGAAGGCAACGTTGCAGTAAGAGGAAGAGGGAGAAACATCATTGGCCACAGAGCTATTTTGAATGTCCTGGACCAACGTGGTGGTACTGTAACATCATAATATGCACTGCAGTCATGCAGAATGGGGTCCTCCACCACCATGCCAACTTAGGTCCTTCCAACACGGCCCACATACTCACATTTGTAGACAGACTACACAACATCATCACAGCAGAAGACCAAATGGATGCAGAGCAGATGAGATACATTGTCATCTGGGACAGTGTATCTTTCTGCTCTGGTCCAAAACTGGTTTCATCAGCATCCATAATTTTCACTCCAATACCTCTCCCTTCCTTAACCCCATTGAGGAAGTTTTTATTTTTTATTTTTGGCATGGCGGTGGAAGGTTTACGATCTCCAGCCCTGTGTCAGGATACCCCTCATTCAAGCCATGGAGGAGGCCTGTGACCTAATTGGTGCAGGGTCTGTGCAAGGATCGATTCGCCATTCAAGAAGATTCTTCCCTCACTGTCTTGCGAGAGAGTACTTAGCCTTTGGTGTGGACGAAGTGCTATGGTTTTTTACAGTAATTGCAAAATGTGTTTACTATATAAAATAAAATAAAATTTTTGTAACTACATGCCCTGGACGCTGTGTTCTCCATTTTTTTATGTATTGTCTAATGAATGCTCTGAAGTGTTTATATATTGACTGGCTGTGTGTATGATCTGAAAGCACTGTTTGATTTTGAACACAGATGAAATGGTTTGGGGTGATTTTTTGATTTTGCCAGAAGAGTCAGGGGTTTTGTGAATGTAGTTTGAAGATTTGGTTTTGAGTTTAAAGTAGTGAGAAAATGGGAGAAGTTTTCAAGAAATGTGTCTTAGCAATTGTGAAAAACTGTAATCAAAATATCAGGTTGTAGGAAAAGACCTTCTGATGTGTTACAGACAGATATATTTCACATTAATTTATATATATTTCACAGATTGCAATCAAAAGAGAAGAGAAGAGAAGATAAGAGAAGAGACAAGGTGAGATGAGAAGAGATGAGAAAGGAAGAGAAGAGATGAGATGAGATGAGAAGATAGAAGAGACAAGGTGAGATGAGAAGAGACATGATGAGACGAGAAGAGAAGATACAAGATGAGAAGAGACAAGATGAGACAAGAAAAGATTAAACGAGAAGATAAGAGATGAGAACAGTGAAGAGATGGGAGAAGATGAGTCAAGAGGAGAAGACAAGATGAGATGAGACGATGCAAGATAAGAATAGAAAACATGAGACAAGATATGAAGAGACGAGAAGAGAAGAGAAGAGAAGAGAAGAGAAGAGAAGAGAAGAGAAGGTGTTACCTCCTCTGCATGCTGCTCCAAATAGCTGAATGTAAATTCATCAGCGTCCAGCAAATGGAAGGGCTGATTGTTCAGATGCAGCTTAGCTCCCACATACAAATCCTGAGCTTTGAAATACTCTGACATCTCACTCTTAAAGAGCTCTTGACCTGGCTTCTTCACTCGGCCTCTCTCCAAGAACTTACCCGCAATTACACCTTAAGAATTTAATAACATCTTCATTATGGGTTTAGCATTTTGAAATTAACTGAAGTTAAAGAACTAAACTAGAATGGTTTCAAATTGAACTCAGTTTAACTAAACAAGACTGCATTACCTGAGTTTCTCTGAGGAGGTTCAAAGATTGCTATGGTGTCATCACTAAGGTAGAACGATATGATAAAAACACGTTCCTTGTCGATAGGGTTGTCTGTTAGCATTTTCCCCACAAATCTCAACACGTTGCTTACCAGGCCTTGCCTAACAAAGAGTTGAGACAAAGCTAGTGTAATGTCATCTGATGGAAGAGCATTTTCCCCAGCTATCAATTCATGCATGCATAGAACCATTACTCCCTTCAAGTTATTTCAGTTAGTTATGGACCTTCTTGTTTCTGTGGAGCAAAAGGCAGAATGTACGCCTCAGTTACCACTCACTTTTATTGAATGCAAAGAAAAATGCAACGTGAAAGGGGATTGAGAACGACGTTCTGCCTAACATCTCATTTTGTGTTCCACAGAAAAAAGGAAATCATACAGGTTTAAAACAGCTATCCCTTTAAATGAACTGAATTACAAGTTTCAGAGAATCCTTCCTTTCTGGTTTTCCTCAAAACTGTTCTACTACCAACGTCTGACAATGTATTGTCCAAAACAAACTGAGGAAGAGAATAATTTGCAGCGTGATACTGGTTCAGGGATTATGGTTGGAAGCAAAGCCCTGTGAAGCCGTGAAGACAACATATAATAATAAACCAGCTGGCAAAAAGTATCAGAAGTATCATGTGGTTGCATTCTAGCCACTGATTATTTATAATGGACACACGTTTTTCTGCTTGCCAGGGCTGTACTGTAAAGAGCTGCACTTAGCTGATGAAGGATGACATTAGTAGAACAGACAAGGGTCTAAACTCTTCTGTCAAAACGATCAGAAAGCCAGTAAGGGTCCAGAATGTTGATTTATTCTAGTATATATGGTTTTAAAAGAAGTGGAAAAGTATACTCTGGACGTCCTAAGAGAGATTAGAAATGGAGAGACACAGATACCTGTCTTTCTCCATGAGTTTCGTAAAATCCTTCTGTGGGGGCTTAGGCAGCAAACCCTGACAGGAGCAGAGGGAGTCTTCCTCAGATCCAAATCCAGTGTATGGTGGCACCTGTCTGGTTGGTTTAGCAGGGGGCGGGGCCGTATACGAGACAGGTGTGAAGTCCTCTATGAAGCCACATGGGGAGAAAACATCAAAAGAGCAAATGTAAGGATAGAGAAAAGGAAAAGAGTGTAAAGAGTTGGGTTTATCCATGTAAATTTAGTCTATAACCCCTTAACCTCTAAGGAGCGAGCAAGTGCTCTACCAGTAGCTTGTGTCAACCTGGCTCCATTAGACTCATGTGTAACTAATGCTATGATCTCTTCAAACAGTATAATGCCGCACGAGCCACAATGGATGGATGCATGCGCACCCGTATTGTGTTACTGTTGGCACGGAGCTCCTATGCTTCTCATGTCCAGGCTTTTGAAGATAAAGAGGCAAGGCAGGTCATTGCTCTTATTTACTGTCCAAAACCTGAGTAGCCCTGAGGTGTCAATCAGTTCTGCTCCTTTAGTCTTCCGCTCAGTCCATGCAAAACTAAGGAGCTATGACGGTTATTCAGAGGGATGAAAGCACGCTGGGGAGCATTACAGTCTCATAGAGACATGGGATTTATGACAGGAAGACTTTGAAAATAATGAACACCTTGTCAGACCACCAGGCAGTTATTCCTAAACTCATCACTGACATCATGTGGCCTTTCTCTCTTACACCATACTTGCAAAATAACGCTGGAAATTATTGCACTGCTTTGAGTACAAGGAATTCTTTAAATTTCTAAAAATATATAAATAAATAAAAATAAACCATTAATTAACAATTATGACGATAGTAATTATGATTATAATAAATATCCAAAAGCTCAATGTAAGGTCTGGCCAATATCAACTTTAAAATCATATTTTTTATACAGTATTTTTTTTTTATACATGTTTAATTTTTATATCACATACTATATCACATTGCAGTTGAAATATGTCCCAAAATGTTCTCTGTTTACTGTCGGTCTCATACAGTAACTGCCCAGCATAACTGTTTTGTGTGTACTATGTAAACGTGTTTGTAGACTGTTAGGTTCTGTATTTTGTCAAGCCTGCGTGTGTATTGTCTCAATGTTCAAAAGTTTTATATAAAATTAGCACCAAGACCTGAAAAAAAATAAATAAATAAATATGGAATTGTGTAACCCCATGTGCACATAAGCTTAAATGTATAACATCTGACTTGCCTTTACCTGATAAACAGTCATGTTGTAACTCACCAATACCGTATTTGGAGCGATAATACTCTTTAGTGAAATTGTCGCATTCACATATCAACATCCTACGACCCCACACATTAATGATGCTTCCAATGGTCAGGTCACAGTCTTTATAGAATTCTTCCTCTACAGCTCCAGTCTGTAAAATGTCAATGAGACAATGACATTTTACTTTTCTGAAATTGAAACATGGCTAGTAATCTACATAAAAAAAGAATGGCTATGTGAAACACCCACTGTGAATAAAAAGCAGTGATTGTCCAATACCTGGGGCCTTTTGCCAATGGATGGCAACAGTGACAAACTCATCATTTGGCTTTGTGCTTACTTTGAGGCTATCCAAAATGTAGCGTCCTTCTTGTCCGATTGGTCCAAATACATTGAGGACTGTGCGGTCTGTTATTTCTCCGGGCTGACGTTTGGGAATAGGAGCACGCTGTTCAACAGAATCAAGAGAAAATAATAGCAATTTGTCTCGAAGGACAGGCTGGGAAGGATGATATTTAGAACATAAGTTGAAGGACAAGTCAAATTTGAAAATGGGAACAGAATTATTTTCTCATTGGGGGATTCCCATAAACCTGAAAGGCCATCTGACGAGACAACTTGATAACAGAAAACAAGGTGGAATAGACTAATTTCCATTCCATTTTTTCCAACATACCCATTGAAACCATCTCTTCTGTAGCACAGCAACTTGCACCCCCTGTTTCTTACTAACCTTGGGAAGCTTTCCCCTGTGCAGAAATTTAGGGACAGCATCTCGACCGGAGTTTGGCTGGAAAACTTCGTGAATTTCTATGGTATCATCTGCCAGGAAGTAATGCAAGATCAGCTCTCTGGGGTCTCTAAACATGTTCTCAGTGTCATCCCAGTAGCAACAGAAGCGCAGGACTTTGCGATCATGTTCCAAGAACTGCTTTAGGGTATCCATTCTTTCATATGGCCTTAGTGGTTTCATGCTCTTCTCCATCTATGAGGTTGAAGGAAACATTACAAGAACATTCAGAGCTCTTCAGTATTGTTAGTACTATTCAAACATATGATGCTTCTTACCTCTTGTCGATGGGTGGTATAGGGATCTGTGGGCGTTGAAGCAGGGGGGTTTATTCGCACCCCAATTTTTCTCAAGAAGTTGCGTGTGAAGGGGTCACAGTCTGTAATCATAAAGGTCCTAGAATAGAGCACTATTTCCTGATTGATATTGAAATGGTGCACATTGTAAAAGTGGTCATCTTTAGGAGCTGGGAGAGGAATGCGGTGGCGCCGAATCAGGGTACCTACATGGAAGGAGAACAGCTGGATTTAGCTAGTTATCAATCAGGATGCTACAAGTTTGATTTTGATTTTGTTTACCCTGTGGGATCCCACTGTTTTTGAGTTCTGGCTCCACTACTTGTATGGTGTCATCCTCCAAGTGGAAGTAAATTTTACACTTTCTTACTCTATATTTTTCTTCCCTCCTTTGAGGAACAGATTCTTGAAAATAAGCATCAAAACACAGTACCTTCGGGAAAGAAACAAAGTGAAAAGGTATATTAATAGCATTTTAAATATACATTTACATTTAGGCCCTATGATTGACTGGCCACCTGTCCAGGGTGTTTCCCTGCCTTCGGCCCGAGACAGCTGGGATAGGCTTCAGCCCTACCCACTACCCTGCATAGGACAAGCGGCTATAGATGGATGGATGGATGGATGGATAGATGATTTACATTTAGTTATTTACAGACACTTTTATACAAAGAGGAACTTAGCAAGCAATTTGTCATACAAAAATCAACAATATGTGCAGTATCGCAGTGCCAGTTTGGCTGGAGTAGAATGGAAGCTCATGTTGATAAAGATTCAGACAAGGAATTTGTATGTATTTATTTTTTATAGTAAGTTCAATTAGTGTGGATTGGTTAAGTGCTCATGGATATAACTTTGGATACCACTAGTTAATATGTAACTTTGAATAACTTTGGATACCACTAGTTAATATGTAACTTTGAATAACTTTGGATAGCACTAGTTAAAATGTAAATTATATTACATCCAGTGACAACAAACCTGTTTGTCAAAGGCTAACCATGCTGGGGCATCACTGCCTTCTCCCTTTGGAAAAAGTGAATACTTGGATCTTGTCCTCTGCCCGAGTAGCAGTTCCCCTCCAATAGCTGGCTTTTCTTCCCCAACCACCATGGCTACTCCATTTGAATAATCAAAATGCTGAGACTTGTGAAATTTGTCCCTTCCAAGCTGGAAATAGTTCATAGAAAATAAAACGGAAAATAAATGAGTAATGTGTTATTTTCAACATCATTTTGCTTCTCCAATAAAAACACGTACTATCAAAATAAATAAATAAAATAAAAATTATATATATATATATATATATATATATATATATATATATATATATATATACACACACACACATTACTGGGCAAAAGTTTTAGGCACTTAAGATGTTTCACAAAAACATTTGTCTTAAGATGGTTATTTATATCTTCAGCTTTAGTGTGTCAATAGGAAAAATTCATTTTAGACTCCCAAACATTACTTTTGCAAATAGAAAAGATTAGAATAGAAGAGCAGGATGCTCTGCAAGAGATGGCATTACCCCCACAGAGCCCCCCACTGAACACTGAGTCAGTCTGGGATTACATGAAGAGACAGAAGCAGTTGAGACTAGCCTAAATAGATAGAAGAACTGTGGTGAATTCTCCAAGAAGCTTGGTACATCCTATCTGCCAACAACCAAGAAAAACTGTGTCCAGGTGTCTCTAGGAGAATTGGTGCTGTTTTAAAGGCAAAGGTGGTCACACCGAATATTGATTTAGCTTTTTTATGTTTACTGGACTTTGTATGATGTTAATTGATAAATGAAAATTATTTATGGCATTATTTTATAAACATCCACACTATGCAGCATTTTTAACAAGTGCCTAAAACTTTTGCACATTACTGTATATATATATATATATATATGATTTACGCATTTCAATTTCATAACAAAAATTCCATAATTAAAAAAAAAAAAAAAATTGTTTAATTAAATATTTCGGTTATTTTATTTTAGTTTGTTAAACATTACTCAGTTCAATTTTATATACATTTGTTATGAAATTGTGTTAAAATTATGTAGGCTACTTTAAAAACATTTTATTCTTCATCACGTTTAAAAAGTCAAGATAAATCTGTCAGCTAACAGAACAAAATAGCACAGTAGACATACATACACAACTTCTTTTCACAGCAATTATTTTATTTTTTTGGAGAGTGGAGACAGACACAAATATAAATAAGTAATTATGACAGTACTTACATTTTTATTGACTGAATTTCCAGGAAGCATCGGCAATGCCATACCTGCAAGGAGGTAAGCGATTGTAATATTTCCTCAATGCTTGGACGACTCCAGACTGTGCAACTGTGTTGCCAAGGTAACAGTTTGTTTGCAAATATCATTGCCTGGCAACGAAACGTAGATCACGTGATAAACGAGTCAGCAATTGTTTATATATAATCTATCTGACCATCGTTTCAAATAAATATATATTTTAGCAACAACGAACAATCTTTAATGTCCGCGGTACATCCATATCACGTAGCTCGATAAGTAAATAAAGAAGATACGAATCAATCAGGCAGTCATATTCATCGACGCGCAACACAATTATTTCTGGACCGAACTACATTCGGATTATGACAATTAATGGGTCAATAACTTGATCAATATCTCATAAATGTACTTACCCTGTAAAAATAAATCATTTTATGTTTAATAATAGTATAAATTCATATGCTGGCTGCCCCTCTCTCCCAGTGCTTAAAATAAACAAGAAAACTTTGGCTGCACTTAAAATTACAACAATGCTGTTCCAGTTTAATAATAGGGAGGGCAACAGACTGCATAACATAATAATAATAATAATAATAATAATAAAATAAAACAAAAACATGAATACACAAAATAATCAAAAACAGACTGTTTTATTATTTCCACAAACATGTTATTGTATATTCATGAATACATCAATAAGAAAAAGACAGAACAATTAACTAGTTCAAAGGAAACAAAATTAGGCAGTTGTATATGTGAGCTAGCTTCACAATGACCTCTTACTGATAGACAATGAGCAAAATGCTGAACATGAACAAATAATAAGAATAAGAATAAAAATTACACTGTCGCATGCCTACAGTTTTCTTTAAACAAGTTATTGGCACAAGATATTTTCTCTCCGTCCAGATGTTTGCACTATGTACAGTGAAGAACAACTTTTTAGGGAAATATGTTCAACAATACAGTAGAGCTGTTCAGCCATAATGCCAATCTGTATACAAACCTAGAAGGCTAATTGGACATGGGTTTATTTTTTTATATTTCTTTGGGTTTTTCAATTTATGAGTAAAATAAGGTCTGTGGTAAACATTACTTGCAGATACTTGGTTGTTTTGTTCTACAACAGAAATTACACACAGTCATACTCCAAACATGAATTTTGAAGCCGCCATGTTTAAAAAAAATTAATGTTGCTAACAAGTTACAGTACGTTAACGTGTCTTATGAAACTGAAAATTGTTGTAGTCCTTTCTAGCAACTTATTATCAACATTCTTTTTTTAAAAACACAGCAGGTTCAAAATTCACATTTGGAGATTGACCGTGTGTCATTTATGTTGAAGAACAAACGTTAAAGTATCTTCAAGAAATGTTTACCACAGACCTTATTTTACTCTTAAATCCAAAACTGACATTATTAAAACCCATAGGAAAATCTCTCGGGAACCCATGGCTCGAAAATGCTAAATCTCTTCTGGGTTTTTGTATACAACCTGAACAGCTCTATAGATAATCAAATGTCCATTTCACAGTCACACAGTTCTTTTTACAGTACATCAAGTTTCCGTGTATCGCTGTAATACTCAACTTAGATCAATGGTAACACAGTAGGTCATGGTTTCATTTAAGATGCCAAGCCCAGCAGAAATCCTCCAACAAATCCACCCGAGATAACAATATTCCTCTTCACAAATTCTGTAGACTGTATAACAAAATGTTATCAATGACAGAATATAGACTACAGAACATACAGTACCTAATATATAGCAACAACAATTTGAAGCTTTAGATGCATGCACTAAATAATTATACAAATTATTTTTTATAATTGTGTTGGAGTGCAAAAGAACCAAAGTATTTCAGCGGCAGCATAGTAACCCTGTTAGCACCAACTTTAGACAATTGTTTGTGTAACCAGATATTCACAGAATACTACAATAATACACCTAGTAATAACATTTTAATTTGTCAAACATGAATGTTTAATGCCACAACTTGAAATGTCATAATAATTGCCTTATACAAGTGCTATAATCATGACTGTAGACTGGTATAGGAAGGAACACTTGAAATAAAGCTGGCAAAGCAAAGGAAAGTCAATACAGCCTTGATGCTACCATAAAGCAATACCCACCTCTTCTATAAAGGAATTAAGCTCAGGCGCTGCTTTATTTGCCTTTTTCTTCAAATGCTTTTTAGCTTTATTGACATCCTTTTCCACTTTCCTCCAGTCCACCTGCACATAGCCACTGTGGTTGGCAATCTGAAAATAAGAAAACATTATATATTTATTTATTTTCACAGTTAGGATGATATTAAGCCATAATGAATCCTTAACAATGGCTCGGCTGAATGATGCAGACAGTTTAATAATCCATACTTGTAACAAAAGAAATCCCCCTCCAACAGCAGTCGCCACAATTTTCCCAACCCTCTGAAAGAGATAACCAGCACACCTAGAAGACAGGCATTTTGAGTGGACATAGGAATGTATGCATTTATTATGTTATTTTGTGCGTGATTATGCAAGTAGTACAATGCAGAATGGAGCTGACCATATTTAAAAGATTAACAATTGACTTTAAAGAGCCTATGAAATAGCATATTAATTCGTTTATATCAATACTAACCATCCAGTCACCCCACCCATCATGATCTGTGAAGCCACTGAGTACTTTTCTGCAATAGGTCCTGTATTGTTCCCAAAAACACGACTCCACCATTGATGCCTCCTGGCAAAATCTGTGATGTTAACGACCTCATACAATTCATCTTCACTTTCTGCATCTATATGTAAAAAACAAAAATAACTGTCTTCATAGCTGTATAACTGTGTTTTTTATATTTACAGAGACAAAATCAGAAAACTCAAAATATAGGGTACGAACAGGGTTAAATTCACATTTGATTTATTTTTCTCTCACAAAACACTAAATAGCAGCAGAAACTACCCCAGTACTTTCATGTTGCTAATGTATGTAGCTAATAAGAATCCCTGAAATTATCACAATCATTTTGAGACAAAACACTTATTTGTCATTTTCAGTTTTATTCAAGGTGATTAAATCAAATGTTTTTTTAATGACTGTCCAATAAGTGAATGGATATTATTTGGGGTAAAAAGCCCCCCTGTTGCAGGGGCTAAAGGCCCCTATAAAGCACATATTTATGTATATACAGTAGTGGCCAAAAATACTGGCACCCTTGGAAATATGCGCAAAGAAGTCTATTAAAACAAATCTGCGTTGTTTAGCCTTTTGATCTTTCATTCAAAAAATTCACAAAAATCTAACCTTTAATTGAAGTAAAACAATTGAAACAGGGGAAATATCTCATTATTAAATAAATATTTTTTCTACAAAACGCATTGGCCATAATTATTGGCACCCTTTTATTCAATACTTTTTGCAACCTCCCTTTGCCAAGATAACAATTCTGAGCCTTCTCTTATAATGCCTAATGAGGTTGGAGAACACCTGGCAAGGGATCTGAGACTATTCGTCCATACAGAATCTCTACAGACCCTTCAAATTCAGAGGTCTATGTTGGTGGACTCTCCTCTTCAGTTCACCCCACAAGTTTTCTATGGGGTTCAGGTCAGGGGACTGGGATGGCCATGGCAGATGCTTGATTTTGTGGTCAGTGAACCATTTTTGTGTTGATTTTGATGTTTGTTTTGCATCATTGTCCTGCTGGAAGTTCCAACCAGGGCCCATTGTAAGCTTCCTGGCAGAGGCAGCCAGGTTTTAATTTTTTATCTGTTGGTATTTGATAGAGTACATAATGCCATGTATCCGAACAAGATGTCCAGGACTCTGGCAGAAAAACAGCCCCACAACATTCAAGATGCAGCACCACATTTAACCGTGGGAATTGGGTACTTCATCTCTGTGTATGCCAAACCTATCTCTGGTGTTTGCTGCCAAAAAGTTCTTTTTTTGTTTCATCTGACCATAGAACCCAGTCACATTTGAAGTTCCAGTAGTGTCTGGCAAACTGAAGACGCTTGAGTTTGTTGTTGGATGAGTGCAGAGGCTATTTTTTCTTGAAACCCTCACAAACAACTTGTGGTGATGTAGGTGATGTCTGATTTTTTTTTTTTTTTTTTTTTAGACCCCAAGACCCAACAAATTTCTACAATTCTCCAGCTGTGATCCTTGCAGATTCTTTGGCCACATGAAACATCCTCCTCACTGTGCGTGGAGACAATATAGACACATGTTAAGAATTGGCCTGGAAAAGGACATCTCCAGTTAATTGGAACATCTTAATTATTGCCCTGATGGTGGAAATGGGTATTTTCAATGCTTTGGCTATTATCTTATAGCCACTTCGCATTTTGTGAAGCTCAACAACCTTTTGCTGCACATCAGAACTATATTCTTTATTCTAACCCACTGTGATTGATCATTAAGGGAATTTGGCCTGTGCGTTACCTCATATTTATACCCCTGTGAAACAGGAAGTCATGGCTGAACAATTTAATGTTCTTAGTCACCCAGGTGCACTAAAAAATGCAAAATATGAATGGGAATATACTTTATATATATTTTACTCATAAGAATTTCTAAGGGTGCCATTAATTGTGGCCAACGTGTAATGAGATATTTCCCCTCTTTCAATGTTTTTTTTTTTTACTTCAATTAAAGGGTAGATTTTTGTGAATTTTTTGAATGAAAGATCAGAGAGAGAGATTTTTTTTCACAGCCTTCTTTGCACATATTTACCAAGGGTGCCAATATTTTTGGCCACTACTGGTGGCCAAAAGTTTGGAATAATGTACAGAATTTTAATATTTAATGGAACTTTAATTCACCAAAGTGGCATTCAACTGATCACGAAGTATAGTCAGGACATTACTGATGTAAAAAACAGCACCATCACTATTTGAAAAAGTAATTTTTGATCACATCTAGACAGGCCCCGTTTCCAGCAGCCATCACTCCAACACCTTATCTTTGAGTAATCATGCTAAATTGCTAATTTGGTACTAGAAAATTACTTGCCATTATATCAAACACAGTTGAAAGCTATTTGGTTCGTTAAATGAAACTTAACATTGTCTTTGTGTTTGTTTCTGAGTTGCCACAGTATGCAATAGACTGGCATGTCTTAAGGTCAATATTAGGTAAAAAATGGCAAAAAAGAAACCGCTTTCTCTACAAACTCATCAGTCTATCATTGTTTTGAGGAATAAATATACAATGCTTGAAATTGCCAAAAAACTGAAGATTTCATACATAGGTGTACACTACAGTCTTCAAAGACAAAGGACAACTGGCTCTAATGAGGACAGAAAGAGATGTGGAAGGCCAGATGTACAACTAAACAAGAGGATAAGTACATCAGAGTCTCTAGTTTGAGAAATAGACGCCTCACATATCCTCAGCTGACAGCTTCATTGAATTCTACCCCCTCAACACCAGTTTCATGTACAACAGTAAAGAGAAGACTCAGGGGTGCAGGCCTTATGGGAAGAATTGCAAAGAAAAAGCCACTTTTGAAACAGAAAAAAAAAAAAGAAAAGAAAAGGTTAGAGTGGGCAAAGAAACACAGACATTGGACAACAGATAATTGGAAAAGAGTGTTATGGATCTTAACCCCATTGAGCTTTTTTGTAAGGTACATGAGAAGTGCCCAACAAGACAGCCACATCTATGGCAAGTGCTACCTGGAGTGAAATGTCACCAGAGTATCTGGACAAACTGAAAACTAGAATTCCAAGGATCTGCAAAGCTGTCATTGCTGCACGTGGAAGATTTTTTGATGAGAACTCTTTTAAATAGTTTAAGAAGTTCTGAAATTTTTTTTTTTTCAAATTGTAATCTTAATTTTTCACGTTATTAATGTCCTGACCATATATTGTGATCAGTTTAATGCCACTTTGGTGAATAAAAGTACCAATTTCTTTCCATATGAGCAAAATCTGTACATTATTCCAAACTTTTGGCCGCCAGTGTATATATCCCTATATTTAAGATATCACTGTAAACCGCTCGTATCGTGTGATCTGAGTGATTGAAGACTAAACAAACCGTTGTGATATACAGCATTCATCATTAATTAAATAATATAACTGGGTCAACTTTTCTATTATATAAACTCATACTGAGATATTTCACCTGAGAGCAAAGACACCTCAGAGGATGTTTTAAACGCATCGACCCACATGCATGTAGAAAGACACGAAGGAAACTGTACTACATTACGGGTGAATTTTCGCCAGATTTAGCTACATGATACCTGTACAATCAGAGTGACATTATAATCTAACACAGAGATCTACTATATTTGAAACAGTTACAATCCCACTGCACATTTCACAGAGAATTCAATGTACATGTTGTCAATAAAGACAATACATTCAAATGTTTATATGGCCAATTTATTTACCTTCACCGCGATCCGCCATTTTATGAGGCTGCGTTCACAATGTTCGCAATGCAGCCCTACGTAAAATCCTACGCAAATTACGTGCGCTCACTGGTCACAGATAAATACGACTGCTTATATGTGCTATTCACAAAATTTTATTTTTTTTTTATTTTTTTTAGATAATTGTTTAACTTTGGAATAAAAATCTTGTTTCCCTACAATATCAGAGTCCTTTCCAATGAGTGAAAAAGCCTGAAGCTGCCTTTATTTAAATATTTACGAAAGGTGATTGATTGATTGATGTTGCCTTCAGATATAAATACTTGCATGGGTCATTAATTCTTTGGGATCTTTAAAATTTTCATTTAAATAATAAATTATTCGCAGTCATCCCATCGCTTTAATTAAAATAAATAGAAAGAAAGAAAGAAAGAAAGAAAGGAGTCCAATTGTCTTGGAATAAATACTAACGAAATATTCTATAAAAACGTGGCTTTCTTCAATTTATTTACTCATACTGCCTCATGCAAAAAATTTACATTTGCAAATATTTCGGAAAACATGCTCCTCACATCCTCAAACCCTGTGTTTTCAAACAGACAGATGCGTTAACCAATAATACTTTTGATGTTGATGTTACGTAATCATAATAAATCCAGGTGAACCAATCGCAGCAGGCGATGATACGGCGTAAAGTTCAGAGGGTTTGTTATTTACCCTCCCCCTTGAATGTTATGAAAAAAGGGATCCCAAGACAAGGCTTATCACGTGGGCACCATCGAAAGTTGTGATTGGTCAAAACCACAGAGAAGGCGT
Organism: Myxocyprinus asiaticus; assembly: GCF_019703515.2. Classification (NCBI taxonomy): domain Eukaryota; kingdom Metazoa; phylum Chordata; class Actinopteri; order Cypriniformes; family Catostomidae; genus Myxocyprinus; species Myxocyprinus asiaticus. The sequence goes on from NC_059354.1 coordinate 35,049,793, forward strand.
TCCGACAGCGGCGGCGTGGGTTCGCTTGAGTGACACAATTATAACAAGTTTGAGCTGGCGACTGGGGGGGAAGTTTGAGATATTACAAAATCACAATTTGCCGTCAAAACCTGCACTGCGCGTACTGCATGCATTTTGGTGTACCGGCTAACTGCGACTCGTTTATGTCGAGGACAATGTGAAAAAGGGGTGTTTAGAGGAAATTATTTTCCTTGGAGGATTTCCCATCTATTCTTTTTGCTTTTGGGTTCACGCAAAAAGACGCTCGGCTTGCGGTGCGTAAATTGTTTCGCTGGAGTTTTTCGTCTATGAAATCGTGCGCAGTGTCGGTGGCCGCTGTAGCTTGCGCTGCTGCTGGTGGTAGTAGTAGTAGTAGTAGTGGTGGTGATGAGGAAAAGAAAATGGCGGCGGGTAAAGCGAGTGAAACCGAGGAGGACTTTCCGAAGCTTACGCCGCAAGAAAGGGATCATTTAGCCGGCATAGACAGGTCAGACAAAGCCCCCTTGCTTGCACTGGCGACCCTCCGTTCATTTTTACAACCCGTCTTCTCGTGTTAAAGCGTTGTACATAATTACGGTGCAGGTAAAGTAACACGGAACCGCCTGTGTTGTCTTCTATTTGCAGCACACTGTTTGGATTTCAGAGGCTTCATGAAGATGGCGCCAGAACGAAGGCCTTGCTGTTAAAGGTAAGAGTGCATGACACTGGTAGGGGTCTATAGACAGATACTCTATCAATCAAAGAAAATGTTGAATGCAACGTCAGCCACACCGAGCCCACATAGTGTAGACTTTACATCAAACCAACCAGTTAAACCAGCAACCAATAAATGGATAGTCTGTTAATCCCATACTAGGCGAAATTGCAATGCAACAGCAGTCAATTACAGAATTGTCAATTTCCGAAAAATTGCTCTGTGCTTACCCAGTAATACAATATGCGTGCCACTGCTAGGGGACTAGATAGTGATAAATAGTTATGTTATAAATTGCAGTGCAATAGCAGCCAGGCACAATAAGCACTATTGCACCAAATGCAGTGTTATACAGAGATGTTGGCTACACAGTGCTCGTCAGTGATGGGGTGTGTTTAGTTACTTCCTGCTGTAATTATTTTAAATATGAGACTGTTTTGGAAGTGGCCAGACAGTCTAGTTTGCGTGCTAGCTTTGTAGGCTTCGTGCGCCTCAGGCTTTATTTACTTTGTGCTGCTTTTGTTTTTTCATCATACAGTCTCAGGACGAGACCCTTGCGTTAATATATATATATATATATATATATATATATATATATATATATATATATATATACATACATATACATATATATATATATACACACATATATATATATATATATATATATATATATATATATATACATACATATACATATATATATATATATACACACATATATATATATATATATATATATATATATACATATACATATACATATATATATATATATATATATATATACATACATATATATATATATATATATATATATATATACATACATATACATATATATATATATATATATATATATATATATATATATACATACATATACATATATATATATATATATATATATACATTTTTTTTACGTTGATACTTCATCACTTGCACCTATTTTCGCCTATTATAGACCCATTTCCCCAATTGTCAGTGTGTGGCTCTTTAAAGAAGTGGTGGGGATGTCATGGGAATGGAGTTGTTTTTTTAAAAAAAATTTATCGTTTCTAATTCATTGGAGTATGCCATTTGCAGTGAATATCCTGTTAAAGCAGCCGAATTGTCTTTATATTGAGCTGATCAAAAGATGGTGCATCTGTCGTTTGGTTGATGACAACCCATCTATGTGTGTTTGTTTAGCTATCCGAGTTGTGCATGCCAGACCAGGCCAAAGTTGTGAATTAACTAATTTATTTGCCAACTTTAGACCACTCTGTCTGCTCCTTTAGTGTTAATTGACCTATGAATCTCTGATCCCTGAGATTTAACCGGTGTCATCATGGCTACATATTAGATGGTTAGCATGATGCTAATCAAGTGTAAACGCATGAGAGGAGAGTCATATGAACTGTACTGGGCTGTTTTTAGTCTTACCCCAACAGTTAGGCTTTCAAATGAAGTGATAATCGTTCACCTGTGCGTTAAGAACGCTTGTGGTAGGGTTAGCAATTAATTTTGGTAATTGTGTGGATTCGAGTACTTAAGAATTAGAATTTATGGGGGTTTGTCATATGGCCATGCAAGCTGACTTGAGGTGCTTTGCTAGGTTTGCTGGGTTTGCGGGAATTACATCAGTGCTGGTCACTTGATTTGTTTTAAAGGCTGATGCATCCATCTCAAGGTATCGTTTACTTGGCTACATTTGTATGGAGTCTGTGTGGGGAGACCAGAATCGGATAAACCTGACCAGATGGCATTGAATGCCATATTATTGCCCAAGATAGTGGCATAGTGCGGTGGTAGAAGTGAGTTGAATTTAATAACAAACTTTAATAATCAAAACCTTGTAATCTCCTTTAAGAATGGAACAGCAACAGTATGGTAGTAGGTGGTTAGCTGAACATAAACTTTCAAGCATTGTTGTGCAGTGTGACATGCCATATTTAAAGTCAATATGAAACTGCATTTGGAGCCCAATTTACTTCTCTAAAGTGCCTTATTTTATAGTGAAAACAAGGGACTTTATCCATGGGGAATTGGTTGGATTGTGACTTTCATGTTGACCATAAAACAACAAGTTATTGATTGTGAGATTACATGGAGTAATTGTACTTTTAAATTGAACGAAATTAATTTTGTCACACCATAGGACTTTTTAAGTGAACTGTAAAAAAGTTAAGAGGTGGTTACAGAAAGGTAGACCAGTTACAGTACGTAAAATATACTGTTTCCCTAACACATTTATACAAATTTTAACCTAAAATCTTGATGTTGGAAAAATAGTTTATCAATATTAGGGATCCGATATTCATCATTTTTCTAATTATCGGAATCGTTATTTTGTCTGATCTGATTGCTGATAAATGTTAAAATGCGCTCTGTTGGCTCTGATGCCACCGCCTCTCTCTGAAAGGTTACTTACTGATTGTAGCCTGGCTCGATGTCCCGCCCACAGTATTATCGGATTGGTTATGTGTCACGAGTAAATGGCCAATCAACACTGTACTCCTTATTCATGGGGCAGAGGTGGGAAAGAGGAAAGCAGTGAGAGAAAGATGAATCACTGAGAGGACAAGCTGTTTTCAAAGGTAAGAATGCAGATACTGAAGTTGTAATAAACATCACAATAATCTATGCCAACGGTCACCAATTAGCGGACCGCAGTTCGGGTCCAGACTGCGAGACATCATGACAACGGTTGCCCCATCTCACCATTTCTGCACTTCAGGTTAGCAGCGCGCAAACAACGTAGCAGTGTAGACAGGAAGCGCTCCGGGGCGCAGATAGCACTAATCTTTCAGCACCAGATCTTTGAATATTTTTCTCTTGCACCGAACACGCTTCATTAAAGCCCTTTCATGCTCCGTACGCATTGCCTCTCTCCCCCGGCCCACGACATGAGGCGCCGCATAGTAGAGCTGCAGACGCTGTTATTTCAACGACTGTAGACTGTAACGAAGAAATACATTGAGCAGCAATATAGGTGGGCAGCAGAGATAAGGACTGATTTAACAGAGTACTCGCCCATATGAGATGGTGTTTTTACATGTTATAGGTGATGATGGCATTTAGTGGTAGCTAGGGTGACCATATTCTGGTTTTCCAAAAAGAGGACATTTGGGATTGGGGTGGAATAATAGGGTTCAAAACAGTGTTACTATGAATGCAAACTTTAATAGAATGAAAAAGACACTATTAGCATAACATAAATAAATAAAAATGTTCAACATTCTTTTGAATGTCCATGTACTAAAATGAAATATTTGATGCAATGAGTGTACCTTCATTTACTATTACTATTATTTTGAATGGCCATGGAAAATGAAGCAATGTGATAATTTTACCTGGTCGCAAAAAGAAGTCCGTTAATTTACCTGATGAACTTTCACCTTTTGCTGACACTTTGTTTCGCAGAGCTAATGTGTGCTTCTAAATTGCTTGCACCTTTATTAGCAACTGACACATAAGTGCCAGCTTTACATGTCCTACATTCTGCTTCCCACGGATCTCGACCTGGACGAAAGCATGGGAATTTTTTTGTAAATCTTCTGTAATTTTGCACTTTTGTTTGGGCATTGTTTCCACTCAGCTGTCATTTGCTGCTACTGTCAAGCAACTGTTTGATGCCGAACACTACAGCGCTTCGCGCGTTCGCGAAGAGATTGACAGGACATTTTCGCAAATTTAGAAATCACGGCCGGATGTTTTTTAAGGTCCGAAAAAGAGGACATGTCTTGGAAAAAGAGGATGTATGGTTGCCCTAGTGGTAGCTAGCTAGCCAACGTTAGGAGGTTTAGCAAACGCAACCTCAGCTTTGCTAGCATTAAATCTTTTACCTCCGTTGTGAATAAAAATCCTTTTGGCCTTTTTGCGCTCAACTAAATGGGGTAGCCAGCAAGCTACATGAAGAAGAGTGTCAACTCCAATATCGTTGATTCTCATCTGTTATCACATGTTAATACATAAAATTCTGTTATGAGCTGTTTAGTTCATTATTTTTATATATTTAAAATTTCAGTTCAAAAGAAATGCTGCTAGGAGGTCCCTCCACTTTACTTTTTTAAAAAATAATGTTGATATGTTGTTCTAGTATTTTTCAAAAGATAATATTGAAATGTTCTGTTTTGCAGTATTTCATGAAACACGTTTATAGGCATGTAAAGGCCGTTTTTTTTGTTGGATTTTGTGTTAGTGTTAATTTGGACACTAAAATTTTCATTTTTACTTAATGTATATCGGCCCCAAATATCAGTCGTCAGTCTCCTTGATAAAACATTTTGGTCGACCCCTAATCAACATGTTATCCTATATTAACTATTCAATTATGGATATGAGCAGTTTGATGTAAAACTGTACTTTTAAGGTAATGGTTTTAATAGGAAAGAATGATAGCACATAGACATCCTTTTATGTAAAAGCCACAAGATATGCCAGAAATTGTTTCTGTTGATAGAACATCTTCAGAATGGACAACACAGGTTGTCCATGTTGCTTCACATGAAATCTTTTGCAACAAGCCAATCTCTGCAGTTCTTCCCATAAGATGAACAGGAGAAATGCTTAATTACCATCTCAGCCATGGGCCAGATATTTTGAAGCTGACAGAATAAGACGCTTCAATAGACCTTTTTCACAGACTGTGATGACACGTTTGCACCTTATTTAGCAGTGTAAATCTAGCAATTTTTTTTATATGATAATTGTTTTAAATATTGAGTGTAAGATTATAACATTATGCTTTGTGTTATATTACCCTGGAATTAGTTTTAAAAAATGAATTACCACAGCTGCGAGGGTGTTTCGATTACAGCTGCTGAGAGAGTGACAGTAAATTTGGCATCTTCTCCCATCTTAATCCATGCTTTCAATATTTTACATTCAAATGTTATAGTAGATTTTTTCTTTTGCTCTTGGAGCAAATGGGTAAGTGAAAATAATATTTGCTGTGGTCTTCCATTCACTGCTTTCGAAGTTTACCCGGCAATTGTTTACTTCTGCTTTCCAAAACCCAGAGTGTGAAAAAGGTCTATTAGTGATAGATGTGCATCCATCTCTTGCTCAGTTCTGTTGAGCTTCTACTGCAACTCTTCCTACAAACTAGCCGTGTCTGTCAAAACATGGTGTCCCAGATACAGCCAGCATCACTTCAAAGACCTTGTCAGCACAGTGGTTAGATGAATGCCGTGTCTTAGTTTCACCAGAACATGTTATTTAAATGTTGGATACAGGTTTAGCAATTATTGTGTCAAAATAATTTTGGTTCCTAACATTCTGAAACGTCATGTAAACAAGAATGCTGTATTCCTTACGCAGTTAAAGGGGTTAAGTTTAATACACCTGGGTTTCTCCCGGAGAATGCGGCTTATTGTGGTCATGTAAACGCATGAGCATTATTCTTATGTCATACCTTATATTTTTGAGGAGTGCCCATGTGCGTGGAACAGACCTGATAACAAACGTCATAGGATGGAGCCCAACAACAAGTAATAATAAGCACATCCACTATAGACCATACGCATTTATACACACCAGTGTAAAATATTGACTGTGCCTCACGTTCACGCATATCCCAGAGTTTTATGTAAGAGGGAAACCCTACTATAGCAGCTATTCTGGTCACGATAAAAATAAACACGGCAACAACTCTTGAATATCTCGAAATAAAGAAACATGTAAACTTCTGACTTCTGTACGTGCTCATTTGGGAATGAGGAATGACACACTTCAATCCATAGCATGCTCTTCTCAGTATTAATTTAAAGATTTATTTACACAGGCATTGCAGGGAAGTTACATTGTTTTGGAGAAAGCTGCTTACTGAATGGGCCGCATGTATTTGGGAGTAAAGAAAAAGCAGCAAACACAGCTTATCTAAATGCATTCACCGATTTCGAGTCTTAAGCAGCTTTCTCGCTATAAACAGCTTTCTGGTGTCCATGTAAACGTAGTCAATGTTTCTTGGTCCAAATTAATTGAATTCTTGCATAGGCCAAGCTTTGTAAACAATCACTAATCACCCAAAATGTCTTAAGCTGCATCCTAATGTCTGTTTTAGCATTTAACACACCAGGAGAGAGAGACTCTTTAAAAAGCCAAGAAGTTTTGCTCAGTACTCTTCTCAGTGTATGTTTTGGTTCATTGGAGTACAGTGTTCTGGACTGCAGAGTTTTAATAGGGAAGAACCAGTATATTTATCCTTATTCTGTGACCATCAGTTCAGTTCATCTTGTGACTTTGTAGGTGTTTCAGAGTTTCTCTAACAGCAGAGTGTAATGATGGGGGACAAGCAAATAAGACCGCTGAATGAATATTGTTTATTAAATTTGTACCTTTAAAATAAAGGCTTCTCCTTTACTTCCATGTTAGTTTGTCCCTTTAACTTTCTACCAAGCCAATTGACCCTTCGCTAAGCTCCGGCCACCCTTGGTTACTATCACCATTACTAAGACCTGAATCAGTACGTAAATAAATAAATTAATGTTAAGTTGTTAGCTTTAATTTACCTTGGAGGAAATGTAGGTGTCCTCGCTGATGTTATTCAGTTGAAGTCAGAAGTTTCCATACACCTTAGCCAAATACATTTAAACTCAGTTTTTCACAATTCCTGACATTTAAATGTAGAAAACATTTCCTGTCTTAGGTCAGTTAGGATCACTACTTTATTTTAAGAATGTGAAATGTCAGAATAATAGTACAGAGAATGATTTATTTCAGCTTTTGTTTCTTTCATCACATTCCCAGTGGGTCAGAAGTTTACATACACTTTGTTAGTATTTGGTAGCATTGCTTTTAAATTGTATGACTTGGGTCAAATGTTTTGGGTAGTCTTCCACAAGCTTCTCACAATAAGTTGCTGGAAATTTGACCCATTCCTCCAGACAGAACTGGTGTAACAGAGTCAGGTTTGTAGGCCTCATTGATCACACACTCTTTTTCAGTTCTGCCCACAAATTTTCTATCGGATTGAGGCCAGGGCTTTGTAATGGCCACTCCAATACCTTGACTTTGTTGTCCTTAAGCCATTTTGTCACTACTTTGGTGGTATGCTTGGGGTCATTGTCCGTTTGGAAGACTCATTTGCGACCGAGCTTTAACTTCATGGCTGATTTCTTGAGATGTTGCTTCAATATACCCACATAATTTTCCTTCCTCATGATGCCATCTATTTTGTGAAGTGCACCAGTCCCTCCTGCACCCCCACAATATGATGCTGCCACCCCATGCTTCATGGTTGGGATGGTGTTCTTCGGCTTGCAAGCCTCACCCTTTTTCCTCCAAACATAACGATGGTCATTATGGCCAAACAGTTCAATTTTTGTTCCATCAAACCAGAGGACATTCCTCCAAAAAGTAAGATCTTTGTCCCCATGTGCACTTGCAAACTGAAGTCTGGCTTTTTTGTGGCAGTTTTGGAGCATTGGCTTCTTCCTTGCTGTGCAGCCTTTCAGGTTATGTTGATATAGGACTCCTATATCAAGCACAAGGTCCTTTGCTGTTGTTCTGGGATTGATTTGCACTTTTCACACCAAACTACGTTCATCTCTAGGAGACTGAATGCATCTCCTTCCTGAGCGGTATGATGGCTGCGTGGTCCCGTGGTGTTTATACATGCATACTATTGTTTGTACAGATGAACGTGGTACCTTCAGGTGTTTGGAAATTGCTCCCCAGGATGAACCTGGCTGATTTCTTTTGATTTTCCCATAATGTCAAGCAAAGAGGCACTGAGTTTGAAGGTAGGCCTTAAAATACATCCACAGGTACACCTCCAATTCATTACACCTCCTATCAGAAGCTAAATTGTCTAATTGTCTAAAGGCTTGTCATAATTTTCTGGAAATTTCCAAGCTGCTTAAAGGCACAGTTAACTTCTGACCCACTGGAATTGTGATATAGTGAATTAAAAGTGAAACAATCTGTCTGTAAACAATTGTAAATTTACTCGTGTCATGCACAAAGTAGATGTCCTAAACGATTTGCCAAAACTATAGTTTGCTAATATGAAATCTGTAGAGTGGTTAAAAAATGAGTTTTAATGTCTTCAAACAAAGTGTATGTAAACTTCTGTCTTCAACTGTACGTGCTCATTTGGGAATGAGGAATGACACACTTTAATCCATAGCATGCTCTTCTCAATATTAATTTAAAGATTTTTTTTTTTTTTTAAATAAAGAAAAAACATTGCATGCATCAGAGCTTCCACTAAGAAATTTTGGTGCAGGCCGATGTGTCCGGGAATGATTAAGTTTTGCCGGACAATTTGGAAAAAATCTGGTCATCGAATCTTGGTGTTTATTTTGCGCTGTAACACAATGGACTATGCATAATAATGCAGTATAATAATGAACGATAAACATTTGTTCATTATAACTGCTTTTTCATTCCAAAAAGTTTTTTTTGTTTTTTTACAGCAGCCATTATGGAATTTGTGTCTCATTTAAATAAAAACATTCCAAAGGGGGCAATGCAATAAATTAAACTGCAATTTGCCACATATCTCAGGGCTCCAGACTGTGACTAAAATGGTCGCAAATGCAAACAGAAATAAATGATTGCAACAATAATTTAAAATCTAGTCGCCATTGGCGACAGTCAGGTTGTGTGCATTCATATGCAATTTCGTCAGATATCTTGTGAGTTACTGAATATATTTTTAGAGCGCACACCAATATCTCGCTCTGCTTTTCACCCATTCTGTTTCTGCCGAGCTCACTGCACCACACCGCACGCAACAACAACCCCCAGCGTGAGAGAGTCATGAACAAATGATTCTTTTGAACTGGGTCTTTTTCATCAATCATCTGAAAAGAACTGAGGGTTTGAACTCAGGTTAGCAATTTGAATCAGATTCACTTTCTCAGTGAATCAGTTGTCAGTGAGCTCACAACTGGGAGTGCAGATATTTCAAAATAAGAGTCCCATGTGTATTTGGGGCTTCTTTATATTTAAAAGTCCCGTATTGTGTAACACTTTTTTTCTTTCTGATAATTATTGATTGGGATTGGAGTAGCACAATAAACTGCATCTGGGATTTCATTCAGTTTGCACTCTTGTTGTCTCTGTGTCTGGGCCGTCCGATAACAGTAAAGAAAGACTAAGGCAATATTTTAAAACTATTTAAATTATATATACACACTACCGGTCAAAAGTTTTGAAACACTTGACTGAAATGTTTCCCATGATCTTAAAAATCGATTGATCTGAAGGCGTATGCTTAAATGTTTGAAATTAGTTTAGTAGACAAAAATATAATTGTGCCACCATATTAATGTATTTATTTATATAACTAAAATTGAATTTAAAAAAAAAGTTTTTGAAATTGATGACTTGGACCAAATAATAAAGAAAAGCAGCCAATAAGTGCCCAACATAGATGGGAACTCCTTCAATACTGTTTAAAAAGCATCCCAGGGTGATACCTCAAGAAGTTGGTTGAGAAAATGTCAAGAGTACATGTCTGCAAATTCTAGGCAAAGGGTGACTACTTTGAAGATGCTAAAATATAACACAGTTTTGATTTATTTTGGATTTTGTTTAGTCACAACATAATTCCCATAGTTATATTTGTTATTCCATAATTTTGATGACTTTACTATTATTTTAAAATGTGAAAAAAAAAAAATAATATAATAAAGAATGTGTTTCAAAACTTTTGACCGGTTGTGTGTGTGTGTGTGTGTATGTGTATAATGAATGTAATGTATGGTATGTATGTATTAGAGCCTGTCCGATATGGGATTTGAGACCGATACCGATTTTAAAGGGGGAAAATTCACAGATTACCAATATGGTGGCCGATATAGTTAATTTTTGAGCTGCAATGAAAACAGACCTTTTCTATGTGGATTGTGCACCGATATGACTATGCAAAGTATTCAGGATGCTGCTTTCTTAAATAATTTTATCAAGAATATTTGATATTATTATTATACATTGTCAACCAATTCTTGAAATGAACACTGAGAAAATAAAGAATAAATAAAAATACAATAAATAACTAAATAAAAATCAGTACTGTATGTTCAGTATCAGTCCATTGCTGACCATTTAAATAAAGAATAAATTAAAATGATAGCTAAATAAAAATCAGTACTGTATGTTTATTATCAGTCAAATGCTGACTATTTTAATACTGCCAGTCAATTAGGGGCAGGTTGTAAAACAAGAAGCATTTACACCTGCTGAGTCAAGAGATAAACAGCAGCAGCAGTGTTACACCGTATTCTGCTATACAAGTTCAGGGGAAACATTCAACGGTGGAAAAAAAAAATATTAAAATAGCCTAACAAATCATTAGGTCATGTCATATAATTTCTCACCTTGGCTAATTTCCTTGGCTCTCTATTTTTATGACTATTTTCCTCAGATTTTTCGTAGCACAAAAGCATTTTGCTGACAAAGTGAAGTTAAATGTGTCCAGTGTTTCAATACAATTTGACATTCACGGAAGCCTGGTGTCCTCCTCCTCCAAAAGACGGCAACACAAGGCTGTTTTAATGTTGCAGGCTGATTCTTAAGTGAGAAGCTTCTCACTGCGGGGCACGCAAGACGGGAATAATGGCTGCTTTTGCAAGTGTGCGGGATACAATGCACTTTTTTAGTCACGGACTAGGACTTCGCCACGTTTTAAAGTTTAAACCTCCATGGCAGCGAAGGGCTGTTATCATTGGGATGGCAGCACACTGTGCACTTGTGGCATCAACTAAAGTGGTTGCTGACTATTCATGTTAATTTTTTTTTACCGGACATTATGCCCGACAACGTTTGCATTTTTCGGACATGAGGACATTTTATCGGTCAAAAAACGGTAATTGTCAGCTAACGCAAACTAGCGATCGACCGATATATCGCAGAGGCCGATACATTTTCGCTTTTGGCCGATTTGTTTCTTGAGGGCGCTGAAAATCGCCTGCTTGCATGTGAAGCAACTGAGACATGCAGATGACCAGTCACGGTTCGTTTTGTTGTGCTACGTGCCACTACAACACAGTCTCATTCAAACGGTCCGCTTATCAGAGCCGTGAAAAACGCTTTTGAGCTCATAATGTTAAACTGCTTGCCTGTTTCATTCTCCTCCTTTCTCCTCAGCAGTTCCCTGTAACTTAACTGGCTTGTCTAATGATAAAAAGCAAATATCAATAAAACTTCTATTATATACCGTTTGCAAATATGCAGATATCTAGTTTAAACTCGTTTAAAAATAATTCACGAACTTCATGAAAATCCAGCGTTTTCTTCTCGTTGAGCGCTTATCTAATATCTTCTTCTGAAGCACGTATTCTATCAGCCAGAATCAAAACTTCAGGATCAAAAATTACTCTGATTCACAAATCATGACAGTCACTCCGTGACAATCCAAGCAGACCATCTAGACCATTTGACCTGTCAGGAGATTGCTGGATCCGCACAAGCCCATGAGTGCAACTTCAAAGTAAAAACGCTTCACGTGTGCTGTAAGTAAATGTCTTATTCATCATGCACTGTATGTACACGTATTATTCTGACGTTTTTTAGAAAATGCGATTGCTAACTTGGACATGCCATCCATGGTTGCTGGACTACTGTGTGTACTGTTATTTCCTACCTAATATATTAACAATTTCTTCATGTTCAAATAAACTACTAAAATTTGATGACTAAACAGGAATCAGAAGAGACTGCTACCTACTATTTAAAATACAATATATATTTTTTTAAAATTCTTTTTACAAAGTTAAAGTTTTGTGTGAAATTTAGTGAATATAGTGCTAAATAGGGTTGGGAATCATATGGAATTTTATGATTCTGGTTCCAATTCCGATTCCTCTGAATGATTGCGGTTCCTTAACGGTTCCAGTAACGATTCCATTAATTCTTTTAGTACCTTTTTTTTAAAATAATTATTTGGAAATGAGAAATGCAATTCTTTTTTAATTTACTGCCCTCTTCTATCTGTTACCAAATAATGAGAATTTCAGATTTCTACAGAACAGAGATAGCCAATCAGAAATAAATGTAATACAGTTCTTGTAAAAGGTGTGTTTGCAGACTTTTTAGAGACATAAATACAATCCAATTATAGATACTAACTATATTTTAAATAAACCTAACCCAACAAGAAATGTGATGGCATATTTCATAAATTCATTTATTTGATAAAATTCCACTTATTACAATAAAACTTGTGTCTCTTTAATTATATATTGTCATATGAACAACCAGTCAGTAACTGCACTGCTTGATTTAATAGACAGATCATCAGCCTAACATTGTACTTCAGGCTTGTGAGTCTTCAACAGTTCTTATTTAATTTTGAGTTGGACATTCATAACTTGCACATCAGTATAAGATTGCTTTTATACCGGACCTTACTGGAAGTGCTGTATGTTTCGCTCTGTAGATTCAAAAGAACTGGCTCCTTTCAGTAATTCTTTCAGGAATCGAACTATACCAGAAGAGGCGTATGTTTTGGGCTGTAGATTCAAAAGAACTGGCTCCTTTCAATAATTATTTCGGGAATCGAACTATACCGGAGGTGCATATGTTTTGCACTGTAGATTCAAAAGAGGATGAACCTCAATTGCCTCCATATCTGAGACCGTCAATCCGTGCATCTTATCACGTGGCTTGTTGAGCGCGTTACCACGGAGACAGTGCATGCGGAGACATAGCGCATGTGGCTATTCTCCACGGCATCCACGCACAATTCACCACGCGCCCCACTGAGAGCGAGAACCACACATTATAGTGACCACGAAGAGGTTACCCATATGACTCTATCCTCCCTAGCAACCGGGCCAATTTGGTTGCTGAGGAGACCTGGCTGTAGTCACTCAGCATGCCCTGGATTCGAACTCGCGACTCCCAAGGTGGTAGTCAACGTCAATACTTGCTGAGCTACCCAGGCCCCCTGCCAATGGGCACTTTTAAAATAATCAGTATTTTAAGGTGTGGCTTAGCAAAGGGCCAATTAAAAAGAATCATAAATACTGTACTAGTAACTCACTTGTCTTGTTAGATGTAGTAATTTAAATAGCAAGTTTATAATTAAATATTAAAGCTGCACTACGTTACTTTGTGCTCTCAAGTGTCATCTGTGTTTGAAACTTAAAATTGCAAGCAATTTGTGAGAATGCATTACGTCAGTCGTGTTCTGGCACTACTCTTCTGGCGGATTGAGCTTAACTGGATATCGCCTGTGTGTGATCATGACTGGAGCGGGAATCATAACGTGCTATTTTCATGTTGATATGTTATACAATTAAACATTTGAAACGGGAGATATTACTTGCTTTGAAGATAAACAACAGTCTTATTTACATATTTGAATGAATTTTACACTTAAATCGCTTTTCTTACACTACACTCAAAGCACTTTTAAATGGAGAACAGGAGACTCTCCTCAGCCCCCATCAGTATATCTTAATATGATTATTCAAGTGTTTCATCTACTATTAATGTTTGAATTGTACAACAATTTTCAATTTAAGAGGTTAAACTTGTGATATGGCCGATACGAGTTCAATAGACTATTATTTTTATACTATATTATCCAGCCTCAGTTATTACAGTAGCATGTCTGTGCAATGCACACAATAACACCGTAAACTAAAAACATAAAATGAGGATTCAATAATGATGCGGATAAATTATACTTTAATAAACGTAAAAATAATAAGCTTAAATATAGCTGCAAGCAGCGATGACCGGCACAAGCACCATGGGTCCATTTCCACCCAGTGGCTTTCGGAAAACTCTGCAAGGTAGACACATGCATTTAGCATTTGACATTTATTCTAAACAATTTTGAAGCAATTTGGGAAAAATTTAAGACGACTATTTTAAAGTCTGTTGTAAGAGCCACATTTCCTGCTGCCAGGTAGTGGCGCTATGACCGTGACCCAAAATATTCACATCCATGTGATTAGCCCCGAAGACTAAACATACATGTAAATTTTTATCTAAATCTCACATTGCACACACAAGATATGAGACACTTCCTGTTTCCTATTTTTTGCCATTAATTTAACGCCTTGCCATGGCAACACCATCAAAAATCTGTTCACAATTTAGCATCTTCAATGTCTTGGCATAATGTTGTCTAAATGTGGTGACAGTCTCATGAATCTCCTAGCAGTATTTAAAAGTTCAGAGACTAAAATATTTTTAAAAATCCAAAATGGCCGACTTCTTGTTGGATGGACCTAATGACTATAATTATGAAAGTTGTCTGGCTTGAGGAGAACTATATATGTACCATTTTTGGTGACTGTAGGTGAAAATGGGGGCGCTACAGAGGCCGTCTTACATGGCCATTTTAAAGGGGACGCTACAGAGCCCCCCCTACACACACACACAAGCCCATGCGTGACATTTTGCCCAACCCTAATGGCCAATGACTCTGTATGTGCAAAATTTCAAGAAATTTTAAGCATGCCAAGTGCCTCAAAAACACCCAAATATAGGAAGAAAGGAATAATAACAATTAATGTGTTGCCATGGCAAGATATCAAATATCCCTTGAAAATTTTACATCAGCATTGTCTTGACATTGTTCTAAATAATTGTAATACAATTAATGTAAACACAAGAAGGCTATTAAAAGTCTGTTAAAAGTGCCATACTTCCTGCTGCCAGTTGGTGGTGCTGTGATCGTGACCCATAATAGCCGCATCAATGTGATCGGCACCCATTACCAAACACAGAAGAATTTTGATCAAAATCACACAGTGCACACAGAAGATATCAGGCACTTCCTGTTTTCCATTTTTCACCATAAATATATTGCTTCGTCATTGCTACACCATTCAAAATATCAAAAATACATTCGCAATTTAGCATCTACAATGTCTTGGCATGATGTTGCACAAATTTGGGTGCCAGTCACATAAATCCCCTGGGAGGAGTATTTAAAAGTTCAGAGCCTGCGATTTTCAGAAAATACAAAATGGCAGACTTACTGTTGGGTGGCACTAATGACTGAGTATGAAAGTTGTTCGGCTTTATGAGAACTGTAAATGTACCAAATTTGGTGACTGTAGGTGAAAATGGGGTGCTACAGACGTGCCTATTTTCAAAGGGGCGCTACAGAGCCCCCTCGACTCTGATGTGTGTGCAAAATTTCATGACATTTTAAGCATGCCAGGTGCCTCAAAAACACCCAAATATAGGAAGAAAAGAATAATAACAATGATGCGTTGCCATGGCAAAACTATTTAAAATAAAATATTCCTTTACAATTTTACATCAGCAGTGTCTTGACATTATTCTAAAGAATTTTGAAGCAATTCATGTTAACACGAGAGCTATTTCAAAGTCTGTTAAAAGAACCACACTTCCTTCCGCCAGTTGGTGGCGCTACGACCGTGAGCCACAGTAGCCACATCAATGTGATCATTCTGCAAGGCCAAACATACGGCTCAATTTTGATGTAAATCACACAGTGCACGCAGATGTTATGAGACACTACCTTTTTCCCATTTTTTTTTTTTTTTTACTTTATCGCATCGCCATGGCAACACCTTTCTAGATATAAAAAAATCAGTTTGCAATTTAGCATCGTCAATGTCTTGGCATAATGTCGCCCACATTTGGTACCTGTAACATTAATCCCCTAGGAGGAATGTTTCAAATTCCAGAGCATGCATTTTTCAAACAATCCAAAATTGCAGACTTCCTGTTGGGCGAAGCTTATGTCTGTCAGCATGAAAGTTGTCTGGCTTGATGAGATCTATATATGTACAAAGTTTGGTGACTGTAGCTCAAAAGGGATGTGCTACGGAGCCCCGTCTTCACGCCTATGTATGAACTTTTTGCCTAGCCCTAATGGCTGACGCATGTACAAAATTTCATGAGTTTTTGAGCTTGTTAAGTGCCCCAAAAGCCCCCGAAACCTTGAAAAAAATAAAAATAATAATAAAAATAATAATTCCCAGAAGAACAATAGGGCCTCTGCACTTTCAGTGCTTGGGCCCTAAATATGGAATATAACAATTAAAAGAAGTCATTTTCAGAAGTCATACATATTAAACATGTCACAGTAACTTCACTGGACAACATGGATATATCGCGATCGGTTAACAGGATCTACAACCCTACCAGAAAACATATCCAAGCATGATAGCAAGTAAACTACTTCACCAAACGGATAACAGATAAACATCCATCTATACTGCAATGATGCTGTCCTGAACTGTGTGAGTGTACTGAACTGAGCTGAACAGCATAGTTAGTTTCTCCAGTCGGAACATGAGACAGCCGTTACTTCTTTCCTGTGTTTGCGGATATGACTTAATGATGCAAAGATGAATGTCATAAGCCAAATCAAACCCGACAATGAATACAAATCATTTTTATAGGCTTACAGTAGTGAATCAGGGTAAGGTAAGGACATTGTTTTGAACATTGATTGTATATGTACTCAATCAATAATGGAAATTTGTTCTTTTTTTAACCAAAAAATCTTACATAGTGCAGCTTTAAAGATGTTGAAAATTGTAAACTTGTTTATTTCAAACCTGTATGGCTGCTGTTAAATTGGACAACGGGTTAAATGACACAAACCTGAAATCACAGAATATTGCTTAAAACTAGGTTCAGTTATAGCAGACTTGGACTGCATTAGATGAGGCTGGTTTAAAGGTGACAGCAGTTATTGATCATGATCATGCATGATGTGACTAAATAAAAAATTCAGTAACACCTATATATGTCATAAAGGGGTACCACTTTTACATTTGTGATTGTTTATGCTTTCTAAAAGTAAATGTTTTCCCCCAATAGCAGCAAGTCTTCACAATGACAAAATATGATGCCTTATGCTTTGAGTTGACAATTTTTTTTACCCTTTGTAACAGACTTTAATAATGAATGTGAGATGCTGAAAAAATAGATGCTATATTATGCAATGAACAAAAATGTCTCTCTGATGCAAACCAACACAGATCCATACTTATAAAGCATCTTACATGTGTTGCATATACTTCAGAAGTTTGGATCTCTTTTTCCATTTTATATCAGCCTGATCTTATGTTACTTAATTTTTACTCAAAATGCTTGATGCGTAAAATCAGCTCACACTGAATTTGTTGTCTTACTCATTAGACATATAGCACAATGCTGTATCAATCGAACTCTAATGGTTCTGTCTGCATGATTTGCCAATAATCTCAAATTATGTGGACCATCATGGAAAAGGGGGTTAAACAGTTTAATTCCTGCAAGATCATCATTTACAGGATTTAAGACAAACCATGAATGTGGCTTGTAGTAGCTCTCTGATTTTTCAGGTGCAGATCCTGACATTGAATGTTTCATATTCACTCTTCTCTTCACAGGCTGTTCATTGCTATGACGTCTACATCTTAAAAGCTAAAGGAAAAGTGGAGCCAGAGGTGTTTTGCCAGTTAGGTCACTTCAACCTTTTACTGGAAGATTACCCTAAAGGTGAGTTCTAAGCTTTTTAAGGAATATTCTGTCTCACAAGAAATCTGGTCATCAGTCTTAATTTCTTTATTGTTGTCTCCTCAGCATTATCTGCATACCAGAGATACTACAGTTTACAGTCAGACTACTGGAAGGTGAGGGATTCTTCATTCACTTAGACTTGCTGGCCCCTTTTACAGCTAGTATTAACACTATAATCTGTCTCAGTTGATATGATCACCAGTAGACAGCATTAAAGGAGACCTATTATGCCCCTTTTTACAAGATGTAATATAAGTCTCAGGTGTCCCCAGAATGTGTCTGTGAAGTTTTAGCTCAAAATACCCCACGGATCATTTATTATACCATGTTGTAAATGCCTCTTTTTGGGTGGAATCAAAAACACGCTGTTTTTGTGTGTGTCTTTTTAAATGCAAATGAGCTGCTGCTCCCCACCCCCTTTCCGGAAGAGGGCTGTGCCTTTACAGCTTGTGCTTCGGATACTATAGCAACAACAAGTCAGTACCAATATGACTGACACCGTAAATACCGGAGTTCAGCCATATATATATGAGGATCCGTAAACGACGCAAAACATAGGCATTTTGAGTTTGTGATAGTGCTTCTTATGTAGAAAATCACTTCCTGCCCTCCATCTGCATTTCACGCCACAGCAACGCAGTGACATGACTTCATCTGCAAACAAGCTATAACGACATTGCTCTGGCCTCCGTGAATACAGTCAGAGACAATGGTAACTTTAGCTGCATTAGCCGTGGAATCAGCTAATAAGCACATTCGGAAAGGCGATTTGCAAACATTCACAAAATATAAAGTGCAATACTTACATCTTCAGGATATAAAGCTGGAACAAGAACAGTTGGTACTGATCCATGCTTGAGAGTAAAATTTTTGAAAATCCTGCTTTATATTGACCCTCATTCACAAAGCAGTCTGGTGTAAAATGATTTGCTCAAACATACACGAATTTTGGTATGTTTTGGGGCATATTTTCTTCAAAAACAAAACTTGTCCACTGCGTCTTCAGTGGTTCTGATGCCGGGAGTACATGAAGACTCTTATGTTCACTTTTACAGCCAACAACAGAACACTTATGATGCTTACGAAGTTGAGACATTATTCTTCTCACTGTAGCTGCTCCAGCGTGGAAAAAAAATGGCAGACTCTGTGTCGATCACTCGGGTGGATTTATGATAATTGGGTGGAATCCGTCACCAGTCGTGGGCATGGCCTGCTCTAAAGTGACGTCACTTTAGAGCGGATATGAAAACCAGTCATTTTGAGACGCTGTTTTTGATTAATAGAAATATAAGAAAGAGGAGATGGTGGACTTTTAACATTGTAGGGTGGTTGTGTACACACACTGCCGACTCACATTTATGTTCAAACACCATGTAAAAGTGAATTTTGCATAATAGGTCCCCTTTAAATACAGGTGTAAACAGTGGCCAGTGTGTCTTAAAAATTAATTATCTGAACACTCAAACCATTTTGGACGCGTGTGTCCCACATTGCAGTTGTAGCATAAATTTGAATGCACTACCTACTTATGTAACTCATAATCATTGTGTCACACAAAGGGTTTTAAACTGTCCAATAGCTAAGGCTTTAAAATAAGAGTAGTTGGCAGTGAAAGTTGACGACTCTTGATACCAATTTCGATACTGATGATGATGATAATAATAACAATAATAATAATAGTTTTAGTAAGTACTGTGTCAAATTCTCAAGTAATTATTCAAGACCAGAAAAAGAAAATAAAAACAATTAATAGAAACAAATTAAAAACAATAGAACAAAAAATACAAATTAAGAAGAAATTTGCTTTTTAACAGATTTAAAAGTTTTTGACAGCAGTATCTCTAGTATTTGACAAGTATTCAAATAAACGTTCAGAATTAAATGAAATGTGACATAAAACTACTACTAGTCTTCACTGTATGATTATAATTGATTAATGCGTTTAAAGCTACTAAAGTTATTCAGTCGAGCAGTGAGTAGTTGTATCATCTCCTCGTTTCCTGTATTGGTTGATTTATTATAACGTAATCCTAGACAGCACCAGGTCTGTTAGATTACATTCATAGCCTACTTCAAGTCCAACATTTTGATACGAATCAGCTTTTTTCTCCACTGTTTACGTTCACTTGACATAACTGAGTGTTTACATTAATACCTCGCCAAGATGGGCATTTTGGTGGAATTTTAAAGTGTATTTGACCATTCAGGCACGTATTCCGCATAATCACATGCGCTCTCAGAGCACACGCATAAAGCGCAAACACATGCAGCCTGTCTGTCAAACAGCGCGTGCCTGTAGAAGCGAGTAAATAAAAAGTAAATCTTTAAGAATTTTGTTATTTTGTAATTTCTCTCTATTCCCTTTCACTTTTGGCCTGTTAAGGTTATCTTGTGATCGACTTAATAAGCACACCTTATTTAATATGATGTGCTCTGTGCACATAAGCAAAGCAAATGGAACCAAACTTGGAGCACATGTGTTACTCTAAGGATGAGTAGTTGTGAAGCACAAAACCTCTCTGAAAACACTGTAGTAATACACTAACGATACAAACAGGACAGAACAGCGAGCATAAACTTTTAAAGAAGAGAGCAGCTTGAGCAGACTTTATTTAAATCACAGCTCTTTGCGGTTTAATAATTGCATGCGGTCATATCACGTTTTTATTTTATTTCGAGCCCAGCCCTACTTCCCTCACCTAGTGTAAAAGTATCATCTCACACATATCAGGTGCTAAACACCAGCATATGGTCAATAGAAGTTGCTTTTCAGCACAGTTGAACTAATGTTTTACGTCCTTTGTGAGTTATTGTTTAGTTTGGATGGCCAAATGGAAAATTTGCCAATGGGAACATTGCAGACTGCAGCAGAAGTCAAAGATTTTCTACTTTCTGGAAAGCTGTTTTTTTTCCCCTCTGTTTTGGAGTCAGAATTTATTTAGTGCTCTCAGAGGTAATGCAAATTCTAAATTCGTGCCTGCGCTGAAGGGGTTAAAGGCCATGTCTTAGCAGTCAGACAGCTGAGTATGATTTGTGCAGGTGTGAGGAGCTAGCCATTTGTAGTACTGTCAGCCTGTCAGAGTGATGGACCATGTACTCGCTCGCTCTGCTGTAAACAGTCAGTGCTCCTCCAGAGTTCTCTTTCTGTGCCTGTCCTGACTTCCAACTGCTGTCCGAGGTCTTTCGAGACAGTTGTAGTTTTGAGGCTGCAAATAAGTACCAGGTGCTGTCAGGCCAGCCATTGAAGGCCCAGATCATTGTTGCCTTCCTGATTGCATGTCAAGCAGCACTTTAGCTAGTTTACATTCATGTACAATGCAAAACTTGTCTTGCACTTTCACAAGTCAGTGTGCATTCTGTATTCGTGATGTTAGCTCATTCAGTTGAAGTTGTTGGTGTGGTTGGCATGTAGGTCAGTTGTAGGGATTTGCAAAGCTATATTGGCAAATATTGAAAATCAGATCATTAAAAAAAAAATCTGACAGTGCAAGAAAACCACATTTACATAAGTTTTCTTTCTAATACTCGTTCGATATCTCAGATACCTCACCTCATGTTATCAGAGAACCGAGGTTACGTGAGTAACCTAAAGATTTGAAATCTTAAAGGAATATTCTGGGTTCAAACAAGTTGAGCTCAATCGACAGCGTTTGTGACATATGATTACCACTAAAGTTTTTTGACTCGTCCCACCTTTTCTTAAAAAAATAAATACAAAAAACCCAAATCTTGGTTACAGTGAGGCACTTTTTTTTCACCTGGCAAAGTTTCAGCGCTTGTTAATGTTTTTTCCCCCTTTTGCACTGGTGTGCAGACAGTAATTACACAAGTTAAATGATGAATCATTTAAAAATCAAATCATCCCAAAGAAGTCCTATAAACCATAGCGTTCGCTGCCTCATGGAGCGTGCACCTGCCCGGGCAGAATTACGCTTTTTACATTGATTAAGAATAGGCCTACTATGTTGCAGGCAGTGACAGATTATTTTTGTTCGACTTTAATGTGATTTTATCATTTGAAGATCTATGTATTGTGCTATTTTGGCTCATAGCTCACTGTGCACTTTATTCCCTGCTAATCTGAGATTGTGTTTGACGCATCCATGGCAATAAACTTTCTCGACTCCTGACAAATAACACAATAACCGTTCGTAAACTCTTGCAGTTAACCAAATATTACAAAAGTTTACCGTGCACATACTTGGGCTATTAAGGCATCTTTCACTTTATCATTTAACATTAAATGCATGCACGACTTAAAAATTTTAAATTAGTCTATACTGTTGCACAAATTCTGTCACTTATATGAATTTTAACCATCAGCTTTGTACACGGCTAGGGTAAACTTAGGGTAAATCAGACACTGCTCTCTGTAGTCCGTCAAATAAACTCACTGCACCTGCGAGATGCAGATTCCCTGAGCGCGCACTCGAGTGCCTGTGCTCGCACTGCTGTAGTCCAGCACGCATTCGGCCGAACAAATGGTGTTTCACATAAGGCTGACATTTCTGTAGATTTATAATAGATATCTCAAAATAAATAAATAATTTATTTAGAGTTTGGGGCCCTTTGGGTTTAGAGGCCCCTGGGCAATGGCCCAATTGGCCCGGTGGTTAATCCGTCCTTGTTTGTGGATGTCCCAATGTGGATACTAAATTTGCATTTTTCAGAGAGCTCAATAAAATATCATATTATTATTATTAATATTATTGGTGTATGCCTTGCACACTAATAAGTCCACTGAAATGTAGAGTGCATAAACAGCTCTGAGTCTACATACTGTAGATGTGTGGCATTTATTGCAGGTGAAAAACTGTATCAAATCTTATTTGGCCTTCAAAGTATTAAAACATGGTGTTTCAAAATTGCTTTCGAGACACTTAAAAACAAATGCTGCATGGCATCATTGACTTAAAAACTGGTGCAACTCATCTTCACTCACCAACTTTGAAAATGGTTGAGTGAACTCTTCTTTTTAATCTAATTGTTTTACGTTCATCAGTACTCGGCAAAGCTGTCTTATTTACACTTATTCACCCACATATAGGCTACTTCATGAGCTGCTAGTTTTCAATACACAGAACTGCACTTTCATGTGTTCTGTAGTGTGAAGTCCTGGTCTTTCCGGATTACTTCCAAAATTCCAATTATTTTTGTTTTCTTATTCACTTTCTACATTTCTTCATCATCTGAGCAACTCACTCAAACAAGGGTGACTGGGATTATTTTTTTTTTTTTTTTTTTTTTTTTTGTAGACCTAAAGGTGTGAAACAGTTGTAATGTTTTGTAGATTTTGAATTGGACCGTATGATGAAGTATGAGTTTCCAATAGTTCCCTGGATTTCTATACCAATAAATGCAGTAGTTTACAACTAGAGCTTTTTAAATTTAGCCATTTGTTTCGTTTACTAGCCATGTCATCTAGTGACAGTGCATTTGTGGGAAAGACAAGCCACAGTGGCTCTCAGTTTGAGTCACATGTTTCCTCTAAGTCGTGATAATAGTTTCATTGTTCCATATTCTCTTGCACACTCCGTTATGTAAATATGACCTTTTGTGGTTGCGAGAGCTCAAGACTTTTCAACTCAATATTTTAAACACCTGCTCATTAGCCGCAGGAGGTTAAGTTCCCTGCTGAGTGTGAATGTGTCAGGCCTGCCGTGAGGGTGAACCTTCATCTTTACTGATGCTTAAGCAGGTTTCCATTGATACACAGGGTGATTAGAAAGTAGGAGCTTGGAATTTTACATGCACACTAGCACGGTTACCATTGCCAGAAAGAATGCTTGATTAATTCAGATGATGAATTCATGAAATACTTGTTTCTAACTCTCCTATCTCTGTTTATTTCAGAATTCTGCCTTTTTATATGGCCTTGGCTTGGTTTACTTCCATTACAATGCTTTTCAGTGGTAAGTATAAAATTACAGTTTATGTGTTCTGTGACGCATTTGTTTTCTCATGCATACCATCAGGTTTATTTAATTTGTCATCTGTAACATAACGTAGATTGTTGAAATATCATTACTAACAGTATTTTTCATTACTAAGTGTTTGTCATTAACTTTTTCTTTCACAAATTTCATTTTATGCTTTCTTAACTGACAGAATCATTAGAAATATTGTATGTTGTCTTTTTCTTACAGCAAATTCTACTACACTTAATTCACTGGGTACTACTTTTTCGCTATGATACTGTTTGTGACGTTTAGCCTAAAGTCCTAATCAGGGTATCTTTGGGTCATTAAAAAGTATTAAAATTCATAAATTAGGTATTAAATGTTTTTTGTTTGAACATTTCCCTCCTTGCGTCATAAGGTTGAATGAAAACCTTATGAATGAACACCTTCCATGCCTTGCATAAAGTGCGTTCAGTGTACATAGACACTGATCACGTGAGTACTGCTTCGGGTCTTGAGATATTCCCCATTCATTTTCTCCATTATTTCAACATTAACAGACTGGCCGATTACATGAGAGAATACGCATTTCAGTAAGTTGTACTAGAGCTGCAAATATTGCCCTTGATATTGTAATTGTGATTATTAATGTCGATTAAAAGATTAAATTATCATGATGTCACAAAGTAGACAACCGCGTGGTTCTTCAGAGTAGCATATTTCAATGGTGGATATGAGCTGCACTCCAGTTTATTTTAAGCATCTTTTAAGCATGAAGTATGGTAATAATGTTTGTTAATGTTAGGCCTAATAAGTTATTTTAAAGGGATATCTGTGGTATAGAAGAAATGTATGTAGGTTCTTTCTGAGCTATTGACAAAACCAGTTTTTACTTGATTCAGTATGCCTGTGTGACATGTAACAGTTGATAAATACACATCCCCACACATTTAACAAACCTCTAAATCCTGAAAAAGTTGGTATAAAATCAAAAACTACCATAAGACGTGAAATATGTGTCTTTACCTCTAAAATTATTGGTCCACGTACAGTAAATAATATGACATTTTATATTCAAATATTTTTACTGCCAATTTAAATTGACCAAGTTACTTGCTGTGTTCAGTAGGTGCTATGGTGGTGAGACGGTAGGGCTGGGGAAAAAATCTATTCTGTTACAAATTGCGATTCTTGAGCCAAACGATTTTAAAATAGTCTCCCTGATGGAATTTATTTATTTTTTTTTCATAAAAAAAAATACATGTTTATCTTAATGCTACAATGATTAATAGATAAATATAGGAAGCTATATTTGTGCACAGTTCCACATAACAGCTTTTCTCTCTGAAAGTTTTGTCTCTTTAATTCTTTGTTTAGTCCTTTAATGCACCGCTGCTACAGCCATCAAAAGCTGTTTGTTCACTGTCAGACTTGAAAATCCTCAGCTGTGATCAATGTTCCTGTTATTTTATAATCCAAAATATTATTTGAGAGGTGTTGTGGATAGTATTTGCCAGAAGTCAGTAGGCAGATTCTGTCTGACACTGCTTTAATAAAAGGTTTAGCTGTAAAAAGGCTTATCAAACTGTTGGATGCCGTAAACTACATGTTGCGCCCACACAGTATTTATAATCTAACAGCCAGGGTATTCATGCACATTTACCCGCCACTGTCGACAAGAAATGCAGCTAGACACAGACACGTGCTTGAGGAGACACACTTGATTATGTTTTGAAGAACAGATGAAAGACATGCCAACGATGCACGTGTCTGATTTGCTTTTAAGTTCATTTGCGCTTTGGCGCCAACACGTGCAGCGCGATTGTGTCTCGTGGAATGTGCGCAAATGGTGAGTTCTCTGTCAGTCTTCTGGGAGCAGTTTGTAAGGATAGTGTTGTTTATGTTATGAGAATGCTGCATAGGATCTCAGACTATCTCAGGATGCATATGCAAATAACTTGCAACAACATTGGGACTGCAGGTGATTATCATGCGTGTCATAATTCATTACAGCCCCAGAAACGGTTCTTGAACAAGTTTACTCTTTAGCCTTCATTTGTATGTTGCAAAATTATCATTATGATAATAGTAATGGCTTATGTTAATATATGTTAAACAAATTTTGTTCTTTAGGAATATAAAATATAATCTAAGTTAAAATGATATATTGTATATATTTATTTGTTGAATACAAATGGACATAATGCAGCCTTATGCAGTTCCTTTGCACTAACTAGTCGCCTAGCTCAGACAATGCACTGACTGGTCGATTGGTAGTTTTAAATTGGTAGTTTTGCACATCCCTACTTTTTACCTGCAAATTATACATTACACAGTGAAAACAACTGTCATTTCAGACACAGCATTTCTTTCTGAGAAAAAGGAGTTTTACTTTAAATTTAGTTTTTTATATCAAAACACCAAATCACAATACTTAGAGAATCGCAATACATATTGAATCGGCTAGGAAATCTCATTGTAATATCGAATCGGGAGGTCTGTGGCAATTCCCAAACTTTTGCCCATTCATCCCGTTAGATCTTTAATGGTGATCTTGTGAATGTAAGATCATCGTTAGATTATATCTGGGCATTTGCAATTGGTCGTTTGTGTGATTAGTGAACATTTTAAATCTACTAATAGCAGCTGTGGGGCAAATGGGTCTTATTAGAGCAGACGCGATAATGACGATGATTCGTGAAATATGCCATTCTTTATGTTTGCTACAACTCCAAAACAAGCTTAGAACAGTTAAATTACTTTATTGCTGCTTTATACAAAAAAACAAAACAAAAATTCACATTAGCCTGCTTATTAACATGACAAAGCTAAACTGTTATTGTATTTATAATAAATTGTACACAGAAATCGAGCAATGTGATGAACTCTCCCATTACAATGACTGCTGTCACTCACTGCAGGTATTGTTTGAGCCCTGCAGTTCAGTGCGAGCTCACTGACACTCCGCACAGAGTTCTGCACTCTCGCGAATGCTCTCTTTTAAAAACTAAGCTGTCTAATCAGCATAATAAATTAATTATTTACAGCGCGTCTATGCCTTGATTAGAAGGGGAACGTTTTAGTTTTGTCGCGTTGGTCATTTTCAGTGTATTTACCATCGACGTTGCAACCGAGCAG
The DNA here is from genome assembly GCF_019703515.2 of Myxocyprinus asiaticus. Taxonomy (NCBI): domain Eukaryota; kingdom Metazoa; phylum Chordata; class Actinopteri; order Cypriniformes; family Catostomidae; genus Myxocyprinus; species Myxocyprinus asiaticus. Next base: position 35,076,961 of record NC_059354.1, read on the forward strand.
AGGAATAGAGAATGTGAATGATCTGGAGAGATTTGTGCCTCGTTGCAATGGAACCACCAGGCGTCACTCGTTCTTAGGTCACAGGGAGCAGAGGGGAAATAGAACTGGAGGAATGAGTTGAATCAAGAGGGTGCTGTTCCATTTCAAGTCAAAGTCAACTTATTATACAAATCTAAAAGCATGACACGGTATCACAGAAAAGGAGATGATAGTGTTTAACCAGATTTAAAATTAGGAATAGTGTAAACCGTTTAATAAACACTGCACTTTCTGCCAAAGTAAAGGCTCCAGGTCTTCCAAAATAAAAGCTCCAGGTAAAAGTGAAGTAAATACTACTGAAATAAATTACTGTTATATAAAACACATCTAATCCTCAAAATGATAATAATTCAATGTATATTATAATAATAAACTTGACTGGGATCCACAATGATAATTTTATTAGTAAAATAATAAAATAATATACAAATGGGTTCCAAAAAAAGTGAGTGAAGTTGTACTGTAGTTTTTGCATATCCTGTTAATTCACCAAATTTTTTTTAGTAAACATATATGTTGGTAAATACTGCTTTACATTAGGCCGACTGTGTTGCTGTATTGGTGCAAATAAATGAAAAAGTGACTGCTTCATTGCGGGCTGAAGTTATGTGTTGTCTAAGAACAGTGGTATAGCACCACTCATTCAGGTTGAACGAAGATATTTGCCAGCTTTTTCAAACAATGTTCCCTGATATAGCAAAGATATAGCTCAGATAAAGCAAAAAGTTTCAAGTGTGGCATGATGTCATTAATAATTTGATTTGGTCTTGTTCAAGGAGAAGCTTTTTGGAAGGGTTAATAATGCAGGGCCATTTGTGCTCATGTTTTGACGAGAGCCTCAATAATTGTGCTTAAAAAAACAAATGGATGTTTATGTAAGATTTTTTTTTTTTAGTGATGTCTAGTTGAGGTAACTTGGGTATAGTAATGAACAAAAGCATAAGTAATGAACTTAACTACTGTAGATGTCTACATAAAAATACACACAGCAGTCATACACAGTCAAACCATCTCTTTACTCTCGCATTAGCTACGTGTCATTTTAATATGTGACTTTGTTGCATCTAATGGTGGGTAAGTATATGCATTAACCCAGTAGTAATTAAAGTGACGTACAAGTCTTAAATATATTTGAAAAGGTCTTGAAAACTATATTAAAAACTATTAATTTGGATGTGCTGATACCTGCAGATTCCCTGTTTATGTTGTTAAAGACAGTGCTAGCTATCATTTTCTGTAGCTGAACAAAAGCATTGTTTTTGATTTTAGGCTGTATCTCTGGGCCTGTGTAAAGTAGGGCTGCAAAAGTAATCGAGATTTAAAGAGCACCTATTATGGTTTTTCAAATATTACCTTTCATGTAGTGTGTTATATAGCTGTTTGTGAATGTAAAAAAGTCTGCAAAGTTTCAAAAATTAAAGTACACGAAATATGGAGTTATTGACACCCAAAAGAAAACCAATTTTGAACACCTGAAACAAGTCGTTAGTAATTCCAGACTTACTTCCTGTACTAACCTACGTAATTTGGTAACAAAAAACCCACCTCAGTGCAGGCTGTTAGCCTGTTAGCTTCTGCTAACTGGCTAACTCACATTATTGTCAAACTACATATAAACTTACCACAGAGAAACATCCTGTTCTCGTCGTGCTTGTGGTGGTGGTTCGGGTTGATCTTTCGATGTATCACTATCGGACTCTGGCTCAAATTGGTAAGGTAAAACAGACTTTTTTCAGACGGAGCTGAAACGTGGATATGGTAGTGGCAGTTTCCTTTCTGACATGCGCTGTAAGCAGTAGACCAATCACAACAGATTGGGACATCTGACCAATCAGAGCAGAGTAGGCTCTCTGAGGGTGTTTTCACACTTGTAGTTCGGTTCACTTGGTCCTCTTGGTCCGGACCAAAAAAGAAAATGATACATTTAGTCCTGGTTCGCTTAGCGTTCACACTGGCATTTTTAACACCAAACCTAATGATACAAAACCAAAGGCATCAGGAAAAAGTCACAACCTGATTTGACAGCTTTTATGACGTTTATTTTTACCAGCTGAAAACAAAGAGCTAATAAAATGTGTAAAGGAGTCAAAACAGCACCAGGAATTCCTCCGTTGCACACACAAATGAAGATATGCTGTAAGGACAGCTGACGGCGGTTCCGACGCCTGTAACGAACTGTAATGGGCAACATAGCTCCTATGATGAGCAGAACCAGGTATGCTTGAGGTCAGTATTAGGCAAATTACTTCCTGTTTTTGGTCCGTTTAGACGTCTTTGGTCCATGTTGCGTTCATATATCAGTCGAACCGCACCAGAGTTCGTTTGGAAGCGGACCGAGACCCACTATTCAGGCGGTCTCGGTCCACTTGTTTGGTGCGCTCCAAGGTTCGGATGGCAGCATTCACACTTGTTCAAATGAACCGCACTAACAGAGCAATCGCACCAGAGTTTGTTTTAATCGAACCAAACCTGCCAAATGTGAACACACCCTGAAAGGAGGAGTTTAGAATGAATCCTTTAGAATGGATGATTGAAGGAGTAATTTTTGACACTGGGGAAAAAAAAGGTAATGCTGCAATTTAAATTATGAGCAAATTAAAGTGTTTTTTGACCTTGGATGCACGTAAATCTATTGAATGAGACCTTTAAAACAAAATTAGGCACATTTAAAAATCATAATAGGTGCTTAATGAAACATCGAAATCATAAAATGGCCTTGTGTGATTATTAAACCACAAAATGTTGCAATTTTATGTACAGTCTGCATTGAAGACAACACATTTTGAATGAAACTGGATTGAGACCCTTTTGCTAAAATGGACCAGAAGAGAGTCCACTTTCAAGTCCAGGTACAGAATGGATGCAAAGGAGTTTGGTTAGTTTTCAAGAGTTTGGTTATCTTTCATTTTGAATTATGAAGAGTAACTCCTTAAATGGTTGCTTTAAACAACTGAAATATGAGATGAGAGATTATATTGTTGTTCACATAGCAATGTTTTTCAAAATAACTGCAATATTAAATATTATTATTATTACTTTGAGGCCCAGTGTAATTAATTTTTTGCTGTTGTATGCTGTGGTTAGAGGTTCTTGTTCAGAAAATTTTTTGGTGGGAAATCTGACCTTTCAAACTCAGGAGTAAGCATGACATGGTTAATGTTACTAATTTGCTTATTTAGTGACCAAGAAATGGTGCAGTCTTATTTCTAATTAATTTTACGCCATAACATTCTTTGATTTAATCTTAAAACTGTCTATTTCCATGTTTAAAATTTAATAAAATTTGTATTTCAGATTTTAATGTGGACTTTGGACAAATGTTACACATGGACTCCATGATTTATATTATAGAATTCTGACCATGTTTAATTAGGGGTCGACCAATGGTTTTTTTCAGGGCAGACACCTATAACAATTATTAGTAATCATGGGGACCGATAACTGATATTTAGGGCTGATATACATTTGCAGTAAAAAAACTAACAAACTCCAACACAAATGTCCTTTAAATGCCTATGAACATGTATTTAATGAAATACTGCAAAACAGAACATTTCAGTATTATCTTTTGAAAAATACTGGAAAACAACATTGCCATTCATCCTCCACTTTATTTTCAAAAATAAAGTGGAGGAAGCTCCTAGCAGCATTTCTTTTGAACTGAAATTTTAAATATAAAAAATAATGAACTAAACGGCTCCATAACAGGATGTTATGTATTAACGTGATAACAGATGAGAATCAGCGTTATTGGAGTTGACACTCTTCTTCATGTAACTTGCTGGCTAGCCCGTTTAGTCGAGAACAAAAAGGGCAACAGGATTTTGAGACTGAAAGTTTTAACGCTAGCAAAGCTGAGGTTACGTTTGCTAAACCTTCTAACATTGGTTCACCATCTACCTCTATCAATGCCATCATCAGGTATAACATGTAAAAACACCATCTCATATGGGCGAGTACTCTTGTTAAATCAGTCCTTATCTCTGCCACCCATCTATATTGCTGCTCACTGTATTTCTCCGCTACAGTGTACTGTCATTGAAATAACGGCGTCTGCAGCTCTACTATGCGGCACCTCATGTTGCGGGCCGGGGGAGCGAGGCAATGTGTGCGGAGAGCGAAAGGGAATTAATGAAGCATCTTTGGCAATCAGATCAGACAAAATAACTGTTCCGATAATTAGAAGAATTATGAATATTGGATCTGATTATCGGCCAGGCCGATAATCGTTGACACCTATGTTTAATGGATGGCTATAACATTGGATTTAGAGTGTTTTATTGGATGCAGGTCTTGAATGAGTTTTTAAATGTCTCTATTTTTGTTGAATGAAGTTGTCTGTACTTTATAGTAAATTAGATTATCAAGCCTATTAAATATTGAGGATTCACAAGAGTTCAGTACATTTGACCATTGTAGCTTTGTTCAGAATTTAATTTAACATCTGCAGAAGTCATGGATAGATTTATACCAACACTAGACTTTTTTTCATATTAGAAGTCTGCTCTTAAAAATCATGTGAAAAGCATCACATTTCCTCATGTTCATGAATCATTAGACCACAGATTTCATAGTTTTATTTTCACAACTAGCATTTTGAGGACATAAATGATTAAATATATATTTTTGTTAATTTGAGAGCTTTTATTGGAAAATGGTAATGACTTAGCATATTTTACACACACACACACACACATACACGGATGGTATGTTTTGATATTTACTACTGGAGGTCCCCTCTTTCCTTGTCTTAGGGCAGTGCAGCGCACCCCCTCAGATGCCCATTCTGGACAGAGAAGGTAGGCATACCATGTTGCTTTTGAAAGGGTATGCCTCAGTCATGCTCTGTAGAATTGCTGAGCTCACTCAAGCTGCAAAAATCTTTGCATTAACTTGGCATATTTTGAAGGATACTGAAACTATTTTGATATGTATATTGGTGTTGGTATGGATTGCACAATTGGTGTCAATGTGCTCAATTCCCATCTAGTTTAAAGTAACATTCTGGGTTAAATGCAACTTGAGCTCTTCTGTGGCTTGCTGTCAGTTACCACAAAGAAAATAAATGTATAATAATTATAATTATATAATTTTAAATTAATTGTATTGAAGGGTTTAAAAGATTGCAATTATTCCTTAAAAATTTTCATTTGATGTATAAGGTTTTCTAAATTGTCCTTTCGGCATCTAAACAGTAGGCCTACTTTATGGTTAGTTAGGTCACATGCCTCCCTGCTATCTTTCTGTGCACAGACAAGATTGGCATTCAATTCTAGCTCGCTAGGCTCTTGTTTTAACTAAATTATGTAATTTGAAATTTGTATGACGATTAATTTTGAAACATATAATTTCAATTGTGACGATTAATTGTCTGTTGTAGGGCTATGGCGATTGTCATTTAAATTGTCATATTTCATATTTAACTTCAAAGATATAAATCAAATAATAAAATAGGGATATATTATTTCCTTTAAGGCTTTAAAAACTTATAAATGACTAGGGCTGGTATTGATACAGATTTCCTGTTTCGATTTCGATTCAATATCGATTCATATGGGTTTATTTCAATATAATGTCCCTTTTGCTTACATATAAAATAAATGATCTCCCAGCTAATGCTGTTAATTATACAGGGGACATTTTAACTTGGTGCATTAGGAAAATATTAATTTTACAAATTGTATTTTATTACTTTTTCATAATTTGTCACATTTTGGCTTTTTAAAAATGAACAAACAAATGTATTAAATCAATAAATAAGATATTATTTTTCACATTTTTGTTATTTATTGCTAAATTGCATAATATGTAGTATTTACATTGATTTGTTGAACACGTGCTAAACCGGTACCGTCTCTTTAACAAAAAACGGCAATTCTGTAAACAGCGCCTTTAAATGAGTGCATGTTAACGAGAGAGAACTGGAATGGCTTTACCTCATCAGTGTGATGCATGATTAGATTTAAATGTTTTTTTGTAGTTGTTTTTGAGCAACAACTGATTGTAAAGAAAAGAAAGGGTATTAAAAGAGACTGTATTCAATGGCAAAAGGGTTGCGTGGATCTTGTCTAGGACAAACATTACACGAAACAACTTTTACTCTCAACACGCTGTGAAAGGGTCTCGCTGCTGAACACTTTACGACTAAACTACGCAATTTCTGGTGAGTGAAATGTAAACATTCACCAGCCAGTTGCATATTGAGTGAAAGATCGATCTTGGGATTTAAGAATCGATATCGAGATCGTTCAAATGAAGATCGCGATTAATCGGAAAAACAATATTTTTACCCACCCCTATAAATGACATGAAAAATAATGTTTTAAATATAAAATATTTCTAAATACGTAAATTATGTCTTTCTTTTTGGTAAACTTTTGATTTGTGCAGCTTTACATTAACATGTTTTTTTTTTTTTTAGAACTTATGTATTTTATATTATTTATTTTTATAAAAAATAAAATATTATATAATTTTTTCATATTTATCTAATATTATGAAATAGTAAATATTTCTGTCCTAATTTATTCATTTTCACACAGTTTTTAATGCTCTTTGATTAAACCCACGAGCCCTTATTTCTCATGAAGCAAAACCTTTTAGATTTAATTTCATTATTTTATCACTCCACAGAAATAAAGCGTGCGTCTCCTCCTCTGTGTCACTGCATGTCATTAACACTGAGTATATGATCTCACAATGATCAGAAACATTTGCCATTACACGATCGTTTAAAGTGAAGCCGGAGCACTTTGCGTTCACTATCAAAGTTTATATTTGTTCGTTTGTATTTTCGCGTGAGTTTGGCGCGAGTCTGCTAATGTCGCGTGCATGGGAGCGCGTGAGAGAAGCGGTTAACCCGCTCTTCCGGACAGGAGCTGCTGGTTGACATCCATGATGCAGCTCAGTGACGCTCAGAGATCAACTGACTGACACACAAACACGCCGTTGACTTCATTAAACCTAAATATTCGCTTGAAATTCCCTTTTTTGGCCATTTAAATGTGATTGGAATTTGAAGTGCACAATAATCAGTTGGATCAAATAACTGCGATCAGACCATTATTTAATAATCAGGACAGGCTAGTGTTAATTTTGTCAGCTATTTTTTATTTATTTAGCCTTAGTCTTAGTCCTGTTTCAATTGTCCTTGTTAGTTTTTATCATATTTAGTCAACCATATTTTAGTCACATTTGGACAGATGCAACATAAAGAAATCCAAGTGTTGCACTATAAGTAAATCATTGCTATGATTTTAACTTAACACAAACCCTGAGTATCCAGCAAAGAAAACTCTACACAATAAAAACTAGGTGGTATTATATTCACAAAGTAAGTACTTTATGCAGGTTATGCAGGCATATTACTGCAGACACATTTTTTGAGGTATGTTTTTGTAGGCAGTTTTTATAACATATTCAAATTCATTTTGATGGTAATGTGAAGGACAAATAAACACAGCATTGTCACCAAATACATGCCAAATACATAAGTCATTGGTCTATACTCAATCCTACGTAACCTTTGCCGCTCATTTTCAGCTCCTTCACAACAATTTGCTAGCCTATTAGCTTAATGAGTTCGGTTTAGCTATAAAACACAGCCTACATAATGTAACACCACCACCTTGTCTTAATATAGCTTAAGTTGTCTAATATAGTTGTAAGTAGTTATATTAATTTAGCTTAAACAACCTAACATTACCACCAAGACGTTAACCTTCCTCAATTTCTTTGTGGTTAGCCTTCATATCATCATCTCTTTCTCCCAAGTCCAACTGTTGTTGTCATTATTTTATGAGCGTTAGCTTTCTGTAAACTACTTGAAAGGTACTCCTCACTGTGCTTGCTTAGTCCTGATATGCCACGCACAGCACAAGAAAGGAAACTTCTGCTCATGCCATCCAATGCTCATCCAATGAACCGGATATCTGGATTGTAATTTAGAAAGAAAAAAAAAAGACTAATATTTTGTCTCCTTTTTTCCCCTGACAAAAATAGAGAGATTTTGGTAAAGATTTTATTTATTAAACTACATTTTAGTCTCATCTTTTTTCGTCAACAATATTGCATGTTGATCACAGTTAGTGTTTAATGACGTCGGTGCCGTCTCGTGTTAGTCATGGAAAAAAAGGTCGTCGATGAACATTTTTCATCATAGTTTTCGTTAACGAAATTAACACTAGGACAGGCCTACAAACAAGCTTTCCGAATACTACCCACCCCCCCCACCCCCCCAGCTGCTATTGATCAAACAAACAAATAGTCCTGCCCCAAACTCATGCCATTTGAGTAAATGTTGTCGGACTGGACGTGGTGCTCGAAACAAACATAGAAATGTTTAACGCATAAATGGAGACACAGTTTTCAAGAAAAGTAATCTTCAAATTACTTAGTATTTTTTATAATAGTAAAAAAAAAAAAAAAATTAATGGTATGAAAAGGTCCTGCGATATATAACCCAAAGTGACTTATTTAATTTAAAAGGGTGATACATTTTCCTTGATCACTTCACATGTGAGAGTTCATTGTACTACAAAAATATACTGTAAGTTCCTGAACTCAAAACTTCCTCCTCACTGCACAAAGAGTATTTGTTGAAACCAAGTTGCCAAATGACTCATTCTCTACTTTGTCCACTTTATGATGACATTTGCATCTGACCACCTCCACAACAACACACCAATTCCTACTTTACCTTATCACTTCAGTAGCCCTGCCCAGTAATAGTGAGCATTGAGATGGCAAGTAGAGAGCAGGTCAGCCAAGAGCAGAGAGCCAAATGTAACAGTGGGTGTTTACTGTCGAGTCTTTAAGGAGAAATAGCACAAAAACCAAACGTTTCTGACAGACGGTCAGATTGAGTGTGGAAACTGATCATGTTTTACAAAATATATGACTGTTGTTTGTGCAAAAAAAATTTACTGATATTATAAGTGAACTTCAAGGAACATATTACAATAATAATAATTAAAAAAAAATCACTTTTAATCACTTGACCGTCGGGAATCACTGCTGAGTTAAAGGCTTCAAAAACGGAAAAAAACAAACACTTCCAGCTTGCTTGAAAAAATAATTTGTCACTGAGGCGGGTCTTATGTTCATGTCAAGTGACTAATGAGCATCTTCTTTTACTGAAGAATGGACAAGTCGTCAAGCTGATGTTTTCATCGCACAGATTTTTCCTGCACTAAAATGAGCCACAACAGTCTTTTTTTTAATTTTTTTTATTTTATTGGATGCATTTCTTTACTCACTGAAAGCTGCATATGCACATGCATTCTACGACAATCCTCAATTTGATAAATAAGCAGTCCCGCGCTTTCACAAGGGAAAGTTACTCCATCTTCACGATCGCTTCTCTCTTTTGGATAGCCGCAGAACTAAACACAGGGAGAGAGAGACCGCAAGAACAGGTATTTTTCAATGCAGGAATGATGCAAAAGCAACTAATGACAGATAAATATAACCACAATGTAAATTTTCCAGATTTGGTCCATTTTAAAATATAACCTTGTGAAAGCCAACTGAATCTGCAAAGAAAATGCAACAATGTAACTAACTTAGCACCTGTTTCGGCACAAATCAAGCAAGCTACATGTTTGAAATGCCCTAAATCACTCTTATTACAATTGTTTGTGCTTGCGTAGTACTACTGTTGTTCTTTCAGGTAGTTCCACGTGACGGATCAAAGAGAGATAGTTGCGGTGAGTCGTTATGTGTGTCACCCCTCCACCATTTTGGGTCGGGAAGTGTGACAGACTGAAAAGTGCTAGATTTCTGTAATTTCGGTCTGTAAATGATACAGAGTCAGCCAAAATAGAGTTGACTGGAGTCTTCAAGTGTGACGCCATCTTAAGCAGCTAAAGAGAAGTCAGGTGGCCGCTCCTGGGTTCTAGTGCCTGCTGGATGCCACCTCTGTCAGTGCGATTTATACACAGATGCGATTTCTCTGTTTTTTTTTCTCTCTCAACTACGCAATTTTGACCAGGTGTGAATTTATTTCCAGAAAATGTGGTGCTTTTAGTTGTCTCTGCTGTGCAATTTAAGCTGGGATAGGAGAAAGTATTTTAACAGTGAAAAAGTTGCACACTTTAGCTTTTAACAAATATAATGGTTAGGTCTTGTAAATAAACTTTTAAAACAGTGGGTATTTTAACATTTATTCCAGTGCAGCAGTTTACCTTGTATACCACTGCAAGTGCATTATTGTAAATGCACTATTTGTTTGTTTTTACATTTGGACATACAGGTAATTTATTTTCAATCACTGTGCAATTGCGTGTTCTTACATGCTTGTTGCTGATGAGGTTATCTTCCTCCACCTCTTGATTCTAGAGCAAGAAACTTAGATGACCTGCTTACCATTTTCATGCCCTCTCTTTTTCTCGCCCACTCAGTGTTTGGAATTTTCCCTCCCTTCAGAGGTCCATTGAATAAATTTACCTACATGTCTGATGTTGATAAACAGAAACGAGCACTCAGAGAGACTTGCCATGATTTTAAAGATGCGTTTAGAAATATAACTTTGTTTACGTGCTGGTAAAACTGTTAGATTTTAGCGGCATGCAAAAAAAAAACTTAAGTTTGCGACTTTAAATTCAACCCCTTTAAAACACCACCGCTACAGGCATCAAAGCACTGCTTTTGTAATAAAATCACTGCCTTCAACAATACATTTCTAGAAAATTACTGTTGGACTTCAGATCACCTGCTGAGAGCAATTTTTCTGTCATTATGCATAATTCATAGATATATTTTGTGAGGAATATGATTGTTTTGTGCAATTAAAGGTTATGGTATGACCTAATTATTTTTTGGATGTCTGTCAGTTACTCTAATGTGTCTTCGTGTCAGGTGAACATGACTTTTTTTTGGAAATACCCTTTTGCACATTTCTAATCGCAGTTTAGCACATGGGTAAAGCACCAAAGACAAATGAATGACTGATGCCCATTGTTTAGTTAACTGGTTTTTGTGACCAATCCTTTTGGCAAATCGGTTATCCTGGATTGCAATGTAAAAGTTGTGTATGTGTAAATGTGTCATAATTAACCCCAAATCGATACAAAAAAAATATTAAAATATATTTTGCATAAGTAAAAATTAAGCCTGCATTAAGGACCATTAAGATATATATATATATATATGTATAAATATAATATAATATAATATGTGTTTTTTTTTTATTTTTTTTTTTTATCGTGACATTATTTTTCAGGACACTGATGCACATTTCCCCCCCCCAATTCTCATCACTAGGGATGGGAATCGTAAGGAATATAACGGTTCCAATTCCTTAACAGTTCCAGTAACGATTCCAGTAATTCTTTTAGTACCTTTTTTTAAAATAATTATTTGGAAATGAGAAATGCAATTCTTTTAATATTTATTACCCTCTGCTATCTGTTACCAAATAATGATCATTTCGGATTACTACAAAGAAAAGATATAACAAATCAGAAATAAATGTAATACAGTTCTTGTAAAAGGTGTTAATTGATCCAAATTATATTTTAAAGAAATCTAAACCAACAATAAAAGTGATGGCATATTTAATTAATTCAATTATCCTTTTATAAAATTCCACTTATTACAACAAAACATGTGTATCTTTAATTATATATTGTCATAAGAACAACCAGTCAGTAACTGCACTGCTTGATTTAATAGATACACAGATCATCATTAAATAAACAGTAACAGTTCCAGAGACAGTTTAGACTGTGTTTTGTAGCCTAATGTTGTACTTCAGGCTTGTAAGATTTCAACAGTTCTTATTTAATTTCGAATTGGACATTCATAACTTGCACATCAGTATAAGATTACTTATATACTGAACTATAAATGGAAGCGCTGTATGTTTTGCGCTGTAGATTCAAAAGAACCGACTTCTTTCAATAATTCTTTCGGGAATCAAACTATACCAGAAGCGCCGTATGTTTTGGGCTGTAGATTCAGAATAACCGGCTCCTTTTCAGCAATTCTCTCAGGAATCTAACCATATCGGAAGCACATGTTTTGCGCCGTAGATTCAAAAGAGCCGGCTTGAGATCGGGAATCAAATACAGTAGTAGAGCTGTGTGGTTTACGCTGTAGAGTCAGTAGAGGGCAGCGCTGCTGCAGAGATGTCCTGCTGGAAACCCTGTCAGTAATTCAGTATGGAGTTCCAGCCGTGTCGGCGGAAAATTGCATGTAGGAGAACCGTTAATGGAACCGAGTCACGGAGATCATACGATTATGGTATTTTTTTAAAGAATGGAACCGGTTCTGAACAAGAACCTGTTCTCGGTTCCCAACCCTACTCATTACTGTAACGTGTCCGAACTATTCCCATTGTTTTCAATGCTAATTCACATTATCGTAACAAAAGATGCTGTTGTACAATTATTTTATTTTTTTTTAATAGTCAAAATGAAAGACAGTAGGGAAGGAGTTCTACTATGATGCATAAATACTGCGATATTGAGAATATTGTAATGTTTTTTTTTTCTGCATTACTATGAGAATCAGGGTTGGTTGGGGGTTAAAATGTTTGTGGTTTTGTTTAAATTTTATTTAAAGACATTGCTTGCTGTTAAGCATTTTGAGGGTGCATTTTAAATGTGATGAGCATGTCTATACAATTATTTGTTTTTTTTTTTAAAATTTTTATTTATTTTTTGTGTGTGTTTAGAATGTAAAATATCAGACTAGACCGCTCTGTTTTCACAAAGAATGAACTCAAAGGGCTTTTTTTTTTTTTTTAAGGGGTCTGATTAACACTTGCATATTTGGTAATCCCTTAGATTGCCTATAGTCACATATAGCTACATCCCAAGTGAGAGTAATTTGATTACAGGGAAAAATAAAGTAAAATAAAGCTGCTCTTTCTGTCATGCATGGTCCATTGGGGAGCTCTCACACACTGCAGTGCTTTGCAGAGAGAGCATAAAAGAGTGTTTGGAGGGAGAAGAGGGAGGGTTTTGGGGCCATTGAGTTCAGTGGGCTGGAGCTCAGGAAAAACACCCTCTCTTTGCCTGCGCAGAGACTATAAGCAAAACCCACTGTTGTGAGTGAGCCTAGTGTTGCAATCGCTTTGTCAGAGGTGGAGATCATGTTTAATAGTCAAATGTGTGTTTGTGGCACTCTATATTTCAAATTTGAATATCATCATGTGTTACCCACACATCAATATAAACATGTTTCGGCAGGCTCGACTGTACAGCATGACTGTTTCCACGTCAATGATGCTTCTGCTATTAGCAGTTTTTCTTTTTGAAGCTCAAAGCACCATGCAATGTTGCTATTTGTTGCTTTTTGTGCAAATCATAATGTTCATTTGACATTTTAATTCTATAGATGGTTAGCTTCTTTTTTTTTTTTTTTTTTTTTTTTTTTTAGCTCAATTTATAATGTAATTATTAATTTATAAATTGATTACATGCATTTAGGTTAATACTGGTTAAGTAGGATACTTTCTAAAAATTTGTCATCAATATTGTTTTTAAACTATGATCCAAATGGCTACATCAATGTCATCCCATAATAGTTTAGGATTAACTTAATGCTGAATTTCAGTAATGGAATAATACACACGTTAGATGCTTAAGTGTCCTACTTTACCTGTTTTCACCCTAAATATGTATACGTTTGGAGAACGTCTTTTCCCTAAGGCTACTTTTGCTGTTCTGTCTTCCACAGGGCGATAAAGGCATTTCAGGAAGTGCTTTACATTGACCCCAGCTTTTCAAGAGCCAAGGAGATCCATCTGCGACTCGGTCTGATGTTTAAAGTCAACACAGACTATGAGTCAAGCCTGAAGGTATGTCTATTAACGGCTCTCTCTGTATATACCTATGGGTAAACTGAAAGTATCAGGGGATTTGTGCATAATTCTGGGGTTGAGAAAAACATTGAGAAGTTTTTTCTATGTTTTCTAAGTATTTCACATGTTTAATAATGCCCATCCATGGGGGCCTGGGTAGCTCAGAGAGTATTGACGCTGACTACCACCCCTGGAGTCATGAGTTCGAATCCAGGGTGTGCTGAGTGACTCCAGCCAAGTCTCCTAAGCAACCAAACTGGTCTGGTTGCTAGGGAGGGTAGAGTCACGTGGGGTAATCTCCTCGTGGTCACGATTAGTGGTTCTCGCTCTCAGTGGGGCGTGTGGTAAGTTGTGCGTGGATCGCAGAGAGTAGCATGAGCCTGCACATGCTGGGAGTCTCCGCGTTGTCTTGCACAATGAGCCATGTGATAATATGCGCAGATTGACGGTCTCAGAAGCGGAGGCAACTGAGACTTGTCCTCTGCCACCTGGATTGAGGTAACCGAGCCACCATGAGGACCTACTAAGTAGTGGGAATTGGGCATTCCAAATTGGTAGAAAAGGGGAAAATAAATAAATAAATAAATAATGCCCATCCATGTAACCATCCACGTGTTGGCTCCACAGTATTGTGATGAATTTAGTTATTTTGACAACAACCTATGTGTCTCTCTCATATTTTGTCCTTTTTTAAACATCTCTCTTTGAGGCCATCAAGGGCAGGAGAAGGAGTGATTTATTTTTTTGTAGCTCTACATGCGCTTTTAATGTGAGTGTTTGCATGCTGAGTAGCCATCTGGGCTAAACTGCCTAATAAGGGAAGGTGAAAACCTTCATGCGGAGGATTTGATGAAGCCTTTTGACTTCCTCCTCCTTTCTAAAGTGTCCCTCCTCCTTGGCCTTTATAAATCTCTCCAATATCCTCCTCAAAGTTCTGGAGGACAGGAGCAAGAACTCTAAATTTAGAGCTAATAGAAATAGAGAACATATTATTGTGTGCCAATTCCCGACAGTAGTTTTTTCTCACAGTGCATGCTCACTGAGTGTTTACTGACCATCTGATGTATGTTGCAAACAAATAATGGCAAGAGTTGGCTGAAATTGCCAGATCTCTTCAAGAAGCCATCCAATTTGCTGGCTTCTATGCAATTTTCAGGAGTTGTGATACCCAGGTTTTTAACAT
This sequence comes from Myxocyprinus asiaticus, assembly GCF_019703515.2. NCBI lineage: Eukaryota > Metazoa > Chordata > Actinopteri > Cypriniformes > Catostomidae > Myxocyprinus > Myxocyprinus asiaticus. Next base: position 35,091,990 of record NC_059354.1, read on the forward strand.
ACTGCTGGGAAATGAAGTCAAGCTTACAGGCTATGAGCACTTCTGAGGAAGATTTAGTCTTTGAATTTGCCAAGTTCATCAGGATGATGGTACTGAAGGATATTAGTGTTTTGTTTGAGACATACTGTAGCAAGTAGGCCTATATGAAATATCCTTGAGCACAATGATATGTTATGCTTTGTTCTCAATTATGTCTGATTTTAGATATTTTTTTCTTGTTGGTCAGATAGTGTCCTCCTGTCTTGTTGGATGGTTTTTAACCAGGAAAAAAGGTTTTATAGAAAACCTTGAAATATCAAGGAATTTTAAAATTGTGATTTCAAGGCTTAGAATAGTCATGGACATTTCTAAAGTGAGTATAACAATTTCTGTGTGGCCAATGCTAAAATATTTAATCGGCCAAATATTTCTCTTTGCAAGTGTAATCTCTGTTAAATGATTTACTGTCAGACTTTTGCTTTTTTTTTTTTCAATATGGCCTATGCTCATGTAGCAATGAATCTTATGCTGCACTGTGCACCGCTGCTTTCCAAGAGGTGAATGCATCAGGCGTTCTCAGCCATCCCTTATCCTACGGGGTATTGTGAGCCAGAGCACTAATAAGTTTCAAGAGCTGCACGTGCAGCATATCCTCCCCCTGCTCTGGAGAAGGGGTGGCAGGGGCTGGTTGCCAGCCGCACCGGCTCCCTGTGTTGTCCCACTTACGGGAACAAAGCAGCAGCTTGAATGGCAGGAAGCAGTGCTCTCTTTACACTGCCTGCACTCTCTCCCGCACAGCCTAGCGCTCCTCAAACAGACGAACCTCTTTAACTCTCTGGTAAGTATTTGTTTTTGGAGATGCAACAAGATTATCATGCTACAGTATCTCTCTGTGTTGCACTTTTTTTTGCATTTGCATAATTGTTTTTTATTCCCTTGCTTTTTAATGGCAATATCAAAATGGATGATATTCATTGCATTGACAGAATAGATTAATGCATATTCTAGTTTTAAAGTGCAGTTTGATCATTGCCCTGACTTGTGTGTTGTAAAAAAATAAAAGATTGATATTCTTGCATAGTCACTAGTAGTTTTTCTGCATGTAGAGATGCATGATATATCATTGACCTTGTTGGTAGCTGAATTTCTTTAAAAGGAATATTCTGAGTTCAATACAAGTTAAGCTCAATTGACAGCATTTGTGGCATAATACTGATTATCACTAACATTTATTTTGTCTCATCCCTCCTTTTCTTTAAAAGAAGCAAAAACCTGGGTTCCAGTGAGGCACTTACAATGGAAGTGAATTGGGGCCAATATTTTTGATGTTAAAATACTTACTGTTTCAAAAGTATAGACACAAGACATAAAGGATATGTGTGTAAAAATGATTTTAGTGTGATAAAATCACTAACTTTTTCTGTCTAAAGTTATATTCAATTTTACAGCTTCATTACCATGACGATGTCAACAAATCCTAAAACGACTGTAATGCTCAATTAATACATGAGTTTTAACAGAAGAATTATTGCAAGTGCGTTTATAAAATTATATGCTTCACGTTTCTGTTTAAACCCTCCAAAAATTGGCCACATTCACTTTCATTGTCCCCATTCATTTCCATTGTAAGTGCCTCACTTTAACTGCCACAAATGCTGTCAATTGAGTTTAACTTGTATTGAACCAGGAACATTCATTTAACTCAAATTGGAAGCAGATAAAATCAGGCTTTTTTTACTCTTCCAATGGAAGGCACTAAACAGTTGATGTAATAAACAGTTATTTATTCATTCTCTTGAAGCATGGAATTTAAACTTTGGAACCCCTACACCCGAGTTTGGAAAACCACTTTCACGCCAATCAAGCAAACCAAAAATGAACGCAGGTCTTTGCCAAAAACACTTGTGTAAAAGCACCCTTAATGTCTGCTGGTATGATGCAATGAATAGACTTCCTCTTCTGTTTTCTCCATCTTGTTCTTTCCGATTCACTCCTTGCCTTCCTGTCTCTGTCCTGATTTCCTTCAGATTGCGAGAGCATACTGCAGGCACATGGTGTGTGCATGATGAAAAATGCCTGAATGTATCGAATGAGTGTGAGAGAGAGAGAGAGAGAGAGAGAGAGAGAGGAATAGAGAGCAGGGTATCATCTCTCAGCTGCTGATGCTGCTCTCTCTTGAATAGTAATCAGTGTTAGAGAGAGAGAGAGAGACACACACTGGTAATCCTGCTGCATTATCTTGCCAGTTTAGAGCCTTGGAGAAAGAGAGAGCATGTAGAAAGCACAGTTGGTCAAAGGAGACCAGCTCAGCACAAATGGCTTGCTATGGTCAGTAATTCTTGTTTGTAAAAGGGTGTCTGTGTGTAGCTGATAGGTGTGCTTGTGCATGTTTTGTTTTTTACCTTATGGCTATGGCTTTGGGGTGAATCGTTGGCATGTTAGTGCTCTGATTGTTAAATGTTTGACAATTAATGTTGATGGGTGCTAGTTCATGGTAACACACTCTTACTTGCTTACACCATCAGTAGGGCTTTTTATTTTTTCATTGTGCTGAATTATGAATATGGTATCTGTATTGGTTATTGTGTGTTAATTAGTAGTTATATACTGGACAAGCCGTGTATGTTTGTGGACGTTTTGATGTCATAACCTTCTAGTCCCCCAGTCCATCTGAATGTGTCTTTGAGGTCCATTTGTATATTGTAATGCATGGCCACGTTCCTCAGTTGTTGCTATGCAGGTGGATGGGTTTCCTCCAGGTACCTTTATGCGAAGATAGGTTTCAGTGCTTGAAAAAATAAAGGGCAGAGGCTTCTCTCCAGACTGGAGGTTTTTGGCTCTGTTTCTTGGTAACTTGGGCTGGTGGGTTTCTTGAGTCTGGAGTTGTCAACGGGGTCTCAGTGTTGTGATTATGCTGCTCATGAATTTGACATGGTGTTTCGATGCCCTGCACGCATGTTTGTGCATTAATTTACCATAGACCTGTGTAATGTATGATACTATTTGTCTCAATGATGACTGCAAGATCACATCCTCTTGACCTTGCTGTTCCCTTGTGTGGCTGGTGACGATTAAGCAAATTTCCCTCCAAATTCTCATTACCTTAATACATCCAGATGTTTTACATTGGAGTCTTTCTCAATGGTGATTCTCATTACTGTTATACAGTAATGCAGTGGTTTTCTTAAATTGGCATACATTTAATGTAGTACAACAAATGCTACTATGATATGTAAATGTTTTACCATTAAATTAATATATAATTGTTTTTTCACACAATAGTAGTTACTGTAATGGGTGGTGGAAAGTAATATAGGTCATGAAAATAATGTCAAAATGCAAAAAATCTTAATAAAATGGGCTTCATTTTCTTTAAACAATGTCTGATTTCGTGTTTCTTTTTGTTTGTTTGTTTTGGGGTTAAATATGACCCAGAGATGTGCTTGACAGGTTTCGTGAAATGTACTCATTAAAATGAATAGAACCTTGGCAGCTGATGAATACATAGAGAGATGATGATTTTCTGAATGGTTGTAAAGCAGTTGTTTTACTCAACTAAGATTTATGAATGTTTATTGGCAACATCTAAACATTTTAGGGTCATTGTGTCACTAGACAGTGAATCATGGTATTGTTTGGTGGAATTATGATTCAGGTTGTTTTGGAATACGTGATCAATGCATGTTCAAAATATGAAAATATCTAATTATTTTATAAATAGCCTGTTTATTTTTATAGTGTAGATACATTTGGTCAAATCTGTTTTTGCTGGCATTATGGTGCTCGACACAATAAAAATACTGGTTTGTGTTATAATTCCCATATTGCTAATTCTGTATTATTAGCAAGAGGAGATTTATTTTTGGAAGTATAACTGTGTTTGTTGGAACAAAAACTTTACCCCTACTGTAGCCAATAGTAATTTCTTTGTATTGTTCATTTGGTTCACTATGTAGGTAGGTTATGAAATGTTACAAAATTAATGGGCTTGATTAACAATAGGATTTCAAAATGGTGATTCAAACTATCAAGATACTTAGTGCACTGAATCGAATTTCCCTAAAGGCTATTAACTATATCCAGTATAATCAAACCTCACTTTGTCTCCCTGCAGCATTTTCAGCTGGCTTTGATTGACTCCACACCCTGCACTTTGTCCAAAGCTGAAAGTAAGTATCTTTCACCAAGTATATTTATTTGTAGTCAATTTAATTTTAGATAAGATCATTAATTTCAGTCACATTATGAAGTGATGCTTGGGATCTGTACCATAAATTCAGAAAGTGTTGTTTCCCTGAGAGAGAGGATTTCAAAGGGAAAAGGCAAAGCCTGTCTTCACTGAGTATTTCCTCAATATGATTTTCCCTCTTATTGCTATTTCTACCCTGCCCTAGACTCTAGTTACCAAGGAAACTGCATGACTGAATTCAGGCATGTGTTGCCCTGCACACAAGCAGTAATGACATGCTTGAAGTGCACTAAGGGCAAGCTAATATTCTTCCCTCCCTGTGTCTGTACACTCTTTTCAAAGCTAAAGCTGAAACCATGAAGAGAAAGAACACTGGTTGAAATTTTTACCTAATGTCAGATTTGAATGCACTGTTTCCATCAGAAAATGATTTATGGCATTAAACGGTTCCTCTTTGTTCCCACAGTTCAGTTCCACATTGCTCATGTATATGAAATTCAGGTGAGTGTTCCTCTTTTCGAACGGTGTGTGTGTGTGTGTGTGTGTGTGTGTGTGTGTGTGTATATGTATATAAATATATATTCTCACACACACACACACAATTGAAGTCAGAAGTTTACATACACCTTAGCCAAATAAATTTAAACTCCGTTTTCACAATTCCTTTAATCGTAGAAAACATTCCCTGTCTTAGGTCAGTTAGGATCACTATTTTAAGAATGTGAAATGTCAGAATAATAGTAGAGAGAGTGATTTATTTCAGCTTTTATTTCTTTCATCACATTCCCAGTGGGTCAGAAGTTTACATTAGTGTTTGGTAGCATTGCCTTTAAACTGTTTAACTTGGGTCAAATGTTTTGGGTAGCCTTCCACAAGCTTCTCACAATAACTTGCTTATGCTTGGGGTCATTGTCCATTTGGAAGACCCATTTAACTTCCTGGCTGATGTCTCGAGATGTTGCTTCAATATAGCCACATAATTTTTCCTTTCTCATGATGCCATCTATTTTGTGAAGTGCACCAGTCCCTCCTGCACCCCCACAATATGATGCTGCCACCCCTATGCTTCAGGTTGGGATGTTGTTCTTCGGCTTGCATGTGTGATGCTCCTGTTCTACCCGCTCCATATGGGACTCGAACTGGCGTCTCTGGCATGGGAGGCAGGTGCGCTAACAAGGAGGGTAAAGGCTACAGCCTCTAGCGTCAGTCGCTAGTGCACTTCTTGAGGTCAGGAGAGTGAGGTTTTGCACAGCTGTCTATCAGCTGGCTACCGTTACACATGCCTCACCCTTTTCCCTCCAAATATAACGATGGTCATTATGGCCAAACAGTTACATTTTTGTTTCGTAAGTCTCCAAAAAGTAAGATCTTTGTCTCCAAGTGCACTTACAAACTGTAGTCTGGCTTTTTATGGTGGTTTTGGAGCAGTGGCTCCTTCCTTGCTGAGCAGTCTTTCAGGTTATGTTGGTATAGGACTCGGTTTACTGTGGATATAGATACTTGTCTACCTGTTTCCTCCAGCATCTTCACAAGGTCTTTTGCTGTTGTTCTGGGATTGATTTGCACTTTTCGCACCAAAATACGTTAATGTCTAGGAGACAGAATGCATCTTCTTCCAGAGCGGTATGATGGCTGCATGGTCCCATGATGATTATACTTGCATACTATTGTTTGTACAGATGAATGTGGTACTTTGAGGCACTTTGATCCTCCCAAGGATGAGCCAGACTTGTGGAGGGCCACAATCTTTTTTCTGAGGTCTTTGCTGATTTCTTTTGTTTTTCCCATGATGTCAAGCAAAGAGGCACGGAGTTTGAAGGTAGGCCTTAAAATACATCCACAGGTATACCTCCAATTGACTCCAATTAGCCAATTAACCCATCATTTTCCAAGCTGCTTAAAGGCACAGTTAACTAAGTGTATGTAAACTTCTGACCCACTGGAATTGTTATAGTCAATTAAAAGTGAAACAGTCTGTCTGTAAACAGTTGTTGGAAAAATTACTCATGTCATGCACAAAGTAGATGTTCTAAATGACTTGCCAAAACTATAGTTTGCTAATATGAAATCTGTGGAGTGGTTAAATGAGTTTTAAAGACTTCAACCTAAGGGTATGTAAACTTCTGACTTCAACTGTGTGTGTGTGTGTGTGTGTATGTGTTATACATATATATATATATATATATACACACAGTACTGTGCAAAAGCAATAGGCACATAAGATGTTTCACAAAACCATTTGTCTTAAGATGGTTATTTATATCTTCAGCTTTAGTGTGTCAATAGGAAATATAAATGTTAGACTCCCAAACATTACTTTTGCAAATAGAAAAGATTTGAATAGAAGAACAGGGAGCCTTGCAACAGATGTCATGTCCCTCACAAAGCCCCCCACTGAACATCTTGTCAGTCTGAGATTACATAAAGAGACAGAAGCAATTGAGACTAAATAGATAGAAGAACTGTGGTGAATTCTCCAAGAAGCTTGAAACATCCTATCTGCCAACATCCAAGAAAAACTGTTCAGGTGTACCTAGGAGAATTTGTGCTGTTTAAAACAGTTTTCAGAAATGCCTAAAACTTCTGCACAGTACTGTGTGTGTGTGTGTGTGTAGATATATATATACACACACAGTTGTGCTCAAAAGTTTGCATACCCTTGGAGAATTGGTAATATATGTACCATTTTTATAGAAAACATGAGTGAGCAGGCAAAACACATTTCTTTTATTTCTTATGGGATTCATATTCAACTGTAGGTTATAACGGAAAGGCACAATCATAAAACAAATCATGGCAACAAAGAAAAAAATGAAATGACCCCTGTTCAAAAGTCTGCATACCCTTAGTTTTTAATACTGTGTATTGCCCCCTTTAGCATCAATGACAGCGTGCAGTCTTTTGTAATAGTTTTCTATGAGGCCCCAAATTCTTGCATGTGGTATAACTGCCCATTCATCTTGGCAAAATGCCTCCAGGTCATGCAAAGTCTTTGGTCGTCTTGCATGAACCACACGTTTGAGATCTCCCCAGAGTGGTTTGATGATATTAAGGTCAGGAGACTGTGATGGCCACTCCAGAACCTTCACCTTGTTCTGCTGTAACCAATGGAGGGTCAACTTGGCCTTGTGCTTAGGGTCATTGTCGTGCTGGAAAGTCCAACTTGACCATGCAGCTCATTTTTGTTCAAGTATCGGCACATTGTGCTCCTTGAAACAACCACACTGTCTTTTTCCAGAGCAGCCTGTATTTCTCCTGAGGTTACCTGTGGGTTTTTCTTTGTATGCCGAACAGTTCTTCTGGCAGTTGTGGCTGAAATCTTTCTTGGTCTACCTGACCTTGGCTTGGTATCAAGAGATCCCTGAATTTTCCACTTCTTAAGTGATTGAACAGTACTGACTGCATTTTCAAGGCTTTGGATATCTTTTTATATTCTTTTCCATCTTTATAAAGTTCCATTATCTTGGTACGCAGGTCTTTTGACAGTTCTTTTCTGCTCCCCATGGCTCAGTATCTAGCCTGCTCAGTGCATCCACGTGAGAGCTAACAAACTCATTGACTATTTATACACATGCTAATTGCAATTTAAAAAGCCACAGGTGTGGGAAATTAACCTTTAATTGCCATTTAAACCTGTGTGTGTCACCTTGTGTGTTTGTAACAAGGCCAAATATTCAAGGGTATGCAAACTTTTGATCAGGGCCATTTGGGTGATTTCTGTTATCATTGATTTAAAAAGGAGCCAAACAACTATGTGATGATAAATGGCTTCATATGATCACGAACCTTAAATAAAAGACAGGTTTCTTTTTTTCTTTTTTTTTGCATGATCAGTCATATTTTCAAAATCAATGTCAAAATTTCATAATTTCTGCCAGGGTATGCAAACTTTTGAGCACAACTCTATATATATCACACATACATACATACAGTACATACAGTGCATAAAGTGCTGGTACTGATGTTTTGGGGTATAAGGTTTTATTGGTTCTGTATGATAATGCACAACAGTGGCCTTATTTTAGTGAATAGGTAATATAGACACTACACCATCATTTAAAGTAAATGCATTCAAGGCTGTGGGAAACAGATGTGAACTGTCTGTTCAGTGTGTTGTACTGTGTTACTTGGTACCTTGACGAAACATTGAAAATGATTATTTGTAAAAAAATTTGCAGTGGCCTGAAACCCCCCCCCCCCCTTTAAAATATGTTTTAAAAATAAGACATGACTAAAGACATTAAGACTTTACAACAAATTGGACAAACTGTACTTCTGTCCCTCACAGCCTCCTTATTCACTTCAAATTAAAATAGCATCTGCCCAGATAAAGGTCCAAAGGCATTTAAGAAAATTCTTTAATACATTGTATTAAACTAACTAGCTCCCAGATGAATTCATTCAAAGAGAAAAAGCAGTTTAAAATATGAAAAAAGATAAGGTACAAGACTCTTTGATCTAATGAGGTAATTAATGTACAGTACTACTCATCCTATAAAGCATTGTAAACGGTCAGTTTTTGTCAAAAAGATTATCAGAATTTGATCAAATCTTTTTGTTTTGTTTTTTGGTCAGAAAACACCACCGCTGTGTTTTATGCTCTGACACTACAACATCCCATAACTAATGGTACTTAGCCTGCAATAATTCATCACAACCCTGCTTGCAATTTCCATGGCAACACAGACTTCTCTGATTGGTGGATCTCACTTCAGGATTATGGGTAGTGTAGTACTTTACCGACAATTTGGCAAGTAAACATGATTTCTTATAATGTTGAAAGGTTTATTTATCATTTTCTCTAGAAATCAGTAAATCATTTTTTCTGTTGAGACTTGTTACATTACTTGATTAATGTTATAAATGATCGCTTGTAAAAGAAACAGGTCATAGAGTTGACAGGGCAGTTTCATCGGTCTAGGGGTTTCCTTTGCACACATTTTACTGCTATCCAAACATAACTACATGATTGATGGATTTGCTTCTAGGACGTCACCTTGGTGCTATGTGTGTGATCAGTCAACCAGTCACCCCCATCCTTCCATTTTGCATCATCTTACCTGTAGTCTCTGTGATGAATGACAGGCTCTTGTCACCCAGCCAGCTCTTTCTTTTTAACCGGGTTAGTTGTTCTCCAGCCTTGTTTGTGTTAGAGACGAAATGGAATTGCAAAAGTAAAAACTGTTCAAGCAGGTTTTCTGAACACTTCCCGTCTTCCATTGGTCAGAAAAACAAACAGCCCTGCCTTTATAGTTTTTGTTATAGTTGTATCTGCATATTAAACTGGGATAAGAAAACTAATAATAATAATAATTTTTATTATTAGTTTAATAAGTTTTTTATATAGCACCTTTCTTAAACCCAAGGTCACTTTACATGAGAGCAAATACATGAAATACAACAAATGGACAGATAACACATATACACACACACACACACACACACACACACACACACACACACACACACAAAACTCCCTAACAAGCAGCCGAGAGAACACTGAGTGACGAGATGAGTTTTTAGATGTGATTCAAAGGAGTTCCCGAAGGGGATGTGGGAGAGCATTTCAAAGTTGAGGAGCAACAGAAATAAATGACCTGCCTCCTATTGAAGACAACCTGAACTTCGGTACAAACACGAAATTTGCACAAGTAGACTGTAGAGTGCGAGCAGGAATATAAGGGCGAAGCAACTCTGTGATGTACTGAGGAGCAAGTGTGTGAAGAGCCTTGAAATTTATCAACAATATCTTGTATTGAATGCGATAGGTAATTGGTAGCCAATGGAGCTGTTGCATAACGGGAGTGATGTGTGCAGACTTTTTACTGGAAGTAAGAACTCTAGCTGTAGAATTTTGTGTGTATTGAAGGCGATTTAGGGTCTTAGTGGGTAAACGAAAGATGAGTGAATTACAATAATCCAATCTAGAGGAAATGAGCGCATGGGCTAGTGTTTCTGCATCGTTCGTATTGAGTACTGGACGGAGATGGGCAATATTGTGTAAATAAAAAAAGGATGTCTTTATAATGTTATTAACATGAGCCTCGAATGTGAGTGATTGTATGAAAAATCACCCCAAGGTTATGAACAGCAAGAGAGGGCTTAATGGCAGTACCATCAACATCCAATGTAAGGTCTGAACAGCGTGATATCAGTGATTTGGGGCTCATTATCAAAATCTCAGTCTTCTCCGCATTGAGCTTCAAGAAGTTAGCATCCAACCAGTGTCTTAAATCATCGAGGCACGCAGATAATAATGATGGTGGTGGGAATGGTGTTGAGGAGATATACCTAACATAAATCTGGGTGTCATCTGCATAAGTGGAAACTAAGGCCATGTTTCCTTATTTCGCCAAGTGGAAGGGCATAAATTACAAAAAGAAGGGGGCCCAGCACTGACCCTTGAGGGACCCCTCATAAAACAGAAGCAATTGATGATTTTTAATTCTGTTTTGAGAAAAACTGCTGCCTGTCTTGTAGATAAGATATGAATCAACGATAAGCCGTGCCGGAGATGCCTATAGCTGGAACATGAGTAAGAAGAATTTTATGACAGTGTCAAAAGCTGAGCTAAGATTGAGTAGAAGAATGTTGAGTGAACCTGTGTCTGCAGAAATGATAAGGCCATTTAATACCCTTAATAGATCTGTTTTTGTGCTGTGTAGTGGGTGAAAACCTGACTGAAAGAGCTCGAAGAGATTGTTAGACTTCAGGTGTTCCTGAATTTGGGAAGCAACCACTCTCTCAAGGACCTTGGCCACAAATGGAAGGTTGGAAATAGGCCTATAATTCTCAAATACACCTGGGTCAGCACCAGGTTTCTTGAGTATAGGGGAGACAATGGCTGTTTTTAAAGCTAATGGAACAATGCCAGAAGCTAGTGATGTATTAATCAGGTGAGAGATAGGAGTAGTGATAGCATGAAGAGAACATTTAAGGAGAGAAGTAGGTGCAGGGTCAAGATGGCACGTTGAAGATTGTGATTTATTAATCAACTCAGCAACATAAAACGGGGTGGTATGGGAAAAAGTAGTAAGTCAGGTGACTGGGTGGATATGAAAAAATGCAAAATACTCAGTAGCCTCAGAAGGTTAAAGTAGCCATAGATTGAGTCCGTTTTGTTTTTGAAAAACTGGAGAAATGATTCACATAGCTCAACGGATGCAGGTGGTGACAGTGATGGATACTGTGTAAGTTTCTTAAAAGTGGAAAAGAGAGTTTTAGGTTTACAGTTTGAGCTATTGCAGTGCCCGTGCAGTATTAAGAGAAGCCTTGTATTGGACAAGGTGATCAGAGAGAGCCACAGAATTAACAGCCAAACCAGTTTTCTTGAGGAGCCATTCCAGATGTTGACCCTTTGCTTTCATAGCCCGCAATTCAGGAGTATATCAAGGAGAGGAATAAGAGGAAGTAACCAGTCTACACTTGACAGGTGCATAGTCATCTAAGATGTAGGTAATTGTTGCATTGTATAAAGAAAGAATTTCATCAGGGCAGGAACGTTTTAAAGAATATGAGAGTACAGAATTGCAGATAGAATCGGTGAAAGATGACAGTTTGATAGATTTTATATTATGATATGATATCTGTTTTGTTTTTTTGCTACAAGACTTCGAGATAACAGCTGAAACTAAACTTAATGAGCTTATGATCAGAAAAACCATCCAAAGTTCCCAACACTATTTTAGCATTAAACAAAATGACACTTTAAATGCTGTTTCGCTGCCTTTTTTCTTAAGTTACAAGGCCAAAAGCAATAATGGCCACACCAAACAGCCAACCAATGCCTCTTTTTTTACAATTGGTTGAATTTAATGTCCACCACCACACACAGATTAGATTGCTTTTATGTTTTATGACCTGTGTGTGGTTGGAGTTGTGTTGCTCTGGTCTTTTTGTGAGGCTCTGGTGGTCGGCTATCTACTCCATTAAAGATCTTTGTCAAGGTCACCAAGTAAAACAAACACTTATTCTGAGAGTGCTTCTCAAGTTACACTGATACAGAGCATGTCTGTGTTTGTCTCACTTAAGTGTAGTCTGGCCTGTCCTGTCCTAGACTGACCCTCCCCCTGCGTCTGTCTGTGTAATTGTGTGGCTTCTCCTGTGTCTGGCCTGGTCAGTAAAATTTTTCCACTCTTCCTGGCCTGCACTTTGAGACTGGACGTAGTGGTCAGTCAGACAGGGCCCTTTGTGTTCACTCAGAGGGGCCATAAATGCGCTGTCCTTTTGTTTGCTAAAACATCTCTGCCCTCTCTGTCTGTCTGCAGAAGAAACACTGCATCGCAAAGGAAGCTTACGAGAGTCTGTTACAAACAGAAAATCTTCCTGCACAGGTGAAGGCAACTACGCTCCAACAATTAGGTGAGAGTTTATTTTTATTTTTTCCTGTTTCCGCTGTGAAGGATTCCCATAAGAAATATAGATGTGTCCAGTTATCCTCAGCTATAAAATATTTCATTGACCTATAAAAGCCTTGATCCAGTTAGCACAAATGAAAATTCATCAGTCAAAATGTGTGGAAATCAGTAACAAAAGAGAAAATGAAAATAATTTAAAGTATATTACTTGGATTATTTCTATGCTTGCCATGTGAGTTAAGCCTTGAGCTAGGCAAAGAACAGTATCTGCCCACTTTTTCCACATTTTCAGCAATACTTTTGTTGGAAAATCTAGAGTTCTGTGGAATGGATTTAAAAATGGTAAAATGTGTTAACGGTAGAGTACTACTGTCTAATAGGTAACTGAAAGCACTATCTAACTGGCCAACATTTGATTTCTGTGTAAAGCTGCACTGCTGTCTGTGGGCTTCTGCAACCACAAATTCTGTGCAGCCTGTAAACAAAAGCATATTTTGAAATGCACAAATAGTGAAACCCTTAGAGATTTTTGAAGGTTCTGAATACCTGTTCCAATTTTTCCAATTCAGTTTAGATATGTTAAGATCATACATAGTACTGTGGCTCATTAGTGTACAGACAATTCACAATAAAGAATTGCATCACGCAGTCCCACCAAAAAGTGCTTGTGGTGTTCCCAATAACACCATCGCCAAATATATAATCCCGGTTTTGAAAAAATGTGTCTTAGTTCTCCAGGGTGTGCAAATTTGTCTGATGCAAGAACTGATAACTGTGCTTGTTGCCTTGGGCTGAGGTAGTGTAGTGGTTAAATATCTAGGCTAGGTTGGAAACCCTGAAATTGGAAAGCTGGTGATTTCCACCAATGTCACAGAATAAAAAGCACCCAACTCCAGGTTGGATCTGTACATTTACTTTGGATAAAAAGGATCAACTAAATATTAAATAATCAAAAAAATTATTTGAATAAGCTCTATGCACTGATGAGTGTAAATTGCACACTAGTGCATCCTTAAACACCACCTCTACCTCATCACGCTGAGCGTCATTCTTTCACCAGTCTGGAGAGAAAACAAAAACAGTTGCCATAAAACCATTGCCACGTTGCCCCTGCAATAGTTGGAAATGGTCTGGTTGCTGTAGTAATGGGTAACGGGCACAGGCGCTTGCCACAGGTGTTAAAAACTTGGCTGGGTTCAGTGCCTGAGAGAAGCCAGGCCACATGGGTCTCCTACCACCCCACCCCATCTCCCCTCCCTACCCTGAAGACGGCAAGCTCAAACCATTTGCTTCCTTTGAGAGCCTTTATAACAGCCTTTACAGCACACAGTGTGTCTTCGTGTTGGAGGAGACTGTTCAGTTATTGTTGGCGTTCCAGTTGTTTCATTGAGAATGCAATATCTGATTTGATCCTCATGTTTCCCGTTGCTCCCACAGGCTGGATGCATCACACGGTCGAACAGTTGGGAGATAAAGCCAACAAGAACAGCTATGCTATTCAGTGTCTGCAGAAGTCCCTAGAAGCAGACCCCAATTCAGGACAGTCTTGGTACTTCCTGGGCAGGTAAGCAGAAATTGCAATTTACAATGGATTATTCTGAATATTAATGCTATAAATTATAGTTACTTATAATAGTTACATAGTTGTTGTTACAGTCATGTGGTAATTTTGGACCAATGAGAAGTCATGGTGGTTTGGACAACCCAGTGCGATGCTGCAGAAACCAAGCGACCGACAAAATTACGCCTATTTACAACACGGTGTTAGTTTTTAGGTCTGTTGAGCAATGTGATGAAGCTTGATTTGATGTGTTTTGATAATGATGCTCTTTGCTTTTCATAAAGGTGCTACTCAAGTATTGGGAAGGTCCAAGATGCCTTCATATCTTACCGACAGTCTATTGATAAGTCTGAAGCCAGTGCAGATACGTGGTGCTCAATTGGGTAAGCACAAGATTGCATTTACTTGATGATTGTTGTTTGTCAAGGTCATTCTCACAGTAAACCCTACTAACAAACACGCTCGTGCTCTTATATCACATTTTAAATCTCTTGCTCATGAAAATGAGACATTTGTAGTCTTATTGTTTGCATGACATTGTCTTAAACTTTGTCTTTCTCTCAGTGGAGAGACAGAAATGCTCTTGAGTCTAGACTTAAAATGACACTGCAGCATTCTCCAGCATTTCAGAGCTGCAGTCTCTCTTTAATCACCACCCTAGCAAGCAAAAAAGATTGGGAATAATGTCTTGCTTCTAGAGGGTGATAAGGCAGGAAGAACTGTGGTAGAGCATGGATGTTGTCACAGACCTCATTATATTTAGTCACTAGATTAGTCTCAATTCTGGTTTATACTTTGGAAGAAGCCAAACTTTTTTTCTCTTGGGTGAACAAACACACCCTCGGCAAACGAAGCTGGCGTTTATACTTAAGCATGGCATCGTTTTAAAATTGGTTCATTTAGGGTGATGTCACGGTGTTTAACATACTGTTCCAGCCACAAGTAAAGCCAATAATACAGGTTTTTCTCTCCGTGGACCGCCGCTTTTAGCGTTGTTGCATATTTGCTTTATTAAACTTGTAACGGTCCCTTCCATTTTGAAAAACTCCAACCTCTCTCTACTCATTTGTAGCGAACAGGACAAATATCACCAAATGAACACATTGGCAGAACATAAACGTCACTGCACTTCGTCATCACTTGTAGGTGAACTAAGCAAAGCCTGTTTGCCCATTTAGTTGAGCTCTGTTTACGCACTTTTTGTGTTTTTTAACATAAGAATGTGTCCTATGTGTACAGCTTCTTATTATCTCTGTAACAGTGTTTAATGCGGTGACTGTACAGTGCTGATACAAGTTGCTGACACCTAACCAACCAATCCAACTGGAAGTTTTTTTTTTTTTTACTAGACTTTGATCAGTATCCATTTTTCAGTTAAATTAAAAAAAGAAAAATAATGAAGTCACATCAAGTACACAGGTATTCCTGCCCATTGCTAGTTCCTTAGTTGCAAGTTTTCAGTGTCAAGGAATTATTTTAATCTTATTGATCATCATCTTTGTGCAGTATTTTCCAATCTCCCTTCATCCATTTTTGATGTTTACTGTAGACCCCTTTTACACCTGGTGTTAAGCAAAAAATTCCAACTCCTTAAAACTAAGTTGAGTTTTTGTTGTTACCAGCCACGACCACCAACAGTGTTGTGTCAAGACATTTGGCCGTTCCTTCTCACCATAAAAATCCATTGGTACAAATTCCCACTCCACACAAATGTATGACCCAGTTTACACCTGGTATTAAGTGTGTCTCCGGTGATCACATGTGGTCAGGCGAGACGCATTGCTGTTTACTCCTGGTCACTTGAATGCGTCTCCTGTGACCACCTGTGTTCAGATTTCCAGAAGAGGGTCTCTGATTTCAAGACAACATCAATCACTATGTCTGTGTGTTACTGCATGATAATAAAATTACAGACAAAGAAAGAGTGAATAAAGCCAGCACACTGTTTCACCCAGATGCAATTGTAATTTAATCTAAGCGCAAATGCAACCTTTTAAGCAGAATTATTGTTTTTGTGAAGTACCTGTATCAACCAGAGCTTAAGATGTGTGTGCTTCTCTTCTGTGTCGCTACATGTTGATATTAGACAGATATGAAGATCAGTGAAGTTCTCGTGCTTGTATATTTATTCGCTTCATAAAATTTTTAGATCTGACGGTTATTTCCATTTAAAGCCGCTCTTAACCGACGAGGTTTAAATTCTTGTTCTAGCGCAGCGGATGATAGACAGGTGAATGGTGGCGCTTCAATGCCGTCTGGTACGGATTAGTGTTTACACCTTAAATGTGATGTGGTCACAAGAGTTTTTGACTACAGTATGTTTTTTAAATCCGATCACAAAACATTTTGTACCCCGTTTACACCTGTTTTTAACACTGACCAGTTGTGATTGGATAGGGATGTGATGGTATCAAATTTTCATTTCACGATAATTGCTGAAGCATTTATCATGGTGTATGGTATTGTCACTGTATTGTATTGAATTACAAAACAGGTTGAAAGATAAATAAACTTTTGTTGTTCTTAATTACAAGATTTAGTTACTTGTTTTGTATTTTTTTAATTAAAAGATCACAAGGAAATAACGTTGCAAATTTCAAAGAGACATGGTGGCTTTCAAAAGTCTGAGTCCAATGCTTCTGTTTTGCATTTATTTAATTTATTATAGTTTTTCATTGAAAACAAACAAGTAATAACAATGGTAACATTTTGAGGGAAAAGTTTAATTGAAAATGAAACATGAATTTTAGAGTTTCCTATTACTGTAAGAGTTAGAGTGTTGGGAATGTTGATTTATTGATGGAAATGCTACAGCGCATTCAGAAAAATCTAAACAATGTGGTTAGTAGGTTATCTAGAAATTTTCACTATTTTGACATACGATAACAATATTGTGCATGTTAATTATCATGGTATACCTTATTATTGAATATTGGCAAATGTCTATCATCGGATCACCCAAAACACATCTTAATACCAGGTGTACACAGGGTCATACATTTAAGTGGAGTGGTGATTTGTTCCAATGGTGTTTCATTTTGAGACTCTGTGTCAAAAGTAGAAACCGGCCAAATGTCTTGATGTACAGTACAATGCTGTTGGTGGTCGTGCCTGGTAACAAAAAAACTTGGATAAATTTAAAGGAGTTAGGATTTTTTGCTTAATTTTTTATTATGTATAGGGAAGTTAGGTACTAGTGATAGGGAAGCTGAAACAGGCCCTTGTCCCTCTGCTGATCCAAGTCACTCCCTTTTTGACTCCTCTTTGTTGCACTCGTGTCCCCAGTGTGTTGTATCAGCAGCAGAACCAACCGATGGATGCACTGCAAGCATATATCTGTGCAGTGCAGCTGGACCACAGCCATGCAGCCGCCTGGATGGACCTAGGCACGCTCTACGAATCCTGCAACCAGCCGCAGGATGCCATCAAGTGCTACATCAATGCCACATGCAGCAAGTCCTGCAGCAACATCCCAGCTCTTACAGCTCGCATTAAATGCCTCCAGGTAGAGAGAACATCCTCATTATTAGGAAAGGAAGTCTACATTTCATCTGAATGTGTTGTCATTACGTTTTCTTTTGGGAAGATTGATTGTTTTTTTTGGCCAGAGCTTCCTCCTGAGTTTAATCACGTCTCATGTTTGACGTACTGTATGTTAGTACTGAGAATTATATGACTGTCATTTTCATCTGTGATTTGATGCATACCACCATTGCATTGACTCATCCTTAGCGGAATCCGACATTGAACATGTTTTCTACACAATCTTTTTCTAGGCTCAGTTGTGTAATCTTCAGCAAGGTAGTTTACCAAGTAAAAGTAAAATGCTCCCTAGTATTGAGGAGGCGTGGAGCCTTCCAATTCCAGCAGAGCTCACCTCCAGACAGGGAGCGCTCAACACGACACAACAGGTGAGAACAGCTCAGATAGACAAGCCAGCAGACACTTGACTTAAGACAAACACTAACTACAAGACTGAAGCTCGTCACTTTTTGATGCTGGCGACTAGTCTGCGTCAAAAAGCCCTGGCTCTTAGCCAACTTCCAGCATAAAACCATCACCAACGTCCTTCTAGTGTGCACACTTGTAAGACACTCTGCGACTGGTTGCATATGTTACGAGTATGGATGTAGATGGTTAACTGACTAAAAATGAACTGAGAAGTTAAAGGAACAACAGAGAGGTAATTTGATGGGTTTAACATGTAGGGCATTTTATGTACAAACTAGGGTGCTGTTAGCACACAAACCACTAGCTTCCACTTGGTCTGAATGACAGGGCATGTGCAGTGGGAAAGTTTTGTCCATGACATGTTCCGATGCAAACTGTAAAATAGGACTTTAGTTTAGCAGTAGCATGAATACAATGCGGCGCCATATAAAAAACAAACATGTGCAAGCCTAGACATCTAAGAGCATATGTTTATAGCCCCACAACCTGCATTTCTCTTATGTTGCATGGGAGACGGGAGTGCGATGCATGGCTGGACTTAAGTGCCTGGGCTTGCCGTCAACCGGCTGCATACTGTACTGACCGCTGCCCATGTGTATATACGTTGTTTCTTCTAAGAAAAATGATTAGGATTGCCCAGCAGCACAAATTGTGGGTAGGTTGGCTGTTTTTATTTTTCCATTGTTAAGCTGCCAAACATTATCACCTCGTAGGGTAATTTGGCGTGCAAGCGATCTATTCAAAAATTTTTGTTGCGAAATATAAGAAGGAATAAATACAGTTGTTGATTCAAATGTTGCTGTAATAACTATTGCTAAATACCTGTGTGCACATCTGTCATGTGAGACTGTTTTGTTTCAGTCATTATAGACCTTTGTCATGCCTGTTTGGCCACTTTTTTGATTTATGGCTTATCAGTTAACCGATTAAATACCGGTTAGTACCAGCGGTTACTTGGTTAAAAGAATTGGCCAAAATTTGCATCCCTAGCTATGAGAGATTTCAAATTAGTTTGAAGAGAAATCGAAATTGTTCGAAATCTGGCTGACCAGTTGTCAGGTGTTCTCAATGTCCCTACGAGCGAGAGTTTAGCAATGACCAACAGTCAATAAATAGAGAGAGAGAGCGAAAGAGCACAAGAGAAGTGCGATGCATTGGGAAGTGGGAACTGAAAAAAATGTCACACGTCTTCCCAATTACTGCCTTATTGATATTTTTCACCTCTTTTGTCTTTTTCCTGTTCTGTGCAATCAGAATAAAAAAGACCACAGGCCCCACCATGTTGTTTTATTTGTCAATAATAAATTCACTCGTTGCATTTTACGTAAGTTTGTGTGAGAATGTATTCCAGGATCGTAAGTACAGTGGAGGTGATATTGTAATTGACGCACCTTGTTGTCAAAGACTTTGTGTTTAAATGTGAGCAGGGCACCGACCTTCAGTCTTGTGTGCACTTTGCCTTACCCTATCTACACAAAGCAGACCTGATGGTTTAGACTTAGTCAGAAGCGTACATACACCTTAGCCAAATATATTTAAGCTAATTTTTTCACAATTCCTGACATTCAATCTTAGAAAACATTCCCTGTCTTAGGTCAGTTAGGATCACTATTTTAAGAATGTGAAATGTCAGAATAATAGAATAATGCTTTACTTTCATCACTTTCCCAGTGGGTCAGAAGTTTACTTACACTTTGTTAGTATTTGGTAGCATTGCCTTTAAATTGTTTAACTTTGGTCAAATGTTTTGAGTAGCCTTCCATAAGCTTCTTAAAATAAGTTGCGGGAATTTTGTCCCATTCCTCCAGACAGAACTGGTGTAACTGAGTCAGGTTTGTAGGCCTCCTTGCTAGCACATGCTTTTTCATTTCTGCCCACAAATTTTCTATCAGATTGAGGTCAGGGCTTTGCAATGGCCACTCCAATAGCTTGACTTTGTTGTACGTAAGCCATTTTGCCACAACTTTGGAGGTATGCTTGGGGTCATTGTCTATTTGGAAGACCCATTTGCGACCGAGCTTTAACTTCCTGGCTGATGTCTTGATGTTGCTTCAATATTTCCACATAATTTTCCTTCCTCATGATGCCATCTATTCTTTGAAGTGCACCAGACCCTCCTGCAGTAAAGCACCCCCACAACATGATGCTGCCACCCCCATGCTTCATGGTGGGGATGGTGTTCTTCGGCTTGCAAGCCTCACCCTTTTTCCTCCAAATGTTATGATGGTCATTATGGCCAAACAGTTACATTTTTGTTTCATTAGACCAGAGGACATTTCTCCAAAATGTAAGATCTTTGTCCCCATGTGCACTTGCAAACTGTAGTCTAGCTTTTTTATGGTGGTTTTGGAGCAGTGGCTTCTTCCTGGCTGAGCAGCCTTTAAGGTTATGTTGATATAGGACTTGTTTTACTGTGGATATAGATACTTGTCTACCTGTTTCCTCCAGTATTTTCACAAGGTCCTTTAATATTGTTCTGGGATTGATTTGCACTTTTCGCACCAAACTACGTTCATCTCTAGGAGACGGAATGCGTCTCCTTCCTGAGTGGTATAATGGCTGCATGGTCCCATGGTGTTTATACTTATGTACTATTGTTTGTACAGATGAACGTGGTACCTTCAGGTGTTTGGAAATTGCTCCCCAGGATGAACCTTGTTGATTTCTTTTGATTTTCCCATAATGTCAAGCAAAGAGGCACTGAGTTTGAAGGTAGGCCTTAAAATAAATCGACAGGTACACCTCCAATTCAGTACACCTCCTATCAGAAGCTAATTGTCTAAAGGCTTGACATAATTTTCTGGAAGTTTCCAAGCTGCTTAAAGGTACAGTTAACTTAGTGTATGTAAACTTCTGACCCACTGGAATTGTGATTATAGTCAATTAAAAGTGAAACTGTCTGTAAACAATTGTTGGAAAAATTACTTGTGTCATGTATAAAGTTGATGTCCTAAACGACTTGCCAAAACTATAGTTTGCTAATATAAAATCTGTGGAGTGGTTAAAAAATGAGTTTTAATGACATCAACCCAAGTGTATGTAAACTTCTGACTTTAACTGTATAAAAATTATTAGTGGTAGCTGGGACAATCTTGTTTTCATGAGACTTTAATGAAACATCAATGTATCTGTGTGTGCTAAGGCCCTACTATCAGTGTGATTAAGTACCACTAAAAGGTCCTTAATTTCCAGTCATGCAGAACAATGTTGTACTTAACATTGTTTCTGGAGAATAATCTTAAACTGTTGAGGTTTTAAGTTATTTCTTCTAGTTCATTATACCATAGCACTCATCAGCACACATCATCCATTGTTTCAGCATATTGGTCATATTGTTGATTTGAAATGAGAGTGAGAATTGTTGGAAATGATCTATTCTCCAGGTCAACAATCTTATTTTCTTGGGGAACAGTTTGACAATGAAATATTGGTAACAATGTGTCATTGTTAATCAGTGGTGCAAAACACTTTTACAGAGGAACAGTATGCTGTATGTTAACTGTATTGAGTTGAGTATACAAAGATAATGTACATTTTACTCATTGGGTTAGCTTGTTTTGTGCAATCACCACTGTGTGGGTAGACAGCTGTCCTAGCTGCAATTCTGTATCTTTTACCTACAGCAAACCTGCAAAGCTCATCAGAGCAATGAAGCCCAGTCCCAAATCCCAGGCCAGCCTCTTCCTCATGTTCTCTCTGGCCAGACAGACAACCAGTCCAGCCCGGCCAAAAAGAAGAGGACCGCTAGTCCTGCCAGGGTACAGAGGGATAACATTTTAGTTTGTAGTTTATTAATATTACTATTATCTATAACTGTCATAGAAGCTTCCTGGTTATTTACATGTTTCTCCTCTCTCTGGACACGCAAACAGAATTCACCAGATTCCTGGGCAAATGATCCAAATCATCATCAAATCACCAATTGGAGTTTAACCCCCCAGAAGCTTCAGGTTGGTAGATTCAGATTTTAATTGCCCTTTATTGGCCTTCTTATGTACAGTATGACTAAAAACTACTGAATATAAATTATGTAGGGGTGAGTAAAAATATAGATTTTTCAATGCATTGTGATCTTCATTTGGACTATATCTATATCGATTCTTTAATCCCAAGATCGATCTTTTACTCTATGCGCAACCCTCTCCTACAATAAGAGGAAATCACTCAATTTACAACCAAATTTCATGCTTTGTGGCTAAAATGTATTTACAGTATTTGGCAACTGGCTAATAAATGTTTACATTTTACTCACCAGTAATTGTGTAGTTTAGTCGTGAAGTGTTCAGCAGCGAGATCTTTTCAGAGCGTGTTGAGAGTAAAGGTTGTTCCACGTAAAGTGTGTCCAAAGACGAGATCCACGTGACCCATTTATCATTGAATAATGCCTCTTTTAATACCCTTTTTCTCTACAGTCAGTTGTTGATCAGAAACAACAATTAAACATTTAATTCTAATCATGCATACAACAGATGAGATAAAGCTGCATAGTCTCATGTTAACATGCGCTTATTTACAGACACTTTACAGAAATGCCAGTTTTGTTAAAGAGACTGTACCAGTTTTAGCACGTTCAACAAATCAATGTAAGTACTTGTAAATAGTACAAATTATCCAATTAAACAATAAACAAGTAACAAAAAATTACTTTGGATACATGGATTTGTTCATTTTTAAAAAGCCACAATGTGACCAAAATTATGAAAAACTAATAAAATATAATTAGAAAAATTATATTTTCATAATGCACCTAGTTAGAAGGTCCCCTGTATAATTAACAGCATTAGCTGGAAAATAATTTCATATGTAAGCAAAAGGGACATTATAACTTAAAAATATCTTAATGAATCGATGTTGAATCGAATCTAAATCGGACTCAAATCAAGAGCTTGTCAATCGGAATTGAGTCGGGAAGTCTGTTTCAAAATCCAGCATTATATATTTATAATGCAGAGAAAGCTATTCATATTGTTTGGTTTACTCGTCCCTCTCTGTGCTTGTGTATACAGCTCCTCGATCAGTTACGGACCAACAGGGCCATTATGAAGCCAGTTCAGTTGCAGATGCTGAAACAATTGGAAAAGCAGCTCAGTCTAATCCAACAGAATCAGCAAGTATGGAACTCGTATAGTGGCACTGGATAGTAGCATATGATAAAATAGTAGCGTGCTACAATGTGATCGCAATTATCGCAAAAATGCATTACGATACATATCACGATTTAATACATCACAGCACATCCAAATATCCTAAATGGATTGTGATTAAAACATTGGCAAACATGCAAAATCCAATAAAATGTCTTATGTGTGGTTCACTTCACTTAGGTGGTTTTCAGACTTGGCCTGTTTGCATTTGTCTTGTTTCAGACTCACTCATGATCCTATCGAACCCCGGTGCTTTTCCGTCATCAACTTGCATCATCACAAATGTGCATGTGATAGAGAACACAATGTGGGTCACTAAATTTGTGTGGTTTTTATTCATTTTATGCCATTATTTGCCCCACGGTGAACAACACTTGCACTTCTGTGCATCGCATGCCATAATTCAGAAGATGTGCATTGCGAGCAATGCATTTGCAATCCTGCTTACATTGCACACTCCCTCAGGAATGTATCACCTGTGTGGGTGTTTTTGTGGAAGTGATGTCATTATGCTTTAATTTTACTTCCTGATCATGTGAGGACTCCTACAGGTTGTCTCGGGTTCAGTAACAAAGTCCACTCCCCAGTCCGCAAAAAAGCTTTCATATTAAAAGAGCATTCTGGGTTCAATAAAAGTTAAGGTCAATCGACAGCATTTGTTACATAATATTGATTACTACATAAATTTATTTTGACTCGTCCCTCCTTTTCTTTAAAGGTGAAGTGTGAAACTTTTTTTGTCAAAATAATTTCCCAGTTTATTGTTTATTGACAACTATAAGTAAAGCATTCGTGGGTTTACCTCACCCAAAATGTATAAACACTGAGCCTCCCCGGCACTATCAAAACATTGAGGTTTATATTTTGAGCTGCCCGCTCAGCTCCACCCATCCCTTTCTAGCTCAGCCTATAGCGTGAGTTTGGGCGTGGCTACTTGAACTAGCTGTTTGGCTGGGAGAATATGAACAACCATGGCAGAAGTGTACAGAAGACAGAAATTTAGCTTCATCTATGGATGTTAAAGCCGAAATTCGAAGACTTGCTAAAAGATACAGAGACGGAGAACCGAGTAAAACAAGAGTGAACACTGGCGTCACATTTACAAGGTGGAGGACACACACACCACCAATGATGCGATCGATCTAGCAAACGGGAGCGGCAGTAACGAGATTGCCGCACAAGTCGTTAATACACCGCCGTCTCCCCAGGTCAACAACAGTGATCTCACCTAGGGCACCAAAATGGTCAGAAACGGCGCTGTCGTTATGCTTACTAGTTACCAGAAACATCCTACCTCAAGTGCTCGATCCTGCACACCCATCTGCCTTTCAATCCGTCGATGTTATCGGATGACCAGATTCCACTGCAATGCTTTCTGGTCTTGTTAATTTTGACGTTAAATGTTTATCACCTTTTTTTAGTATTGCCTATTTTTTCGTAGGGAATTAGAAAGTGCGAAAGGGCATGATGAGTCTAATAGGTGTTGCCAAATTTGTTTGAAAACATACTTTATTTTTGTAATTCCGTTTGGTGCCACTAGTCGCGCAGAAATTACACACTTCACCTTTAAAAAAGCAAAAATCGAGGTGACCGTGAGGCACTTACAATGGAAGTGAATATGGACCAATTTTTTAATGTTAAAATACTCACTGTTTCAAAAGGATAGCCATAAGACAAACAATATGCGTGTTAACATGATTTTAGTGTGATAAAATCACTTAATAACCTTTTCTGTGTAAAGTTATAGCCAATTTTACAACTTTGTTGCCATGATGTAATGTCAATAAACCCTAAAATGACTAAGAATGACAATTTAAATAACTTTAAAGCTCAAATAATATGAGTTTGTACAGAAGAATTAATGTGTTTTTATCAAATTATAGGCTTCACATTTCTGCCTTTTAAACCCTCCAAAAATTGGCCACATGCACTTCGATTAAAGTGTCTCACTGTAACTTTTTTTTTTTTTTTTTTTTTTTTTATAAAGAAAAGGTGGGATGAGTTGAAATTAATTTTTGTGGTAAACAACATTATACCACATTATTGAAGGTGATTTTCTTTATACCCTTTCTCTCTTTCTCAACAGATGAGGCTGAATGCTATGGGCCAAGTTTGGCCCAATGTGTCCAACGGTCCTGTAGCGGACCCCTCACTGCCTGTGAACTCAAATTCTACATCCTCCCCTCACCACACACACATCGCTCTTTCCCGCACACCCTCTGCCCTCTCCCGATGTGCTGCTCAGCCAATATCCAACAGACCTGTCCCTGCGAGCCCTGCCCCCTGCTGCACGGCTAGAACCCTAGGTAACACAGATGCTGTCTCTGTGGGCAATAATCACCTCCCTGGATCTGGGAGCAACGGAAACGTGCCTTACTTGCGGCAAAACGCACTACCTCATAACTGCACAACCCCCACCAGCAGCAGCATGGATGGTGAACCGTGGAAAAGCCAATGTGTCAACTCCACTCAGGTGAGCCAGAAGCTGGTGCCATTCAAACAAGTGTTTAAAGTTAAGGTTGAGGAAAAGGTCGTTTGTACTTCAATTGAGGCAGGCATGCCACTTGTTCCTCCTTTGAAAGAAGTAAAGTAAGCAAAACATATTGTGCATGTTACTTAAATTTTCAGTATGCTGATGATGCCTGGGTGTGTTAAGAATTTTTATTTATTTGTTAAAGTAGCTGTAGTTGAAGTAGCACCCTTTAATTTATAGAGACGTTTTAATTATGGCAATAGCAGGGGGAATCGAGACATTTCATGCCATATCGAATCTGTATCTCCTGCATGGTCACCATGGGCTCAACATGTGCAAGTGCATTTACTATACCACAGGTGGAACGCTCAAGGCCTGCGGGCCAAATTCAGCCCGCCACCTCATTTCATGTGGCCTGTGAGATAATTTCAAAAACGTAGAATGTCAGGTGATAATAACATAAGTGACTAAACCGTAAGCGATTTTCTCGTCATTTTTAATAAGCCTCCCCCTGTCATTCAAACCGTACTTTTTGGAGAGCATTTTTGCTTGCTCCAAATGCGGAATGAGACTGTGCTACCCAGACCAATTATCAGCACGATTCAATTGATAGTGCTCGTGACAGCGCTCGTGAGAAGCATGGCACAGATTGGGAAAGACGTTTAAATGTGGCACAGAATTCTGTATTGCAAAACTCCAAATGTCTCTGATTAAACTAGTTTAAAATCATATTAAACATCCCAGACATTCTAAACAGCACTGACAAAGAAAAAAGGAGAATACACCAAATTTGTGCCATGACATAAATTGGAAGGCTTTTCTCTACAAACATCACTTTAATAAGTAGGAGCCTGATGAAAGGAATCTGTAAAGGAGACCCAACTTAGTCGTTTTGTCAGAATATTTCAATTTAGCCCTATTTAAATTAGGTGGTAATTTTTTCACAGTTGTTACTGTTATTGTCATTACTTAAATCTGCATCCTAAACTCAAAATTAGTGCTTGATGTCAAATGTGAATTTCAATGCACAAAATATGCAGTATTATTGGTAATTGCATGGGTGCTACCAAATCAGGTCCTGCTGCCAAATTTTCAATCAGCCTTTTGAGAGCACAAATTGTGCTGAAATTGCGTTTGACACCTCTGCACTAAACCACTGGGCCACGGCTCGGACTTTAGAAAATGACCAATATAGCAGTTTTCATGCAGTTTGTAGTATATCAATAGCATTTTTGACAGTGGACTATTGCAGAAGAGTAGTATTCATGTTTGCTGGTTATATCAAACATATTTGAAAGTCTCAAGTTAGGATTCAGAAATAACAATTGCAATACTTAAAGGAATATTCTGGGTTCAATATAAGTAAAGCTCAGTCGTCAGCATTTGTGGCATAATGTTGATTACCACAAAAATTTATTTAGACTTGCCCATCCTTTTCTTTAAAAACAGCAAATATCTGGGTGACAGTGAGGCACTTACAACGGAAGTGAATGGGGGCCAATTCTTTAACATTAAAATACTCACTGTTTAAAAAGGATAGCCACAAGACATGAACAGTATGTATGTAAACAATATTTTAGTGTGATAAAATCACATACTAACCTTTTCTGTGTAAAGTTATAGCCAATTTTACAACTTCGTTGCCATGATGGTGTATTGTCAACAAACCCTAAAATTACTGTAAAAATTACAATTTGAACAACTTTACATCTCGAATATAAGTTTTAACTGAATTAATGTAAGTGCTTTTTATAAAATTATAAGCTTCCAATTTTTTCCTTTAAACCCTCCAAAAATTGGCCACATTCACTTCCATTGTAAGTGTCTCACTGTAACCGCGATTTTTGCTTTTTTTAAAGTAAAGGAGGGACAAGTCGAAATTATTTTTTGTGGTAATCAACATTATGCCACAAATGCTGTCTACTGAGCTCAACTTGTATTGCACTCTGAATATTCCTTTAATTTAGCACTTCCTTTATCTTTTATTGCAGGGGCTTCAGAAAAGTCCAGGTTCACATTTAGCAGGTCCAAATGGTGAGCAGCCTTTCTCTTCCGCTGGGACTTCCCAGCCTACCCCGGCAGCCGGCACTGGCGTTCCAAATCAGGTCGGACGTTCCACCACAGCCAGCGACACGTTAGCACAAGAGGCTAGTCACAATCACCTCCCCTCCCCCGGCCCCCCTCACTCTGCTACCTCAGGTGGACAGCAAGGCATGGTGCACACCAAAGAGAGCAAGCCTTCAGGAAACAGGCATTCCGCGGGGACGCCTAACAGCATCACCACAGCAGAAGGACTGCCTAATCACGTCCAGCAAGGCCAGGCAGATGGTGCTGGTGCAAAACCCTGCTCACCAGGTGTACTTCATTCAGACAATCCTCAGCTCTCTGCCTTTTTGATTGGAAAAGCCAATGAAAGTAATTGTAATGACGGCAGGTTGGCGGCTGCCGGCACAAAGTTTAACAACATTCGCCCAAGTCTGCACACAGGGCTTAAGGCACATGATAACTCGGTGGCCTCCTCTCCGTGTTCTGCCATGTCCATGGCCACCCCCTCCCCCAAATCGGCAGACCATCACAGTGCTCAGAACAGTGTTAACAGCCTTAACAGCCTTAACAGCCCCACACTTAACGGCAAAGGTCTGGAGGACTCTCAGAGCCCCTTGAAGGTGGCATCATCCCTGGTTTGCTATAAACCGACTCCTCCCTTGCTCATCCCGTGGTCCTCTGTCTCCATCTACCCCAGCTCCAGTGAGGTGCTCAAAGCATGCAGGTAGGTTGATAAGTATTGAAAACCACTGATAGCAAACCTTGCTTGAGTTCCTGCACCTTAATTTGCTGTCTTGTGGATAAAATACTAATGCCATGGATTAAAGTTATTCATTCACTTAACTAGCTCTCAATGCTTGGGATAGGAATTGTAAAGAATTTCGCTGTTCTGCTTCCAGTTGCGATTCCACTCAACTTAATTTATTGACAAACGAGGAGATTGAGATGTATTCATGCATCTTTTTAAGTTCATTCATTTAGAAGAACTGGCTAATTGGAGTTAAGTGCTTTTTCACCATCTGGCCGAACAGTTTGGAGCATGGTGATTAATGGTTCCAGTAGCATTTCCACTTGAGTGCGCTTTATTACGAACCCTTCCCAGCCCGGATTTCTCCGCATAGTTAGTTAACAACTCAGGACATAGGACCGCCTTTGGTGACATGGCAACTTACAAATTAGTCACTTGCTCAGTCAGTTCATTCTAATCCTGATTTTGCAGCTCAACAGTTGAAAGAAACTGCTGCTGTGCCAGCGAGCCAGGATCATTATGGAGCGGTACTGTTCCACAACAAGAACTGTTTGTCCCTATGGTGGAAAAGTGGCTGTTGGTTTTTGAATGGGACTACACTGATTGCGCTATATATTAGTTTTTGTGCATAACCATATAACCAATACATTATTTATTTTGCCCCTGGTGCTGTTAATTCAGAGCTGGTGCAGTGTCGCTGCTGAATAGTGGTGCAGGAGTAGTGTGAAGTTCTGTCCACATAAACATGCAGATATTCAAGAACCATTAATAAAACCGAACAACATGTAAATCTATTGTTTCCAGTATTTAAACTATTTTTTTAACAGGTTCTTAATTCCCATCCTTGCTTGATGTTTTAGCAGCTTATGATATGATGATTTTAGAAAGCCTCTAATTCTGTGGTCAGTAGGGTCTTCAAACTTTGTTTTGTATTTTATTGTCCCTGCACATGCATTCTCAGAACCTTTCTGTTAAAGGTGCTGTGTTTTTTTTTTTTTTTTTGTGCTTTTAAGTCCTCGTGGTCGCGTAGTGATTCGCCTCAGTCCGGGTGGCGCAGGACGAATCCCAGTTGCCTCCGCGTCTGAGACCGTCAACGTGCCTCTTATGTGGCTTGTTGAGCGTGTTGCCACGGAGACATAGCGCGTGTGGAGGCTTCACACCATCCACCGCGGCAACCACGATCAACCACGCCCACCGAGAACGAACCACATTATAACCACATTATAGTGACCACGAGGAGGTTACCCCATGTGACTCTACCCTCCCTAGCAACCGGACCAATTTGGTTGCTTAGGAGACCTGGCTGGAGTCACTCAGCATGCCCTGGGATTCGAACTAGCGAGCTAGTGAACTCCAGGGGTGGTAGCCAGCGTATTTTACCACTGAGCTACCCAGGCCACTGTAAGGGTTTTTTAATTATCAATGACATGCTGAAAATGTCCTTATTACCTGTCAGATTTTATTGAACTAGGTGCCATGAAATATCACACCTGTCTCTGTAGCAGCCCTTGGCTCTGTAAACAGCAGATGAAAAGATGACAGCGGGTCGCGATCCGATGGTACACTTTGGTACACTTTTTTTTGTTTTGTTTTTTTTTTCTTTCCTTTTTTCTCCATCCTTTTTTAGTGAATACATCATCTACAGGGCAGCAGCCAAGTGCCAGAAAGTGTCAAGCAGCCTTCTCGTGTTGCCAAGAGTCCTCTTCCAAACAAAAAACTGTGGGCGTCTCAATCAGCTCCCTAGGTCATGAATCAGTATATCGTGAGCATGAATTTGGACACTGGCAAGGGTGTTCATCTATTGAACATTGGGACACTTACAACTTAATCCGCTACGACTTGATTACGAGCTCGCTCATTCAAGCTCAGCTGTGGTTAATCAACAACATTGCTGTATAAATGACACTGTTGTTCATTTTCGCTGTAGATATTAACATTTATAGTGTTATTGTGGAAGAAAAAGACAAAAGAAATAAAAATATAAAACATGTATTTTTAACAGTCTTCTAAAAACTTTCCCTTTCATGGTCATTATGGATGAAAGACATTACAAACAACATCTCTTTTAAAGAGAAATTAAGGCTTTTACTTCATAGTTTTACACTTATGCTCGTCTTCAAATTATATTAGTGCACTTTTGCAATTGAGACAGCCCTAGAAATGGCCGACTCCCTGAAGTTAGTGACTACTAAACTAGGGAGCTGATTGAAACGCACCCAATGTTTTGCGT
Organism: Myxocyprinus asiaticus; assembly: GCF_019703515.2. Classification (NCBI taxonomy): domain Eukaryota; kingdom Metazoa; phylum Chordata; class Actinopteri; order Cypriniformes; family Catostomidae; genus Myxocyprinus; species Myxocyprinus asiaticus. The sequence goes on from NC_059354.1 coordinate 35,122,668, forward strand.
AACTTGTAGTAGCAGTAGTCAATTTGGGTGCAGCATGAGACTTTATAAAAACAAAACATACAGTTAAGTACGGAGCCCCTAAATTATTCTTGGCGAAAAAATATAATAGCTGAGATTATGGCGTGCGCATGAGAAAACTTTCAAATATGCACGTGATACAGTTTTTGGTACAGTTGTCGGATTTCATTAGCATCATCAGTAATGATCAGTCATAACTCTGGAATTGCAATTTACCTTATCCTCTTTTAGTCGCACAATTGAATCTTGAGGAACATCTCGGGACCTTAAAAGGTCTGTAAGCTGTTCCTCCATGTTGCAAATAAAAAATGCATAAGCAAAGTGCAAATGCAAATTCACATGTTATTGCGGAGCTCCGTACCTTACTGATGATGCTAATGAAATCCGACAACTGTACCAGAAACAGTACACAGTTTCTCATGCGCACGCGATAGTCTCAGCTTTTTATTTTGATTGGACCTGCTGTTTGATTTTGATGCTGGAAAAGGACTTTGCCAGTGTGTGCCTCACTTTCTAGTGTTCGGAGTTGTAGCTCCATCTACATCTAGAAAGAAACAGCATGTTATTTTGTTATATTGATATCAAGAGTTAAATTGATCTGAAGAATTTAATTCCACCATACATGCTGTTCTTTTCTCATCAAAGTAATATCTAAACTTGGTTTTTTTTTCTTCATAATTATAATATTAGAAAATACTGCACAGTTCTGGAATACTTGATTCTGATTTTGTTGTTCTGGTCAGATATTTATTTATTGCCTAATTGCCGCTAAACTGTACGATAATTGGCCAGTTTCCACTGCAGCCAATCTTCTGCACTGTTACACTGTATCACTCTGTGGTTTCTTTCGCCTCAAGTAAATTTTTTGTGTGTAGTTATGTATTTATTTGGTTCGGATCAGGGTCCTAATCAACCTGGGCTGCATTTCCCAAAAGCATCGCAAGCTTTAAATTGATCGTAGAGACCATTATGATGCTTTTGGGAAACGCAGCCCTGTTGGGTTTAATATTGTGAAATTTACTACATTATCCTTTACTACTTATATTACTTAGTGCATTTAAGAGTTAAAGTACAGCCAATAATGTTGACCGCCATCTGATTTTTTTTTTTATTTTTTTTTAATTTTTTTTTTAATGTATGGTTTGCAGAAACTTTAGGAAGAATGGTGTGTCCAACAACAGCATCTTACTTGACAAGTGTCCCCCTCCACGGTTACCTTCTCCACCCTTCCCTCCTCTGCCAAAGGACAAGCTCAATCCCCCCACCCCTAGTATCTACGTAAGTAAAACATCACCAATGTGTGACAGTGTAACTGGATGTCATTCAACTCCTGCAACTCTTTCTAGAATTACCTCCATTTTACAGATCAAGGCGCATAATGCATTTTGTGCTGATTGAAAGCACTTTGTTGCTATGTTAAAAAGAGGTAGAGTTTTAAGAGTAGCCTTGCCCTTAATGTATGCTTGCTCTATTACACAGTTTTTATTCCGAGCCATTCTTTTCTCTCAGAGACTTAAACTTACTTTTTAAATCTTGGCAGTTGGAGAACAAGAGAGATGCCTTCTTTCCACCACTACACCAGTTCTGCACAAACCCAGCCAACCCTGTTACTGTAATCCGTGGCCTGGCTGGAGCACTCAAGCTAGGTGAGTGTGTTTGTCAGCTCATTTGAGTGCTTGCCAAAGCACTGCATGTGTGGTGAACATTGATCTTTGATGCGTGTTATCTTAATTTGGCTATTTAAAAATTTAGCACCACACTCTTTTTGATTAAATGTTTGAAATGTTGTGGTTTTGTTAACATCAGGGGATATTACTTCTAGCATTTAACTGTGGCTGCCATACTGTGGGTTTTGGCACATATTGTAGGTTGACTTGGGTAGAAATGACAACAGCACCATCTGCATGCTAATAGTGTCATTTACATGAGAGCATCTTTGCAAAAGAGAAAAAAGCACAGCAGTCGAAGGATTCTTCTTAAATTGAATTTTTATGTACCTGCGCTTTTAAATGACGTGGTATAATATATTGTTTTACTTTGAGATGGTCTCTAAGTTTGGAAGTAGGGAAAATTTACATTTGAATTTTACATTTGAGACCCTTGAAACCTGACTGTATATTTTGAGATTAAAAATAAATAAATAATAATTGACAGACTTTGTTTACCTGTTATTGTGTTTTTGTGGCTTATCAGTGTCGGTATTGTCGTCATAATTGGCTGTCAAGTTATTTGGACAAAATTTGTGCTCTGCTACAACAGCAGTGCATTAACAGGCCATTTCCTTACACTAGACTAGAAAAGTGTTTTGTTCATTTGTTCTTTATACAGCCTGTGTTTATGAGTTTAAAACCATTACTCACAAGATATTCACTTATGAGTCAGAGGCAAGGCCGGTCAGATATGCAATTTTTCTTAGGGCATCATTTCAGTGATAACTGCCTGATTGTAGTGACATTTGTATGCTTCGTATTCTAAAAAATCACTTAAAACATCTTTAAAAAGCTAAATTGAAAAAAGTAACTTCAGAATTCTAATTCATATGATTTTGTTTTTATACCTTTCTTTTCTTGCTCCCTCTCTTCCCTCCATCTCAGACCTAGGGCTGTTCTCCACCAAGACTCTGGTGGAGGCCAACCCAGAGCACCTGGTGGAGGTGAGGACTCAAATATCTCAGCCCACCGATGAGAACTGGGATGTGACGGGCAGCAGGAAGATGTGGCGCTGTGAGAGCAGCCGGTCACACACAACCATTGCCAGATATGCTCAGTACCAAGCCTCCTCTTTCCAGGAATCTCTGCGGGTCAGTAGTCATCATTCCCTCGCAACTTTTGGGCGAAAAAACATGCCAGCTGTTTTTGGAGAAGATGAAAGACCGTGCACACAGTTCATACTGAGAAGCGATTCAATAATACCAGTTGTGTTTTGGATTCTAATGGTTACGTTTCACATTTACTATCCGACAGGAGGAAAATGAAAAGAAAGGGCAGAAGGACCACTCAGACACAGAATTTGCTCCGTCTGAAAAGTAAGTCCTAGTGCAAATAAAGTCAATGATTAAAACACTTTTGAAAGTACTATAGTCTTAACTGGAGCCTGCATTTGTATTTCAGTGTGGTGCGTCGAAGGATAGGTCCTTTTAAGCACATTAAATTTGGGACCAACATTGACTTGTCAGATGAGAAAAAGTAAGTGTTCACTGGTTTTATTCCTTGTGTAAGCATTTCTTTATTTAAACCATCACCATCGAATATTTATGAAACACAAAGTTGGAAACTTGACCTGTCTGTATGCAGAAAACTGTCAAAAACTTTTTTTATTAAGCATGATAAAATATTAAATAAGGAGCCACATTTGGTTGTTAAATAGCTGATTTACACATACCTGTGGCCGTGCATCTATTGAATCTTATAATAACGCATAATACATGATGCATAAAAGGAAATATAAAAAGGCCTACAGGTGAAAGATTTGTTAATTGTGATTAATTCTTCATATTCTTCACATTATTATTATTATTAAAGGTTGGTCCCACTATATTTTAAGCATACAAAATTATTTTGGACCCTGCTAAAATAGGACCAACATGACATGATTTCATGCTCCAGGGCCTTGGTCCAAATAAATTAATTTAAAAACAATATTCAACTTCAAATAAATAAATTCTATTTTACACATCTGTTTGCACACAAAAAAACAAAAAAAATGTTTAAGATTCAGCCCAAGAGGTCAGTCTGTAATGTTTAGATTCTCAACTGGTAAAATATTTTTGTGAAATTACAGGTCAGAGATGACCAAACTTGAGCTAAAATATGAAATTTCTTTGCATATGTTTGCATACTCCCATTTACATGCATATGAATGGAAGTGAATGAAGCTCAAAATTTAGTCCACTCACCCCTTCATTTTACTTATTTGAGTATTGATGCTGATTTATAAAACAATAAGCCAGGGGCCTGGGTAGCTCAGCGAGTATTGACACCGACTGCCACCCCTGGAGTCGTGAGTGCAATCCAGGGTGTGCTGAGTGACTCCAGCCAGGTCTCCTAAGCAACCAAATTGGCCCGGTTGCTAGGGAGGGTAGAGTCACATGGGGTAACCTCCTCGTGGTCACGATTAGTGGTTCTCGTGGTAAGATCGCGGAGAGTAGCATGAGCCTCCACATGCTAGGAGTCTCCGTGGTGTCATGCACAACGAGCCACGTGATAAGATGCATGGATTGACTGTCTCAGAAGCGGAGACAACTGAGACTTGTCCTCCGCCATCCGGATTGAGGTGAGTAACTGCGCCACCACGAGGACCTACTAAGTAGTGGGAATTGGGCATTCCAAATTGGGAGAAAAAGATATAAATAAATAAATAAAACAATAAGCCACTCAAGGTGATGTGTTGCAGGGATTTTTGCTACACATCATGGGTAACAGCACCCTTAAGCAGTAGTAAAATCAATGTAGCACATGGATTGTCGTGGCTTAGTGCTGTCAAGATGCAGCAAATTGAGCATCATGTGCACCCTTGAAAATTAAAAGTCTGAAGAAGGATTGTGTTGGAATTAAATGACCCTATTAAAACAGACTCATAGAGCACAGATGAAGCAGTGTTGTGATGGAACAGGAAGACATGTTAGGTCACTGTATTTGACCCCTCTGCCCTGTGGCCTTGCAGGTGGAAGCTGCAGCTGGCTGAGTTGAGTAAGCTGCCTGCCTTTGCACGGGTGGTGTCTGCAGGGAATCTGCTCAGTCATGTGGGCCACACCATTCTTGGCATGAACACAGTCCAGCTCTATATGAAGGTCCCAGGCAGCAGAACACCAGGTCAGTTTATTGGTATGCAAGCACATGAATCTCCCACTGGCAGAACTCCTTAAATACAGAACAAAGTTGAGAATGAAAAAGGGGGTAGTTAAAGAAAACACTCTAAACACTGTTGTCTTCCAATTCAGGTCATCAGGAAAATAACAACTTCTGCTCTGTGAACATTAACATCGGCCCAGGAGATTGTGAATGGTTTGTTGTTCCTGAGCCATACTGGGGTGTCATGAATGATTTCTGTGAAAAGTAAGCATAAAAAAAAAAAATAATAATTTTATTAAAATAGCACCTTCTCTTATTTGGGTTTCACCTCCAGTTTAAAGGGATAGTTCAGGCTAAAATGAAAATTCTTTCATTGATTCACCCTCATGTTGTTCCAAACCTGTATGACTGACTGACTTCTGTGGAACACAAAAAGGAGATGTTACACAGAATGTTAGTCTCAGTCACCATTCACTTTCATTGCATCTTTTTTTCCATACGATGAAAGTAAATAGTGACTGAGGCTGCCTAACATTTCCTTTTGTGTTTCACAGAAGAAAGTCTTGTCAGTTTGGAATAGCATGAGGGTGAGTAAAGAATAACAATTTAAATTTTTGAGTGAAATATCGCTTAAATGTCACAATATGAAAATAAGCATGCTTTGAAGAGTACGTACCTAAATATTAGGCTTGTATATGTGCTGACTGACATGTTCCTCACTATCTTTTCTATAAAGGAACAATATTAATTACCTAATGGGCTCATGGTGGCCAAATCTAGAGGATTTGTATGAGGCCAGTGTTCCAGTATATCGCTTTATCCAGCGACCAGGTGATCTTGTCTGGCTCAATACAGGCACAGTGCATTGGGTTCAGGCCATTGGCTGGTGCAACAACATTGCCTGGAATATAGGACCACTCACTGGTAAATATGTCAAGTTGTTTTTTGCTGCTGTTGAATCATCAGTTCTGTTCCAAAATATAGGCACACAACGCTCTACATAGGCAGTAAATGTTAATAGTCAGATTAGAGTCTGACATTAAAGGAATAGTTCACTAAAAAATTTAAATGTTGCTTCAAACCTCTATGTAACCTCTAACGATTTTCATTGAGTAATGATAATACATTTCTGTCTGCTTCTCACCCAAAACTATTGTTTGATATTTCAGGTGATTTATTGATTAGTCAAATTACAATTTTATATGTTTGTTAAGAAGCAGCATTGTCATTATGTGTCTGTTTTCAGTGCATCAGTACAAGTTAGCTTTGGAGCGCTACGAGTGGAACAAACTCCAGAGTGTCAAATCCATTGTTCCAATGATTCACCTCTCTTGGAACATGGCCAGGAACATCAAAGTATCAGACCACAAGCTCTTCGAGATGATCAAGTGAGTCTGTTGCACCACATTTATGATTGTGATCATGCTTTAAATTGGACTGAAATCTCAATCAGATCAATGGAAATGTTGAACATGTCCTTTCACTGTTGCATCTTAGGTACTGTTTGTTGAGGACACTAAAGCAGTGTCAGATGCTGAGAGAAGCTCTTCTAGCTGCTGGCAATGAGCTAGTTTGGCATGGGAGGACCAAGGATGAGCCTGCTCACTACTGTAGCATCTGTGAGGTGTGCTATATTCTTCATTAAGCCTTTTCGGATTTGGAAAAGCATAAGTTTTGAAAATATTTCAAGGTGGATTAGAAGTGGGGGCCTGGGTACCTCAGCGAGTATTGACGCTGACTACCACCCCTGGAGTCGCAAGTTCGAATCCAGGGCGTGCTGAGTGACTCCAGCCAGGTCTCCTAAGCAACCAAATTGGCCCGGTTGCTAGGGAGGGTAGAGTCACATGAGATAACCTCCTCGTGGTCGCAGTTAGTGGTTGTCACTCTCAGTGGGGCGCGTGGTAAGTTGTTTGTGGATCGCGGAGAATAGCATGAGCCTCCACGTGCGGAGTCTCTGCGGTGTCATGCGTAGCGAGCCACATGATCCACCACCCGGACTGAGGTGAGTAACCAGGCCACCACGAGAAGCTACTAAGTAGTGGGAATTGGGCATTCCAAATTCAAAAAAAAAAAGAAAAAAAAGTGGACTAGAAGTAGTCTTTGACCAGCTGAATACTATTCAATTTTAAATTAATCATGGGTGACACGTACGCCTGCGAATAGTGTATTTCTTCTGTGGCATTAGATTCTGAAAAATGTAGCTTTTGTGTAATGCTGCATCCACTACGGTAGGTGACCGTATAAAATCCAAGACCAACGTCATGTCACTTGTTAAGGAGGTTGAATAGTTGCCAACAAAACCATTACTTAGTGCACCTTTAAAGGGATAGTTCATCAAAAAATGAAAAATCTGTCATCATTTACTCACCCTCATGGTTTCATACCTGTTTGACTGACTGACTTCCGTGGCACACAAAAGGAGATCTAATGCACAGTGTTAGCCTCTGTCACCATTCACTTTAACTTTTTAGAAAAAATCTGCAAAGGAAAGTGAATAGTGACTGAGGCATACATTCTGCCTTACATCTGCTTTTGGACCTCCCAGCCGGGAAAAAAAAAAAAAAGCTAATCCAGATTTGGAACAACATTAGAGTGCGTTAATGATGACATTTTTCATTTTTTGGATGAACTATCCCTTTAAATTACTAGTGCTTGTAGAATAGTGGAATTCTTTAATTTGTACCCCTGTATGTCTCATTTTAATCTATTTCCCTGTATGTCTCATTTTAATCTATTGGGTCTTTTCCATCCATGGACTTGTTCCATTTAAAAAAAAAAAAAAAAATTGTATTCCATTTGTTTCCCAAGGTGGAGGTCTTTGACCTGCTGTTTGTCACCAGTGAGAGCAACTCACGAAAAACATATGTGGTACACTGCCAGGAATGCGCTCGAAGATGCAGCCCTAACTTTGAAAACTTTGTGGTTTTAGAGCAGTACAAAATAGAAGACCTCATGCAAGTGTATGACCAGTTCACATTAGTAAGTCACAGAGCCTTTACATTGACCTCCTCTTGAAGAAGCTTGTATATTAGCTTAAATATTATATTAATGTTATCATATATGACCTGCTCCATCATTTTAAATTGTATTGAGCCAGAAACACATTTTGAGTTTTATGCACTAACAAATGTCTCAGCTTTTAATCAATCATGTAATCAATAATCGATCATTTAATCATTATGTTCCTATGCCAAACTGTTGCCGAGATATTATCATTTAAATGTGGGCTGTCATAAGCCCTTGTTTTTGAGAAACAACAGTAAAACACTCTGAAATTAGTTGTATCTACTTTGCATCTGTTGTTGCATCTCTGACAGTGATGGTGATTAATCTAGTTTGAAAGCTGAGACCTTGTTTTATCAAAAATAAAAATAAAAAACATCTTGAAAATTTAGTGTTTGACCTAATTTCAGATTTCTCCAAAAATGGCCCGTTGCAACTACTTCCAACTCAAAATGATAGAACTTGTCACATATGATGAAAGGGATAGTCCCAAAATGAAAATTTACATCATTTACTGACCCTCATGTCACTGAAACCAAACCTATTTTTTCAAACCCGAATGACTTTCTTCTGTGGAACATCAAAGACTTTTAGTTGAATTTCTGAGCATTTCTTTTCCATACAATGGATGTGGATGGTGAACAACGGCTGTCAAGCCTATAAAAGAACAAAAGTAGTTAAAGTCCTTGTGACTTGTGCACTATATCTGAATAACTATAATATTCACAGAAATTCTTGCTTGGTAGCCTTGGTCATCACTCACTCTCATTCTTTCTCATCATCATGGAAAGAGCAGTCAAGGCATTCTACTATAAATAACTCCTTTTGTAGATTTTTTTTTTTTTTTTTTTTATTATTTTTTTTTTTTACTGTTTTAAGCTTACGTGTGAGACATGTACAGTTGAAGTCATACATTTACATATACTTAGGTTGAAGTTTTTCATTTTTTAACCACTCCACAAATTTCATATTTGCAAACTATAGTTTTGGCAAGTCGTTTAGGACACCTACTTTGTGCTTTACACGAGTAATTTTTCCAACAATTGTTTACAGACAGATTGTTTCACTTTATCACAATTCCAGTGGGTCAGAAGTTTACATTCACCAAGTTAACTGTGCCTTTCAGCAGCTTGGAAAATTTCAGAAAATGATGTCAAGCCTTTAGGCAATTTGCCAATTAGCTTCTGATAGGTCAATTGGAGATGCACCTGTGGATATACTTAAAGGCCTACCTTCAAATTCAGTGCCTTTCTGCTTGGCATCATGGGAAAATCAAAAGAAATCAGCCAAGACCTCAAAACAATTGTGGACCTCCACAAGTCTGGTTCATACTTGGGAGCAATTTCCAAACGCCTGAAGGTACCACGTTCATCTGTACAAACAATAATATGCAAGTATAAACACCATGGGACCACACAGCCATCATACTGCTCAGGAAGGAGACACATTCTGTCTCCTAGAGTTGAATGTAGTTTGGTGCGAAAAGTGCAAATCAATCCCAGAACAACCGCAAAGGACCTTGTGAAGATGCTGGAGGAAACAGGTAGACAAGTATCCATATCCACAGTAAAACAAGTCCTATATTGACATAACCTGAAAGGCTGCTCAGCAATGAAGAAGCCACTGCTCCAAAACCGCCATAAAAAAGCTAGACTACAGTTTGCAAGTGTACATGGGGACAAAGATCTTACTTTTTAGAGAAATGTCCTCTAGTTAAATTTAACTGTTTGGCCATAATGACCATCATTATGTTTGGAGGAAAAAGGGTGAGGCTTGCAAGCCAAAGAACACCATTCCAACCATGAAGCATGGGTGTGGCAGCATCTTGTTGTGGGGGTGCTTTGCTGCAGGAGGGACTAGTGCACTTAACAAGATAGATGGCATCATGAGGAAGGAAAATTATGTGGATATATTGAAGCAACATCTCAAGACATCAGCCAGGATGTTAAAGCTTGGTCGCAAATGGGTCTTCCAAATGGACAATGACCCCAAGCATACCTCCAAATTTGTGGCAAAATGGCTTAAGGACAACAAAGTCAAGGTATTGGAGTGGTCATCACAAAGCCCTGACCTCAGTCCGATAGAAAATTTGTGGGCAGAACTAAAGCGTGTGCGAGCAAGGAGGCCTAAAAACCTGACTCAGTTACACCAGTTCTGTCTGGAGGAATGGGATAATATTCCAGCAACGTTTTGTGAGAAGCTTGTGGAAGGCTACCCAAAACGTTTGACCCAAGTTAAAGAGCACCTATTATGGTTTTTAAACATGCCTAATTTTGTTTTAAAGGTCTTATACAATAGATTTACATGCATCTAAGGTAAAAAAAGAAAAGAAAAAAAACAAACACTTTAATTTGCTCATAATTTAAATTGCAGCATTACCTTTTTTTCCCCAGTGTCAGTGTTCATTGATCCGTTCTAAAGGATTCATTCTAAACTCCTCCTTTCAGAGAGCCTACTCTGCTCTGATTGGTCAGATGTCCCAGTCTGTTGTGATTGGTCTACTACTTAGTGTAGTGTTTGAGGGTAGGTCAAAGCTGTTCGCGAGCAACTAATGAAGACCAGAGGCGGGTTTTTTGTTACAAAGTTACTAGGTTAGTACAGGAAGTAAGTCTGGAATTACTAATAACTTGTTTCAGGTGTTCAGAATTGGTTCTTTCTTTTGGGTGTCAGTAACTCCATTTGTTGTGCACTTTGATTTTTGAAACTTTGCAGACTTTTTAACATTCACAAACAGCTATATAACACTACATGAAAGGTAATATTTGAAAAAACATAATATGTGCTCTTTAAACAATTTCAGGGCAATGCTACCAAATACTAACACAGTGTATGTAAACTTCTGACCCACTGGGAATGTGATGAAAGAAATAAAAGCTGAAATAAATCATTCTCTCTACTATTATTCTGACATTTCACATTCTTAAAATAGTGCTCCTAACTGACCTAAGACAGGGAATGTTTTCTACGATTAAATGTCAAGAAGTGTGAAAAACTGATTTTAAATGTATTTGGCTAAGGTGTATGTAAACTTTTGACTTCAACTGTACATGCATTGTAAGAAACTATTTGAAAAATAAAACAAAAAGTGGAATAACTCCTTTTGTGTTCCACAGAAGTCAGTCGTAAATGACAGAATTTTCATATCTGGTTGAACTATCGCTTTAATGTTCCCTGGTGTATCTTGCTCCTGTACTTATTTAAAATGAATGATTAAGCTTTAATATCCTCTTGGTTTCTCCACAGGCCCCACCACTTCCCTCCTCCTCCTCATCTTGACGTTAACATTAACGGTTCTTCGGATAACACCCTGGAACGCAACATTCCTTTCTGATATTCAGGAGACCTGACCCAGTTCCACACCACTGATTTCTGTAGCAAACTCCACAAGGCTGCTGATTCTAAGCTGTTTGTCTATACAACCTTGCCAAGTATGGAGTGTCGGCCTGCTAGAGTGAAGTGGCATCGCCTTCATCTTCAGGACTGTTTCAGCTTGTTCAGCACCACTTCTCTTTGAAACACATTGACAAATTGACTAATTGCAGATATACAGTATATCACAAATGGCAAAATCACTCAGACTACTGACTCTTTTTCCTTTTTCTGTTCCCTTAATCTTTTTTTTGTTCTTTCTCTTTTCTTGTACTTCATGTATGGACTGATACATGATTATTTTCCTTTAATCTTATTTCCACTTAAGTAGTACCGTAGCTGGATGTTTTTGTTCTAAATTTCTTAAGGCAACAAAAAAAGTTGAAGAAAATTGCAATGTGAATTTATTATTATTATTATTATCTCCTTAAGGAAAAAGTGTGGGGTGTGGGGGGGATAGCCAAATCACAAAGAAAAATGGGTTGCACAGACTAAGGAGTAAACTTTTTGTTTTTTTGCTTTGTTTCTAATCTTGTAAATTTACACTATTTATAAATATTTATTGCTTGAAAATATTTGTTGATGGAATGCTGTTATTTTTTTCCAGAGTTCCTGCCTTTAAATTTTATGGAGTAATGTCATTTTGAACATTTCTCTTGTTACACTTTTCTATACATGAATAAAACTGCTTAGCAAGCATTGTACAGAAACATGAAGATTGATATGGTTTATGGGTTACTAAACAAAAATGTTTTTGTAATTAAAATATTCTCCTTATATGATGAAAGTTCTTGTCTCAGGTGTGAATTTTATTTATATGAATTAACAGTTAACTTTTGCTTTATACACTGATGAACGGAAACATTATGACCACCTGTGCCTAACGTGCTGTTGCTCCACCGTGCTACCAAAACAGCACCAACCCGCCGAGGCATGGACTCTACAAGAAGATGTTCTGTGGTATCTGGCACCAAGACATTAGCAGCAGGTCCTTCGAGTCTTGTGAGGTGGAGCCACCATGGATAGTACTTGTTGGTCCAGCACATCCCACAGATGCTCAATCGGATTGAGATCTAGGGAATTTGGAGGCCAGGGCAACACCTTGAACTCTTCATGTTCCTCAAACCATTCCCGAACAATGTGTGCAGTGTGACAGGGCACATTATCCTGCTGAAAGAGGCCACTGCCATCAGGAAATACCATTGCCATGAAAGGGTGTACCTGGCATGCAACATTGTTTGGGTAGGTGGCACGTGTCAAATACACATCTTCCTGAATGGCCGGACCCAGGGTTTCCAAACAGAACATTGCCCAGATCATCACACTCCCTCCACCAGGTTGTCCTCTTCTCACAGTGCATGTTGGTGCCATCAGTAGACCTTCTGTTGGTTTAGACCAGACGGGATAGCCTTTGTTGCCCTTGTGCATCGATGAGTCTTGGGCGCCCAACACCCTGTAGCCGGTTTTTGGTTTTCAGAGATGCCCTGTCCCAGTCCTCTGGCCATAACAATTTGGCCCTTGTCAAAGTCAGGTCTTTTACTCTTGTCCAGTTATCCTGTACTCAACACGCTGACTACGAGAACTGATTGTTTGCTTGCCATCTAATCTACCCAGATCTTGATATGTGGCCTTGTTAGGAGATGATCAGTGTTATTTGCATCACCTGTGAGTGGTCATAAAGTTTTGCCTCATCAGTGTAAGTCCCAAGCTTCGTTTACTGTCTGTAGTTGGACAAGATGCATGATAATTGAGTTCATGGTATATACACGAATGAAGGTACATGATACAGTTTTTATCCAGCAGACAAACTTAACTGCTTTTGTAATGCCAAGAAGATACTGCCAGGTTCAGATCAAATAGCAATCTCTAGCTATCGCCATACAGTCAATCACTAGTTGTGATGGTCTAGAATTTGGCACTACAGAGTCATTCGGGATACCTGTATCCATAGAGAGCCCTGCATGGCCTTAGGGATTGTAGAATGTCTTTCAGGGTTTGGACCACACTGATTATTTTCTGGTCAGACTGAGATTGGTCTGCACAGATCGCAAGTTCCCCAATTGCTGCTTTGGGAAGCTGAGCAGACTGTGGAGGACATGTTTGCAAAGAAGTGTAAAACTCTTAGCAGCTCAGACGGTCTTGCCTGGTGGAGGTCTTGTCGACTGAGTCAGAAGACATCAATGTGTTCTGGCTGCAAGTCTTCAGGAGGAGATCCTGCAGGAAGGAGCTGAGCAATTGTATGTAACTCTTATAATAACCATCCACTGTTTAGCATATGCATTACACTAGATATCGTTTATGAGGAATCTTCGCACCTTTGTTTGCAGCAGTCCAGCCGGTACTATGCAGACAACATTCTACGGGATGCAAGGGAGCTCAAGCGTGCAATGCTAGTCTTCATTTTGATTAAATTTAAAGAGCTGGAATGCTGGAAAGTCCAAGAGCATCCCATACGCAGGTTTCGTGCAGAAGAGTGCAAATTGTCTGCCAGTATTTTCTGATAACATGCTGCATTCATCTTGCCATCAATTTTCACAAGATTCCACATGCCTGTAGAGCTTACACCCCCCCCAAACATCAGTGAGCCACCACCATGCTTCACAGTGGGGATGGTATTCTTTTCACTATAGGCCTTGTTGACCCCTTTCCAAACATAGCGCTTATGGTTGTGACCATAAAGCTCTATTTTGGTCTTGTCACTCCAAAATACAGTGTGCCAGAAGCTGAAGCGTGTCAAAGTGTTGTCATTTGTGGCATTGGCACAGTAAAGGCTTCTTTCTGGCAACTCGACCATGCAGCTCATTTTTGTTCAAGTATCGTCGTATTGTGCTCCTTGAAACAACCACACCGTCTTTTTCCAGAGCAGCCTGTATTTCTCCTGAGGTTACCTGTGGGTTTTTCTTTGTATCCCGAACAGTTCTTCTGGCAGTTGTGGCTGAAATCCTTCTTGGTCTACCTGACCTTGTCTTGGTATCAAGAGATCCCCGAATTTTCCACTTCTTAAGTGATTGAACAGTACTGACTGGCATTTTTAAGGCTTTGGATATCTTTTTATAGCCTTTTCCATTTTTATAAAGTTCCATTACATTGTTACACAGGTCTTTTGACAGTTCTTTTCTGTTCCTCATGGCTCAGTATTCAGCCTGCTCAGTGCATCCACGTGAGAACTAACAAACTCATTGATTTATACACAGACACTAATTGCAATTTAAAAAGCCACAGGTGTGGGAAATTAACCTTTAATTGCTATTTAAATCTGTGTGTGTCACCTTGTGTGTCTGTAACAAGGCCAAACATTCAAGGGTATGTAAACTTTTCATCAGGGCCATTTGGGTGATTTCTGTTATCATTATGATTTAAAAAGGAGCCAGACAACTATGTGATGATAAATGGCTTCATATGATCAATATCCTTAAATGTTGTTTTTTTTTTTTTTTTTTTTTTTTTTTTTTTTTTTTTTTTTGCATGATCAGTCATATTTTCAAAATCAATGCCAAAATTTCATAATTTCTGCCAGGGTATGCAAACTTTTGAGTACAACTGTATAAGAAACTTTGTGGAACCATTAGAACTCCCTAAGCTGGTGACAGAGCAAAACTATTCTCTCGATTCTGAGATAACCTTGGAGGAGCTTGATGAGTTAATTAAGGCCTTGCTGGGGTTTTTTAGATCTTATGCTCCACTTTTGTTAGAAGTTTATACGGAATCATTAAAGACTGGGAAGCTTCCGCCAACCATGACACAAGCCCGGATCAGTCTGATACTTAAAAAGGACAAAGATCCAAGCGAGTGTAAGAGTTACCGTCCAATTTCCCTGATCCAGCTAGAAGTTAAAATTTTGTCAAATATTTTTGGCTGACCGATTAATTAAAGTTATGACATCTCTTATACATATAGATCAGGTGGGGTTTATTCGAGGCCACAGCTCTTCTGATAACATTAGGCGTTTCATCAATATTATGTGGTCAGTGGCGAATGATCAGACTCCGGTTGCTGCCATCTCACTTGACACTGAAAAGGCGTTTGATATGGTAGAATGGGATTATCTTTTTAAGATGTTGGAAATATACAGGTTTGGGAATACTTTTATTGGATGGATTAAGTTACTTTATAAACACTTGGTAGCGGCAGTTCAAACATATGGATTAATTTCAGATTATTTTACTCTTCACAGGGGCACCCGGCAGGGTTGCCCTCTTTCCCCATTATTGTTCTGTCTTGCCCTGGAACCATTAGCAGCCACGATAAGAAAGGAGGATGATTTTCCAGGGGTGATGGCGGGAGGTATGGTGCAAGCTTTTGCTTTACGCAAATTATATTTTATTATTCGTCTCCGACCCCACTAGAGCTATGCATTGCCTCCACAGAATTATTAATTCCTTTTCTATGTTCTCCGGATACAGTCAATTGGTCTAAATCCGAAGCTTTGGCTCTGACAGCGTACTGCCCAGTAACGGCTTTTCAGCCGGGCGTTTTCCAGTGGCCCAAACAGGGCATTAAATATTTGGGCATTTTATTCCCAGCAAATTTGTGTGATTTAGTTGACCCCTTAATTAAAAGGTTTTCGAGCGATGTGGGCAGGTGGGCTTCATTACATTTATCTATGATTGGGAAGGTTAATGTTATTAAAATGAATTGTACTCCAAAATTCAACTACCTGCTACAGTCTCTCCCTGTAGATGTCCCCCTCTCTTATTTCAAGCAATTTGATAGCATAGCAAAGTCCTTCATTTGGAATGGTAAGCGTCCCAGATTACATTTCAATAAATTAAATAGGCCGGTTGACAAAGGTGGGCTAGGCCTACACAAGATTTTGTTTTATTATTTTGCATTTGGTCTCAGACATTTGGTATTGAACAGGAAGTTCTTGCCCCAATTTTGCCATTGCAAAGCCTTTCTATTAAACTAACTGGAGAAGTTAAGTCGCACCCCGTTATCTCGCATTTGCACACGGTATGGACAAAAGTGTCCAGAGTGTTCAATTCAGCCATTTAAATAAATGTTGCCTCGCATATGGCTAAACCCAAATTAAGTATTAATAAGTCTCCTTTCTGCTGGTCAGAGTGGATTGTGAGGGAGGTTAATACGCTCGGTGACCTAAATGAGAGTGGAGTGTTGAGATCGTTTGAAAATTTGGTCCAACATTTCAGGATTCACAGATCTCAGTTCTTTAGGTTCTTACAGCTGCGCCACCTGCTCTGTACTATTTTTGGGAGTAGCATACACCCCCCTAAAGCGGCAGATACTCTGGGAGTGGTGATTACTGCTTTTGGAAAAGGTCATGAGGCATCAGTGTATTACTCCCTGTTAATTCAGAGTCTGGTGGACGAAGCTTCAACTTCTCTCAAGAGATTATGGCAGAGAGATTTAAACTTGGTATTGGAGGAGTGAGTGTGGGCTTGGATTCTAAAAAAACGTCAAGTCTACATCTAGAGATCCAAGGGTGCGTCTGATGCAATTTAAGATTTTGCATCGATTATATTGGACACCCTCTAGATTGTATAGACTTGGTCTTAAAGACACACCCACCTGCTGGCAATGCCAATCAGAAGATGGGGACACAACCCATGATTTTTTGGGGTTGTGTTAAGATACAAGAATTTTGATTGAGTGTTCAGAGATTTATGAGTGACCTTTTGGACACACAATTTTCATTTTGTCCCAGACTCTGCATTTTGGGTGATGGGGCAGTCATTCATTTTGGGGATAGCCGTTTGAAAGGTTGGGTCCTGGCCGGAGTTATGGTTGCTAGGCGAATCATTCTTAAGGGGTGGAAGATGGCTGGGGCACCCTCGTTTCGGGAGTGGTGCGGGGTGATGGGTGGCGATTTATAGGTTGAGAAAATGGGATTTGTTTAATAGGAAGTGGGGTGGATATTTAGCTTTTTTGGAGGGTTCTCGGGGAGGGGCAGTGGAGAGGGATTTTTAGTTTGTGTATGTGTGCACTTGTTTTTTGAAAGTATATATTTTTTATTTTGTCTTTTTATTTTTATGTTAGAATTGTAAGTGACCACTGTAGTGCGTGTTTGTGTCGGGGGGAGGGGTTTCATTTAAATAACTGATTCTGTATTTTGTTGTGTTCATCTGGTTTTCTGGATGGAATCAATAAAAAAAGATAATGATAAAAAAATAAAAAAGCGTGGTGGGAACACCAGCACTCAAAGCACGATAGATGCTTGTTACCAGCTGTGCTGGTCTTTTCAGCATTTGACTCTAAGAATACAACTCTTCAGATGTTAAACCCTGAGTCACTGCTGGCCTCAAATAGTCAACAACACTGTTCCTTAAATTAGAATAGAGACCGAACACAAACATAACACATTCTGGGAAGCAGTAGGTTGGAACGGACCCAACTCTGGAAGTGTGGAGTGGCCCTGAGAACGGCTTCAGTGCTACAGGATTTCCCTTTGCCTGCTGAGCTGCAAATAGTATTGTCTGATATCTCTTACAGTTGAGGAGACATCAAGCTGGAAAGTACCACGGGTTTCCAGCCTACTGTATTGACTGCACGTCCGCTGAGGATAGATTAGGCTGAGCACGAGCAGACAGTCATCTTTCAAACCTGCGGTGAAATAATCAGTATCCATATTAGCTTCCTATTTTTCCTCACACTCACAAATCAACAATTACTTTTTGGAAGCTGCACATTTTATTGACTTATTTGTTGTAGGAAAGGGCACCAAAACTCCTTTCCTGCAATGCATGCCTGTTTTTTTCCATACATGCAATGGCCTTGTGTTGAGTAACAATAGTTTACATACAAGCGCAAGGAGTAAAAATAAATAGATTTCACTCTTTCAAACATGTAACTGAATGTACTACTGAAAAGATCAGTGAAGAAAAACAAATAAAAGACTAGAAATATCAGTTCTAAAAGAGTCTTTTTCAAAACCTTTTCCTCAATACTTGCCATTACTGGCATGAGCTGCTATGGTCATCTGCAGTTTCAAATCAAATCAAATCACATTTATTGTCACACAGCCATATACACAAGTGCAATGGTGTGTGAAATTCTTGGGTGCAGTTCCGATCAATATAGAAGTCGTGACAGTGATGAGACATATACCAATTTACAATAACATCAAATTAACACAACACAATTTAAAGTCTAATATACACATAATTACACACAACACAATATACAAATAATAACATACACTGTACAGTATACAATACGCACAATATAGACACATATTATTCAATAAAAATAAAAAAGTGTATATATAGAATGTACAGTAGGTTGTATTGTACTGTATTGACATTCAGGCTGTCGGTTGATAGTAAGTTGTTAAGAGAAAATATAATATAATAATAATATAATTTATGACAGTCCGGTGTGAGATATAGAGTAAGAGTAGTAATAATAATAAAGTGCAGTGCTGATGTATTTTGATCGTGGGAGATCAAGAGTTCAAAAGTCTGATTGCTTGGGGGAAGAAGCTATCATGGAGTCCGCTGGTGTGGGTCCTGATGCTGCGATATCGCCTGCCTGATGGTAGCAGTGAGAACAGCCCATGGCTCGGGTGGCTGGAGTCTCTGATGATCCTCCGAGCTTTTTTCACACACTGCCTTGTACATATTTCCTGGAGGGAGGGAAGCTCACCTCCGATGATGTGTCTGGCAGTTCGCACCACCCTTTGCAGTGCTTTGCGGTTGTGGGCTGTGCTATTGCCGTACCAGGCGGAGATGCAGCCAGTCAGGATGCTCTCTACAGTGCAGGTGTAGAACCGTGCGAGGATGTGGCGGTTCATTCCAAACTTCCCAAACGTCTCAGGAAGAAGAGGCGCTGATGAGCCTTCTTCACAACGACTTCAGTGTGGATGGACCATGTGAGTTCCTCAGTGATGTGGACACCCAGGAACATGAAGCTGCTGACTCTCTCCACTGGTGCTCCATTGATGGTGATGGGGCTGTGTTCTCTGTTTTTTCTTCTGAAGTCCACCACAAGCTCCTTTGTCTTACTGACGTTGAGGGAGAGGTTGTGCTCCTGACACCAGTGTGTCAGAGTGTGCACCTCCTCTCTGTAGGCTGTTTCATCATTGTCAGTGATCAGACCTACCACCGTCGTGTCATCAGCAAATTTAATGATGGCATTGGAGCTATGTGTTGCCACACAGTCATGTGTGTACAAGGAATACAAGAGTGGGCTGAGAACACAGCCCTGTGGGGCTCCAGTGTTGAGGGTCAGTGATGAGATGTTGCTGCCTATTCTAAACACCTGGTGTCTGCTTGACAGGAAGTCCAGGATCCAGCTGCACAGCGAGCTGTTTAAGCCCAGAGCCCGGAGTTTCTCATCTAGCTTGGAGGGCACTATGGTGTTGAATGCTGAGCTGTAGCCTACAAACAGCATTCTCACATAAGTGTTCTTTTTTTCCAGGTGGGAGAGAGCAGTGTGTATTGTAGATGCAATGGCATCATCAGTGGAGCAGTTTTTGCGGTAAGCAAACTGCAATGGGTCAAGAGAGAGAGGCAGCACAGAGCAGATGTAATCTCTGATTAGTCTCTCAAAGCATTTGCTGATGATGGGGGTCAGAGCAACAGGACACCAGTCATTTAAGCAAGTTATTTTTGATTGCTTAGGAACAGGCACAATGGTGAATGTTTTAAAGCATGTGGGGACTACAGACAAAGAGAGGGAAAGGTTGAAAATGTCTGTAAAAACACCAGCCAGCTGGTTTGCGCACGCTCGGATGACATGGCCCGGAATGCCGTCTGGGCCCGCGGCTTTGCGGATATTCACCCGTCGGAAGGATCGGGTTACATCCGCTACAGAGACGGAGAGTGAACTAACCTCTGTAGCTTCGGCCGCGAGAGCTCTCTCCACGAGGGTGGTGTTATTTCCCTCAAAACGAGCATCAAAAATATTTAGCTCATCCGGGAGAGAGGCAGAGGTGTTCATGGCGGAGTTTTTATTCCCTTTAAAGTCTGTGATGATGTTAATTCTCTGCCACATGCTTCTAGAGTTGGTGGTGTTAAACTGTCCTTCAGTCTTGTTCCTGTACTGGCGTTTTACTGTTCTGATAGTTTTTCGGAGGGCATAACTGGCTTGTTTATGCTCCTCCGCGTTCCCGGAATTGAAAGCGGAGGTCCGCACATTAAGTGCCGCACGAACATCTCTATTTATCCATGGCTACTGGTTTGGATAGATCCATATTGTTCTGGTCGGAAACTATGTCCTCCATGCACTTTTTGATGAAACACATTACGCTATCAGCGTAAACCTCGATGTCGTCATCAAAGGTGGACCGGAACATCTCCCAGTCCGTGTGATCAAAACAGTCCTGCAGTAATAAAAAACGAGCAGCTATTTTGCTTTCTAAAATACAACCCCAATTCCGAATAAGCTGGGACTATGAAAAATGCTAATAAAAACAAAAAGGGATGATTTGTAAATTACACTATGTAACACAATTTTTGCTGGATAGTAAGTGTTATTTCCTAATTGCTTATGCCTCAAAAGTATAGAAAATGGCTAATATTCCCCACAAACTTTGCTTTTGTGACCAGGACAGTGATATTTTGAAATGTACTTATTTCCAATGAGAAAACGGGTGAATTGGTGACTTTTTGTTCACATAAATTCAGAAAAAAAAGACCATATTAACGTATTTATACTAAAGTAATACAAAAGCAAAGGCAAAGATGGCAGGGAAACTTGGTAAAACCGCCTTAGAGACCCATCAGGAATGCCACCATTTTGAAGTCTCCTATGACCTCCCAGCCGTACTCATCATACTTCAAGGTGTCAAGCAAGGTCTTGATGCTGTTGTAATCCTCTTTGAGGTGCACTGAGTGAGCCAGGGGAAGAGATGGGTACTTGTTACCATTATGGAGCAGCACGGCTGTGAAGCTCCTGGATGAGCTGTCAATGAAGAGGCGCCACTCATTCTGGTTACAGGCGATTCCGATTGCCTCGAACAGACTGGTCACATTGTGGTAGAAGAAGAGCCCATCTTGACAGGTGAAGAAGCTGGAAAAAGTTTGGTGACGCTTCCTCTGATCTGCAACTTGCACACTTTCATCCAACAAGTTCCACTGCTTGAGCCTAGATGTCAAAAGCTCGGCATTGGACTTGGTGAGACCAAGATCTCTAATCAAGTCGTTGAGGTCTTTTTGGTTGGGGTAGTGTGGGTTTCTCTCCTCAGCTCCACCTTTGAAATTGTCATCTGGATCTACAATGTCTTCCTCGCTCTCTGACTTGCTGCTCTCTTCTAAAGACGACTGCTCTTTCTCCGGAAGAGTGGGTACGGGAAGCTCATGGCAGTGTGGCACCGGGGCGATGGATGAAGGAAGGTCCGGATACGTGATGATAGGTGCTTTCTTGCCAGTCTGACATTTGGAAGGGTCCACCATGCAGAAGTAGCAGTTGCTTGAGTGGTCAGTGGGTTCCCGCCAAATTCATGGGATAGCGAACTTTGCTCTTTTTCCCCTCTGTACTATCCTACAAATACATTTATTTCACCCATGACTAATGTGTAAGAGTTTCTCGCAACATATTTCATATATGATATATTTTTTCAATAACACTGAAAAACATTGAAAACATTTTAAAATTAAAAACTTTTACAATTTAAAAATGAACAAATTTTATAACATAAAATTCCGAGCAACAATTGTCCATCTTACCTTCCAGAGTTTTTTTGCAGTGCTCGCAGGTGAAATGAGGTGCCCAGGGTTTGTCTTGATCCCTGACAGGCATGCCGCCTTATAGGCCACACACATCTGAGCAGATGCTTCCACGGAGTACTTTTTCGCTCTTGTCTTGATAAATTGGCCACAGACATAGCAAAATGCGTCTGCCGGATGCTTGCAGCCTCTTGATGCCATCTCAGAAAAATGCAGATATGTATCCACTTAGGCAGCTGGAACTAAACTGAACTGGTGGGCTTAAGGCCCCTGTATTTATACTACTATTTATATTACTGGAAAGTTCTAGAAAGTTCCAAGTTTACTCAGCACTGAATCTTTCTGGAATGTTCTGGAAAATAGGTACATTTCAAAATATCACTGTCCTGGTCACAAAAGCAAAGTTTGTGGGGAATAATAGCCATTTTCTATACTTTTGAGGCATAAGCAATTAGGAAATTTGTTACACGGTGTTATATTGTTTCAATAAAAGACATTGCCTGATTGGGACATGTAAATAATTTGCTGCCGTCCTTGGTGTTTATTCTCAATCTGGCTGGAAACATCAGAGCAAAAGTGATCTTCCGCTGATGTAAGAGTTTCTTGCATTCCTTAAACCGATCGCGTTTCTCTCTTGTCGAGTCCGAAAAGTCCGGGAACAAGAAAATATTGTAATTCTGTGGCTTCTATTCTCAAGATCTTCAAGCTTTTCAAGAACGCATTCCAGATCAACTTTTGTCGCAGGCAGATTAGCGGCTAATATCCTCTCTGATGATTCCAAGTAATCGATTTGTTTTTCAACATCTGTCACTCTTGTGACTAGCTCAGAGAATTTTTTTTTCCATCGCCGTAATCGATCGACGTATTACAGCGAGATCCTCCAAGTCTGCAAGTATCTTCGTCAACATCACTGACATGTTGGACAGTTGACACTGGATTCCTTCTCACGCCGTGCCATCCAAATCGAGTCCCCGGTCCACAGGCCTGTCTGGGCTTTCATCTTGAACCCGTAAGTGTCTTTTAATGTCTCCAGAGCCTGATGATTTTGACTTCTTTGCCATGTTTACCTCAAACAGCAAATGTGTAACTGGGTGTATCGAATTTCACCAGATTATACCATGAAAATAATTAAAAAAATTAGCAAAGTACGCAGAGCTGTCTCACACGTCTGCCCTTCGCATGGCGTCACCGTACCCCATCAATGTATAGTAATTTCAAATCAGATGATTGCAACGCTCCAAAAAATTTGGGTCAGTCGAGTGTTTACCACTGTGTAACATCACCATTTCTTGTAATAACCCTTAAGCATTTAGGCACTGAAGACGCAAGTTTGTTAAATTTAGAAAGTGGAATTTTCCCACATTCATCCATTATGTAAGTCTTTAGCTGCATAATTGTACGGGGTTTTCGTTGCGGTATAGTGTGCTTCATAACGTGCCACACATTCTCAATTGGAGATGGTCAGGACTGCAGGTAGGCCAGTCTAGCACCCACACTTCCTGCTTCACAGCCATGCACTTGTAATCCGGGCAGTATGTGTTTTGAAGCTGTCCTGCTGGAAAATGCAGGGATGTTCCTGGAAAAGACAGTGCTGGATGGCAGTATATGTTGCTCCAAAATTTGTACATATCTGTCTGTATTCATGGTGTTCTCACAGATGTGCAAGTTACCCATGCCATGGGCACTGACACACCCCTGACCCATACAGACACTGGCTTTTGGACCTGATGCTGATAACTTTTTTCCTCTTTGGCCCAGATAACACAACATCTTTGTTTTTCAAAAACTATTTGAAATGTGGACTCTTCAGACCAAAAAAACACAGTTCCACTGTTCTACTTTCCATCTAAGATGAGACCGAGCCCAGAGAAGCCAGCAGCGCTTCTGGACAGTCTTGATGTAAGGCTTCTGTTTAGCACAGTAATGTCTTAACTTGCATCTGTGGATGCAGCGGCGAGTGGTGCTGACTAACAAAGGTTTACTAAAGTTATCCTAAACCCATGTTCATGACATCCATTACAGATGAATGATGTTTTTTAAGTCAGTGACGTCTGAGAGATCAGATTTCATGCACATTCAGAAGTGGTTTTCGTTTTGCCCTTTACGCACTGAGATTTGACCATATTCCTTGAATCTTTTAACTATATTGTGCACTGTAGAGGGTGAAATGCCCCAAATCCTTCCAATTTGTCTTTGGGGAACATTGTTCTCAAAGTGCTGGATTATTTGCTGAAGAATCTGTTGGCAAATTGACAAGTCTCGAATGATCCTTACTCTTGAAGGACTAGGCTGTTTTTGGAGGCTCCTTATATACTATGACACGATAGCCTCACCTGTTTAACATCTCCGGTTTCACATCACCTTGTTATTTTAACACGTCAAATTTTTATTAATCTTAAATTGCCCCTGTCTCAACTTTTTTGGAGTGTGTTGCAATCATCTGATTTGAAATAACTGAACATTTTCAAAAAACAAGGAAATTCACAAAACATCATATAATGTGTACTTGTAGTGCTTTCAATATAGCAAAGGGTGAATATAATTTACAAATCACTCCTTTTTGTTTTTATTAGCATTTTTCATACTGTCCCAACTTTTTCAGAATTGGGGTTGTAGAATGAACTAACTTGATATCCCCTGTATCAAAAAGACAAATCTAGAGAATTTCCTGCCAGAGATCCTGTGACCATCTTCTGTAGGATGAATATTTCAAGACTAAAATAAGTCAACACACTGACACTTTTTGAACCAAATTCTCTTTGAGGACAATGAGAAGTTTAAATATGAAATAGCTTAATTTACCTTATTTCATCCTTGGAAAAACTTATTGGAAATAGATATTCCAGTGCTGGCATTGCATTTATCCAAACTCAAGAGGTTCCTTCTGAAGCCATGGGATTTCTGTTGGGGTGCAGGTGAGTGGTTCGAAGAACTAAATGCCAGTATGAAGTACATTGTCCAGGCCTCCAAGCATATCCCTGCCATTACTATCCCCTAAACCCCAGGATTACAGCACCATAGTGGCAGCCCAGTATGGTTATTAAACCTCAGTCAGGGATGTCACCCCAAAACTTCACATAGGCACATTAAACAATGTTGTGCCAACTCTTGAGTTACAAAGCTGATGTGTGTCATATCCCCACAACCCTGCACTAAACACCTCACTTAGACAGGAAACACATGGAAAACAAAGATAACCCTTGTTGTCATGGTGACACCATTAGGTTTTATGGAGTGTTAATTTATACAGGAATATTTGATGCAGCCATTTGATTTGATTTAACTGGTGCTTTCATATATGTCTGGCATACAAATATTCAATGCTGTTTTTATTATCTAAGAACACAACTGATTACCAATTAATCAGCTAGCACGAAAGACCCAACTTTAATGAAGTTATTTTGGAATGCAGATCAGTTTATGGTTTATATATAGAAACTTTCTGCACATTGTAATGTGAAATATATAGCTGTTTCTATGGTTGTTAACATCTGAAAACTGAAGCAAAACCTAGAGTTGGACCATGTTCACAATAGCATACTACATTACTACAACTAAAACTTATGACATTTTTGCACAAAATCTGGTTGATAATGAGTGGATGTTACTTTCTGAATTGAACATGCAAATTAATGAGATATTCCAGTAAAAGGATAGTTCACCCAAAATGAAAAGTCTGTCATTTTTTTCACCCTCACGAGTCATTTCATTCCAAACCTGTATTAGGCTGCTACTTTAAGCGCTCAATAGATGTCAGTCGTGAGACTTCTAAGACTGACTCCAGCTGGTGTGTTGAGCCGCATAACGATTAAAGTTTATTCCTGTTGCGTTAGTCACGCGTGATTCATAGTGCATGTAAACATGCTTGTGTTTTTACCCGCGCTGATTCACAACTGTATGGAGACCTTATGAAAATACAAGCGATTATTTAAGATAGAAGGAAAATATCTATATGTGGGAGTAAACTCTAGACGTTTTCCTTGGTCTAGTCATCAAACCACAGGAAAAACATCCTCAAATTATTGTAGGAAGTGGAGTAAATCAAGCCGACGTGTCAACGACAATGAACCTTTATTTATTTATTTATTGAAGAACTGTCATTTGAATGATGGTGATATCGTCTAACGTCGTCTCAGCCAAATAAATAAATAAAATAATAATAAAAATGGCAATGTTATAATCGGGCCATTTAAAAAATAAAATAACCCTAAAAGAAAGTCATCTATTTTTTAAACCAGTAAACACCATTTCTGTGCCTATAACGTAAACAAGTGACCAGCAATGCACTGAGAGTGAACAGCTCTTGACTCTTTTTATATAGGACGTAAATAGTCCACTGCGCCTTTGACTCACCGCGTATTAATCATCACTGTTTCAGTCAAGTCCCGGGACAAGAGGAAACGGAGTTTATTGACTAAGTGACTAACACTAATCTCAATAAATGAAACGGTTGCACTAAGCTTTCGCATGACAAACGAAGACCTCATGTTGCATAACAGTGTGACAAACTAAGGTATAAGCATCTTTAAAGTTTTTATCAGGCTAAAGATGATCTGTTTATTTTCCGATTATTGTTATTGTTGTTTTTTATTTTGTTGTTGCACTGGTAGGCTACTTATTTGTTTATTGTGACTATTTGTATTATTGTGTCATTCTATTTTAAAGGGATAGCTCACCCAAAAATGGGAAATCTGTCATGTTTTGATGATCTGTTCTGAAATGCATAGTTATGCCTGTCTAAATTATTATATATTCTAATCTTGGGGTTATCCTTGCAAAACGTGGTAACCATAGTTCCTCCACAATACCGTAACCACTTTTCTTACTATAATAACTTACAACTGTTTAGTATTTGCCATCACTGTCATGAGTAAATAAATAAATAATTATTCATAATAATGTATTCTTTATAACGGGTTAGTTATACTGTTGGCTAACTACTACAGCGGAAACTGTGGCTACATTGTAAATTTCAGTGTAAAGGCATAACTTGGACATTAAAATGGCTTTTTAAAGCGGAATAACCTAAACCCTTGACTTTGGAAATAGACTGTTATCCTTGGCTGTTATAATGGCCCTGAAGCTCAAAATTCCCCCAAATACCAGATGAGTTAGTATTCATACTGATGAGCTTACTCATGAGTGGCATCAGATTATATTTCTCTTATTATGTCAAAGAGCACAAGTTATCATAAACCAAAACAAATTGTCAAATAAATATCTGCTTGCTGTCATATTTGTAATGCTGTGTGAGGCTGAAGATTAAGCGGTTCGGACTGAAGTTAAAGGTAAAAATCCTTGGGGAACTTGGGGAAGAAATAATATAAAAATTAAGAAGTGCATTTTCAATACAGTACACGTCTAAACCACATAGTTGTTTGTCGACGTAAAAACCACGCGATGGCGGTGTTCACAACTCAAACAGACTTTGGACAGCTGCACAAACAAAAAGAAACATCGGCAGGTATAATCTTTGCGGAACTTTTGATATTTATGTATCACAACGATATCGCAACTTATTTATTTTTGGAGCAATATAAGACTGATGCAAAATGTGTTACATTTAAAGTAAATATAGATAAAAAAAAAAATAAAAAACATTTTATTTTTGTTTTTTAATTTTTGTTCGACCTGTCTTTCCAGTGAATAAACCATCAGTTAGGTAGGTAAAGGTAAAGTGTATCGAACTGATAATTATGTCATGCAATTCACACTCAAAACAGTTTCTAAGACTTGTTTTTGACATTCTTTTACAGTGTTTAGTTATTTGATACATTAGTTTTATGCTTCTCTACCAGTCAAGTTTAGAGAAGGCAGCCTACAACGGGGCTAAAGGCTCACCTTAAAAAAATAAATGAATAAATTATATATATACTGGCGACCAAAAGTTTGGAATAATGTACAGATTTTGCTCTTATGGAAAGAAATTGGTACTTTTATTCAACAAAGTGGCATTCAACTGATCACAATGTATAGTCAGGACATTAATAATGTGAATAATTACTATTACAATTAAAAAAAAGAAAAAAAAAAAAGAAAAAAAAAACATGTTCATAATATCTTAAATTACTTAAAAGAGTTCTCATCAAAAAATCCTCCACGTGCAGCAATGACAGCTTTATAGATCTTTGGCATTCTAGCTGTCAGTTTGTCCAGATACTCGGGTGATATTTCACCCCACGCTTCCTGTAGCACTTGCCATAGATGTGGCTGTCTTGTCGGGCACTTCTCACGCACCTTACAGTCTAGCTGATCCCACAAAAGCTCAATGCGGTTAAGATCCATAACACTCTTTTCCAATTATCTGTTGTCCAATGTCTGTTTCTTTGCCCACTCTAACTTTTTGTTTTTCTGTTTCAAAAGTGGCTTTTTCTCTGCAATTCTTCCCATAAGGCCTGCACCCCTGAGTCTTCTCTTTACTGTTGTACATGAAACTGGTGTTGAGCGGGTAGAATTCAGTGAAGCTGTCAGCTGAGGATATGTGAGGTGTCTATTTCTCAAACTAGAGACTCTGATGTACTTATCCTCTTGTTTAGTTGTACATCTGGCCTTCCACATCTCTTTCTGTCCTTGTTAGAGCCAGTTGTCCTTTGTCTTTGAAGACTGTAGTGTACAACTTTGTATGAAATCAGTTTTTTGCCAATTTCAAGCATTGTATATTTATTCCTCAAATCAATGATTGACTGAGTTTCTAGAGAAAGCTGTTTCGTTTTTGTCGTTTTTGACCTAATATTGACCATAAGACATGCCAGTCTATTGCATACTATGGCAACTCAAAAACAAACACAAAGACAATGTTAAGCTTCATTTAATGAACCAAATAGCTTTCAACTGTGTTTGATATAATGGCAAGTGATTTTCTAGTACCAAATTAGCAGTTTAGCATGATTACTCAAGGATAAGGTTTTGGAGTGATAGCGGCTGGAAATGTGGCCTGTCTAGATTTGATCAAAAATGACTTTTTTCAAATAGTGATGGTGCTGTTTTTTTTTTTTTTTTTTTTTTTTTTTTTTACATCAGTAATGTCCTGACTATATTTTGTGATCAGTTTAATGCCACATTGATGAACTAAAGTAGCAATTTCCTTCCGAAACAGGTGTGTGTGTGTGTGTGTGTGTGTGTATATATATATATATATATATATATATATATGATGTGAAAAAAAATTATAATAAAGAATGAGTAAGTGTTTCAAAACTTTTGACTGGTTGTATATATATGTGTGTGTGTGTGTGTGTGTGTGTGTGTGTGTGTATATATATATATATATATATATATATATATATATATATATATATATATATATATATATATACACACACATACAACCAGTCAAAAGTTTTGAATCTTACTCATTCTTATATATATATATATATATATATATATATATATATATATATATATATATATATATATATATATATATATATATATATTTTTTTTTTTTTTTTCTTTTTTTTTTTCTTTTCTTCACATTTTAGAATAATAGTAAAGTCATCAAAATTATGGAATAACATAAATGTAACTATGGGAATTATGTTGTGACTAAACAAAATCCAAAATAAATCAAAACTGTGTTATATTTTAGCATCTTCAAAGTAGTCACCCTTTGCCTAGAATTTGCAGACATGTACTCTTGACAATTTCTCAACCAACTTCTTGAGGTATCACCCTGGGATGCTTTTTAAACAGTATTGAAGGAGTTCCCATCTATGTTGGGCACTTATTGGCTGCTTTTCTTTATTATTTGGTCCAAGTCATCCATTTCAAAAACTTTTTTTTTTTAATTACATTTTAGTTTTATAATGAAATAAATTAATTTGGTGGCACAATTATATTTTTGCCTACAAAACTAATTTCAAACATTTAATCATACGCCTTCAGATCAAAAGATTTTTAAGATCATGAGAAACATTTCAGTCAAGTGTTTCAAAAGTTTTGACTGTGTGTGTGTGTGTGTGTGTGTGTGTGTGTGTGTGTGTGCATTATTTTATTTTTTCTGGTCACAAAATGTATTGAGATCGAAAAAATATAATTCTTTTTATTGAATATTGATGGAGCAACATATTTTGAAATAATAACAGATTTGTTTTGATTTAAAATTTGTGATAAAAAGCCCCCAGGAAGTTTATTGTGATACTGAGTAGATATAGAGGCAGTAGTTATAGTGCAAAATTTGTCAACTAATACAAGTAATTTTGAGACAGCAAGATGCTTTTTGAGTAACAAATTAAGATGATGCTTATTCAAAATAACTACTACTGCAAATGGTTGACCAGTTTCTGTTCATTTCATACACATTTAATAACATCTCAAGTATTCTAAACAAATGAATCTCCATAGTGTTTGGATCAGTCAATGTGAGCCCACTTTGAACATTTTTCATAACAAATCTATTTGCTTAGCTTAAGAAAAAAATGTGTTTTATGGGGGCCTTTAGCCCCTGCAACAGGGCTTTTTACCCCATATACTATCCTTTCACGTATTGGACAATTTTTTGAAAAACTTTTGATTTAATCACCTTGAACAAAACTGAAACTAACAAATAAGTATTTTGTCTCAAAATAAATGTTATAATTTCAGGGATTTTCAGTAGCTACATTAATTTGCAACATTTAAAAAAATCTTAAATGAAATTGCCTCAAAACCACCCTTTAGACATTACACATAATGATCTCATGGATAGGGAATATTTTGCATTGCATGCATAGTGACAAAAAGGTGTTTAGGAAAGTGCTGTGGAAGCATTTGTTGCTATTTAGTGTTTTAGGAGAAAATAAAATAAAATGTTCCTTTTACCCCGGTGGCCCTTTAGCCCCGTTGTACCTCAATGTTTAAAATAATATTATAGGGAAAAAATGATTTAGCCTAGTTTTTCAGTAGGTTCTGTGATGCATAAAGGCTGCATTGACTTTTGTGTCCATTTACAGTATGACCCATAAATGTATAAGTAGATGTTTAGGAACAAATCTGAAAACTGTTATGTCTGTCTGGGTTGATGCGTCAGCTGTGATGAATCTAAACTGTAGTGACGGTTGTCTCCATGAGTTTAATGCTGGGGTATGTAGGAGGGTTTGGGTTGTGTTGCATTGTAAATGAATCAGCGTGGTTATGTTGTTATGCAGACAGAACACCTTCAAGGTCCCTGCGGGCTTCATTGTGTTCTCTCACCCTCTCAATCTGGTCCACACAATTTGTCCAGCCCTGGTGGATCTGCCTTCAGTGGTGTTGTGTAGTGAGGTAGACTAGAGTAAAAAAAAAAAAAAAAGAGTCCAGGTTTCTCCACTCTCTTCCTACTACCCTTGTTTCTATCTATGAGTCATCTATTTCACACTCTATCTAGATTGCCCCCTGAGTATGGTTCAAGGAAATCGAAAGCTTACAGTTTTATACTAAGAAGATTGAATTTGAAAGGAATTATTTTTTTGAATTTACACTTTTAGTGGGTGGAGCTCATGAGGGTGTAGGTACCTTTGACCCTGTGTATCTGTCTTATGTATCTCTGGGCAGGGTTGAGGAGTAACGGAATTACGTATTTAAAATACAAAATATTAGTAACTGTATTCCACTACAGTTAAAATTTAAATAGTTGGTAATTAGAATACAGTTACATTCAAAAAATATTTTGATTACTGAAGAGATTACTTTGCATTTTATTGTCATTTGTTTCATTTAATATTTAGTCCTTTCAGATGGAAAACATTTATACATATAAATGATGAGATCCAAAGTGCATTTGAACAGTGCTGAAACACTTTCTTATGATGTTTTACATTCATACGAGCAGACAGAGAATTTTGGAGCAGAAGAAATAGAAGTAAATTGTCAGCTTTATGCTAAACTGAAATGCTATTTCTAACCATTTTGCATGCACGTTACCAGGCACGATCATATTTTTTTATAAAGAAAATTCACTTTATAATCACATAATTTCTTATTTTCTAGTAAGACCTTTTGATATTAGAGCAAAAATCGTATTCTTGATGATAATCTTTCCCGTAAAAATATCTAAAAATCCTTAAAACAAGATCAGTTTGATTGATCTTGTTTTAGAAACAACACTACATTAGATATTTAGGTTTTTCAGAGAATGTATTTTTAACGTGTATTTTGTCTTACTGTACTGGCAGAGTTTTTATAGTCAAAACAAATAAAAAAATCTACCAGTGCTGAAGAAGTAATCCAAAGTATTTAGAATACGTTACAAACCTTGAGTAATCTAATAGAATACGTTACAAATTACTTTTTACAGCATGTATTCTGTAATCTGTAGTAGAATACATTTCAAAAGTAACCTTCCCAACCCTGTCTCTGGGACAGGGGAAAACTTAACGTGTTCTCTCTGTGGTTTTATAGAACATTTGATAGGTAATCATTTTGTGTTTGTAGCGTCAAGCTGGTACAGGAATTACTGGATGACATCAATAGGACAGTCCGGTGGTGGCTGAACCTCTATGTCGGTGTCACTCATTTGACGAGTGCCATTGTCTTTTATGACTATGCTGTTATGTGTCAACAAAGCAGAGAGTAAAGATCCTGCTTCTTACAAGTAACACCTGCAGAAATGACGTCCCATTTGACCAGGGTGTGTGTTTGTCAGACATATTCGAACTGTGTTTGTTTACTCATGCGAGGCATTTACTGTTAGCCCAACTTTCCACTCAGCTTTATGTTACAGTTAAGCAATTACTTATGATTATTGCGGGTGTCAATGTTAAGCAGCTTTGTTTGATGCTGTATTTGCAGAAGAGCTTTAAACGCTGTACCAGTGTATCAAGTCCATATAAAACACGTGGTCTTTTGTGTGATGATAAATTACTTGCCTGTTTTTTGTTTGCCCACCTAGATTTGTCA
This sequence comes from Myxocyprinus asiaticus, assembly GCF_019703515.2. Taxonomy (NCBI): domain Eukaryota; kingdom Metazoa; phylum Chordata; class Actinopteri; order Cypriniformes; family Catostomidae; genus Myxocyprinus; species Myxocyprinus asiaticus. The sequence continues at coordinate 35,155,327 of NC_059354.1, forward strand.
TCATTTGTCTTACATTTCAGACGCAAGAGGACTCATTGCCTCCTTCCATGTTACATCCCTTTAACTTTTTAAATGTGGGGAGGGAGGACAGATCAGTTTGTGAAGGAAGTGCTGTCATATCCAGGAGGAAGTATGATTCAGCCGTGTTGCATTTTTCAAGGCTGATTCAGCTTTGCCAAGGAAATGGGTTCTTCAAAGTGGTTGTAGCGCCAAGAAAGTGACACCGATCCCTTTGTGGTCACATTGCGGTGTGTAGCAGCCATCGCAGTAGCAGTCCAGCAATGCTGTTAATGGCTGCTGAGGAACAGAGCTGTCATTTGGTCTGGAGTTGAGCATCTGAAAGTTACAATTCTTTTATAGGAGAAAGAGAAAAACAGAAAGAAAAGAGACTATTCACCCTGGTTCCCTGAAATTCCCCTCATCCCCTCTCTCTTTCCTCTTCCTCATCAGCTCTCGGGTTTCAAAGCTTTAGCATTGCTGTTAACCCTGTAGGGCCCAATGTCCAGTTAGTATTGCACTTAAACATGAACTTGGTGACATGAAACAAAGGAGTTGTCACATCTTTAAATCTTTGCAGTGCTATGCTGTGATTGTTTGGGTTTTAAATGTTCACGTTTATATTTGTGAAGCAAAAGAGGGATGTTTCAAAATAATCTTTTTAGTATGGACCCAGATGTTATTCTGATGTTTTATGGACTCTTTTCACAGACTAATTAAGCATTTCTGTGTTATTAAGAAGCAAAAATCTAACAAATCAAAATGATTGAGTGTAAAATTATAACATTATACTTTGTGTTACATTACCCCGGCATTATAAAAAAATGCTTTTAAGGGAATGACAGTAAATTTGACATCTTCTGACTGCAGCAATCCAATGATCTCTTATTTTTTCCACATTTGGAAAAAAAGATTTATACATTTGCTGTTGGAACAAATGGGAATGCAAAAATAATATTTGCTGTGGTCTCCCATTTACCACTATAGAATTTTACCCCACTATAGTTTACTTCAGGGTTCCAAAGAGGGTCCATTGGTTTGGCTTTATTAACCATATAGATAATGGTGGTGCCTTGTTAATTGATTTTTTTAATTAATTTTTTTATCCTCTGGTTTAAACAAGGTAGCATTATGTTGAAACAATGGATGTAATGAGTTCAATGTTTAAATTAAATTCCAATGTTTAAGTACTATGATTGATACACATTTTATCTGTGAAGTTTAGTGGGTGGTGCTTTGTGCACAGCTACACTGAATATTCACAATGGATGAGGATATCATTAGCCTGAGGATATTTGCACTGCTGTGGCAGATACTGTTTGCACTCCTAATTAAATAGCAGTGTGTCTATTGTTTATTGTGTTCATTTAGAGTCACACATAAACCCTACACCATCCCCTAAACCTAACCTAATCTTACCTTACAAAAATTAACCATGGTTTTACTACAGTAACCATAGTATCACTATGGTATTTTGTAGTAAAATCATTGTAACCACAAATTTAAACACAATTAAACACGGTTACTATATTAACACATTACTGTAGTAACTCCATGGTTAATTGCATTAAAACTATGGCTTCCACCAAAAAACATGGTTACAACAATATTACTATAGTAAAACCATAGTTAATTTTACCAAGATCAAATCTTTCTCTCAACTTCTCGACCTTCACCATGACCAAATCACTGCAAGGAAATCAACCTTTATCAATTTTTTTGTATTATTATAAGTAGTATTCAAGGAAATATTAAGAGTGGAGACAAGAAACTGTATGGGAAAAGTGTGACAAAAGGGAGAATCGAACCCACTTCCTTCTGCATAAAAAAAGCACATCCTCACCGTTTTCACAAACAAACCATTGCAGCAGCATTTGAGGGTGCAGTTTGTCTTTCATTTCTTTGTTTCCACCAGACTATTTGAGTGCAGTTAGCCAAGCTATGTGGCAGGTGCTATTTACACCTAGTGCAAATAGTCACTCCATAAAAATGGTGTGAATGAATAAAGGAAAGCATATAGAAGCTGTGACTAGTCATCATTTGAAGTTTTCCAACATTTTTAATCAAATTTCTTCCTTTTTTTATGCCATTTAAATAATCTTGCAGTGTGACAAATTATTTTTTAAAAGCACAAATATTCCATGTAGCCACTTAATTAATATGGTCATGAAAATGCATACATAATTATGAAAGAATTACCCAAAAACATTTTGAGGGGAATAAGGTTTTAACCCTTGGGACATCCCACTGCCAGAGGTGGAAAGTAATGAATTACAGCTACTCTTGTTACAGTACTTGAGTACATTTTTCTACTTTTTAAGTATAAATAAATAATAGTAGTCTACTTTTACTTGAGTTGATTAAAAGTGAAGTATTCAACTTCGCTATAATTATTTTTCACCACAATTACAAAGTAAAAAAAAAACATAATATTTCGGAATTTTTGGGAAGAAGAAATCGGCAAGTTATAAGCGCTAAATCAGTTTATAAACTAAAACGCGCAGTGCGTTGCACGACGGAAGACCGCAGGGCACAGCATCATGAGCACAGCAACTTGTATAAACTGCCGCTGGTGTCCTCTCTTTAGCTTCTCCAAGACCTTCTGCCTGTCACTACACAAGAACTGTAATACTGTTATTTTCTGCATATTTCATTTTATTCTGGAAAGGAGCCGTTCATTCAGGTACAAGGGAACCATCTGAACACATTTAACCACAGATCAAACTTAACTTGTTTTTAAGGTAGGCAATATTCTAACTGTCAAACATTAACACAATGTAGTTTGACATATATGTGGAGATATCTTGTTTACTTGCTACTATATGTCTAAAACAAACCTTTTAAATACCGTAGAAAGATACAGTACCAATAGTGTCGGAAATTAACGGGGACTCGTGGCAAAAATACCACCGAAATTGACAAAAAGATGGCAAAAAATGCCCACGCAACGAGTTCCCGTGTTTTATTAATAGTATCTGATACAGTTACAATTACATACATTGCGATGATCTTTTTACTTTTCACTGAACATTATAATTTTTTTTTCACCGTCCGGTTCCTTGCATCATCGCGGGCTCTCCACTTCTATCAATCCGCATCAGTTCTGTAATGTACTCCCGCATTCAATTCTGTAAACGTTCGCCCCTCTTGTTAAAAATAAACTGTCCTAGTGGGTAACACTCTCGCTTACAATGCTGTACTGTACTTACCTGCCCTGTCTCACCCGCTAGAGGCCAAAAGTGGATGTTATATAAGAAGGTATGAGAAATCACAGAACATAATGTAACTAAATGCTACAATTTACTTAATAATAATCTCTCAATATGTTAACCATAATTTTAATTAAGACTTTATTACAACTTTGTAATACAATAATACATATACAGAACAACCACTTTTAGTGTTTGAATCAATCATATCTCTCACTAAACACTGTGTGAAGTTTATTTTTGCTTATTTTTTTCAGTTGGCATGTAGGAGTTGATAAAAGTTTGCTTAATAATCTCATTCCATATCTGAATAATTGCTGCAATATCATAGAGGATACATTTCCTCCTCTATGATATTGCATTATATTAGTTTTGTACAGTGTTAACTTAATAGCCAAAATACTTGGACATGCGTGAATGAGAATAAACCTGAAATAGGAATGTGATTCAGTCACAATGCACATTATGCACTTTAAAGACGATTTAGAGACATTTAGAATGTTACAAATGGCTATTTCTATTTAAATAAATATTGTATTCTTAATTTTCTGTTTGTCCAAGAATCCTCTTGCAGCAATGCAGGTCTTTGGCATTAAGAATCTGCTGGTTTAGGACCTGTGATGAGTCTGTTTCTCAAACTAGAGATTGTGATTTACTTGTTTTTTTGTTATGCATCTGGGCCGTCCACTTCCCTCTCTATCCTGGTTAGAGATGCTTTTTTCAAAATAATAATGGATGGAATAGCCTTAATCTCTCTAAAACAATAGACTTTAGAAGAACATAGAATTTCAGGAGAAATGTGTTTCTTTTTGCCTATTTTTAAAACCAAAATTTGACCTGCAGTTGTAAAGCAACTTGTAAGAACTCTAGAGATTTCCGCATGGTAGCGCAATCATTTTCAATTGTTTTAATAATAAGCAAATTTTCTTGAGTACCAAATTAGCACTTTAGAATGCTTTTGTAATGAATAGGTGACACAGTATATGTTTGCCATCATGGGTAAAGAAAAAAATGGAATAAATACCACTTAAAACAATTATTTCAAACCATAATAATAATTTGCAATTAATGATTTTGGCAGTATTTTTGATCAATTTAATGCATCCTTGGTGAAAGGAAGCATCAATTTCTTTCAAGAACAAAAATGTCTTTGTGTTCTAAAAATGGAAGTGTATGTACTATATATAATGTAATTTACATAAAGTAACTTGTAACGTAATTACTTGTAGTTTTTCGGCAAACTACTTATTTGCTCGTACTGGAGTCATAATATTTCTCAGTACTTGAACTCAAGTGAATTATTTCTTCAGTAGCAGTACTTTTACTTAAGTAAAAAAAAAAATCAGTTCTCTTTCCACCACTGCCCACTGCACAGCCAATTAATCGGATCTCACACATCACACATATATATTTGCACACACACACTTATCCGCAAGTCTGTGTAGTAATCCACGGTAGTCGCTAGGCAACAGTCTTACTCTAAAGCTACTCTAAACATAAGGACACACTCAAAATCTTGTTGAGTGCCGAGTTGTAGAGGACCTTCAGTAACAAAAATAGAGGACAGTGAATGTGAGAAGCTCACAGATTCAGACAGAGCTCCTATAGAGCTGCCCTTGGAACACCCATTATAATTTACCCAAAAATGAAGCTTCAGTCATCATTTACTCTCCCTAATTTTTTTCCAAACCTGTATGACTTTCATCCATGGAACACTAAAGGAAAATTTAAGCAGGATGCCTGAGCTGTTCTCTCCCATACAATGAAAGTTGATGGTGACCAGGGGCTGTCAAACTCCGAAATGTAACATAAAAGACTTCGACAGCCATTTCATAGCTTTTGTGTGAGGAACAGACTGAAATATTAGTCATTATGCACTGAATATATTGCCATGAAAATCTTGCAGGACAGCTGTAGTCACCATTCACTTTCATTGTACGGAAAATAGCAGCTCGGGTATTCTGCTGTAAATAACTAATTTCGTGTTTGACGGAAGAAAGTCATATGGAGTCTGGAAAGACCTGAACCACGTTAGTGCATTTTTGGCTTCAAGTACTCTTTAATATAATTAGATAAATGAGGACACCAGCAAGGCAGTGCCCTGAAAGCTTAACCAGAAAAAAAAAAAAAAGACTTAAAGAGAGAGAAAAAACAACTTGGAATCCCTGTATGGTGGCCTCCTGTCATGTGGTGTTCATTTCTGTCATGCTCTCTTCCTCTTTTTCGTCTATCAATGATGGCATCTCTCCCCTCCTCCTCATATTGCACAACAGCTTCCTTTCTGCAGAGCTCAGGGTATGAATGAAAATCTAACCCATGTCACATGCCACTGGCTAGGGTCAGATGTTCCCTGACTGCTGAGCTATGCTGCCTTGCCAGCATTTCTGGTGACTAGCCAGGCTTTGCAAGCTGGTGTCCGGGCATGTGGTCAGTTACAGCAGTGAGCAAGGGCAGTGTACAGTTAACAGCTAGGCTTTATCTTGTTTCACATTTTCTTACAGTCTGGAACTGTGCCTCTAATATGCCAGAACTTTAAAGGAATAATGTAAAATTTGTAATTATTCATGTCTTTGCAAACCCATATGCTGTTATTTTGTAAAACAGGAGAAAAAAAAAACTGGAAAAGGTACACACTTTTCTTTGCCCCACAGCAACAGTTCATTGTAGCCATGACTGTCTGTCTCCAACATAAAAGTAGTCCATATGACTTGTGCACTATAATCAAAATCTGGAGCAATACGATAACCCTAAGGCGCGGTCACACATACGTTTTGCACTGCGAAATTCCACGGGTGAAATACAGTCGTCTCAATGGGAATCCACGCGATCATGAATTTTGATTTACGAAAATTTCTTCCGGTGGCAAAGAATTTCCTCCCGCTGATTTTGCCTCAAGTTCAAGTTTGGTGAACTTTGATAGGCGAAATTACTGCGCTAATAGAATAGGATGTTGCTTGGTTTGGCGAGACCTCTGTGTGGGCGGTGCTTTGTGCCCAGCTACACTGAATATTCACAATGGACGAGGATATCATTTTAGTGGTGAGTTTCTTTTTAACTTAAGTCTCACTGAGTATAAAGTACATCATTAAAAAAGGCTGCTTGACAATTATATTTTTGTTGGTTTCACACTTGCTCAAAGTATGCCCACGACAAATTTGCCCACAGTAATTCGGCGTGAGAATGTATTTGTGACCACGCCTTTATTTCCACTTGAGTTCAGTTCAGATATGGCTCCACACACATCACACACCAGGTTTGTGTGTTACACACGTGTCATAACCAAACATGCAAACATGAGTTGGAATGCGAAATGGAGAGTTATGATAACTGCAGCACTGGGGAATATTTCCAGTGTATAATGACTTAAACTTCAATCTGTTTCTCAGTTCTAGAGTAAATAATAATTCGGGCCTAATGCTGCATTCCATTAAACTTGGAAAGTCGGATTTTCCAACTTCTTACTAGGAAAAGTGCAATGGAACGCCACTTGATGTTGGAATTCCAATTTGGAAACTCGTGCAGAAATGTTCAAGTGCAAAGTAAGTGATAAACATTCACTTTTATTAAATGAGTCAAAGTTCCTATATTGCATGGTATTAAAACTTGTTTAACAATTTTCTGCAGATTCATGTGCATAAAACATGGTAAATTATGCTCTCTTTTGATAATCTGTACTTCTCAAATCATCAGATTTACCCGCACAGAAGAGCAGAGCCAAATCCCAGCTCATGTAATTAACAAAACAGTGTTCCTCCTCAAGTAACTTGTAGTTCTATGCTTCAACCGCTAGTGGGCCAAAAGTTACATCTGTAAGGAGTAATTTATGTAGTAAATCTTTAAATATTACTAAAACTAAAAGGTCCAACTAACTTTTATTCTCAGCCTCAGAGATGGTCAAAGATCTGAAATTGCGTGCTTTAACACTATGTACTTTAAATCGCGACTTGAAAAAACACTACTGGAATTGACAAAAGAAAGTAGCAGTGACAGTTTGAACTCTATTCCATAAGGGTCATAGGTAACTTGATGTTAAAGGCAAGATACCCACATTGACTCTCGAGTACATGCATGAGATCAGTTAATTGACTTATTTTGCAGGAAAAGGTATGAGTGAGGTGTGTGGTCACTATTTTGTTATGGGAAGTTAATGCATAATGCATGTACATTTTAGGTCCTTAAACTAGTCATTTTTAATCACTTTAATTTTAGAATTAATTTTAAATGGTCCTGCGGTGTGACTTTTTATTTATTTATTTTTTTTTTTAAGTACAAATGTTCCATGTAGTATCTCAATTAAAAAGGGGCTATGAAAGCTGCATGCATAATAATTATAAATTAACTAGCAAAATGGTGTTTAAAATATGTTCAAATGGAGGATAGCATGTCAAACCGGACATGTCAACTTTTCAGAAGTATTTCATGCCAGCTACCCTTGTTCTGAACTTCCAGAATAAACCATTCCCTTAATAACTCTGAAGACTTAGTTTAATCAAAACTTTGTTTTGTACACATTTTATGACCATAAATGAACACTTAAATGGCAGTCTTTCATTAAAATGTATGCACAGTCAAATGATAAACAGTGGTTAGTCTCAACATAGCAAGACAATGACAAGTGGAAAGAGACATGAGTACATCTTGCTATATTTAAGTACGGGTTAACCCTTGACTGTTGAACTCTTCTTAAATGTCTATATGGGAGCTTGCCATGTCTGTAATCATATTGAACTCCAGCCACCTAGCCTATAGGCTATCAGATGACAGCTTGTGGATACGTTTGTATTTTTAGTCAAACTTTTAGAAAGTGTTCAGTAGAAAGATGTTTACCGCCATCATTGTGTATGGGCACATCTTCCGCTATGGGATTAATGTATGAACATATAAGAGTCAACTATGTCAAATGGATAAGTATGCCCAAATCTGTCTGCAGTCAATGTATTTGGGTGCACCTCAGTCCATTCCCTAGTTCAGTAGTAAGTGCACTGGCCAGGGAGTCGTCCATTTCTAGAGCTGTCACATTGTAAAAATTGTTCCGGTGCTCTGAAACGTTCATTCCTTAGCTCATTATATTCACTTGGTAACTATATTCACTATATTCATCTTGATCATAGGATGAGTGCAACTGTAAATGTATAGAACAAAGCATTTTTTTTATTTATTTTTTTATTAAAGAAAAAAAGATTTTGTTTTGTAATTATTAAAAGTGCATGAAAGGGAAAGAATCTTGGTCAATTTAAACTATTAAGCATTATATACAGTAACTGGGGTATTATTTATATTGGAAGTGTTTTGTGCCTTTAATATAATTGTTTTATTTCTGAATGCCATTATGTACAGTATGTAAATGTATTTGTTTTGCTTAATAAAAATGCAGGGCAATTGCATATTTATAAGGGCACTGTACATTTAAACAGATAAAACGCAAAAGCACAATGCCGTGTTATACAGCAATATTGTTTATAAATACCGGCTACGTTTAAATGTGCAACCTTGTAATTTCGCAGGTAATTGAGTCCTCCGTGTCCAAATGTTTAGTGAATCAAGGCCATTGTGATTGCTTGAATCGTGTTCACATTCACAATATACTGTTTCATGTCATTGGGAACAAGGAGACGCAGCCTTTTCATGCACCTAGTATTCTTTCCTCTTGTTATCCAAGTTTGTCTGTTTAACCTTCCTTCATTCACTGGCAGGATGCAGTGTGGAACGTGCACACCTTGGATCATGACAGAGAGAGAGAGAAGGAAGGAAGGGTAAGAGGAAGTGAAGCATATCCGTGCATCTGGGTTGATCTTCTTTGGCCACTGGTCTACATGTGGATGGCGAGGAGGGACCAGTAAACTTGTTATCAAATCACTCAGGTAGGACATATTTGTAGGAAAAAAAAATTTGTTGTGTGGGCCATTATGACAGCTGGATGTTTTGGATGCAGAATCACGCAAAAGCTATAGTTTTTGTTTACCAGTGTCATTGTAGACATGCTCAATACACAGTCAGCCCTGATCCATTTATTCAACGAGCAAAGTTTCCCATATAGGGGGGATACAGAGATAAAGTTAATAGTATTCGACTGGTCATGTGATCTCAAAATGGCAGCCTTCATGTGGCAGCCGAGTTCCATGTAGAATAAAACTGCTGTAGAATATGACTGGAGTCTCCATCACATACGAGTGTACATTATTTTAAACTTATTTTTTTGAAATTATTATTCATCTTTTAGGGGTAAAACTTCTGAGTAAAAAATTACTAAGGACACATCCACCCTCATTTTTAGTTTCCTAACATCATTGTTTTCCATAGTATGTGGTAGTGGAGAGTGTTTTCGAAATGCTCCATTATCAATGGAGGATAACAGCATTCTTGCAAAATCGATGCATTTTCAAACAAAAATGTATTAGTGTGGACATGGCCCGAGTGCACCTTTAAGGCAACCACAATACATGAATCTACAACAGTGACGTATCGAACAGAACTAAATCAACATAATTGAAAAGAGATTTCTCTGAACTGTACTGTAGATCGAGATCATGAAAAAACAAACCAAATGTGCCTTGTTTTTTAAATTATGGTGGCAAAGGTGGCATTTTGACCTTAGCTCCTTCATACGTGACTTGCTCTCCATGTGGTCTGGATGTATACCCTTAACACATTCCCACCCTCCACCCTCTTCTCACCCAGTCTAATATGTCATGAGACTAGTACATGTGTGTATTGTACTCTGAGTGAGGTAGCCAGCATTATCTACAGGATAAAAGCATAAACCCCTACAGCAGGACAAGACTTGCAGCATGTTGATGGAGTGCATCATGTTGTTAAAGCCTCACAGGTACTTAGTGCTGAGTAATGCTGACAGAATGTGTTCCCACCCACACAGGGGGTGCCAACCGGTCATGCCAAATGGTCACACCAAACCAATACTCGTCGCTTAGCCATTATGCGCAGGGATGAGTCATATCAGGGTTTGGATATAAACTGTATATAAAAGAGACTTAATAAAACTAATCTTTTATCACTTACAGCAAATGATTTGCAGAATGTCACATTTCTCATATTCGTGTGTGGGTGATTCTTCAGTTAGGGCACTTTTGACCACTTGAAATTTTGAAAAGTGAAATTTCTTCAAATATGTGTCATATGATTTGTTTATATATGATTGCATATACTGTGTGTGTATGTATGTATGTGTGTATGTGTGTGTGCATATATATATATATATATATATATATATATATATATATATATATATATATATATATATATATATAATATTAGATTAGATTAGATAGATAGATAGATATAGTAATTCAAATAATAATCTCTTTGAAAATGACATCTAAGAAATTTACTAATCAGGACATGGTGTAAAATCATAAGATATGCTCCCCTGACATTTCCATTATTACCAAATATACAACAGTTAGTTCTGGTCCTCGAATCTGATTGGACGAGAGACGTTCCATGAGTACTGATGGTCTCAAACCATCATCACTCGGACGCTTCACTGTGTGTATCACTCTGTTTGTGTTCGTGCCGTTCTAAACTAAAGTGTAAGAGCACAGCAGATGTGTAAATAGCTACTGTATATGTGTCTCTTTACATGTAATTTTTTGACATTACATATGTTAGCCAGCAAGTGGTGGCAAAAGATAATTTTTGTGTGTGATATGAGCCAGTTTGGTGATGTAAAGTAAGTCAGCGTCAGTCAGTGTTTACATACAACAGCACTACGTGATCGTTGGATTACTACTACACTATTAAAACTAGGAAATAGCTTTAAATGGCTTTAAACGAACAACTTCAGCATTACGGCTCATCACAGCTGAGAGACACAACAGACTGATTAATTACACAAACTCAAGTTGCTTACCTCTTATCGGACTTTCCACATTGGAAAGGACATACTGTTTAAAATGGCGGAGAAGATTGCAGTTTCTATAGTGAATGACTCTTGCACACCGGTTACTGCGAAATAGGTAGAAATACCCCCACTTGGATGGCTATTTTTCCACTGAGAAAGCTGATCTTCAGAAAGCTGAAAGCATCTCTGCTTGGGAGTGGCAACAGGTGATGGCACACGCTCCATCTCTCTCTCTCTCTCTCTCTCTCTCTCACTCACACTCACACGCACTCACACACACATCCATCCTTGTTTATCAATGACTTGGTAGAAACAGCACAAGCCGTGATACTATTTCTGAAGTGACATTTTTGAATTACTAACGAAGGCTTGGATGCATCATTTGGTTTGAACCAGCAACGGCAGATTCTGATCCGTCGCATAAAAAAGTAGAGGCCTGCGGCCGAATAACAGCAGTGCTGATGTAGGGCCATATCGCTCTCTTGCTCGTGTGATACTGCTTAAATATGAACTTTTGGGGGGAACTTAGTTATCTAAAATTATTGCAGCAGTAATGGGGATAGCACTTAGGTTGAAGTCATTAAAACTAATTTTTTTTTAACCATTCCACAGATTTAATATTAGCAAACTATAGTTTTGGCAAGTCATTTAGGACATCTACTTTGTGCATGACACAAGTCATTTTTCCAACAATTGTTTTCAGACAGATTGTTTCACTTTTAATTGACTATATCACAATTCCATTGGGTCAGAAGCTTACATACACTAAGTTAACTGTGCCATTAAGCAGCTTGGAAAATTCCAGAAAATGGTGTCAAGCCTTTAGAAAATTAGCCAATTAGCTTCTGATAGGAGGTGTACTGAATTGGAGGTGTACCTGTGGATGTATTTTAAGGCCTACCTTCAAACTCAGTGCCTTTTTGCTTGACATCATGGGAAAATCAAAAGAAATCAGCCAAGACCTTGTTCATCCTTGGGAGCAATTTCCAAATGCCTGAAGTTACCACATTCATCTCTACAAACAATAGTATGCAAATATAAACACCATGGGACCACGCAGCCATCATACAGCTCAGGAAGGAGACTCATTCTGCCTCCTAGAGATGAACGTAGTTTGGTGCAAATCAATCCCAGAACAACAGCAAAGGACCTTGTGAAGATGCTGGAGGAAACAGGTAGACAAGTATCTATATCCACAGTAAAACGAGTCCTATATCGACATAACCTGAAAGGCTGCTCAGCAAGGAAGAAGCCACTGGTCCAAAACTGCCATATAAAAGCCATACTACAGTTTGCAAGTGTACATGGGGACAAAGATCCTACTTTTTGGAGAGATGTCCTCTGGTTTAATGAAACAAAAATTGTACTGTTTGGCCATAATGACCATTGCGATGTTTGGAGGAAAAAGGGTGAGGCTTGCAAGCCGAAGAACACCATCCCCACCATGAATCATGGGGGAGGCAGAATCATGTTGTGGGGGTGCTTTGCTGCAGGAGGGACTGGTGCACTTCACAAAATAGATGGCATCATGAGGAAGGAAAATTATGTGGATATATTGAAGCAAATTCTCAAGACATCAGCCAGGAAGTTAAAGGTCAGTCGCAAATGGGCCTTCCAAATGGACAATGACCCCAAGCATACCTCCAAAGTTGTGGCAAAATGGCATATGGACAACAAAATCAAGGTATTGGAGTGGCCATCACAAAGTCCTGACCTCAGTGCTTTAGAAAATTTGTGGGCAGAACTGGAAAAACGTGTGCAAGCAAGGAGGCCTACAAACCTGACTCAGTTCTGTCTGGAAGAATGGGCCAAAATTCCAGCAACTTATTGTGAGAAACTTGTGGAAGGCTACCCAAAATGTTTGACCCAAGTTAAACAGTTTAAAGGCAATGCTACCGAATACTAACAAAGTGTATGTAAACTTCTGACCCACTGGGAATGTGATGAAAGAAATAAAAGCTGAAAGAAATCATTCTCTGTACTATTATTCTGACATTTCACATTCTTAAAATAAAGTAGTGATCCTAACTGACCTAAGACAGGCTAAGGTGTATGTAAAATTCTGACTTGAGATATATATAATTTTTCTTTTTTTTCTTTTTTTTTTTTTTTAGAATGTAAGTTCTTAGGGAAAAGTGGCAGTTAGATTTACCGAGATTTTATAGCTTTTTGTAAATTTATGATAGAGGGGATGTTAAAAAGTCTGGTTGGGAATAAGCCCAAAGTAGAGAAATTCTGGCAAAATGTAACATTTCAACACTCTTAAAAAGAGGAAAAGTAATTAAAGAGATGCTCTAAAAATGTAAAGCTATTTCCATCTTTCTTTATTTTTAAACTAGAATGATTGTTTATGATTGTTTTTTCTTTTCTTAAAAACATTGTAGGGGGTAGAAATGTTCCTCTAACTGAAGAATTACCCTACACCTTTGACAACAAGTTTGCCCAGTGTGTTAAGACCAAACCCTTTAACTTATTAGAATGATTTCAAATCGGCCCCTGTATTTCCACAACTTTTATTTAAAACGGTATCTTAAGGGAAATTGTTCCCTTTTGAACAAAAACCTTGGGACTATAAACAATCTTTCAATAAAAAGGATTTATTTGCCTATATAATTGTTATTGGCTCATCTTCTGGACCATTTGGAGAGAGGCCGTTTTCACACCAAACGCTTTCCATCCAGAAATCTTCACAGTCGAGACAAGGCCTTGTCTCCATGGCACCCAAATGAGCAGATGGATTGGAGTCTATGCAGCGAAGTGAAATGCAGATACTTTCGGCAGTTTCTAATCTGCCCTTGGCACTGAGGTTCACATAAGCTCTGTGCTGATATTTGAGAGATTGTCTAGGAGTCACTCAGGTATTAAGGGAAAATACAGTGCTCCTGCGAGTGCCCGTTTAGTGCCGGGCATTTGTGCGGCGAAGAAAATTTTCACCATGCCTTTTAATGCCTTGTACAAAGACACTTCCAAGTGTACATATCCATAGCCGCATAGAACGATAGCCCAGAAAGTCCTATAAACGAGATGTCAAGTGCATGCATGGGATCCCCTGCTATGCACAGTGTTTTACATGTGGCGTTTCCATATTGTAGTGTATTACGGTCCAACATCATAATACGCAAGAAGGGAAAGGACTGTGGGAAGTAGAGTGAACACAATAAATGTAAATATATCCACTCTTGTATTTCTCATGTCCATAGTTTGAAGTCTTAAAAGGTCAGGGCTGACTGAGATTAGTGTCTTCTTGTGACCTTTACAGGTTATCTGAGTATTACACCACATTCAAATTCAACTATAGTAGGGTATATATGAGCTTGTATGTGTGTCTGCGCACTCTTCTAGTGGCCATTACATCATTCATGTCAGATTTACAGCCATTGATGCAATGCAAAATGAGAGATAAAGTGTGGAGTTGAAATGAGGGAGAGGTGTTTGCTTACAGTAGGAAAGCTGTGTGCAGTGTTGATGGGTTATAATAACATAGCTCGCCATACCACAGATATCCTGAAAGTATGACGTAAGTGCTGTCCGTCAGACTGTTCCCTTCACCTGTGACCTATTAAAGAGAAGCAAACAGTCCCAATCCCCTGCCGTGTAAACGTTCATCTAGATGGCCAGATAAATGCGTGGACTGTGGTTTATCTTCTCGGTCACCCAAGGGAAGCCCTGACAGAGCATCAGTTATCATTCCACACAAGCCCAACCATGGCCCTGGAGGACCCCAGCTGATGTCATCACACAGCACTCGCTATGCAAGATATCAAAGGAGCGATTTACTTTCATTTCACGCTATTCAGAAGTTTACATTAGTGGAATAGTTTTACTCTGGACACTCTCCCCCTCTGGAAATGTTAGTTCTAATATATGTGTTGCTACAAATGGTTGGGTAACTACAATGTCAGTGTGTTTCATGAAGTATGGCAGTTTTTCTTGTGAATGAAAAACCCTAAGCATTGGAATCTGTCAGTTACAATTTCTGTATTAATAGTTTGTTTGCACAGAAGAGAGTGCAGAGCAAAAACCAGCTGCTTTCTCATTTTTGGGTTATTCTTGAATTATGGACACTTTACCTAAAATCTTGAAAAATATTAAAGGGATAGTTCACCCAGTAATTAAAATTCTCTCATCATTTACTCACCTGCATGATATCCCAGGTGTGTATGACTTTTTTTCTCCACCAGAACACATCTGAAGAAAATATTTTAGCTCAATAGGTCCTTAAAATGCAAGCGGATGGTGATCCGAGTTTTGAAGCTCCTAAAATTACAGACAGTCAGCATAAACGTCATCCATATGACTCTAACCACGGTTAAATTAATGTCTTCTAAAGCGACACAATCGCTTTGGTGCGATAAAGATCAATATCTAAGGACTTTTTTTTTTTTAACTCTACATCATCCTTCCGGTCAGCAGCGGTATGCGCGTGACGTAATCGCATTGGCATTTGAAACACGAGAACTGATGCACATGCGACACTCATGGAAGAGCACCGCTGTTGACAAGTGAGGAGGAGGAATGCTGTACAGAAGCTTTGTTGGTTTTTGTTTAGATTTGTATTTATCTGTTTCTTTACTCACAGTGGTGCGTTTGTGTGCTAATCCTGGATGTCTCATCCGAGAGGAGAACGTGAGATTACGTCCGTAACATGGCAACACGAATACGTTACATGAGAGACCACATGATCTCCACCCTCTCGTGAAGCTTACCGGAAGCATTGGAATATAGTTAAAAAGTACTTAAATATTGTTCTTTTTTCACATCAAAAGCAATCGTATCGCTTTAGAAGTCATTAATTTAATTGCAGGAGTCGTATGGATGACGTATATTCTGACTATCTGTGATTTTTGGAGCTTCAAAATTAGAATCAACATCCACTGGCATTTTAAGGACCCACTGAGCTGAGATATTTTTCTGTTTTTCTTCAAATGTGTTCTGGTGAAGAAAGAAAATCATGCACACCTATCACCTACATATCATGAGGGTGAGTATATAATGAGAGAATTTGCATTTTTGGATGAACTATCCCTTTAATATTAAATAATATTGTGATATTAATAATCTTTTTTAGTTTTTGCACACACACACACACACACACACACACACACACACACACACACACACACACACACACACACACACACACACACACAAACTGTTAAGAGACTGTCAATTATGATTTGTAAATGAACAACTTTTAGTTTGTAGACAACAGATTAAGTTACTGTTCCAAACAAACACACTGTTGCACCACTTCCTGGTTCCTTTGGCAGATCAAAGAAGAGCTGCATTCAATGGCCGTTTCGCACAAACTGAGCTGAAAATGCCCCAAAAATTTTGTTTGTAGGGATGAAACCTCCCGTTTCCTACACATTATTAGATATTTTGGCTTATTTAAATTTCAGTCAGGTTCGTTGGATCAGAAAAACTCTGGATTAGACATAATTTATGATATTTCATGGATCACTGTCATAATCGCATCTGCTCTATTAGACCCAATAAACCCGCCACTGCTGTTGGTGGATTTGAACTTTTCACAAAGAAATCATACTGACATCATAAAACAGGACAATTGAATCAAGTTAAAAGTTGTTTTTCTGATAATTCAGAAAGCCTACATAATTTCTTCATTAAAGGGATATCTATGTAAACCATAGATATCCCTTTATAATAACATGTATTAACATCAATACATTTACATTATAAAATGCTTTAAAGATTATTAAAACTGCAGCACTGCCCATATCCACCATTAAAATCTTTTGCTCGAAAGAACCCTGACCGCTGTGATGTCAGAGTAATTCCATCTATAGAGCAAAAGATTGCTGCTTTCTCATTTAGGACCACTTTAATTGAAATCATGAAAAATCAAATACAGTAATGTGATTGTAATGACTTGTGATAGTAATGATATTTTGCATTTTTTTTGGAGAAAAAGTTGGTGCCCATAAAAAGCAAAAAAATTGAAAATATGATTTAGGTTCTTAGAAAAAAAGTGCACTGTCCAATTTTCATGAATTTTTATTTAACTGAGAGGAAGTTACATTTGGGTCTGGGACAAGAATAATAAAGAAATACTTAAAAATAATATTAAGTAATTAATGGACAAAAGGTTAAAGCTTTTATATATTATCTTTAAAAGGGGGACAAAAGAGTTTCCCTATAATTGAAGAATCACATTTATTCTAAATTCAAGCTTAAATGTAATTTTAAAAGAAATTAGTAGTCAGACATTTTAATCAGTGTGAAATGATTTTCGTCCCTCATATGAGTGGTAAGAATTTAGTGCTTTGTACAAAAGAAGTGTACACCATCACATGATGGCTGTTTCTGTTTGGGTGAGCAGACACACACATGAGAAGTGACTGTTCCTGGAGCAGCTCGAGTGTGCACTCCCTGTTCCTGTTGTTTTATTGAAGCGATTCCAGTATTCTCTGGCTCAGGGCCGTGCACAGACTTTTTGGGTTGCAGGTGCTCAAGTGAAAAAAGGGCACCCCTCTCATAATTATTTATGAATAATAAAGTTACATCCAGTAGCACATCTTTTACTTACATATTTATTTCAATACCAGTGTTGGGTAAGTTACTCTAAATATGAAATTAATTACTAACTACTAATTACATCTACAGTGTAATTAGATTACTGTACTAATTACTCTGTCTGAAAAGTAATTGCATTACTTATTACTAATTACTTTCTAAAACCCTTATCAACCTCGACCAGATAAAAAAAATACAAGGATAGACATGAAACTGTTCTTTTAATCCTTTCAAATAAATCACATAAAATTAAATAAATTATTCATGAATTGGCCAAAGAATTTAAGGGGGCAGCGTTAAATTAGAAAGCATATATTTTACCATTAGATGTTACATTTCGATTTTAAATTCACTATTGTTTTATATAGAATTGTTCTATACAATAATTAACACAATTACATCAGAAGTAACTGTAATTAAATTACTGAAAAATTAAGAGTGATCCCTTACTTTTTTCACTGAAAAAGTAATTAATTGCTGAGTAATGCATTACACCCAAAACCCATACACATGCAGATGTTTAATACTCAACAGATTTCTACAAAAATTATCAATTCACACAGAGACTATGGTCTTTAGCACTGACTATTTCTACATTTATCACAAGAACAGGCAACAATAAAGAAAACAATGCCACATTGTGCATACTTTAGTGTATCTTTCTGTTTTCTTAGCCTTTCCTTTTGGTAAATGAGCAAAATCAATGTTTTGCATGGTAATTAAAGGGTTAACCTCCCATAAATAGACCAACAGTACGATATGATGTTTATTTGGCTAGGACTTCTTGGTCGATGCATTACAACAGTAAGCCTCACCAGACTGTAACTGTCAGTGGCCCAACACTTCAAGTACCATACCACATAGCTACTTTTTCTGCAGACAGTTTTTAATGGTCTGTTTGTCATTTGGCAATGTCTTAATAATATTTAAGGTAAATACATGATATGGATTACTGCAAGTGTTGTAATGTAGACCTATCTCATAACATTAAACTATAATTCTGACAAAATACTAATATTCAGCTAAAGCAGCTTCATGTATGATTTTGAATAGCCAAACCACTTTTTGTAGTTAAAATAAATTGTGGACCTATAATAAGATTTCAATACAATTAGATGAACAGTTAAACTTTCAAATCTGAGCTTGTAAAGGCCCTGGACTATTGTATTGAAATGACAATCAGTTGGCTTGCATACAACTACCAGTAAATTTTGTGTCACAGGAGTAAGAATCGGTAATTTAGGCTATATCTTAAAGCTTTTGCTAATCAGTATGAGCATGTGAACAGTGGACGAATCATATATTTGCACATTTTCTTGTGACGGGTGAAAGGTCGGCTAAAGTTTCTGATATCCAAATATGATTGACTATTAACCACGTAATGCATATTTATTTGTTTCAGTTGCCTGACAAAGGAACTAGCCTATGATGGCATCACGATGCTATTTTACGCCAACGCCAGACTAGCTTGCTTGTTGTTAAGCTTAATGGAGAGCTATTGCCTAAGTTAGGCTGGCTGTATTGAGATGTTTTAATAGTGGTTTAATTTCACAACAGTGACAAACAATGCTGAAGCTTAGGGCAAACATTATCGTTAGCTGGCTGTCACCAATGAAGGCAGGTCAGGGAGACATGGATGCTGCTCCGCAGGGCACTCTATTTGCATGCATTAACTGTGGTGGCTGTGACAAGAGAAGTCGAAGAGGGAGGGGCAGGGGCTCGTGCGATCTCGCAGAATTAGAACTCAAATGCAGTTGTCGGGCATTACAACACTCTTTTAATTGAGAATTGATGCCATTGGCCAAATTTAAAAACTAAAATATAAAATTTGAAAAAGAATTAGAAAAATAAATGTCTACAAAAAAGGCATTTATATAGTCAGAGGCCAAAAGGGCAGGTGCTTGAGCACCACCTGGGGTCTATCTGTGCACGTGTGTGCTCTGGCTAGGCAGTGGCCCACAGTATAGAGCCCACACAGAGGATCACGAACACCTGCCTCCATATTCCTGTTGTCCAAACAGTAGTGCAAGGGGAAATGGCATCATTGGAAACACATGGGCCCAACGACCAACACAGTATGCCCCACTGCAGACCTCTCTGCTGTCCTTTTTCTGTTAATTCATCAGCACTGCCTAAAGCCTGGTGCACACTGTACTATTTAAGACATGATTTTGCTGTCTGAGGCAAATTTCTGTAATAGTAAAAGATTTCTTTTTTCATAGGGTCAAATCCGCAGTATGAACTAAACAAACAATGAATTGCCTTTGTGTTGAATCTTTGATTCTGTCTGTTGTGACTGTCAGAAATTTGGGTTGCAGTCTTGCAATGTGACTGCTCCTACGATGGCCATTTAATGAAAACCAATAGGCATTTGCTTTTGTGTGTGTGTGTGTGTGAGAGAGAGGATGAGATATGTTTATTTAAAAGTTTTTGTATTAGCTTGTCTTTAAGATATGCAAATTACCTTAATTAGCATTCCCTTAAAGTTCTGACTGCACTTTTTAAAAACTACAGTCTATAAATGTTTTTTTTTCTTTTCCTGGCAAATCACTGCCAACACAAGTACTTGAGTTTATGCAGTACCATTTAAATCTTGCATGCCAATGAGGATGTCAGAACATGACAGAATTGATCACCATTAAACACTGTCTACTGAGATAAAAGATAAAAATCACACAGTGTACACCCGTTTTAAAGGAATAGTTCACCTAAAAATTAAGATTCTCTCAATATTCACTTACCCTGATGCCATCCCAGATGTGTGAATGTCCTTCTTCAGCAGAACACAAAGATTTTTAGAAGAAGATAGAGCTCTGTCAGGTCCTTATAATGCAAGTAAACGAGTGCCAGCACTTTGGCGGTCCAAAAGTCATATTTAAGCAGCATAAAAGTAATCCATGTGAATCAGTCGATCAATGAATGTCTTCTGAAGTGAATCGATAGGTTTATGTAAGAAATAAATAGATAATTAAAACATTATTAATGTAACCCTGGGTTAATTTCTGCATGATTATGCTTTATTATGTTTTATTTATTTTTTGAAAAGGGGTATATGCAGAAATGTGTTGCTTTGTGACATAAGAGTTTTCATTGTTTAACAAAAATGTACATGTTCAGGCATGTTCATGTCAGTAAGTTGTGTTTGGTTTAACATTGTGGGTTAAACAGTTTAATCCCACCTCATGTCAGTTATGGCACCTGTGATTGACAGCTTCACGTGGATGGATCTGATGGGTGACGGGAAACTTTAACTCTGGCCAAGCTCACTCAGGTACATTTTGTTTATTTCATTTGTGCTCTTATAGAGCGAAGCGGCCATTTTGCATTTCACTCGGCCTAAATGCACACAAGTGACATTTCAGGCCTGCAACAGGGGGTTTGTAGTGTGTGCGCGTGTGTTTGGTGGGCCCACAATAAGTTGGTTTTTCAATTGTTGAGTGATAATGTGGTTTAATACTCTGTGATTCATTGAGTATATTATTACAGGCTTACAGTTTGTATTTCTGATTGAACTAAAGTTTGTTTACTTGCTTTATTTCTATACTAAGCATTCAAAGATACAGAATTACACTGGTATATTGTTACACTAAGTGAAGACAAATTTGTACTTTATGTAAAAGAA
The DNA here is from genome assembly GCF_019703515.2 of Myxocyprinus asiaticus. Lineage (NCBI taxonomy): Eukaryota > Metazoa > Chordata > Actinopteri > Cypriniformes > Catostomidae > Myxocyprinus > Myxocyprinus asiaticus. Next base: position 35,176,550 of record NC_059354.1, read on the forward strand.
GTGAAGGTTAATTTAAAGAGTGATTCATTGGAAACCCTATTTCGATGGAAGTTTAAAAGTTTAACCCTTGAAGTGTCTGTTTGTTGTGAACAAAAGAGTCAATCAAGCAGTGTATTTCAAAATACCCGTTTATTCAGAAGTTGGGTGAACAGATTTGATCCATATTCAGTGTAGTTCATCTTTGTTAATTCCTTCTGTTTTTTTATTTTTTATTTTTTTAAATAAATTCATTGTATATTCTATGTAGTGTGGTCACTTAAATAGTACAGATAAGTATCTGTAATTGGTGAAAAGTGCTTTACAGCGATCAAAGTTGCATTTTGTAAGGAGCAGTTGTAGGAATCAAAGGTCACAGATCATAAGATCATGTCGAGAGACATAATTAAATGAATCCGGTTTCTAGTGTCAATAATCCAAAGGGTAGACACACCTAGAGCAGTAGAGGGTGCTACGTAAAGTGGGGGCTCGTCCGGGATGATCCTTGCTGGTATACTGCTTGAAAATCTGTAAAGGGCTAAGAAAATACTCTGCTTGCAGGAAAGCTGATATTCATGTGGGTCAGGCAATTATGGACGTTGACGATTCCCTCTTACAAGCTGAACTTGATGATTGGTGTCAGAAAGCAATAACTGATCAGAAACATGCAGTGTTACTGTGGGGAGTGCCCGCAGATGTGGAGGTGGCACGCATTGAGGAAACTACCCAAACAGTCAAAGCTTTGGGAAGAGTGAGAGCCAGGGATTAGAAAGAAGGGCCAACTCCAGGGTTTCTACTTGTGCTATGTGAGTGCAAAGAAGTGGTTGATCCTTCTCGCCTACCTGTAGAAGTGATACTTGAAGGGGGGGAATGCCTTGGAAGATGATTGTAGTGAAAAGTGCTGATTCACCACCTGTTGGGTTTGCTGAGAAACTGTCAAAGCTGTTAATACAAGAAAGAAAGTCTTTCACCGATCTTCAAACTATGTTTTCTACACCCAGTTCCAATGCAGGGTCTCCAGAAGCAATAATCTGTGCAGTGGGTGAACTACTGGAAAAGACCTCAAAACTGTCAGTGATGGAAGTGCATACCGACGCTTAAGAACCTTTTCAGGTACTGTTCCTACTCCAGGGGAAGAGGCCCTGGAGAGCTGGATGGATCAATCCAGAATGATGGTCATGGAGTGTGAATGCTCAGAGAAAGAGAAGCGTTGATGCATCATTGAAAGCTTAAAGGGTTCAGCCCTGGACGTCGTGAAGGCTGTCAGATTTGCTAGCCCAGATGCAACTTCCATTCAGTACCTTGAAGCTTTGGAGGGTGCTTTTGGAACTCCTGAATCAGGAGAAGACTTATATTTTGCTTTCAGATTATTGAGGCAAATCCTGGTGAAGCTCTCTCTGATTTCTTGAAGAGAATAGAGAAATTTCGGACTAAAGTAGTGCAAAAAGGTGGGTTACCCTGGAAGAATGTGGACCGAACAAGAGTTGAGCAGCTAATTCGGGGAGCTATTGAATCTGACTTGCTGTTGCTTCAGCTGAGATTGAGAGAGAGACGAGAAAATCCACCTACTTTCCTAGCTCTCCTAAATGAGATATGGGAGGCTGAAGAAAGCAAAGCTGCCAGATACAGTCTGGGTGTTACTGTAAAGCTTGTTCCTTGGCCACGAGAGAAACAGAGTTTGGCCGTAGTGAGAGAATTGAAAGCTGAGATTCAAGAGCTGTGGACAAAAGTAACAGAAGGACCTTTTTAAAGTACCTGTGTCAGAGGTAATGTTGGAGTCAAAACCTGTACCAAGTAGGAGAGGAGGCGACACACCGGATCTGGAAATACACTCACTAAAGAAACAGGTACAAAGTCTAGAAGAACAGTTAGCTTCACTGATTGTCAGACAGTCTTCACAGTTGACAAAAGACACACAACCACTGGAACAGGCTGATACTTCTGCGAAACCCAGACTTGGAAAAACTAAAGAAGATTACTTCTGTTACAAATGTGGGGAAGATGGCCACATTGCTCCAAAGTGCAAAGCTCCTGAGAATTACAGTCTGGTGATACAGAAGCTTGTGCGATCATTACGAAAGGCCAGAAATGAAAGAATGGATCAGAGTAGTAGTATATCACCAGTGTGTAAAGCCAGACAGTTGTGGTTGGGAAGAGTAGCCTTCCTGTAGGGCTGGTGTGTCCGGCTCTGACAATCACTATGAAGATCAATGGGCAGCCCAGTGAAGCTTTACTTGATAGTGGATCTCAGGTCACTATCATATTTGAGTCATGGTACTCTAAAAACCTGTCTTCAGTACCCATTTAGCCTCTCTCTGGTCTGTCCATTTGGGACCTTAAGCACAGCCAGTTACCCCTACAAGGAATATGTCTTGGTAGATGTTTTCTTTTCCTGCTTCTCTCATGGGTGTGGAAGAGACTGTTTCCATCCTTGCGTTGGTTTGTCCTGAACTGGAGGGTCCTGAACAAGTGCCTGTGATCATTGGGACAAATGCAAGTTTTTTTCCAACGTTTGATGGACTTAGCACAGCTGGTCATGAGACAGATGTAGCACACACACTAAGAATTCAGCTTCACAATTCAGAACTAAAATCACCTATAAAACTTGTGGAGGAGAAGGCTGTCAACATAACTGATGGAGAAGTGAAGTGGGCTGGTTCAGGTGCTTGCATTGTACCATCAAGAGGAGAAATGTGTGCTGTTTGTACTGTTGAGTCACAAAAACCGCTGTAGAAGGACATTTTCATTGTAGAAACCCCTTCAGATGAAATGCTGCCTGCCAGACTGTTCATTCTTCCAGTTGTACTGCCCTCTTCTGCTGTAGAGGAGAACAAATTCAAAATGCTGATTAAGAATGAGACATGCAAAGATATAACCATCCCAGCTGGAACAGTTGTAGCTCATGTGTTTCCTACAGATATAGTGACTGTAGCATCAGATATCCCAACAAAATCCAAGAACATTGATCCAAAGCTGTTTGATTTCAGCTAGTCAACCATTCCGAAAGAGTGGGAAGATCGACTTCACCAGAAACTGTCTGGGAGAGGTAATGTGTTTTCTCTTGAAGAATGGGATGTGGGACTGGCAAAGGACGTTAAGCATCACATCCGTCTGAGTGACTCTAGACCATTTAGAGAGAGATCTCGACGTATTGCTCCAGCTGACATTGATGTTCATTGACACCTCAAAGACCTGTTAACTGCTGGGATTATTAAAGAATCCCGGAGTCCTTATGCTTCCCCAATCGTGATTGTTCGTAAAAAGAGTGGAGGAATACGCATGTGTATCGATTATCATACCCTGAACAGCAGAAATCTTCCAGATCAGTACACTACCCCACGCATAGGTGATGCATTGGACTGTCTTGCAGGAAGCAAGTGGTTTTCAGTCTTAGACCTTCGGAGCGGCTACTACCAAATAGCCATGGCCAACGAGGATAAGGATATGCCTTCATATGTCCTTTGGGATTCTATGAGTTTGTAAGGATGCCACAAGGAGTTAGTGGTGTGCCTGCGACATTCCAAAGACTCATGGAGCGTGCAGTGGGGGACATGCATCTGCTAAAAGTGATAGTGTACTTTGATGATATTATTGTCTTCGGGTCCACTCTAGAAGAACACGAACAGAGGCTTCTAAAAGTCTTAGACCGTTTGGAGGAGTATGGTTTGAAAATCTCACTTGATAAGTACCAGCTCTGTATGTCACAGGTCAAATATGTGGGCCATATTGTCTCCTCTAATGGTGTTGCTCCTGACACAGAGAAAATAGAAGCAGTCTCTAAGTGGAAGATGCCCACAGATGTAAAAACCTTAAGGTCATTCCTAGGATTTTGTTGGTTTTACTGACGGTTTGTCAAAAACTACTCTGCAATTGTGCGACCCCTGACAGAACTCACCAAAGGGTATCCTCCAGCAAAAATAGCTCTGGAAATGCATCAGACTTGGAGGCCGAACCCATGGAGCATCGTCCTAAAAGGAAGCGGAAACCTGTGTCTAAGTTAAGCTATGATGAACTAGGCCAACCCAGTGAGAGACCCGTAACAGTTGTACACAGAGGAATAGTTATCAGTCTGACAGATTTCTCAAAGATTGAACTTTGCCCTGCAAAAAGGTTTCAGGCTTGCAATTGGGGGGGTTTGTGTGGTGTGTGTGTGCGTGTGGTGAGCCCACAATAAGTTGGTTTTTCAATTGTTGAGTGATAACGTGGTTTAATACTCTGTGATTCATTATACTCTGAGTATATTATTACAGGGTTACAGTTTGTATTTCTGATTGAAACTAAAGTTTGTTTACTTGCTTTATTTCTATACTAAGCATTCAAAGATACAGAATTACACTGGTATATTGTTACACTAAGTGAAGACAAATTTGTACTTTATGTAAAAGAAGTGAAGGTTAATTTAAAGATTTCAATGGAAGTTTAAAAGTTTAACCCTTTAAGTGTCTGTTTGTTGTGAACAAAAGAGTCAATCAAGCAGTGTATTTCAAAATACCCATTTATTCAGAAGTTGGGTGAACAGATTTGATCCATATTCAATGTAGTTCATCTTTGTTAATTCCTTCTGTTTTTTTTTTTGTTTTGTTTTTTATAAATTCATTGTATATTCTATGTAGTGTGGTCACTTAAATAGTACAGATAAGTATCTGTAATTGGTGAAAAGTGCTTTGCAGAGATCAAAGTTGCATTTTGTAAGAAGCAGTTGTAGGAATCATGGGTCACAGATCAAAAGATCACGCTGAGAGACACAATTAAACGAATCCGGTTTCTAGCGTCAATGATCCAAAGAGTAGACACACTTAGGACAGAAGAGGGTGCTACATTAACTTTTAAAAAGCCCTTCCTGCGAGCAGTTGACGCATCACGTAGCTGTCTTGTGACGTAAGTGCATCGGTGAGTTCATGCAAACATTCGGAAGCTGTGCTTATTTACAACAGAAGCACGAATGTCATGTGAGAGTTCGGCCATTTCAAACGGCATCAGAGCCCTGGACTGAAGTGCCTATTTAAAGTTAAAAGTGTTTTAATTATCGACTTGTTTCTTACAAAAACCTATCGATTGGCTTCAGAAGACATTCATCGATCGACTGGAGTCGTGTGGATTACTTTTATGTTGCCTAAATATGACTTTTGGACCATCAAAGTGCTGCCACTCGTTTACTTGCATTATAAGGACCTGACAGAGCTCTATCTTCTAAAAATCTTCATTTGTGTTCTGCTGATGAAAGACATAAACATCTGAGATGGCATCAGGGTAAATGAATAATGAGAGAATTTTCATTTTGGGGGGAACTATTCCTTAAATGCCATTTCAAAAAGTCAGGAAAAGCCAAGTATTTTAAATAGCCAGTAACTTGGAACCTTAAAAGTGGTTCACCTTATAAGAACCCAATCATAGCCAACTACAAATACTCTTCTACTGTTAACTTTTGCTGTAGCATAATGGATATTTTGTTTTATTACATTCCATAGAATTAAGATGCAGTGTCAGGATAATCTGGAACTTACTGGACTCTGTCCCTCTTTTTATGGAAAATGCTGGCAGTTGGCAGTTGCAGCTTTTTAAGAATACATTACAAAAAATCTTGTAACACAAAGTGAAGACTGTGAGAGATGCAATACAGCATTCCTGCGAGGCATTTCTGTCAATATTGCAGACAGATTGTGTGAAGATTTAATGAGCAGAGTTCTCTGAGGGCTTCAGGCTTTCTTCGGTTCTTCATTAGTTCTTCTATGCAATGTCCCTAAAGATATTATGGTATGCAATATCACAGACTCCCACTGCAGTAGATTTTTAGAAATATAATTTTATGTTGAGTGAATATGTATGCTGACTTTTCCCCCTAACTTTTTTAATTGTGTGTGTGTGTGTGTGTGTGTTGGCTGTGGGTTGGGTTTATTCAGACGCAGATGGGCACTAGTGATAAGAAGCTCCTCTGGGTGCACTGTTGGAATAATTTGGATGCCTTTTTATTCCCTGGTGAAATTTGACAGTCTGTCGTTGGATAGTAGTGCAGCCCTGCAAATATCAAGCTGAACCCACAAGAAGAATAAGGAAGGGATAATGAACAGTCAGCCAGTCATTATTATAAAATAAACCCAGACAAGGTTATCAGGATCCTCGTGAAGGGATTTATTTTGCAATAATGACAGGCTGACTGAACATTATCCCAAATAGTACACGGCTGCTTACCAACTAAATAAATAAATGAACAAGAAATATTGATTTTGATCATTATAATAATATTATTATGTGAAAAGAATGTGATTAACACAGTGTAAAAGATTGATTGCCAGGTATATTTTCATATATGCTCAAATGAATGGTTTAACAGTCCTTACACAAAAATATTTGACTGTGGAATGCAGCAATTGACCTGTGTAATATTCTTTGCTTAGAACAATAAATGGACACATTGGACACTATTTGTATATTTTCATTGCTTTTATTTCAGTAGTAAGAATAAGTATTTCTGAAGCATGCATATACTTTCACATCACTTACCTATTGAATTTCTAAGCAGAGTTGATTTTTTTTGCTGGCCTGAAACCCAGCAGACAATGTAGCTGTAGATTGTACCACACAGAAATCTACATTGTATGCCAGGTTCACAACAGCACAAAAGAATTTATCCTTTACAGTCAAAAAACCCATGCAATTGTGCAGTCGGCAAATGTAACTCATTATGTGTCAGCCTTCAGCATGTCAAAAACCTTCACACAAAGACAGCTCCTCTGACAGGCAAATCCCAAAGAGAATGCAACATCTTGCCTTGTCCTTTGTTACCTAATCACTTAAATCGAATGTTCAGCAGTCAAACAAGAAAAAATTTCCCGATCTTTTCAAAGAATGTTGAACAGATGTCAAAAATCATTTTTCGGGGCTTTAACCATGTTGTGATAGTTCAACTCACCTTGATCAAATTGTTTTGAGAAGAAATACATGGTTAAAAGAACTGTAATGAAGTAGGGTACAAAAAAAGTCGATTGGGCTTTTCACACTTTAAATTAGTAATTTTAAATCCTGGTTAAACAAAATCCTAGATTATCTTATTCCATGTTTCACTCTGTTCATGCGTTACCCTGAGTTACTAATTAATCCTGGCTATTCAGGTATTAAGATTTTATACTAACTCTGTTTCTATCCACACATTTTTATGCAAATTTTGGGATATTGCATAAAAAATACTGGATGCTCGCTTGCGTTGGATACATTTTTGGAAACACATTTACCAAATATATTCTTATAGAATTTACGTCAAAAAAAGTAATGTGTCTCTGCCTCAATAAAGCCATGTAAATGTAGAATTTGCTCAGAGAATACCATCAATATCATCGCATAGCATCTTAAATGTTGTTTTAGTTATTCTGAAATGCTGGAGCCAAAGCCTGTCATCAAAATGATTGGCTACTATTACCTCTCAGAACTGTATGACATGCTTTCGCTCCCAGGCACAAGGCATCTGCCACTGAACGCTAGCAAATATGAAGTTCATCAGATCGTTTTATGTTTGGTCTGCACGCTCTAAACTAAAAGTAATTTTTATATTTAATAAAAAAAGAGCCACAGTGGCTTCACCTTCCATTTTTATTTCTATTTTGTGCCAATTTCCCCAGAAGTTACTATTTTGTTCTCTTCAACATGTGGGAAGAAAACACTGCTTTTTTAGAAAATTGGATGGAAACATAGTCACTTTACATTTGTAAACCCAGGGTTAACATTCTTATTTGCATATATATGAGATCAATAACATTGATTAGAGAGACAACCTATTATAATTATATTATATAACCTATTATAACTGCTTGTCCATTTCTAAAAATGTCTTTGACACACTATAAAAATAATATTGTCTCTTCATCACTATAGATAATGCGTTCAGCATCATTTTTTAACCGTCTCCCTCAGACACTGAAAATAAACACAGTTTGTGCGACTGTACGAAGCGCATGGATATTTAATGAGGTAAGCACTGAGGCATTTTATGATTAGTTGTGTGTTGTTAAACAACTTGCTTTAACATTTTAGCACCGCATTGTTTCACACTGCATACCTTTTGCACTGCAACTGGGGTTAGCAACAGAAAAGAGGAGCTAACCCTCTTTCAAAATTGCAAGTGTGAAATGTTTAACTCTTTACCCAAAGTTAACAGTTGCTTTAACCTGGGGTTGAAAAAAAAAATGGAATAGGCGCAGTGTGAAAAGCCCCTATATCGTCTAAAACACAGATACTGAAAGGGAGAGCTGAATCGTTCTGATAAAAGAGACAACGTTATGACAAGGGCCCTTTTTAACATTCATGACATAGAGCGAATCATAATCTAACAGGATGAAGCGTACATTTTGAAAACATACCACACAATCTGAAAGGAATGTGCCAACAGGAAGCAGAGAATGCCATCAGAGACCCAGTAGCCAGATGTAGCTGCTGATTGCAACACAGGATCTACACTGACTACTGAGCAGCTCATGAGCACCCTAACGAGTCACTGGAAGCCTCGTCCACTTGTGTTCTAAGCGCCATCACTTCCTGAGAAAGAGAGAGAAGCGAGTGATTAGACAACCCAAAATCAAAGTGACTGCTGCTAAGGACGACGACAGCCCTTCTTTCTGCTCGCAGCTCTGGGGAGGAGGGGAAGCTGATCTCTCGATGGGCATTTTTAAGCATGCCATTAGCACTCATTCTTTCCCATTAGCCTGGAGGCACGACGGCAGGCAGACAGAAGCTACGGCTCCAGCACATTTCGATTGCATCTCTGTACTCATCACACCCTTTTAACCAAATCTGACCTGCTTTGTGCTTTTATCTCATAATAACGAACAGTTAAATTGCTTGATACAGACATCCTAATCCTTTGTATTACTTGACTATCATACAAATACTGTAAGATATCATACAATTGTTTTGAGACTACTCCCCAAATGCACTTAGATTTTTAGAAAATAAAACTTAATTTAAGTCTTATATTTGCACTTTTCACTTTTAAGTAAACTGATGTTATTTTAAGGATGTTTAGATATTTACTGGGAATATAATATTTACAAGACAAAAGTTAAAAAACAAATTTTTTTTTTTTTTTTTGCTGTGTACTTCTACACATTTCAGTCACAGCATTCAACTCTCCTTCACTTTCATTCTGTACAATCTTTTTTTTTTTAGGAAGATCAGTTGGTAGTGAGGTGCTAGTTGAAACCATTCGCCATTTCCCTCAAATGCTAGTTGAAGGTACACTATCCTATTATTTACCATCTAAATAATGACGATCGTCTAGATTAACAAAGTAACACTAAAGAGAGTGGAACACATAGCACTGAATACATTCTGCAGAAATCTGTTTTAAGGGATGGGTGCTGAGAGTGTACAGCCATTTAGCAAGAACACATAAGATTATTGTAACATCAACAATAAAACATAATTATTCCCTCTCTGACTGACAGAAGTGTGCACAGACATAGGCTCTTTCCACACCCTCCTGTAAAGATTCCAGCCCTGAATACCTGAGACCTTGTGACTGTATTGATCAAACATACTTTGACCAGCTGATGGCCACTTGACTTCAATTTTTCTCCATTAAGGGAATTGCTCGCTGTTCATTCCTTCTTAGCCTCTCCCTTTCTCTAAATTCCAAAGCTCTGTCCCTGCTCGCCATCAGCGTTTGGCCCTCTGCAGGCAGTCTGATCAGGGCATTTGACAGTGGCAGTATGAGGGTAGGACCGTGTCAGAGAACTCTTGGACTTTTTGACTAAAAAGGTCTGGTGCACTGTTGCCCTTTTTCAGCATGGTAAAAGCATGGACAGTTGGATTTAAAGCATGCAGAGGGAATCCTGCCTGCAGAAATTTTTTAAAAGTGCCATAGTAATCCCTATTTTTTTTATTTTTTATTTTTTAATTTTTTGGACATGGTGGCATGGTAAAATCATATATCAATATACTGTGGAGTACCATGTAAATATCATGCTAAATTAATATAATAATAATTATTCAGTACCATATAGGTAGTTGATGCATAGCATGTCCGTTATTTGTATTTTTTGTAAAACAAGATTTTAGACAAAATGTAACATTTTTATTTAAAAATATTATATTTTAGGCACTGTGACACTGTTGTGATCACCTTTACTCATTTCAGGGTTTTTTGTTTTTTTTTTAAACCTTTTCACCTGCACTAGTTTAGTTTAAATGGTTCTGCAGTGTAACAAATTTTTTTTTAAAAGTATGAATATTCCATGTAGTCTCTCCATTAATATGGTCATTAAAACAGCATTCATAAAAACTGAGTTTCAAAACAGTAATAGATCATTAGACAATTGCATGTTAACTTCCCAACATATTTAATTTTGGAATAGTTGAGGCTATTTGGTGAGCAGTCAATTGTCATGAGACTGGAATAACTGAATGAGTCGCATGTAGTGCTGAAAATCTGTCTGTTCATAATCTTAAATTATGCATCTCAGTGTTATGTATCCTTGTAAATTGTAAGCATGAGCTTCTCTTATGCTGAATTAAGAACAAGTGCCTTAAATGAAAAACTGATTTAAGTTTACACAAAGCATAAAAATGATATTCACATTAAAACATTTGTCTGCGTTGATGGCTGTAAAGTGGTTTAGATTAATTTGTCAAAATTTGGCATTTAATTTAGAGTGACATCTGATGTTGACAGGTATACTGTGTCTCTGGCCCAGTAGTTCTGTTCCATTTACAATTTAGTTGTATTTTATTTGGCAGCCCCAAAAGCAGGGTATGAATCTTAAATGCACGAATGCACAAACAAACTCTCTGAAAAGATGTCAATTACAAAAGCTATGCTTTAAGTAAACTAAACAATTCATGTGATTTAAGTTTTTTTTACATGCAGTTTATACCATCCCCATTAGACTACCTAATTTTCAGTGGCTATTTGATGTTTGTGTGTGGTATTAAAACAGGGTGGGGGAGCATGACATGAGGCTCTCCAGGGAGGTATGCGCTTCCTGCTGCAACTCTATTGTTTGCCCCTAAGGAGAAGCCTCAGTCCGCGATTTCACATGAATGACCTGTAAACATTAGAAGAATTCTGGCACATTCCTTTCATAACCTTGCAGAACGACTGCTCAAAGCAAGGGCCTGCCACTCAGCACATAAGAGACTACTTGTATTTTAAATATCAGCATTCTATCGAAGTTCTGATTTTAAATTTGATAGCAAGCTAAAGTATAATAAATTTACACTAGATACTCATGTGGAAGCCGGGATGCTATGTGAAATTTAGAAACTATAGTTGTTCTGGCAACTCTACAATTTGAAATTGAGTAAAGATCTTCAAAAAGTCAGCAAGTGCATTCAGGAATGAAATCTGTTTAACATATGCACACTTTAAATGATATACAAAAATATAGCAACATAACAAAATGTCACAAAGCATGTACTCACCTGAACTGAACTGAAGACATGGAGCATCATATGAGGCCACTTGAATAACCCTGTAGGTAGAAAAAAAAAAGGACCATATGAATATTATTTTCCGATGAAGGTTTTTTAGATATACGACCTTGAGTAGAACAAGAATTATTTAAAGCAATTCATTTAAATTTGGAATCAAAAAACAATTAAAAATGGTTAATAATAAGCCCAACAAGGCTTTGGAAATCTTATTAGCCCTTTATTCAACACATATAGGCCAAAGTATGATCTGAAACACCACAAGAGCCCTTTGACATCAATACCACTGAGCAAGAAATTTCTGTTCTAAAATGGATCTTAAAAAGTGAGACGGACCCAAAACAACATAGCCCTCTTGCTGACAGAGTCAGGCCCAGACTTTGCTTCTCATGGGCGTACATTCTACTACAATTCTACTACAAAACAAGCTTCATGAGACACTGTGATTTATGTTTTGCCAGAAGACTAAAAGATGTGTGGAAAGAATGAGATGCTCACACCTTAATTGTCATTGCACTCAAAACTGAGAGTTGTGTTAAAAGGAAAATGGCCTCAAAGGCCCTATTACAATCACGTATGGCCCATGTGCTTTTCGTGCTTTGGAATGAATTTGGGCAGTGATCAAAGAGAAAACAAAAAACAAAAAGCATGACAGGTAAATTCATGACGCTTTAAAAAGCAAAGACCTTTAGGTGGCCCTATGAACAGACATCAAAGTTATGACTTGTCAAAGCCTGGAAGGGAACTCCAGAGCAATATTTCAAGTGAGAGCAATTCCTCTTGGCTCCATAATGAAAACACAATCAAAAAGCAAATGTGATTTATATAGCGCAGCTTTTTGATGAAAAATGTTCAGGAACATTAATGATAATGATCAATCATTTCTAATTAAGACTTTCACAGCAGGAAGAGCCCAGGTCACATCGGGTTTTGTGTTTATTGATGCAGATCCAGATACCGGGCGGTTCCAAATCCAGAACTGATGAGCCTCTACTTGTACTACTCACTATTTACATTATGTGGGCCAGGGCTGTCTTTTGGGGAGAGAAGGTTTTGGGGAGAGAAAGGGAAGAGAGGAAGCTGCCAGGGTAACCTCCCTGAGCTGGGCTATTCCTGGAGCCCCAGCAAGTTTCAGTTGATGTGGGTTTCCTCCTGGCTGCCTGGGAGATGACTGGCCTTACCACATCCAGATTTTGAGAGGAGCAGCAGCCGAGCCCCTGACCAGAATGCTGTCAACATTGTCGGCCACCAAACAGGAACTGAATCATTACCCACACCAGCCCTGAGCACAGGAGATGGGGCAGCCATGCAGGGGAAGGAGGGGAACCCAGGGCAAGTGTTAGAGAGTGTGTTGTTATTTGTACATACTAATTTATTTGTAGGAGAATGGGGGTAAGCAAAAGAGAAAAGCATTGTGCTGTGCATGCCGATGTTTTTGTGCCAGAAGAGTGAGAATCAAAATGTGATGAATGATTGATACATCATGCACTGAATTTTTTTTATTACTCAGTACTTTTGTCTTGTTTTCCAGTAAAAATATCTAAACATCCTTTAAACAAGATACATTTACTTTGCTTGTCAAGTACATGTATCTTTTTTAAAAGGATGTTTAGATATTTTAACTCGAGAACAAGACATAAATACAGATTAAGAAAATAATTTTTTGCAGTTTAGAATCACATATTGTAATATTTCAGTTCTGGTCAAACACCACCGAGGACTACTGTGTTGAAGAGGGTTCTGGAATTTCTCTGACATATTTGAGGTAGCGAAGTACACCATATCACTCAAAAGATTGTCTCATCTTTACTTTCCGGTCCAGTAACATAATTATTTTCTATCTTTGAGGTGATATGTCTGACAGCCGGTGCTCATGGCTTATGGCAAAATCAATTTTCAACTGAAGACTCTGGTTGTGTTTTGCCCAAATGCTTCTAAAGAAGTCTGCACTGGTTTCTATCAATACTGCCTATGAATGGTCACCTGTTTGCTATGAACCCAGCTGTATTGGGAACGGTCTCATCAAAACAAGCAGTGAGCAGGGCTCTACTTAATTCAAAACAAAACGATATCGCTTTCACGAAGAGGTGGTCTCCTGTCATTATGAAAGCAGGAAGGTTGGTATTAAAGTCTAATTCAATTTAGAGTAAGTAACCATGCTGTACCAGACTTGATGAAGGTTTGCGTCTGGGTATGTTGATAATCAACCTCGATAGGCTTTCTGTCATACGATCGTATGAGGTTTACACAGAGTTTGGCCCTGGCTCTATGAAAGGTGTAGGGGAAATTAATTTAATTCCCCTAAACCCACTTGCCCCTAACAGGGGGAGGGAAGAGTCAAATATCTGCTTTCTACCAACTTTCTATGAATCAACATTAGCCAGATGGCAGATCAGATAAGGCTGCTCGCTCTGCTGTCGGGAGGGTGAACGTAATTGGTTATGACCATCTTCTAAAACTTTGCTAACCAGTGATAGACCGGATAGGACTCAGAAGCTTCATTTCACCAAAGAGTTCAGGGAAGGTGAGAGGCTTCTGCCATACTGCCACTGTGCTGGGAGTTCCCCCTTTGCCAAGACCTGAATGTCTACAGAACTGGGAAGTCCATTTGCTTTATGGCTCTTGTAATGCGGGTCCAATTAGAGTAAAGCTCTACAGAGGGAATCAGTTTTGAAGTGAAAGGTGATCCTTTACCACACTGATGAGAACAGTGAAGTCCCATGCCAAAGACCCCCTTTAAACCTGGTATTGAGATGTGCTTTGGGCGATCCGTTTGAAATTTCCGTTTGGGATGATGCTAAAGACAGGTGTAAACGGGGTCAAAGCGTTTTGAGATTTGTCCACTTTAACCACATTCAGAGGTGGTTGAAAGTGGTCAAAAACACATGTGACCACATTGGGCTCATAGCCCTCATTTGTTCTAACAACAGGGAAGCCCTGCTTATGACAGGGAAGCCCTGCCTACGACAGCAAAGCCCTGCCTACTCACCTGTCAATAAAACGCTGTGCTAAAACAAGAGTTTTAAACTTTGCCAGTTGCATGCAGTTTTGAAAGAAAATAACCGTGCGATCAGAAAATTTGAAATAGCATGTACATACATGCACAAGAACTTCTTCAGTGTGCCTGACATCAACATGCAGAGACACAGATGAAAAGCACACACATCTGAAGCTTAGTTAATACAGGTATTCCACTAAAATAATGGAGAATTCTGCTCTAAACATTACGTTTGTGCATAGATTAAATATTGCTAAACAATTTTGTTTTCCTACTTTGAGTATTTTTGTCTAGTTTTAAAGTGAAAATATCGCAACATTCTAAAAAACAAGCTACATTTACTGTACTTGAGGAACAAAATGACATGACGTTTTGTCTTGTTTTCAGAACAATCTAACAAAATTTAGAAATGTTTATGCTTCTAAAAAGAAAAAACTTTTGGCCAATGGCGTAAGCAAAAACCTTTTTCGAGACATGCATGTATTTGTCCTACCCCGCTGGAAAATAGTTTTTTCTTGTTTGAAGCATAAACCCCACTACATTTTGTTAGTTTTCTCTGCAAACAAGCCTTAATATCTTATGTAATTCTGCTTCTAAAGTATTTTTTCCTTGTTGAAAGGACGTTTGGATATTTTTACTGGAAAAAAAGACAAAAGTAAGAAAATGATTTTTTTGCAGTGAAATACAACTGTAAAACAAAACAGTGTGTTGTTTTTATCATGCTTTTTCTTTATTTACTTTTTTGTGCTTTATTATTACACAGTAACACACTGACATAGTGATTTATGTATGTCATCATGAAATCAGATACCCTCCCCTCGAAACCAGAACACAAAAGAGAATATTAACCATGTATAAACGATAATGCATCTCGCCTGTCCACTTGTGATCTGATCGCTCAAAACAAATCTTCATACCTAATGTAAACAGAGCCAAAGAAACACAAAAAATTAGGCACACACTTTCCTGCAATTCGGAGACTATTCCAGCTACTGGAAGTTCTGCATTGGAGTCTCGGCTCTCAGTAGAAGCGAGAGACTCTTTCCAGAGGGTTGTATTGATGGGAAAGAGCTGGCACACAACAGAGCCTACAGTCCCTTTACAAGGCCTTGGCAGAAGTGCGGGCTCAAGCAAGAAGGGGAGCAAAAGATCCAGAGAGAATGAGTCTGGCCCACAGCACACCCACTCAAACACGCTGGCCCGGAGAGTATAAGCCTTCTATTGGGTGCCCTGTGTTCAGTCCCGCTCTCGAAGCACACTGAAGCATATAGCATTACACCTAAATGAGGGCTGATAAATTCTTCTCCATTAGAGCAACACATTGCTCTTAAAATAGCTATAATACTCACTCTGTTTGAGAGTGCACTGACCATGCAACTGATCTGCGAACCACCTCCACCCTTGAGCATAGATCGCAAAGGCCATGAAGAGTCTTCCAGGGCACTTCCAGGGTTGCTCTGGGTTTCTGCTTTAAATGCTGCAAGTTCTCTAGCTTTTCCAGAAGTTGTGCTAATAAAGCCATTTCATAATAGAATCACACCGAAAGATGAAACCACTGAATCGAGAATCAAGACAGCTTTATCCCTTTTTAACAAGTGCCTCGTGGACCTGCTTAGCCTCATAGAACTAAGTGAATGTGGTTGTGGGCAATCTGCTACCTGCTTCATAATTCACACTAATTAGCCACTGGAAACACAGAAAGAGAGAGGAAACGCTCTGATCTCCATTGATACTCATTTTCCATGACGTGTTGCTGCACGTATACACTCTTTGCTTATTGGAATTCAATGCACTGCCTGCACTCTGCCCAGGTGGGGAAACAGTGCCCATATACGGGCACTGAGACAAACATAGTGCTGGGTGTGTGTATGCTCTCTGCCGTTACCTGAGCATGGACGTCACAAACACACACCTCACTCTTTCTGCATCCTTCTACAGTGTCTCTTTTCGACTTTCATTACATCAGCAGCAGGGAGGCATGGAGACAGTGCTGGGAACAAAAGCAAGTCTCTTACAGGGAAGTCTGTCTTATGAAGACCAGATTTCAAGCTTGAGACATGCGGAGCATGAGCAGTGAAGTGTGCTTGCATAACCTGACAAACTGACCCTGTGGCACATATGTTATGGCAGGTTTTCAAGGCAGCATCCCAGACTGTGACATACTTGTTGCTGGTATACACCCATGGAGACTAGTGCTTGTTATCCGAACACTATACACACTATACACAGTTGAAACATGTGGCTCCCTCTCCTCCCTTTCCAAAAAGGAGTCACTCCTACCACTCCCTGTATAGGGAGTGTATGTCTGATGTCTCGTTCAGCACAAGTGCAAAAATTAGTATTCCATTGTTTTTATAAAAAAAATAAATAAAATAAAATAAAAAAAAACCTACCTGATGATTCACAACTGCCACTGAAACCCTAACAACTGCAAAAAGCATGACCTAGAAAATCAAAGTGGTGTCACACCCGGAAAAGTTCATTGATTTACAAGGTTGATTTCAAACTTGATTCCCTGTGAAACAGCGCTAGAGAAAGAAGGCAAGATTTCTTGTTGACCTGAGACTATCGTTTCCTCTAAATACCATCTGTGCATCACATTACACTATCATGCTCTTATCATAGACAGCGGAAGCCTGGTGATATGATAAGCCGGGGTGTTCCACGTGGAGCACACTGACAAAATTCCTACCTTGCATCATTACAAAAAATACGATTTAAAGGAATAGTTCACCCAAAAATGTACTCGCCATCATATTGTTCCAAACCTATGTTACATTCTTTGGTGGAACACAAAAGGAGATTTTAGACAGTATGTTAGTCTCAGTCACCTTTCTCATTTCATCTTTTGTCTATACAATGAAAGTGAATGTTGACAGAGACTGTTATTCTGCCTAACATCTCCTTTTGTGTTCCACAGCGAGTAAATGTTGACAGAATTTTCTTTTTTGGGCAAATTATCCCTTTAGGGCAAACGTATTTGGGTGGGCATGGTGGTTTGCCAATGGTGAGCTGGGCCAGAGGGAGTGGTACATTTTGTATAGTTTAAGAAAACAAAGAGATGGAGGATGCATGAGCATGTTGGGGTGGGCGTCGGTTCTATTGCCGCACCCTTCAGCAAGCGCAGGGGTCAATGTGTGGCCGGCACATTCCTTTTGCTGTAAGAGGCATCAGTCACGCACGCACACACCCTCTCCACACCTAACGCCCCTCCTCCACCTTCACTTCCTGCTGGAGTCTCACATGGTGGCAGGTAGCCTTGAGATCTAACTTTAGGGTTGCTATTGTTTGCAGTAGTTTCTATAGTCAACAATAAAATAATTGTGTGTGAAGTGACGGTTTAAGGGATTTTAACAGCACTTCCTGTGTCTGGAGTGCCCTAGAGTTAGTGGTGTGGTACATAGATTGAAAGTATAAAATGACAGATCAATCAACTTTTAAAGGGATAGTTCAACAAAACATTTTAATATCTTCTGATTTACTCACCCTCATGCTGTTTCAAACCTGTTTGACTTTGTTTTTCCATGGAAGACAAAAGGCAGAATGTTAGGGACAGACAACCTCATTCACTTTCACAGCATCTTTATTCCATACAGTGAAAGTGAAGGCTGTCACTCTCTAACATTCACCCTGACATCTCCTTTTGTGTTCAATGGAAGAAAGAAAGTCATACAGGCTTGAAACAACATGAGGGTGAGAAAAGTATGAAAATTATGAATAAATTCTTATTTCTGGGTGAACTAACCCGTACATTTAAACATTTACATCTGTTGAAAAATTAAAGCATTAATTATAGTTAATAAATATTTTAGATATACTTTAAAACTAAAGTTAAAAACGAAGTTGCATTCATTTGTACAATTAATGCAAACTATACATTACATTGTGGCTTTGCCAGTAATTAATTATTATAAACAAGTCTATATAAATATACATAACACAGTTATTTTATAGTTATTTTCAACTATAATATATGTGATTCAAAGTGAGAACAGAAGCCAAACTCTTTCGAAATTTTATCTCTGAAGGTCGTTTACGCACATGTACTACAGTAGATCATGAAGGACAACATCTGGTCATACAGCCAAATCCAGTGTGTTTCTCTATACACACATTCTGATTGGCTAACAACTAAGTGTTCCTAGATAAATGTATGCAGCCAGGACTTCCCTTTTCTAAGCTTTAAATACACACATGTACTCACACACAGAGTTCAAACTCACAAATGTATTTGTACACACAAAAACACTCTGCCTTTCCTGCCCAACAGCTTGTCAATAAGACACTGAATGTAAATCTAAACACCCACAAGCTGGCCACTAGTGGGCCGGCCAGCAAACCAGAGTATGTGTCCTCTGATTACCTAAGAGCAACCGGCCAATCAGAAGTGATCCTCACATGCTCCATTCATAAGAAGCAGCATTGTGTATGGTACTCTGTATAAATTCTTCCTCCTTAAATGCTCGCTAGCCATAGCCGCAACAGAGTGCTCACTCATTGGAGGACACTCGAGAAAAACTGACAAAACAACCACTGTCCTGGGGGAACCCACAAAATATGTTCTCAGCCTCCAAAAGTCACATTGACAATTCTTCCTCAAAAAAGGACACACATGTTCTATGTAGAAAACAGCCACTACAAATCTGTGCACATCGTTCAACTTAGTGACCCATATTCAGAAGTATATGTTGTCATGAGTGGATAAGCCTGAGATTAATTTCCATTTCAGTTCATGAATTAGTTTCAGTTAGGTTAAAGCTATCAATTTTCCTTAGTTAAGTTCCCTCATGTGACATAAGCAGATTTTATGAATGGCAGACCTATCCGCACAATACACGCAAGTTTATACTGTATATTATATTAATATATATATATATATATATATATATATATATATATATATATATATATATATATATATATATATATATATATATATTAGTACCCTCAGGCTAGCACATTAATTGTAAGAACAATTGTAAGAATCACCTCATTTTGACTTTCTCAGTCAAGTTATCGAAAACCTGCAAACAATTTCTCAGTTTTAAAGCACGCCATATGATATCCATTAGTAGCCAGAGTTCTCCTTCCTCATTGACTTACTCAGTCTGGGTGAAAAGATTTTCCTGATGGCTGAGCGCTGCCTGCATGTGCGGGGTCCCCGACTTCCCCCTCTATCCAGCCTCTTCAGGAGCCGCAAACTCACAGAGAGTGAGAGAAAATATGGGAGAGAGAGACAGAGAGCTATAGATTGGATTTACGCTCTAATGTCTCACTGCTGGAAAATAAAACAAAACTCTGTTCAGCTCAACAACATTATCAGTCTTCTTCATATGAGTTCCAGGCTTAAATGCTCTCTGTCTTCCTCTCCCTCTGACTCTATGTCCTTTTTTTCTCTCTCTTTCCACTCGCATTCCTTAGCGACTAATCAGTAACACTCTTAAAGTGACAGAGACAGAGAAAGTGTGCCATAGGTGCTTCCCTGTTTTAGAGGCGACTGAATAATATAATTGTTATCACTGTCACTGAATTTAAACTCTGTACCGCCCCCTCCCACTCTCTCTCTATCTCTCCCTGCCCCTGTCGCTCTCTCACCCATACAACAGTCTCTCTCTCTCTCTAAACAGTCATACACAGGAGACGGACTGCCAGAGTACTTATAGTGTCAGAACGAGGGGCTGAGCGATTTGCCTGCAGCCTATCAGTGTTCAGGGCAGTGTCCTGTTTCAATGCTGCTGTGAATTGAGAGGTTAGAGAGAGGACACCCATTCAGAAAAAAAGAAGGGGGAGAGCAAAAGGGAGGAAGGGAGAGAGCGAGCGAGCGAGAGAGAAAAGCCGGCAATCGTGGTGAAAAATGCCTAGGCTGTTCTTAGGATCTTTAGAAGCAGGAAACTCCCCTACTTATGTGACTGAGGACCGGTTAGTGTGCTTCAGTAAAGAATTCTACTCTGTTCTCCCATTCTAAACAGTCTAAAACCTAAAACAGCTGACATACTTATTTTCTTATGAGGTTCAACACTGTCAAGTATACTCGCGCCATTCATAACAATATGAATTATGGTATGAATAAAACCTTGTATCTTCAACTTACTTTAAAACAGGTGTTCTCAACTTTTACAGACTCTTAGACAACCCAGAGACCACAGGTATAAAAAAGCTAACTTTATAATAGACTTTAGAATAATGTTCATAAATAGCATAAATAAACATTACCTTCTATAAGGCTAACGGACCATTAATGTACAATATTAAGACTTTTGTTTTGAAATATACAGAATATTTTTATTACATGTATTATGTTTTATATATATGGACCACTGGTGGAAACCCAGGCTCTAAACTACTTAACTAGAGTACTAAATGAGAAAGGGCAAAAAAGAAAAAAGGTGTCAAAGGTAGTATATAGTTTGCTGACTCATAAACTTGCAGCTGATAAAATAATCATCATTTTCATATTAGAAAGTAGATAGGAAACAATTTTATTCTCCAACAGCTCCAACGTAATACATTTTAAAAAAGCTCATTTCTTTTATTTCTTACATTTCTGATAAACTAATATCAGGTTTCATAAGTCCAGATGAAGCATCTCCCTACAAGCATTGTCCATGTAGTTTTTGGAAGCCTGATAAAAACAAAGCTTCTCATTCACATATAGTCCAGGATCTCTGGATTTTCATCATTTTATCTTTATCTCCATAAATCCCCAACTCTCCATCCAGGAGAAAGTACCTGAATTCTCATCAGCTTTGGGAAACCCAACACCACAGAGAGACATTCAGCTGTTTAATATTTCAGAGCTTCACCTTTCCACTGAATTAAAAGAAAGACAGAAAGGAGAGATGCAGGGAGAGGTGGAAGAAATTACAACTCTACCTGCCCATCTCTTGGTCCACAGCCATGTGGAACCAGAGAACCACTGAAACTTCTTTTAAACTGCCATATTTTAGCTGTTAGTCACAGAAAGAATAGTGAGTCATCTCCGTGTGCCGCGGACCGCGCCGCGTGGAGTTTGCACAAGCCCTGTGTTTTACCCCCGCCGCCTGAGTAACACAGCGCGACTCTGTGCTTCCCTTACTGCCCACCTTACAATACACAAATAGTGGCTGGTCAGCCAGCACTGCCGCCCCTCAACAACCCACCAGCTCTTCAACCACCGCTGATTTTACAGGATGCTCAAATGAGGCTCAGTCATGAGAGGTAAAATGGGGGAATATTGGTGTTCTATGTGACTCAGAGAACCATGTCTTATTCATGCTATTAAAGTGAGGGAGGATAAACCCTGTGGATTGAGTCCCCCTAACAAAAAAAATATTCTAAGCTGCTTTAATGAAAATTATTATTTTTTTAAATCGATTCAATGATATTATGTTTTTTAATAATGTTAATTGTTTAAGATAAACTGTCCAAACAAAGTTTTTCTATACATGCTATTATATTCAGAAATGTGAAGTTAGTTCTAAAAGAAATATATATATATATATATATATATATGTATGTATATTTTCAGATTTTTTTGATGTTTTGTAATCTAATACAATACAATTCAATTTTCAAATTTTAAGTGCCACTTAGGTGTCCAAAACTTTTTAGGACCACTGAATATTATATATACAGTATGACTCTAAACCTTGGGACAGCTAAAATGAGAAACATCAAAACCTGTCTTGGAATACCACAGATATACATGAAAGATGACAGTCTTTCTCAGACCATGATTTGAGACATTATATAGGTCAATAAAGTTGTCTAAATCACCTCACACCTACAACATTCTGTGTGTGTGTGTGTGTGTGTGTGTGTGTGTGTGTGTGTGTGTGTGTGTGTGTGTGTGTGTGTGTCAGTCTGCACGGTGAAACCGAGCTTGACCACAGCACAGACAGCGTGTGTTCCAATAGAAGGGAGGAGGTGATGATGAATCACACATCGTAACGTGTCAAACATGCTGCTTTGCTGTTTTTTACTTTTTTTCTGAAACGATTTACCTTGCTGTCTTTCATTTTGTTGTCGGTGGGCTGAGAGCTTATGACTCAGGAGCATTACAATGTAACCACAGGGCAAGCAGGGGCAATTATTGTTGTTGCAACCATGTGCTTCCCACTCCTTTCATTTGAGAGAGGAATTTCAAAAACGGAGAGAAGGGGTGTTCCTACTTAAGGAATTATCTGAACTACTACCTTAGATATTAGATAAACATAACACATTTTTGTGTGGTAAAAAACGTGTGATATTTTGGCTTTCGCAACATCTGTTCACTTGAACAGAATGACATTTAAAAAATAAATGGAGAAAAAAAGTATAAATTCAGTAGTCATATTTATTTAAGCATGCAGTACAGATTAAAATATCAATATAATTGAACATTCTTAGTTGAACATTTTTAATTTTTGAAACATCACAAATTAAATTAAATTTATCTCAAGAATCATCAACAGATTCTAACCTCTAAAATGCTATCATTTTCAATAGTCTATTTGAATTTGCAACTAGTGTCTAAGAAACATCTAAAACCCCAACTGGCAGTTGGCCTAATTGTGTTTGAGTTTTAAATGTAATTATTTTTTATTTATTTAAAATCTTTAAATATCATTCTTTTTTCTTTCCCCTATTTTTGTCTAACAAAAAAAAATAAAATAAAATAAAATAATATATATATATATATATATATATATATATATATATATATATATATATATATATTCTGAATCATTAAAATGCTTTTTAGAAAACACAATTTCAACAGACATTTTTAAAGAGTTTTGCAAATTCACTTTCTTATCTGCAGATAAATCAAGCTGAATTCTTAAACCAAAGAGAAAAACATTTTTCCCAACGTTTACATTTCTGTTGAAAACGATCTGAACTTAAATGGCCATTTTACAGCATTACTCATAGGTTTACAATTTTTTGGCATTTCATTTAGCAATATTTTTTGTCCATCTAAATCATTGTGATGAGTTTTCCCCCCGTGTTTTAAAATCTGCATATAGCTACACAGTCACAGTCATATGCCCTTGCATATACATAATAGAACCCCCCTAAATTATATCTAAGCACATCATGAAGCAGAGGTGGGTAGAGTAGCCAAAAACTGTACTCAAGTAAAAGTACATTTACTTAAAAAAAATAATAATAATAATTACTCAAGTAGAAGTAAAAGTACTAACATAATTACTTGAGTAAGAGTAAGAAAGTATCCAGTTAGGAGTACTCAAGTAGTAACTTGTTACTTTCACAAATGACGTAATAGACGTTAACTCCCCTATATTCCATTACATAATACACATTTAACATGTATTACAGAATTATTATTATTATGAATGGAAATTCTGTCATCATTCACAATCATGTTGTTCCAAACCCGTATTACTTTTTTCCATGCAACACAATAAGGAGATATTAGACAGAATGTCTAACAGTCACTATTTACTTTGTTTTTTCTCTATATTCTGAAAGTGAATGGTGACCCAGACCGTCAGTCCCTAACATTCTGTCTAACATATTTTGTGTTTCACATAAGACAAAGGGTCACACTGGTTTGGAACAACATGGGGGTAGGGAAATGATGACAGAATATTAAATTATGGCTGAGCTATCACTTTAAAGGGATAGTTCACCCAAAAATGAAAATTCTCTCATCATTTACTCACCCTCATATTTTAGCTCTGTAGGCCAAAATTGTGATGCTCCAAAAAGCACATAAAGGCAGCATAAAAGTCCAGTAGTTAAATTCATATCTTCAGAAGTGATATGATAGATGTGGGTGAGAAACAGATCAATATTTGTCATTTTTGTGAATGTGATAATGTGAATCACCAAAAACACAAGAAGAATGTGAAGGTGATCTGTTTCTCTGTTTTGTATCCACATCTATCACATTGCTTCTGAAGATACTGATTTAACCACTGAAGTCTTATGGATTATTTTATGCTGACTTATGTGATTTTGTTTAGCTTTAAAAGGTTGCCACCCATTCACTTGCATTGTATGGACCTACAGAGCTGAGAAATTCTTCTAATAATCTTCATTTGAGTTCAGCAGATGAAAGAAAGTCAAACACATCTGGGGTGGCATGAGGGTGAGTAAATAATGAGAATTTAAATTTTTGGGTGAACTATCCCTTTAAGGGCTTTTGTCAGATCTGGATGAATTTGTCAATAAGAAGAGAGGTTTGGAAACATTTCTAGTAATTATTACGGTGAAATGTAAAAATGCCCCACAAGGACATTATATAATGCTGAAATATAAACCAAAGCAAGATCATGTTTTATTAATGCCTACTTTTGCTGTTTCATAGCTTTTAAAGTCCTGCATGGATTCTCGTGTAGTTACAGTTTTCAGTGTCGAAAGAATTTAGATAATTAGTTCTGTACAGCAGTACCGCCACTCTCTAAATGCAGAGTACGCAGTCTAATGCGTAGGGCACCAACCCTGGTCGTGGAACACTCGCTGTGTCTGAAACTACCCCCTATCCACTATATAGTGCACTATTTAGAGTGTCCGCCATTTTGTAGGAGTGTAGGACTGAATTCGGAGTGAGCCACTCGTTCCCTACTTTTGTTCACTCATTCTTACCCACAATGCACTCTAATTTCGAGTGTACATTTGATGTACAACGGTTAATTGCCCACAATACACCATGAGGAAGATGTATGAGCTGGGAGTTTAATGCTTCCTTCAGTCCTGCGATGTCTTATTTCATGTAGAATGTATTAAATTACTTTTTGACAAATCATTACTTGATTAAAATAACAAAATATAAAGAGACAAAACATACGGATACATTTTAAAATGTACTCTTTATTTGATAAAATGTGTTTACTCTTTATATTAACACATAGTATATATTAAAAATGACAAACAGAATGAAGATTTATTGTATTAATATATTATTTAATAAGAATTACAAGTAAGGCCCAGGTATTTTAAAAGTGCATATGTGACGTTGTTTCTGTGACAGCCCCAGAGCTCCGACACTCGGTGTATGCTTTAGCATCCGAATTCACTCACTCATTTTGTTCACTCACTGCTGAGATATAGTGCACTCACTGCCATTCACTATATAGGAAATAGTGAATGAGTGAACGAGTGACACATCCACTCTCTTCACCATACGATCGCCTCGCGCCCGCACATCTCTCACGCACTCTGCTGTGCCCACACAGAAATGCTGTCTGTTCGTGCTCCAGTTGTCAATCACGCGAACAGCAGAGCAAAAGGCATTTACACTTAATTTGGATGTTTACATGGATTTATACAGTTAATCCGCCCAAAGTAGCTGCGTAAATACTGCCCATGTCATGCAGGACGTGGGACAAAGAACACTGATATATTGCTGCACTGATTTAAAAATGTACACTTAAAAACTGATGTCATAAGTGCCCAGTTACATTATCACCCTGAAAATGACCATAACATTACACAGAAAAGCCCGTGTTAGCATTAGAGCCAAAACTTACCTCAGCGTGCTGCCTTAAATTTAAGATGAGATTTTAATCTTGAAATATCAGCTTGTCTTGGTGTTAAATGAAGGCATTGCATGATGAAACTATTCTTTTTTCACTGTATGGAGCGAAGAAAGTGTTTCACTTTGAAGAGTGACGACTTGAGTGACAGTCTGTGACAGCGCGCGCAGCTGTGTGAACTTCTGCTCTCGTAAAAGTCCCATTCAATAATCTCTCAATAAATTACACATTAATTAAAATTAAACTCAGTAATGTAACAACAGGAATGCCGCCCATTATAAAGAAGTAAAAGTAAAAAAAATTTCATTTCAGTGAGAGTAAAAAGTACCCACTTTTAAACCTACTCTAAAAGTACATTTTTCCCCCAAAAAAGTTACTCAGGTAAATGTAACGGAGTAAATGTAGTGTGTTACTACCCACCTCTGTCATGAAGACAACAACTCCATACTAGAATATACAAACAGCTTTAAATTCTTACATTACCATTACAGATTATTACAGTACAGATGCCAACAGCCCCATAAATGTAAAGATGAAAGACTCAACAACTCTGCCATGATTGACCTCTGCAATCTCACTTGGACATGATAAACTTCGACTAAAAGTGAGAGAGGGGTCAAGACAGATTTAGAAAGCACTGACCCCAACAGCCAAGAGACTGCCATTATTCAGTCTATTGTACAAATGTGCCTGGATTTGTTCCTGGCAGGCAGCAGATGCCCGAACCCCACCCCCATTCCTAATCCTAACCATATGGAGCCTGTAAGGCTGAGAAGCCTGCCAGGAACAACTATAGTCACCTTTCTCCCATCGTGCCTTGAGTCCAATGGCTCCTGTAATCAAGATCAAATAATCCAAGAATTTTATTTCTAATCACTAAATATAAAATGAAATCATTTTTTCCTAATTTTCTATGCACAAATATCTCATAATCATTAAGCATCGCCTGAGTAAAATCAGCTCCATTTCTCTGTGGGTTAAAATTGACCCATTCAATAATCATGTCTTATCCAGGGTCATTTACACAACGGGTTCAGCAGCTGCCAACATCAGGTGACCATATCAACTGTAAGGCACACTGGATCTCATGGTGACAAAGCTCCCACATAGCCCTCATTTGTGTGAATGAGCTGAAACCACATGACCATGCACGGCTAGGCTGAGCCACACTGGAATCTAGTTAGTCTGCTGGTGAGAGACGTCAGGGTGACGTAATGACGCCTCCCTCTCCCTCCCTCCAGAGCATAGTTCCGTAACTCGTGTGCATGCCTGATGGGTCTCGCCACTTGGGTCTCTGCTAGTCTGGCCTCAGGCACTGGATGGCTATATTAGGTGGCTGCTGGCAGGCAAAAAAAAAAAAAAAAAAAAAAAAAGGTTGCAGCTGTGATGTCATTGTCATGCCTCAGAGGCATTACTTCACAAGTCTTATCAGCTGTGTGCTTGCGTTATATTCTGCCTTGCACACACGCGCATACATTCATGCACTCTTCCTCTACCACTTCACCAGCATGCAAACGCAGCTTTTAAAAGGCGCGAGACTCTGCACCCAGATACCTTGTAACCATGCCAACCATTTGTTTGACATAGTTAACAAGACAATGAGGGATTGAGCCCATGAGTGGAGGTGAATTTGACCCTGATCCAGGAATGCAAAACATTCCTATTGAGGAAATGATCAGTCTATTAATGATTAGCCTTACAACTGCAGTTATAATTGTCTGACACTTTGTGACAGTTGGAGATGCTTCACAGAACAATGGCTACCTTTTGCATGCCCAGAGACAATTTTACTCCGTCTTCATTTTTCACTCCAGTCTGACTGAGCAGCTAATAAGAGACACAATGGTTGAGGAATTACAGTGGGGGTCTAAGTCTGAGAGCACTTGTGAAAATGCTTCTATTTTGCATTTTTCTAATTTAATAAATTTATTTCAAATTATATATGAATTATATGAATTTCAATCGATAGGTTTATGTAAGAAACAAGTTGATAATTAAAATGTTTTTAACTTTAAATAGGTGCTTCTGTCCTGGGCTCTGATGCTGTTTGAAATGGCCGAACTCTCACATGACATTCGTTCGTAAATAAGCGCAGTTTGCGAATTCTCGTGTAAACTCGCCAACACGCTTATGTCACGGGACAGCTACATGATGCGTCAGCTGCTGGCAGGAAGCGCTTTTTAAAAATTAATAACGTTTTAATTATCGGTTTATTTTTTTACACAAACTTATCGATTTGCTTCAGAAGACATTCATTGATGGACTGGAGTCACATGGATTACTTTTATGCTGCCTAAATGTGACTTTTGGACCATCAAAGTGCTGGCACCCATTTACTTGCATTAAGAGAGAATTTAAATTTTTGGGTGAACTATTCCTTTAATGACAGCATGCACTTAAAGGAACAGTTCACCCAAAAATGCTAATTCTCTTATCATTTACACATCCTCATGCCATCCCAGATGTGTGTGACTTTCTTTCTTCAGCAGAATACAAATGAACATTATTTAGAAGAATATTTCTCTGTAGGTCCTCACAATGCTTGTGAATGGGTACCAGAATTCCAAGGCTCCAAAAGCAGCATAAAAGTAATCCATATGACTCCAGTGGTTAAATCCATGTGTTCAGAAGCCTATGCCTATGATAAGTGTGGGTGAGAAACAGATCAATATTTCAGTCCTTTTTGTTCCAGAATCTTGTGAGCTTCAATGAAAGCAAGGAAATTTGATCTTTCAGACAAAGGAGTTAACATGCTCACAAATTTGCTTACATAATGACCTAGAAATAGTGCAGAATTTGAAATATTCCTTATTTATATTGTCATGATGTTTCTTTGTTTCACTTTTTTCAAAATCATAAAATTTAATATAGACTTCATAGTTTAAATTTGATTTTGAATCCCATATTGTCAATGTGGTCTTAGACTTTTGGATCTCACTGTAAATACTTGAAATTTTACATTTGACAAATTTACTGTATAATACAAGTATGTGATGTACTCACAAATGCCTGTTCTTGGATTGAATAACTAATCACTATTTACATTTTCGTGTTGAAAGACCTACAATTAAAAGACATTAAAACAATGAAGACTGACTAAAGAATAAGTGTTTCCTTTTGTAAGAGCCTGTATTTTCTAAGTAATAAATCTATCAGGTAATAAGTATGATGTTATGCCTTTCCTGTACCATGTTGCAGGGATCTGGGTGGATGCTGGGTGGGAAAGTGAGAAAGGGTTCAGGCTCCATTAAAGGAAGTCTGACCGTCTCCTTCTCCACCCCTTGGCTGGCCCTTTTAAAGGTGTCACATGAAAAGCAGCCCCCCCCCATGTTGCTCTCTAGCATTCTTCTGCCTGCAGTCTTTCTCGCCCCCTCAACACCCACGTCTTTTCTCTCCTCCTCAGCTGCCCACACACTCCCTGCTCATGCTCCTTCTGACACACACGCCCTGGCTCCTGTCTCCCTGCCTGCCACCTCGGGTTGTCCCTGTAAACTCAGGATGCGGGACCCCCGCCTTGCGCCACGGTGACCCCATCCGCTGTTGTCCACGCTTTCCCCTGCGTATATCCTGTGAGTGGGCCGGCCCGCCATTGAGAGCGAGCGAGGAGAGCCGTGGCTTCCCTTTTCCACCCCTCTCCAGACACAGCATTCGGGCGAGAGCGAACTAGAGTGACCAGCAGCGCAGCGGCAGACGCCCTCAACCTGGAAGTTCCGAAAGCATTCTTTTGAAACATTCCATGCCAAGAAGGGTTTCCTGCTCTCACACCCAGCCCCCGCCCTCCTGCGCCCGCCCTCTGCACCCGGCCTCCCCCTGTCCAGACAAGGGCTCATTCAGGGCTTCCTGGTGTACCACCTTCAATTATCTCAGGGCTGGAGAGAAAGTGCTGATGTTATACAATGCTGATAAAGTTCCCTTCAATGCATTCCTCACTAAGGCAGAGTGGTGTAATCAAAGGCGGGGCTGGTTACTCTGGCCCGAAATCACGCCAACAGCAGGGGTAAGAAAGGGACAACAGAAAGGGAGACTCCGAGAGAGATAAAGAGACAGAAATGGCAAATGGGGGGTGTTGGGGGGGAAAAACAGAGTAACCTTGTGTTAGAAGACTGAGTGGAACAAGAGAGCCAACGCGGAGCGAGGGAGGGAAGAAATGACAGAGAGAGAGAGAGAGAGTCTGGGGCTCTTCTCCAGCTGTTTACAGGGCTATGGGTCACAGGAGTTCATTTCCTCCAGAGCACACGTCTTTATCTGGCTCATCTGCGCAGGGCTGATAGGAGCCTGGGAGACTGCAGGGGGGATACTAGGAGTGTCTTCCACTGTCCCAGCCTGTGTCCCTTTGTCTTTAAGAGCGGTGCATGATCCACCCATCACACATCCCATACAGAATTCTCATGCTATTGCACTGTACTGGTGCCTTTGCCCTTGCATGTGATTCAGGGTAAAAACCGAACCTCTCTGATCCACAGTGTGTCTCCATCAGTGTTATGTCTGCTGACACACAATGGCTGGCTTCCATACATATTTTAGCAGCCGTAATCATCTTGCAGAATTCTCAGTTGAGAATTTGACATTACCTTGACAATTGTTCTTGCATCCCATTACCACCCCAAATACACCCCTATTTCTATGCACTTGTATTATGAGGATAGTTCACCCAAAAATTTACTCACCCTTTTATTCCAAATCTTTTACTTTATTCTTCCGTGGAACACGAGAAATTTTGAAGAAAGCTGACCCTACTCTTTTTTTTTTTTTTTTTTTTTTTCTCACAAAGTGAATGGTGACTGAGGCTGTCAGTCCCTAAAATTCTGCCTAATATCTCCTTTTGTGTTTCACGGAAGTACAGTGCATCCGGAAAGTATTCACAGCGCTTCACTTTTTCCACATTTTGTTATGTTACAGCCTTATTTCAAAATGGATTAAATTAATTATTTTACTCAAAATTCTACAAACAGTACCCCATAATGCCAACGTGAAAGAAGTTTGTTTGAAATCTTTGCAAATTTATTAAAAATAAAAAACGAAAAAAATCACATGTACATAAGTATTCACAGCCTTTGCCATGACACTCAGAATTGAGCTCAGGTGCATCCTGTTTCCACTGATCATCCTTGAGATGTTTCTACAACTTGATTGGAGTCCACCTGTGGTAAATTCAGTCGATTGGACATGATTTGGAAAGGCACACACCTGTCTATATAAGGTCCCACAGTTAACAGTGCATGTCAGAGCACAAACCAAGCCATGAAGTTCAAGTAATTGTCTGTAGACCTCTGAGACAGGATTGTATCAGATCTGGGGAAGGGTACAGAAAAATTTCTGCAGCATTGAAGGTCCCAATGAGCACAGTGGCCTCCATCATCCGTAAATGGAAGAAGTTTGGAACCAGCAGGACTCTTCCTAGAGCTGGCCACCCGGCCAAACTGAGCGATCGGGGGAGAAGGGCCTTAGTCAGGGAGGTGACCAAGAACCTGATGGTCACTCTGACAGAGCTTCAGCGTTTCTCTGTGGAGAGAGGAGAACCTTCCAGAAGAACAACCATCTCTGCAGCACTCCACCAATCAGGCCTGTATGGTAGAGTGGCCAGACGGAAGCCACTCCTCAGTAAAAGGCACATGACAGCCCGCCTGGAGTTTGCCAAAAGGCACCTGAAGGACTCTCAGACCATGAGAAACAAAATTCTCTGGTCTGATGAAACAAATATTGAACTCTTTGGCCTGAATGGCAAGTGTCATGTCTGGAGGAAACCAGGCACTGCTCATCACCTGGCCAATACCATCCCTACAGTGAAGCATGGTGGTGGCAGCATCATGCTGTGGGGATGTTTTTCAGCAGCAGGAACTGGGAGACTAGTCAGGATCGAGGGAAAGATGAATGCAGCAATGTACAGAGACATCCTTGATGAAATCCTGCTCCAGAGCGCTCTGGACCTCAGCCTGGGGCGAAGCTTCAGCTTCCAACAGGACAACGACCCTAAG
Source organism: Myxocyprinus asiaticus (assembly GCF_019703515.2). Lineage (NCBI taxonomy): Eukaryota > Metazoa > Chordata > Actinopteri > Cypriniformes > Catostomidae > Myxocyprinus > Myxocyprinus asiaticus. Next base: position 35,208,379 of record NC_059354.1, read on the forward strand.
CACACAGCCAAGATAACAAAGGAGTGGCTACGGGACAACTCTGTGAATGTCCTTGAGTGGCCCAGCCAGAGCCCAGACTTGAACCAGATTGAACATCTCTGGAGAGATCTGAAAATGGCTGTGCACTGACGCTCCCCATCCAACCTGATGGAGCTTGAGAGGTCCTGCAAAGAAGAATGGGAGAAACTGCCCAAAAACAGGTGTGCCAAGCTTGTAGCATCATACTCAAAAAGACTTGAGGCTGTAATTGGTGCCAAAGGTGCTTCAACAAAGTATTGAGCAAAGGCTGTGAATACTTATGTACATGTGATTTTTTTTTTTTTTTCTTTTTTTTCTTTTCTTTTTTTTAAATAAATTTGCAAGATTTCAAACAAACTTCTTTCACATTGTCATTATGGGGTATTGTTTGTAGAATTTTGAGGAAAATAATGAATTTAATCCATTTTGGAATAAGGCTGTAACATAACAAAATGTGGAAAAAGTGAAGCGCTGTGAATACTTTCCGGATGCACTGTAAGTAAGTGATATGGAACAACAGGAGGAAGAGTAAATGATGACAGAATTTTCATCTTTTTGGTGAGCTATCCCTTTAAATGCTCTTTAATCTTAATTAATTAAGTAATCCAAGGGGGAATTTAGACCTTGAGTTGAGACTCGTGCTCAAGCCCTCCAACATGGACAGCATGCCAAATATGTACTTTGATCTCATTCAATTACAGTACATGAAAATGTGAACATATGAAACTATATTCCCAGGGTTTGTTCAAATACCATTTCACCTAAATGTTGGCTTCTTTTATATGCTATTAGCTTATTATTAGCTTAGTGATGCTGAACATGCACACTGTATGAAGGAAGAGTAGGGACTTCAGAGTCTTGTCAGGGGAAACAAAAGTCTTCTGTCTAAACAGTGATGCATAAACAGGGACTAAAGCGAGTGAAGACAATAATCTTTGACATATGACTCATGTTAATGCATCATACATGTGTAATACTACTCTCTTGAAAGAACACAAAACAGATACTAGTCACAGGTTGAGTAGAGGGGACGATGTGTCATCGGTTGGATGAAAATAAATAAGGGAATTAATTATTTAGCTGCACATCATTAACAGCAACAGCAATCCTTACAACACATGAGGAGTGAAAAGACTGTGAAAAATGTTTTCATCATTGTTATAATAACATCTTTGTTTCCATCCATTCAAGTTGTACTAGTAATTTCTTTTCTACTAGCATTTATGAGTTACAAAGTCGACTTTCTTTATCGGTAATTAAATTCAAAGTGGTCAGAAATGTGAAATAAACATATCACTTCAGATTGTAACTGGCACAACTTTTATTTTATTTTATTTAAGGCTGCAATTTAACTCAAGTTTTCAATTTAACAGGGTTTAATTTTGAAGAGAAGAGAAGAGTTGCCCCTGTGTGGGTCTGAACACAAGTGAGTCACAAATTTGCAGCCCACTCAAACACCCACGCAAACCAGAGAGTGGGTGTGAAAGTGCTGGGCTCGGAGCCTACGGGCTTTACACTTAGAATGATCATCTCTCTCTTTCACTTTTTCTACTCCTCTGCACACATACACCTCTTCTACCCACGAGCTGAGCCCACACCGAGGGAGCACTTTATGATGTCGTTTTCCTCAGATCTAAAGTAACACGGCACTCAAGATAATGTGTGGGCTATTATCTTCTATACACTTGCGCTGTGTGTGTGTTCGTGTGTGTGTGTGTAAAATGCTGAATCTTTAGGAGTATATACCGCATCCCTTAAGCTCTCTTTCAAACTTTTCCCTTTTGCACAGCTCTGGCACAGTGAAACAATTGTTCACATTTCATTTCAACACCACGGATGAGAAACTCCCCCTCCTGCCGTGCACTGATCTCACTCCTCACATGCACCGTGGATCTAAAAAGCCAAGTCTGGCACCTGCCAATCATCACCTACAGACCTAATTTTTCAAAACCGCATGCCCATTACAGCCAAGCAGCTCACTCACTTATGGCAAAGCTAAAGCAGACAAAAAAAGGAGAGAATATTGGACTTACCAGTGCAGAATCTGTCTAATTCATGTTCAGCAAGTCTGTCCAGGTCCTGTTTCAGGAATCGTCATCTGATCCACTACAGGAAAATGAGCAGAAAATCAAATGTGTTATAAATGCTGTTATCACACATTTATAACAAGCTGTTTAATTCATTTGTGCACAGATGCTAGAAACAAATGAAAAGTATAAATGTGTCTATACAGTATGAATCTTACTGTACTTACAATAATCATTCCATTCATCATTAACCAAATTTATGTTGTATAATATGTCCAATTCAAATTAAACTCTTCAGGACTGTGAAGGAACATTTTGTTGAAACGGACCAGCTAGATGACACTCAATTGAGACAGATTGCTCATTAGAATATTTCACATTTGTGTGTGGGCGATCACCATCAGCCATTTTTCAACACAACACAAATAGTCTCCAGGGATGAGCGCTTCACTCACAAAACAATCTCAGATCACCCAAATAATCAATTATTATTTCTTCATCTTTTAATTATGCATTCTATAGTACTTCTAACCCCTATTACAATAAAGTGTAGACAATAGACGAAAGGTTTCAAAACTATTGTGTAACCGAACATGTAAATGTGGCAATTATGAAGCTCTTGCTATAAAAGTGAAGCTCTTTGAAGGCACTTTGAGGTACTTATCTGAGATATACTATGGTATGAATCATTCACATCCTTATCATTATGCCTGTTGAGGTACTGGATCCATTAACAGCTCTTTTCAGGGCAAAAAGAAAAAGAAAATCCAAAAAAAAAAAAAAAAAAAAAAAAAAGATCCACTGACATATCTGATAGCACAAAGCAGACATTTTAATGCACTACTCTGTAACTGATCAGACACACCATGTGATGAAAATTGAAATTACATTTTGATATGGGCTTGCTCAGAAGTAATCCAATTTGTTCCGTTTCTCTTGTGCAGTCTTTAGAATTAAACAAATATGATGCACCAGATATTGAGCGTTTTAGTCTTTAAGGATGTGAAGGTCAAAAGCAGATTAAATAAATACAGCATGAAAGACAAGAAAGACAGGCATCAGGAGCAACTGTCCTCACCTTTTTTAACCGGATTGCTGCAGAAAAATGCTGCCTGTCAGCATACAGAAAGGAGCTGTTGGTACCAGTAAGCTGCAGCCATATTGTTAACAACACCAGAAACAATTTAATTTCGATTAGACCATCAGTGAACAGGCTTGATTTTATTTGAGTGTTTTCATGTAACATTTCTTCTGATCACTGCCTGCACATTAAATGCCACACAGTGTGTCTCATGTGTGCCCCCTGATGGAAAATATTTGAAACAAAGAAATGTACAAATTCACACTAAACAGGTAATTTTAGAATATTATATACATAACAGATTTAATTGAACATTACATCAGTTGATGACATAGACATAAAAGTGTAGGTCTACTTGGTGGACATCAAGTCAAATAAGACCAGTTAAAAGGAATATAAAAGATTAATTTGAAAATTATTTTAAGTAATTTTAATTGCAATAGCAGAACAATAGGGCTCAGCACTACTAGTTGCTACTAGTAGCAGTTATTAGTGGTAGTGATGATATTGTACGTTTGGGTTGTAGCTTGCTGCCAGTCGCTCCCATTTGAGGGATGGTGGGGGTGCAATGAGGGGTGCTAGGGTGACCGGGTTCGTTGAATCCATGTGCATAATGTGTCCGTTCAGTCCACTTGCAGGCGTCCGGCCACTGCACTTAATCTTTCTAGGCAGTTGTGTTATCCTTGTCATTTGAAGAAAAAGAAAAAAAAAAAAGAGGAAACGGGAAATGTTTCCCCTCTCCAAATTCGCCCCTCTCTTATTCCCCAACTCAATTCTTTCAGTCCCCCCGGGGCAACAGCATTCCAAAACACACACAAGAATTTCCTTTTCTTCAGTTCACAAACCCTCCCCTCCTCCTCCCTCACTTCATAAAGAGGAAAAAAGAATACATCACCAAACGGTCCTTACACCAAACAACAAAAATCAAGAAATGAAACGTCTCAATGTCTGTGCAACTTATGACTTTGTCATTATGCCACTTTTCCCCAGCCTCTCTCTGCATTTAAAATGCATTTGTCAGAACGCACAGAGACCACACACACACACACACACACACACACACACACACACACACACACACACACACACACTGTTGCTACTTCATGCTCTGTGTATCTCGAGCATGCGGCATTGTAAATTCGAGGTTTGAGGCACAAACCGACATGAATGCAGGAAGGAGTAACAAGCATTGGGTTTTCTTAAATATTACAGCAAAAGCATCATATTTGTGGCTATTGGCCATATGCCACTTGGTGGTTTTACAGAAGAAGAAAAAATGCTCAACAATGCATGCACAATCTGCAGCTTATGGCACAATGTAATAAAATATTTCATAAAATGCATCAAGAACGCACCTTTTGTTTGACTTCGCTGCACGCTCACATTCTTCCTCGCCGCATCATCGCAGTTGATATCGGTCAATCTGTTTCTGTGTGTCCGGTGGGTGGGGGGTGGGGGGGGGGGGGGAAAGAAAGGTATGAAAAAAAAAAAAACGCTCGATCGACAAAATGAGAGTGCTACTCCGAGACGCTTCGAGTTCATCATCGCGTCTTTCATTCATCTGCTTGTCATTTCCCTTTTCCTTGTGGCGCCGGCCGCCTTAGGGCTTTTCAAGTTGTGCATTAACATATCGAATGGGTTGGAAATGCCGCTGCTGCCCCATTCACATGAACCAGGCTTCTGACTTCACCACTAACCAGCAGTTCAGTTGAGAACTCCCCCCCGATGGGGCTGTCCCTGCGTTATAACGGTGATAAAACGCAGCCCTGCGATATATGCGCAAATTTTTCGTGCAAAACATTTGAGGAAACTCCAAAGTCAAAAATAGACTTGTGCAAGAAAGGCGAAAGTTAAATGCTGAGATGACATAATTTCTTCTAAGTTATGCTGATTTCACACGCATGTTTCTGAGAACAGAATGGGGACAAAACATATGGGTCAATTGTGGGCAGGTGATAAAGATTTGAACTGTAAATTCAAAGGGGAAATTTGCCAATGCATTTTGTTTTTCATGTCGAAAATGCAATTAATTAAATAAAGTTTCCAGTACCAAAAAACTATTTTACAACCTGATGTCATTTTAGTTTAGTTTAGTAATATAAGTTTTTTTTTTATTTTTTTAGAAAAGCCATTTGTGTACTGATGCTCAAAAGAACCAATGAAGCACCTAAAATATAACATCAATGGTTTTTCCAGTCTCCAAAGAACCATATAGCCAAAGAACCCATTTAGTGAAAAATTATTCTAGATATGAAGTTGGTTCTTTGCTGGACCGAATGTGCTGCACAGAACCACCAAATAATTTATCATTTAAAGAGTTTTTACTGTAGTGTGCCTTGCTTTAAAATCATTTTGAATATCTTAATTACTGTCAAAAAGTATCATCACAGTTTTTAATTGCCAGATGGCAAATGATGTAGTGTTTTTCTCACTGTACTCATTTGTTCCCTCTAAAATTAGTTTAGAAACTTTAATCTAAGAGAAGAGATAGTTAACAATAAAGGCTTTTAATTAATTGATTCACGTTAGAACTATATTCATTTCAAATCCATTAAAGCCTCTTATGTGTATTTAGATACTTTGTAATAAACTTACATTCCCTAGATGTGGATTTTGAATCTATATCATTGTTCATAAAAGATTGATGTCTCTAATTGATGCAGGGAATGATAGCTCATCCAATTCCTCATATGTACAGAATAATCTTTTTGAAGTCTAATGAAATGGTGTTATAGCCATGTCTGTGACGTAAGAGCACACAAAATCTCCTAAAGGAATACAAGAGCATTTAAGACTTAATGGCAATGGAAATCTAGAAAGCTTCCAATAATTTCCTAAGCCACAATTTCAATTGCAGTGTATGCCAGATGCCGAATTGTGCATATTAACAAATGAGTAATATTATTATGTTCACTTTCATTTAAGTTTTAAGAACTTTTGTTGATGTATATTGATATGGCAAACCACTGATCTTTGTGTACAACCTGGTTCCCCCTTTGTTTTCCCTCCCTCCATCGACAGCCGAATTGTTTTTTACAGTAGACACCCGGGGTTTCACCAGAGAGTAAGACTAGCAGGAAACAAGTACAATGGGGGTTCACCTAACTGACCACATCGTCTCATTCACAACAGAACATGAACTCTCTTCTCCAATCCACACACACAGCCTTGTCCCAAATGCAGATAGGATGCGTGGGGGAAATACAACAGCTGTGGGAGGTGCCCAATGATTTACATAAAATTTCCAAAGTGCCAGATTGGCATATGATGAAATGTCTAATTTTTTTCAGTTTTCTCTCTCTCTCTCTCTCTCTCTCTCTCTCTCTCTCTCTCTCTCTATCTGTCTCTCTCTCTCTCTCTCTCTCTCTCTCTCTCTCTCTCTTTCTCTGTTACAGAAAGCATCTCAGAAAAGCTTTTCAAGGGAAGGATGAGCAGATGATGAACTTGGGGAAATTTGCACAATAGAAACTCGCATTTGATAGGATTTAAGAAACAAGTAAATAAGAAATTATATAAGAAACAAGAAAATTACAAAGGTTGAATTGAGTGAGTAGAATAAATACAAGCTACAAACTTCAATGAAATGTAACAATTTTGAAGAAAAACAGTTTTTGTTCTGAAATGTGACTAATTATTTTAAAATCATAATTCTTTTAGACTGAATTTTAAACTGAAACCCTTCACATTATCATGTTTGTAGCTACCATATATTCCTCTTCTGATCTAATCAGTGTGTGAACATCTGCACACAGCAAAATATGAAAACATAACCTGCATAGCATGTCTCTTCAGCCCTGCTCTCACACACACAACACAGTATGAGCCTTTACTGGTATGGAAACATTTTAAATATCAGTTTCACAGCTGCATCAGCCAAATGAGACAGAGAAGTGACAGACAAAGAGTAAGCACAAAATTGTTGATCATTCAGTCCCTGTATACTAAAGTGGAATAAGATGCATAACAGAACATAATCTTTCAAATAAACAGTGAAAAAAGACTTGACTTCATGAAGTTATTTCTCTAAATCTCACACTTAGGGAATAAATATATATGATGCGCTAAATATTTGCAAATATATAATTAATTTTGCAAAAAGAAAAAAAAAGAACTCTGATAATTGATAATAATCTATCAGTTATTATCATTAATAATCTGATAATTAATCTACTGTAATCATATCAAATATTCTCTTAATATTTTAAGTACTCAATATTTCAGTAGTAAACTACAGAACTGAGGATAGCAATCTGATTCTTCAGTTATGCTATGATCAATAATGTCCTCTAATAATTTAAGTTTTAACCAGTTTCATGATAGACCAAGAATATACTGCCTTCAAAATGTTAAATCACAGTAGCAACATTTGACAAGGAAATCAAATCCCATGGCACATTGTTAATTCATCTATTAAAACCAATAAGCAGGACTGCTTTCTTAGACTCAGAAACTGTACAACAACCTTATAATTTCAACTATTGAAATATACCTTTAAAATATTGAAAAAGTCTTTCCAGTTTATGGGAAGTGAAATCTGGAAACAGAATTGTGACACCTGAACTGTACATAAACCAGAATTGTTAATAAACTTCTGGATGACTTGAAAATCCACTGGCAAATACAAGCAAAATTGGAGAGATCAGTCCATGGTTGTGCTGATGCAGACATTAGCAAACAATACTAGTCTCATCCTGACAAGTAACTTCCATCAACTGTGACTTCAGTCGGCCGTGGCTAGAATTTGTTTAACCATAGTCTAAAGGACACATTGCCTTTGTTTAGTTAGACCAGATCTATTGTAATGAATAACCTATGACTAAAAAGCTGCTATTGTATACATTGTTTAAATGTCACTATTTTTTATCATATATTATAAAGAATAAATTGTCATGCTGCATTTGATTTCTACATTCTTGCATCTTGGATTCTGAGGTACATTTAAAAGTCAAATTGTGCAGGATGCATTTTCTATACCAACACAATAAAACAATGATTGGGACATTGAATTTGAAGATAACTGGTAACAAAGGTTCTCATTCATAGATAGGTGCTATTTTCATGAAAAGAGTTTTTACAGATTTTTTCTTCATGATCAAAACATGTTTTTATTTTACCTGAGCACTCATTGACCCTAAATATCCCTAACCTCTCAATTAGACTGTCAGCTATAGAACTGATTTCCAAAGCACACAAACAAGTGATAAAACATATTTTCCCAGTTTCAGCACAAACAGTATTTAAAATGGGAAATGCAGAAATGCTTAGTTAAGTAAGGTTTTTTTTTTTTTTTTTTTTTTGTAAAGACAATTGAATTAATAAACAAGAGAGACTAATTATATTCTCTTATCTGGTAGTGGTGTTTGAATTACTCACAAAGAGTAAATCAATTCAGAAAGACCAGTATTCAGAACTGAATATTCAAGAGAGCCGTGTAATAATTGAGTTTAAATGTCAAAACAGACTTTAATCCTGCAGTGTTTCCAGCACTGTTTAAAAAAACAATCTAAAATCAACAAATTGATTATGTTTTATTAAATTTAAATCAATGCTCTGTGGCACCAGGGACCTTGATACATACTTTGATGTATTTGATAGGATTGTAGGATTGCGTTTGTATGAATGAACAACGCATCCTGCAGAGAAAAAAGTTGAAAATCTTAAGTATGAGAGTGAATGTAAGTGAGTTGATACTTGCTAATATTACATTCCTCTGTGCTTGATTTTGAACATTAAAAAAGCCACTTGAGAGCAGCACATCCATAGAAACGTCCCTCTTTGTTTGTCATTTGTAAGGACGGAAAGAGACCACCTCTCAGACTACACACCCTTTAAAGACATCGCTGCATTAATCAGTGAGCTGGAAGTGAAAAATATCGCCAACCCTGTGGGGATACAACAGCAAGACACTTCACACTCCCAGCAGACAGTGCGATTTTAACAGCACCACAGGTGGGTTTCTTTGTATCCCCTCCCGGTTGTGCCCCATTTTGGGAAAGCCCCTCGGCGGCAGGCTGCAACCGTCTCCAGCTGAACCTGAAATACAAGCCCGAGCTCTGGATTTTCCCACTGCAGCGCGGGGATTGATTCCCAGGGATCCGTCTGAGCTAAACCCTCTTAAATGTCCCCCTGGCTTTTGTCTTCACGTTTCAGCTGAAATTCACTGCATTCAGCGCACCATTGAGCGCCGCTTCAGAGAGCACAGGAATGCTCCAGGTTTGACAGGCACCCCAGCCCTTTGCAAATGTATGCACTGGGTGGAATATTTCATGTACACACACACACACAAACTTGTCCATGTTGTGCACAGGCACACACATGCACTCGGTCACCCACACACATTGAGCTACACCCTCCCACACAAATACCTATATCCAAACACCCAAGTGCACATGCACAGGGCACACACACACACAGTGAGACATTTCCACCCACACACATGCGCAAATACAATAAGTTTCTCACGAGAGCTCTGATCTTGCTTGGTACGGAATGGGATACAACATAAACAAATACGCTTTATAATGGCATTAGCTGAGCCCCTGCTGCAAAGTTTAAGCAGCTGGGGAAGAAGCAGATAGGTGTGTGAATGTGTATGTATGTGTGTGTGAGTGTGTGTACTATTTATCACTCAACTGCAGAGAACAAAGAGCAAAGCTAGATTTCTGCCCCTTACATTCCATTCTTGGAGAGACACACTCTCAGCACAGAGAAAACAGCTACTGATGCCAGTCTCTCAAAAGCACCACGCAGCACAGAGCAGCACACAGGAAACAGTTAAACATCTCTTTTCTATTTATGTGCAGTTGAAATTTGACATTTTTTGCAATTAGTAATAACAGAGCCAAAACTTTCAAATAATAATAAATAGAAAAAACTCTCATGAAATATGTTTTTTAAAGAGTAAGTAATGCAAATAAAATCCAATTGTTTGCTGGAATTTTTTTTTTTTAAGTCAAACATATGTATTCCATTATAACTTCAAAAGTCTTCAGAATCTTACCTGTAAACATGGCGTGCTGTGATTTGTCTCGTCCCGTCTCTCTTTCTATCACCCTCACTCAGTTTCCTCCAATGCTCATGTGCCTGTGACTGACTGCAGTGTCCTGTTGAAATTCTGCTGTTCTGTGTATGTGTGTGTGTGTGTGTGTGTGTGTGTGTGTGTGTGTTGCAGGCTGAGCCGTTTGCAGTGCTTCTCTGCGAGTATCACGCTGGAAGTGTCGTATCCACAGGCTGCCTTGGGTTTAACTACATAGCATCTCTCCACCCCCATGGCTGCATGATAAACGTGTGTGAGCACACCACACACATTCACTGCCTACTTTAAAATGCCGTCACCTGACCAGCCTACCTCAGTCACCCCACACATAGTTCAGTTTGTCCCTCACTCATTCTTTTTTGCAGTTTTTGTCTCTTTTGTTTTCACCTCTCAGTCATCTTTATGCAAAAAACTTGTGACATTACTGTATATACCAACCCAGTCTTATGACAAGTCATAATAATAATAGGACGAGATGCCGAAATCATAAGAAATTGTACAAGTTGGCTTGTACAAAAATGTATTCCCATACAGAAAATTTAAATGAACCAACGAACAATATTATTATATGTTTTACTTCATTTAACCCCTAAACCAAACCATAAAGTCTAACCCAAACCCTAAACTTAACCATGATTTTATAAGGAAAAAAAGTTTGTGTACCACAAAAGACAGACAACATCGGGTTTGGTACGAGACAATGGAAGTGTATTACAGGTTTTTGACATATTTTTCTCATTTGTATTGCATAAATAAATGTGGAATGAGTAACCAAATTTGTTTCTTATTGTAAATGTTTCCTAAAATAAAAGTGTTGCGGTTGGATATTATTGAAAATGTTATGCCTGTTTGGTCTCGATTTGAAATTCTGTTTGTTCATGCAAGCCAAGTCGAACAAACCTTTTCATACAAGCCAAGTCATCACTGTGTGAATTATGGTGGGTGTAAGGTGGTCTCAGACCCCCTAAATGCAACAGGAGACCTCCTGGAATGCGAATTTGTGCATTTTTGGGAGGGGGGGTCTCATGAATCATGCAAAAAAATAAATATGTTTCTTAACACCATTATTTTTAATGATGTAGTAATGCATATATTTAACCCTTTATGGGACAAATTATGAAATCACAACTGAAAAAAATTAATTACCTTAAATTTTAAGTCTAATTAAGTCTAAAACCATTTTCCAAAATCTGTTTTCTGCATATGACCTTTGACCTTTCTTTTGGGGTGCTGTCATTTATAACTGCCTTTTCCCATTAGGGTAAATATTTTTTGGCAAATTGTCTGAAATTTAGCACACATTCTAATGCATTTTCATTATCTAGAATGAAATGGAAAAAATGTCTTAGTGTTTTAAAAACTTTATTGACATTTCTTTTTTTTTTTTTGGCATTCTGTTTAAATCTTTAAAAAATCCATCATTGCTCTTGACATGTTCCCATATTTTCATTGTCATTGTGTCAGTTATCTTGTGTGTGGGGGTCTGCCAGCAGTTGCGTGTTCTAGGAACCCCATAGATGGAGATTTGAAAAAGTCCCAAAGAACTGTGCTGTATTTCTTTCTCTTTATAGTTTGGGGTAGAGTTCAGGACCCTTACTAGGCACAGGTGAACTAGTTGGTTGCCAAGGGCACCACCAGGACAGCACCAAAAGGATTGCTAATATTGAGTTTACAGCAACTTCCAAACAAGACCTTCAACTTTCTGGTTGTTGGTGGCTGCTCCTGATAATTTCCCCTCATTCTCTGCCTTACTGTCTATGCTGAACCTGCTGCTGTCCGCCTGATACTGAACATGTTACTTTCTTACTATGACCGAATTTTCTGATGCGCTGCTGTCACTGTCCTCTCTAGCCTCTGGAATAAGTACAGATTTGCCTCTGTGTCTTCCAACTTATTAACGTCAACCTGAAATAGACATAAAAACCTCCTCTTATACCACTGCCTACCACATAACAACACAGAAAAGGGAGACCTCCTGAAAATCAATATTTTAGCTATTAGCCGCGTTTCCACTGTTGGGCCAAATTAATGCGTGCTAGTGCGTGCCAAGGCCAGTTGCGTCCCCACTGTCACTTCTGGGGCTTAATCGTGCCTCCTTGGAGCTTATTCGGGGCTAATGGCCAATGGCCTTTGGCCCGACGATTAACCTTGAGCCAAAGAAGGCACACTGGGGATTGAGGCATGGTCAATGTCAAAGGCCAAAGGCGGAGTTTAGTGAGACACTCGTGCTGCGTTTTATTCAAGTCCTACTTGAATTCTCAGAACTCCGACCAAGGAATTCCATTGCCAGATGCTTGGAAAATGATGTTTAAACAACCCAAACTGCAACACTCCTGTTAGCATAACAGTTAAACAATGATGCTACGCTAGCATTTGTGCTACAGGTGTACGATCATCAAAAGAGAGTTTAATTTACTGTGTTTTGTACACCAGTCTCTGCAAACATTTGTTAAACAAGCTTTAATGTTTTGTAATGTATAAGAACTTTGACATATTTATTGATATAATTTAATAAAAGTGAATGTTTATCACTAACTTTGTACATCTCTGGGTGCCAACATAATTGTGTCACGCACCTGCATCTCAATGAAAAAAATTGCGGACACATCACAAATCCGTTAAGATGCACAATGGACAAAGCAGTGCCCATAAGAAGAGCTTTCCATGGCTCGTGATCATGGATGGTATGCTGGGACATTGTCCTGCTGTTAGTGGAGAGACAACTTGGGACACCATGGCAGTTAAAGTCGGTGAGTTGTCAACGTTAAATTATCTTGCTAGCTAGCTAACGTTTCCATTCAATATAAACTTGATATTCAAGATAACTAGATAACATGCGTGTTTGTTTTGCATTGTGAAATGGGTGGGGTGTGTGACGTTTGCACCAGGGCGGCATATTAAAGGTGGGTTTTAGGGCAATGCTGCAAGTCTTTTGTTCTGAAGGTGGGAATGCAGAGTGATTTTGGTCACACTGCTCGTGGTCCGAAGGCTATTGACCCCCGGCTGACCAGTTTATGGCCCAGGCTTGCACTGGCCCAATAGTGGAAAAGCGGCTATTGTGTAATTCGCACCCTGAAAGTCAAAGGATATTCTATGACGTCGCTATATTGTACGAATTATTACGAGTTTTCATGAAACTATGTTGGTTTATGCAATACTATAGTTTAAGGTAGACAAGCTAGGGCTGGTCTCTGGTTAGGATTTGTCATTTGAGGGAAAAAATGCAATTGGATGTGAAATTATAATTCATGACCTCACAATGCTCACCCTGTTATTGGATTGATTACTCACTCCACTAAACCATATATAGGTCACCTCAATATGTGTACTGTTTTCCATGGGCATTTCATCAAACCAGCTTTTTAATACCCACTAAACACTAAAAGCATTTAAAAGTGTTAGGACTCGAAATGTCATTATATGGAAAACATATGCCTTTGTTGATGCGATGTCTTAAAATTACAGAAAGAATATGGATACATCAAGTCCTTCAACTATTGTTATCTTCTCTGTTGGCCCAAAATATATCAATCAGTATTTCCATCAACTCCAAAAATATTACAATGGAGTCCTTTATTACTGCATGTGGAGGGAAGGAACTGTATGGTGCTTTTTGTATTCCAGTGTCTTGGAAGATGTGTTGGAATCACTCTCCCCAGGTCCTTAACCTTTCAAAACTAACTAGCCGCAAAAAAGGTCACAAAATATGAACCTGTCTATCGGAGAGAACATTTAGACAACAAGTGCTCTATTAGAACCAACCACCATGGTTATACAACATTACTATGCAATAAGAGAAGTGGGTGTATACACTTCAATTTGTGATTACTTTTCAGAGCAGGTAATTGGACTATTCTAAAAAGCGAGACTGAAAGAATATTCATATACATTCAGGTAACATGCCTTTTAGAGGCTGAAATAATGTGTGGGCAGAAGATGATAGGGACATGCACACACTCCATCAATGTGTAGACTCTGATGGAAAATATGAGGCTTATTCACAATAGTCACTTCTTCTGATGCCTAAAAAACGTACTGAACTTTATGACAGACTACAGTGAATAGTTGAGTTTGGACAGATCCAGATTTTACTGAAATCCCTTTCTCTATTTCTCTCTTAATTTTAACGGATATGGATTAAGGTGGTATGGGGAGACATGGCAAAGTTGACACAATGACACTATCACATTAATGACAAGCTTTTGTGTTAAAAGTCCAATTACACAAATGGTTGTTTTCTCTAGCAGTGCCTTTTGTATGTTGATTTTAAACACCTAGTTCAAAACGGTATTAAATTAGAATTATTTTTATTTATTCTATCATCCAAACTAAAATAAATGTCAGGTTGAGGCAAGTTGTCATTTTTATTTCAGAAAAATGTCACTTGTTGAAATTTTCATCCAGTTTATTAATTACAATTGCTGTTGGCCAAAGCAATGGTTAGAAACATTGCATGTTACCTTTTGTATCTGTCTTTTATTTTTTCTGTTTCATGAATTGTTTTGAGATTCATAGATGTTTTACTGTTTGAATTTGTCTTATAAAAAATAGCTAGTTAATGAGTTTAAAATGAGCCTATAATGAGCTGTTTAATGTCAGGTTCCCATTGTAGCAACTTACCCCATATAGTGTGACAATATGCTATTAAAAATGTGTTTTGATCTTTTTTTCTGGCCAATAACAGTGGAAATGTTCAATAGCTTTTTTGTTACCAAGACTTAAATTGAAAGTGCCTATATAGAAAGTGACTATCAAAAATAAAGTAAATAGTGTAACAACAAGCCCCTGTGTGCCATATATGTCTGATTGTGCTAAATCTGTGATTTCTCAGTGACACACACAAGCATGCATGTAGTTGTCTCAGCTTTTTAACTACCAATCATTGTTCCCAGGTGTTGAGGTAACAAATGTAATGGTCCATTTTGGTCCTTAAAATAGTAAGGGTGCTGAATGCAATTCTTATGGAATAAATGCTTTAAATGTGATAAAGGTCCAAAATTTAATTGAATTGAAAATGAAATATGCATGGTTCACACAGTACAACACTACCAATGCATTGTTACCAATTTGCCTGTTTCAGTCAGCTTACCTTGCTGTCTCAAAGTAAAGATGAATTCATTTGAATTTGTTTTCATTATTGATGTATCTGTAAAATTACATGACTGTATTAGCTGGCTAGCAAAAAAAAAAAAAAAGAAAAAAAAAATTACTTACACAAAACTATTTACCCTCAATTGTTCACCCTCAGTGTTTTGTTTTTTTCCATTACGATATTAACCCAATTTTTTCTTAAATCTTTACGCAGCTCTTTTCCATACAAGAACAAGAAAAAGTACTGTAGTCCATGTAACACAAAGCTGCTGTATGTCCTCAGAAGACCTTGAATATGGTGCACGAGTCATATGGACTATTTGTATGGTACTGCACCTTCAACAGTGCTTTAGTATTTGTCATGTTTGACAGCTTCTGCTCACTATAAATTCATGATCTATGGAAAAAAGCTGCGTAAAATATCTCTTTTAATATTCCTAGAAAAAATAAAAGCAAATGGTTTGGAAGAACATAAGGGTAGAAGAAGTTTATTTTATATAGTGCCTTTCCCAAGCTCATGGTCGCTTTACAATTAGCATATTTCACTGATACAATAAGACTGATACACACACACACACATGTTGGTGCAGCTATCCTTATGAGGACTCTCCATACACATAATGATTTTTATACTGTACGAACTATAGATTCTATTTACTCTACCCCTAAACCTAACCCTCACAAAAAAATTTCTGCATTTTTACATTAAAAAAAAGAAAAAAAAAAAAAAAAAAAAGAAACATTGTTTAGTATGTTTTTTAAGCTATTTTAATTATGGGGACAATAGATATGTCCTCATAAACCACATTTATAGCATAATACCCTTGTAATTACCAGTTTGTAACCATAAAAAAAGTTCCTTGTAAACCGCCCACACACACACACACAAAGTATCAAGACATCAGCATCAAGTATCTGTTACATCTGAGATGGTAAGTCAAAATGAGTAGAAAAAATATATGTTTTTAGTTGAGACTTGAAAGCAATTAAAGAGGAGATACTGCGAAGATTAAGAAGTAGTGAGTTCCACAGTTTAGGAGCAACAAAACATAATGACCTACCACCCACTGTGGCCAGTTTAAATCTAGGAACTGACAAAAGACCAAGTTCAGAGGATCTGAAAATCCTAAGTAAATAACAGAATCCATTTTTAGATTAACTACTCTTTTAACTGGTGGCTTTCTTTTTGAGCACAGACCTGACAAGGACATACCCAAAATAAATAATTGCAGTTCATGAACCCTGGTCTCTTTTGAAAGAAGACACTTAGAAGACTGTTGTCCAAAATTTAGAATTAAAGTCATGAAGAAAATACACTCAGTGACCACTTTATTAGGTACACCAGTACACCTACTTATTCATGCGATTATTTAATGAGCCAATCCTGTGGGAGTAGTGCAATGCATAAAATCATGAAGATAATGGACAGGAGCTTCAATTAATGTTCACATCAACCATCAGAATGGGGAAAAATATGATTTAAGTAATTTCGACCATTATGCTAAACTGTTCTATTGATGTTTTCACGTTCACAATTGTGAATGACATTGCAAGTAGGCCTAATGTACATGACATATTTTCAGTTCCATTCAAATTCAAATTCAATTTTGCCATAAGGTGAGTAGTTTGCATCCTTGGTTGGTAAAACATTTCTGTCATAAAATAGTGCGCAAATATCACGTTTAGTTAAATACTTACATATTACATGGCACTAACACTCTCAACCTGCTGATCTTGCTGATGCTTGCCACTGGATTAGCTTCTACTGGATGAAAGTCCTGCCTTCTTTCATTTGATTGGCCATCTGAAACGACATTGATGAATGGTGTCAGACTACTGAGCATGCTAAAAAAAAATTAACTTTTTTAAACCATTATATAATCCCTGCAACGATTTACTGACAATCAGACAGCAGTGCATAATGGACTACAGCAGAACAGCAACAAGAATATCAATTATTTAGGGGTTTACGACCCTGGTTAGAAGTACAGCAGCCGTAATACAATTACAGCACTAAATAAATGAAATAATGCACACAACCATTTTAGTACTACACTGCTAACAGTAGGCTACTTGCCAATTGTACATTCTATTGTACATGAATGTTTGCATTTCAAGAGTCAGATTAATTTACTAAACAGACCATACGATCTGAAATTTTATAATTATTAAAAGGTGTGGCCTCTTAGGTAAAAAAAAAAATACTCAGGCAATGAGTTGAGTACCTTCACTTCACATACATAAGCGCAAAGACCCCACCCCTGCACCATTACCACAGTTTCCCGAAAACTCTCTCCCACCTTAACCCAGATTTTACCCACAGAGGAAGTTCATCAACTAACCCTATTTTCACTTTAAAAGTATTTTTTCTGATTCAAGGCTTGTGCTGATTGCAATGTCCACTTTTGAAAGTTCCATTCTTCTGTTTAAAACTAATTTATGCAAGAGCAACACAGGTTTATAGTGTGGACACCTGAGATACCTACTAGAAGTATCCATGCAAAATGGTGGTTTTATGGGGAAAACCCATGGTATGATAATAACTGGAGTACTTGAAGAAATTATTGCTTTGAATTGATGATCAAGAGCCATTCGCAATCAAGAACTTTCAGGTGTCTGCATCAAGCCTTTTAGCTCATGTTACTTTTGTGCTTTATGACCAAATAAGACTTTTGGTTTCTTTGAGTTTTTAGAAAACATATGGTAAAACGCAAGTAACGTTGGTGATTTTTTACTTTTTTCTTAAGAAAGACACACTTGCCTGGAAGTTAAACGATTTCCTTTGAAACACTCTGCAGTCAGCTTCAAGAGAGGTACTTTTTCATAAGTGGGATGTGGACCGACGCAGTGGGAATACCCTCTGGACTCTGTTCAGATGCTGATTACTGTAATATGGCAGCATTATCATTACTTTGAATACAACAGTTTTAGAGAGAATCTACATTTGTGTTTGAAGACAAAATATAAGTGAAAACAAGGGAATAGAAATATAATAACTATAGGTGCCACTGCATAAAACATGTATGTAGATGCTGATTGTGTCCTGATAAAACACTGAGTAATAAAGAGATATTTAGAAATAAAAGATACTTTGAAGAGGTTAAAATATGTTTTGATTTGTTTAACATTTTTTGGTCAGTACAGTATTTCCACACTATCATTTGTGTAATTTCTTTGATGACTTTACTTTCTAACTGTGAATAATAATAATAATAATAATAATAATAATAATAATAATAATAATAATAATAATGAATAAGTAGGTGTGTCCAAACATTTGGCTGGGAGTGTATAATGGCATTGAATTTTCTTCATTTTGTCATTTGTAGGATAATTTATGCTCTTCCACCAGTAATCTCAGGTAAGGGACAGAAGGGTGATTTTAATCATGGAATACAACCAATTCTGTGCAGGTGTCAGGGTGATTTTCATTTATAATCAACAAGCACTGATGAGCTATTTCAAGATATCTGAATTCCATCTCACATGTTCTATTTTTAGAAGACAACTTATCTTTTCTGAAAACATTGAAACGCCATTTTAGAGTTATTCCTGAATCTAGAGCTAGTCATGGTTTCTAGGACACCAGTTAAATCATTATACTTTATAACTGTGATAAAAGAAACATTGTATATTATCCTTTAAATTAAAATCTAAGAAGATAAAAAAAAAGTTGTATTATATTTAGTGGAGGAGGACATGCTGGTAAAATACTGTTCTCGTTTTGATGAAGAAGGGAGATCCCCTTGTAATTTCACAGCAATGAACTCTAAAAAAAAAAAAAGACATTGGTTTGCTTATTCGTACTTTCATGGAAATTATTCAAATTCAGATTTAAAAAGCTAGGGAAGTATTGCTAGGTATGAAGTTGTTTCATGATCAGATCTATTATTATCAAATTTAATGGTACCATTAAGAATCAACTGACAAAAAGTAAATATAACAAGGACCTCTATCAGAATACTTTCTCATGTTTATGTATTTTACCTACGATTTCAAGCTTCTAAGAATATGCATATCTTAAGCTGAAGTTCTGACTGGAGATTGACCATGACTATTACTGCTATCTGATTATGAGTGCTGCAGATGCAAAGTACATAGTAATTTAGTCTACATACTTGGAATGGCTTGAAACTAATTGACTCCCGACCTAACATTTTATATTTAGACAAGAGGTGTCAACGGGAAGCTAAGAGCTGTATTTTGCCAAAGAAAATGTCTGACTAAAATGATCCTGAAGAATTAAGTGTACAGCTGGCCTTAGATGACCTTTTCGAAAATTGTAGTGAATATCTGAATCTTTCATCTCCTCCTCTCAGTTGGTGAAGTGTGAGTTATTCTGAGCTGTAATGAGTGGTCAGGAAGAACAAATCATTCTGCCAAATGTAGTTGAGTAACACAAGTCATAAACACACCTCATTCCCTTGTATTTACATATATACATTTGACACTTACAAGACACATACAAGGCAACAGTGTATACTAGGTATAGGCAACGTTCTATCAGTGCAATCCCAAGGAAACAAACCCATGACTTTGGCTTCTGCCAGTGCCATGATCCACCAGTTGAGAAACTTAATAAAATAACTGTCCTTTAATATTATAACTGCTGAGTGGTAATCATTTAATATATGTGATTATTTGTAACATTATATCATTAATTTACAGTATATCCATAACTTACAGTATGCACTACCAGCCAAAACATACTTTTAACATACGTGTTTGATTGAGTTTCTCATTATTTTAAAAACCTTTTGATATTAAGGCTTAAGGGGCGGTCACACTTCACTTCACACTCCATTCACTCCCATTCAAATGCATCTGAAAGCGGAAGATTGAAAATGCTAGCTCATGCAAAGAATTTTCGTAATAAGCTGCGTACCAAAGTTCAAGCTTGGTGAACTCTGAACTGTGAATGTGTTCAAGAGGATGCATGACCAAGAGAAGACTGTAAGAGTGTTTTATTGTTGCAGGAAAGTGAGTAGACAATATATTATAAAATGTTTTAATATAATATAATTTGTTATTTGTGATGTATTATTTACTTACATCACACGCCCTCCCGTGTGACATCAGATCCTGGTTCGTTGCTTTGTTCAAAAAAATCTGCGCACTCAAAGCTTAGTATGACCACCTCTTTATGCTTAAATATGCTTAAACATCATGCAGACTGTTTAGAGATGCAATCTAGACAAAGCGCGGCTACATTGAAGAAGCTAAAATATAAGATAAACGTTTTTGATTTGCTTAATATTTTTCATGCTTCAGTTTGTGTTTTTTCATAGTTTTGAGGAATTTACTTTATTATTAAAAATGTGGAAAATAGTAATAATAAAGGATGATCAAGCATGTCAAACTGTTTACTATTAGTGTATTGTGCAGTTGAAAGTGGAGTGACTTGTTTTACACTTGTAGTTTTCATGACCTTACTATTATTCTAAAATGAGGAAAATAGCAATAATAAAGAATGAGTAGGTGTGTCCAAACGTTTGACTGGTTGTGTACACGCTGTTAAAGGTGGAGTGACTGTTGTCTTATACTTGTTTGCTTAAGTTATTGTTTTCAGATGTTGGCATCTGGTGGGAGGACTGCGCCAAAGCCACTTCCTGAAAATGTTTAACGTCTGGCAAAACCAAAGTGAGAATCGTAGATAAGGAACAAATAAACCCACCTCAACTGTTTGAGCAATGAGACGTTCCAGGTACAAATGTTCTGAGGCAGGGGTGGGCTTAGTTGTTGAGACACACACACACCCTAAGTGCTCTGTTCCCTCCATCCAAATCCAATTCCTCTTGTAAAACAGTCATTCACTCACAATGGAATTCAGTCATGCAACGTGTAAAAAAAACAAACACTTGGGATTCTCTGTTGAAGTAGTTCCCGAAATTGCCAATAATGTCTCTTGAAAGGCCCACTGGACATGCAGATAGGTAATTAAGATCAAGACATTTAGGAATATGAGTAGGAATCACCCTCCAGCAATGTATTGTTCTCAAATTGACAATTATGAGCATACCTAGATAGCGTAATCTCCCATAATGCGAGCTTGGTTGTATTACATCGAATTCAATACCTCTACTGCGCATAACAATTAAGAACAGGACAATGTGCTCGAGAAACCATTCCTCAGCTTTTAGGTGAGGATGACTCTGGTGAGGAAGAAGGCCATGATTTTACATACCATTCATAGCAAGTTTCAAAAGTCTTTTTGATATGACCCACACACATAAAACACAAATTCTAGTTTGTTAACATAGGTAATCTGATTATTGCTCATGCCTTCCAGTCTGACCAAAAAAAAAAAAAAAAAAACACACATTCTATACAGTTTAATGTTTTTTATAAAACAGATATTTCCAGCTCTACATTCTAATTGGATTAGCCACGTTAGAAGCAATAGTAAAATGTATAGAAATGCACCTGTAAAGGTAAAATTATATATTTACAGTCTGCAGTTAGGATAATGATATACAGTACTCCTTGAAAGAAGCATTGCTTATTTTGGCAATATATACATATATACTGTGTATATATATATATATATATATATATATATATATATATATATATATATATATATATATATATGCTGTCACTTTAACGCATGCAAATAATAAAAAATGTATAACGTGTTCATTTTTACTTAATCGCGATTAAGGCATGTACCGATTTGACATTAGATTCTGACATATTATTCAGCTCCATGTGAGTTGTAAACACTGTTACACCCTATCTTAACCACATGCAACACGATAAGATTCCAGCGACAAGCAATCTGTCTGTCCACACCAGGCGTGACACGACAGCACGATATTTATAAGCTAAAATGAGGATAATTGACAATAAAATGTAGAAAACAGAGCAATTACAGAGGTTTATTGAACGCAACTTATTTTCTCACATAAGCTCCATAATGCTTTCTACGGCAAGCCCCGAGCCCCGATAAATACACAATCACACACACACACAGGGAAAAGTTACATTATGAATCGCATCCTTATTTAGTCGGTTACGATTGATTATGCTCACGCGGTACTCCTGTTGTTATTTCGCTGATCTACAAGTGACAGGGAAGCAGAGAGAAAGTCAGTCGGTATGTCTCCCCACTGCCATTCTGAACCGGTGTGTGTGTGCGTGCATGCGTGCGTGTGTGACTGCTCTGCGGCTGAAGAGAGTGAGACCTCAAGCACAACATTCGGTAAGTGTGTGACACCCATGGCCAAAATCAAGTTGTTCTGAACCAGCTGGTGAGATGCCAGCTTTAAAATACTGCAATAAGAATCATTTTAGACCCATTTGTTGACTGCGGTGCCTGGCACGACGTCGCAGAAATAGAAACCATTTCAAAAATTGAATGCCCTGTCGCTGTCGCTCATTGTGTATCATGGCTGGTTAGGACAAAAACTCTGATTAACATGGAAAAGATACCTTTTATCACGTGTCACGGCATCACGTCTAGTTAGGACACGATTTCATACTACAAACAAAAACACAACAGTGAGTCTGTGCTGGAGAAAGGACCTCTTATTAAACAAATGCTGATGGGACTTGTGACAAAAGTTAAGTTCTTTGCGTCTTCTGTAAGTCAGCATTTTACCACATCAGCACGTCAATTCTCAACAGTAGCACTGCATAGGGACACTGGGAATTGAAATGCAGCTTCACTCAACACACAATCCTCCCTCCTTCTGTGCTGAGCAGTGTTACTGTTGGGACAATCTCTGTCTGCCCTCGTGCCTGATTATGATGTGCAATTGCTATTGAGGAGAGCTTAAACTGGAGGCGACCTTTCCCTTTTATGTGCATGCATGTTTGCTTGTGGGGGTTTGCAGGGTTATAAAATGGGCTGTCAGTCACAGAAGGGAAGTGAAGGGTGGAGAGGGACGTGGGTGGATGGGGGCGGGTATGTAGGTGGCGGCTGCAGGAAGCCACTGCAAACGTGTGTGTTTACACTTGAACACGCATGTTGTGTTTGTTTGGGGTCAGAGGGAGCCTGTGATACACGTGTGGAACAATTAATGCAAGTATTGCCCATGATGAAGTAGGCTCGACCATCCTCTCCTACAGACAACCACTTTAAAATATTTCTTTCCAGAGGAGTATTTCAACAAAGCTGCATGAGAACTTTACAGTTACATTGTGAATATTACCATGAACTAATACAATATTAGGGCTCAGTTCCAAAACCTAGTGAGTAGCCTTGATGTCTACTGTCTATTTAGGTAGCTGCCTTCCAATTCAGTATCCACATTAACAGAAAGTGACTGATTTTTAACACACTTCTTAGGCAGCAACCCTGTGTGTCATACCAATAGTGCAAGGGAGATTAAACTCTCAATTTTGCATTAGCATGTTGCTAAGCTACTGATACAATAGCAAAAATATGGTGGAAATTAAAACATTTCTTTGGAAGCCTGTGAAGACCCCGCATGGGGTTCAAGGATAGATATGTAAAACATAGGAATTAATATCTAAATACAATATATATATATATATATATATATATATATATATATATATATATATATATATATATATATATACAGTTGTGCTCAAAAGTTTGCATACCCTTGGAGAATTGGTAATATATGTACTATCTTTAAAGAAAACATGAGTGAGCAGGCAAAACACATTTCTTTTATTTCTTATGGGATTCATATTCAACTGTATGTTATAACAGAATGGCACAATCATAAAACAAAACATGGCACCAACGAAAAAAATGAAATGACCCCTGTTCAAAAGTCTGCATACCCTTAATTCTTAATACTGTGTATTACCCCCTTTAGCATCAATGACAGCGTGCAGTCTTTTGTAATAGTTGTCTATGAGGCCCCAAATTCTTGTAGGTGGTATAGCTGCCCATTCGTCTTGGCAAAAAGCCTCCAGGTCATGCAAAGTCTTTGGTCATCTTGCATGAACAGCACGTTTGAGATCTTCCCAGAGTGGCTTGATGATATTAAGGTCAGGAGACTGTGATGGCCACTCCAGAACCTTCACCTTTTTCTGCTGTAACCACTGGAGGGCCAACTTGTCCTTGTGCTTAGGGTCATTGTCGTGCTGGAAAGTCCAAGAGCATCCCATGCGCAGCTTTCGTGCAAAAGAATGCAAATTGTCTGCCAGTATTTTCTGATAACATGCTGCATTCATCTTGCCATCAATTTTCACAAGATTCCCGTGCCTTTAGAGCTCACACACCCCCAAAACATCTGTGAGCCACCACCATGCTTCACAGTGAGGATGGTATTCTTTTCTCTACAGGCCTTGTTGACCCCTCTCCAAACATAGCACTTATGGTTGTGACCATAAAGCTCTATTTTGGTCTCGTCACTCCAAATTACAATGTGCCAGAAGCTGTGAGGCGTGTCAAAGTGTTGTCGGGCATATTGTAACCGGCCTTTTTTGTGGCATTGGCGCAGTAAAGGCTTCTTTCTGGCAACTCGACCATGCAGCTAATTTTTGTTCAAGTATCGTCGTATTGTGCTCCTTGAAACAACCACAAAGTCTTTTTCCAGAGCAGCCTGTATTTCTCCTGAGGTTATCTGTGGGTTTTTCTTTGTATCCCGAACAATTCTTCTGGCAGTTGTGGCTGAAATCTTTCTTGGTCTACCTGACCTTGGCTTGGTATCAAGAGATCCCCAAATTTTCCACTTCTTAATAAGTGATTGAACAGTACTGACTGGCATTCTCAAGGCTTTGGATATCTTTTTATATCCTTTTCCATATTTATAAAGTTCCATTACCTTGTTACGCAGGTTTTTTGACAGTTCTTTTCTGCTCCCCATGGCTCAGTATCTAGCCTGCTCAGTGCAACCATGTGAGAGCTAACAAACACATTGACTGTTTATACACAGACACTAATTGCAATTTAAAAAGCCACAGGTGTGGGAAATTTAAATTTAATTGCCATTTAAACCTGTGTGTGTCACCTAGTGTGTTTGTAACAAGGCCAAACATTCAAGGGTATGTAAACTTTTGATCAGGGCCATTTGGGTGATTTCTGTTATCATTATGATTTAAAAAGGAGCCAAACAACTATGTGATGATAAATGGCTTCATATGATCACTATCCTTAAATAAAAGATAATTTTTTGCATGATCAGTCATATTTTCAAAATCAATGCCAAAATTTCACAATTTCTGCCAGGGTATGCAAACTTTTGAGCACAACTGTATATATATATATATATATATATATATATATATATATATATATATATATATATATACCTAACAAAAGTGGTCCAAAGAAGGACAACCGGTGACAGGGCCATGGGCGCCCAAGGCTCACTGATGCACGTGGGGAGCGAAGGCTAGCCCATCTGGTCTGATCCCACAGAAGAGCTACTATAGCACAAATTGCTGAAAAATGTTGTGCCATGACAGAAAGGTGTCAGAACACACAGTGCATCGCAGCTTATGGTGTATGGGGCTGCATAGCTGCAGATTGGTCATTACTGCTCATACTGACCCCTGTCCACTGTCGAATGCACCTACAATGGGCATGTGAGCATCAAAACTGGACCATGGAGCAATGGAAGAAGTGGCCTGGTCTGATGAATCATGTTTTCTTTTAGATCATGTGGACGGCCGGGTGCGTGTGCATCATTTACCTGGGGAAGAGATGGCAGCAGGATGCACTATGGGAAGAAGGCAGGCTGGCGGAGGCAGTGTGATGCTCTGGGCAATGTTCTGCTGGGAAACCTTGGGTCCTGGCATTCATGTGGATGTTACTTTGACACATACCACCTACCTAAAGATTGTTGCAGACCACGTACACCCCTTCATGGCAACGGTATTCCCTGATGGCAGTGGCCTCTTTGAGCAGGATAATTCGCCCTGCCACACAGCAAAAATTGTTCAGGAATGGTTTGAGGAACATGACAAAGAGTTTAAGGTGTTGACTTGGCCTCCAAATTCCCCAGATCTCAATCCAATTGTGCATATGTGAGATGTGCTGGACCAACAAGTCCGATCCATGGAGGCCCCACCGCAACTTACAGGACTTAAAGGATCTGCTGCTAACATGTTGGTGCCAGATACCACAGGACACCTTCAGAGGTCTTGTGGAGTCCATGCCTCGATGGCTCAGTGGGACCTACACAATATTAGGCAGGTGGTTTTAATGTTGTGGCTGATTGACGTATACAATCAATGTTCAAAACAATGTCCTTACCTTTCCACAATTCACTACGGTAAGCCTATAAAAAGGATTTGTATTTTGAGCTGTTGGGTTCGATTTGGCATGAAATCGCTAGCTTATGAGTCATACACATCTGGGATGGCATGAGAGAATTTTAATTCTTGGGTGAACTATACCTTTAAGAACAGTGGGCATCTTCACTGCTCAGGACAAAGCAGGGACTTATGCACAACTATCACAAAAGAAACAAACAGTCATTGATCACAGAGAAAGCAACCAAGAACCACAAACACACACGTGTGTACATATATACAGTTGCAATAGAAATTATTCACCGCCCCCCCCCCCCAGTAAGGATTTACAAATGTAAGCTTTTCTGATGACCCAGAATTTTTAAACTTTACATCTATATCAGTTGAGTGACACATTCAAAGTCATAGTGTGAATATATAACCTAATATTTCTAAATAGCAGGATTTTTTTTAAAATACAGCCATGTCATAATTATTCAACCCCTATTGCATGTAGCTGTTTCTTAAATATGTAAGGCTACACAAGTAATTGTTTTAAAACAAAATTAAGTCATCAATCTGCAATGGCACTTATTTAAGTTTTAAAATTTAAGTTTAGTGTTGTAAGCAAAAATGTATTTCTATGCAAAAAATGCAATTAAAAATAAGCTGTCTCAAAAGCTAATAGAGGAGATTATTTCATTTCACAAGAAAGGTCATGGCTAAAAGTACATTTCCAAGGCACTTCAATTTCCAGTAGACAAAGTTGGCAGCACCATTCATGCATTTTTTAAATATGGTACAACAGCAACCTTTTTGGGGTGTGGAAGAAAGCAAAACTTCACCAAGGGAAATGTTGACTTGAATATTCAAGAAGTAATTATGAAAGACCTGTGGAGTCCTGGAAGAAGGTTTTATAGATGTATGACACTAAACTGAAAATGAGTTTTAGACCCATGGGTCAGCAGTACGTCTGGAGTAAGGTGACAAGGTGATGACAAGAATGACACCATCCCCACAGTCAAGCATGGAGGTGAGTCAGTCCTGTTATGGTGGTGTTTTGTGGCTGCAGGAAACGGCTATCCTGACTGTGACTGACACCATAGATTCTTTCAGGTATCAGGCCATTTTGGCATGAAAAATGTGATGCCTTCAGTGTGTAAATTGAAGCCCGGTGATCACTGGACTTTCCAGCAAGACAATAACACCAAGGATACATCCAAGTTGTCCAAAATTCTGGTTCAGGGATAGGTCGTGGAATGTCCTTAAATGGCCCTTTCAGTCCATCATTAAAATCCCATTGCAAACCTTTGTTGGGATTTCAATGTAGCAGTGACAGCACAGAAACCAAAGAATGTCAATGAGCTGGAAGCTTTTTCTCATGAGAAATGTGTAAAAATTCTAATAGAGAGGTGTCCGAAGCCTGAGAACACTTACCTGAAACATTTATTTGCTGTTATTAAGGATAGAGGATGCCCCACAAATGATTGACTTTGGGGGTTGAATATTTTTGACATGACATTTGTGGAGAGAATTAGTTATTTTTTATATTAAAATTTGGGTAAACTGAACTCTTTGTTCTCAAAATCACTCAAATGTGTATTAAAAACTTACTTTGACTGTTTACTGAGGTTTTAGTTGATGTGTTTTAATTCACATCACCAGAATGTATTGCTGGTCAGGGGGGTTGAATAATTTTGATTGCAACTGTATATATATATATACACTGAACAAAAATATAAATGCAACATGTAAAGTGCTGGTCCCATGTTTTATGAGCTGAAATAAAAGATCCCAGAAATTTTCCATACGCATTGATTAGATTAGATTAGGGCCTAATGAATTTATTTCAATTGACTGATTTCCTTAAATGAACTGTAACTCTTTGAAATTGTTGCATGTTGCATTTATATTTTTGTTCAGTATATATATATATATATATATATATATATATATATATATATATATATATATATATATATATACACATATATTGCCAAAAGTATTCGCTCATCTGCCTTTAGACGCATATGAACTTAAGTGACATCCCATTCTTAATCCATAGGGTTTAATATGACGTCGGCCCACACTTTGCAGCTATAACAGCTTCAACTCTTCTGGGAAGGCTTTCCACAAGGTTTAGGAGTGTGTTTATGGGAATTTTTGACCATTCTTCCAGAAGTGCATTTGTGAGGTCAGACACTGATGTTGGACGAGAAGGCCTGGCTCGCAGTCTTCGCTCTAATTCATCCCAAAGGTGCTCTATCGGGTTGAGGTCAGGACTCTGTGCAGGCCAGTCAAGTTCTTCCACACCAAACTCGCTCATCCATGTCTTTATGGACCTTGCTTTGTGCACTGGTGTGCAGTCATGTTGGAACAGGAAGGGGCCATCCCCAAACTGTTCCCACAAAGTTGGGAGCATGGAATTGTCCAAAATCTCTTGGTATGCTGAAGCATTCAGAGTTCCTTTCACTGGAACTAAGGGGCCAAGACCAGCTTCTGAAAAACAACCCCACACCATAATCCCCCCTCCACCAAACTTCACAGTTGGCACAATGCAGTCAGACAAGTACCGTTCTCCTGGCACCCGCCAAACCCAGACTCGTCCATCAGATTGCCAGATGGAGAAGCGTGATTCGTCACTCCAGAGAACGCGTCTCCACTGCTCTAGAGTCCAGCGGCGGCGTGCTTTACACCACTGCATCCGACGCTTTGCATTGCACTTGGTGATGTATGGCTTGGATGCAGCTGCTCGGCCATGGAAACCCATTCCATGAAGCTCTCTATGCACTGTTCTTGAGCTAATCTGAAGGCCACATGAACTTTGGAGGTCTGTAGCGATTGACTCTGCAGAAAGTTGGCGACCTCTGCGCACTATGCGCCTCAGCATCCGCTGACCCCGCTCTGTCATTTTACGTGGCCTACCACTTCGTGGCTGAGTTGCTGTCATTCCCAATCGCTTCCACTTTGTTATAATACCACTGACAGTTGACTGTGGAATATTTAGTAGCGAGGAAATTTCACGACTGGACTTGTTGCACAGGTGGCATCCTATCACAGTACCACGCTGGAATTCACTGAGCTCCTGAGAGCGGCCCATTCTTTCACAAATGTTTGTAGAAGCGGTCTGCATGCCTAGGTGCTTCATTTTATACACCTGTGGCCATGGAAGTGATTGGAACACCTGAATTCAATTATTTGGATGGGTGAGCGAATACTTTTGGCAATATAGTGTATATATATATAGACGGGGGGTGCCTCGTGTTGCCCCCCCACAAGATGCCGCCCTGGGCAACTGCCCATGTCGCCCATGCCTAAATCCGCCCCTATATATATATATATATATATATATACTGTATATTTCTTTCTTCATCTCTAAAAAAGAGAGAAAACAGAAAAAGACTCAAAACAGAAAACTATTCTTCAAAGAAACTCTAAATACAAAGGAAATATCCTCGAACATCTCACTGGCCTAGCATGGTGTTTCTCGACTGCAGCTTACCACCCCCAATACTCCACCCAAAATCCAACCCTTGTACCAGATGAGAGAGACCACAGCCTGACAGCGCCTCATCTCCTCAGTGGGAGTACTAGTGGTAAGCAAATGACAGAGGAGGAGGACGTAGCACTGACGGAGGCCACCCCACACAGCCCAGCCTATAACCCACACACTAACACGGGACATGGCCTTTCGGTAGGGGCTCCAAAAATGCTGCAAAACCTCGCAGTACAGCCCAACACTCAGCAGGATGAAAGGCTGTGGAACTTCGGGTACACGCCAATGAGACACCCACATGCAGACTGGAAACCACAACATATTACACAGAAAAAAATTGAAATGAAGAAAGAGAAATGATTTTGATGTGGGGGAGACAGAAAAAAAACCCCCCTGTAGACAGAAGAGACATTCTTTCCTTTATTTTGAGAGAAATTTTAGTTTTGTTGTTAGCATTGCAGATTATTATTTTTTCACTGGATACTATAAAACAAGCAGGTGGCTGACAAATGTCCTGCACTAATGAGGCAAGACTCTCTGGCACTCTAAGCTTAGATTGAAGCAGAGCCACAGTGGCACAGTAGGAC
Source organism: Myxocyprinus asiaticus (assembly GCF_019703515.2). Taxonomy (NCBI): domain Eukaryota; kingdom Metazoa; phylum Chordata; class Actinopteri; order Cypriniformes; family Catostomidae; genus Myxocyprinus; species Myxocyprinus asiaticus. The sequence goes on from NC_059354.1 coordinate 35,238,872, forward strand.
AATGAACAAGCAGGCAAAACTCACCTGGCATGCAATGGGATCTCTATCATTGAGAGGTCACCAAATGGTAGAGCATGCCAAAGGACACTGTTGAAGACTGTCTTGTGAGTTTTAATGTCTCCAAGTGAAAAAAATATTCAGAAGTCAGTGAAATTTAGTCTTGCTAAGGAAGCGTATACAATTACGGTGCCTTTGTGTGATATCAGAATTATCCTACTTCCCACTTCTGAAGTCATATGTCATTTTATGTGCTTTGTTGTCGGACAGAAAAGGACACCGTAATACATGTTAGTCAGCTTGCTGACAATAAGGTAATTTTGTTTAAATACATGCTATTTTCTCTTTGTAACAAATGTACAATAAACAATAACTGGTTACTGATATAACTCAATCTGTATGATTGACACGGCAAGCGATAACAGTAGGAAACTCATATTTTCGATGAGCCCAATATAATGTGAAGATTGACTGCATTCGTCCAGATCAGCCATTCAACCCTGTTTTTAAAATTACTTTAAGAAAAAAGAACAAATCAATATCAAACCAATATCAAACCAATAACTACACACCAACATTGTTCCTAAACTAGTGAGCCCCTACTAAGTAGCAGCTTAATTTAACCCTGTTATCCATTCTGGCATAATTAATGTTCAGTATTTGCTTTTTTTATATACATTGTCAATGCAATTTTTTATGTTTTTTATTTTTTTTTTCATATTAATTGCTAGAAAATAATCACACAAATCAGATCAAATTAAACTGTATTTAGACATAACCAAGTCAGTTGCAATCCTCATAAAGGAATAGAAAATAAAACAACTCATATAATATTTAGTTTTGACTTCCTGAGGTTGACAATAATGTTTTTTGTAAAAGAAGCACCTACTTTTGCCTACTATTTGTTTAAAAAAAAAAAAAAAAGAAAAACGTTTTTTTCCCAGAGTTTCAAGACCTATTTTGTACCCTGTTTGTGGAAAGTACCTGCTACTTTTATGTTTTGATCTAATTTTAATACTTCCTTGTTCAAAGAGGCTGGTGAATGTCATGTCAACAAAAAATTATTTTGTTTCTTGTTTTTTGACAGTAATGATGTGCAGGGTTGGGGAGTAACGGAATACATGTAACGGGATTACATATTTAAAATACAAAATCTAAGTAACTGTATTCCACTACAGTTACAATTTAAATAATTGGTAATTAGAATACAGTTACATTCAAAAATTATTTTGATTACTGAAGAGATTACTTTGCATTTTATTGTCGTTTGTTTCATTTAATATTTATTCCTTTCAGATGGAAAACATTTATACATATAAATGATGAGATCCAAAGTGCATTTGAACAGCGGTGAAACACTTTCTCATGATGTGTTACATTCATACGAGCAGACAGAAGTTTTTTTCTAGTAAGACCTTTGATATTAGGGCAAAAATCTTATTCTTGATAATAATTTTGTATTGTTTTCCTGTAAAAATATCTAAAAATCCTTAAAATAAGATCAATTAGATTAATCTTGTTTTAGAAACAACAATGCATAAGATATTTAGGTTTTTCAGAGAATGTATTTTTAACGTGTATTTTGTCTTACTGTACTGGCAGAGTTTTTATAGTCAAAACAAGTGAAAAAATCTACCAGTGCTGAAGGAGGAATCCAAAGTATTTAGAATACGTTACTGACCTTGAGTAATCTAATGGAATATGTTACAAATGACATTTTACAGCATGTATTCTGTAATCTGTAGTGGAATACATTTCAAAAGTAACCCTCCCAACCCTGATGATGTGTTTCTTCTGTTGAAAAGGTTTTTTTTTTTTTTTATGAGTCATCTTATAAATCTTATCCTTTGAAAATCTTTCAGTTCTGTCAGACTTAATTACAATTGTCTTGTTTTATATTTTGTTTTTTGGTAGAAATTTCGTTTTTGTTCTTTGTTTGTTTTCTGTTGCAAAAGCACTACAAATGTCTTCTCATTATACTACATTGCTGGAAACCATGGCTTATGCAGATAGCCCAGAATTAAAACGATTAATTTACATTCCACAATTCTCCCTAATTTCCCTCTCTGAAAACAGTGAAATTCCACAGCTTTGGTGGAATGTTCTCAGTGCCCCTTTGGAGCAGGGGCTTGTGTGGGAAGGAAGAGAGAAGGGCCGGTAATAGCTAACAGTGGATTTACATTCTTTGTTGAACATAATGGGGGAGCCAGAGGGGCCTTGAGCCAGGAGGGAGCTGCCCCACTGCGATTCCTCCTGTGAAAACTGCAACCCCGTCACTCACCACACAAGTACCTCATTATCATCCACATTCAGTTGTATGTAAATCACTCCAATGCACTGCAGCAGAGGTAAGCGCACCGACCAACATGTTCAATGCAAATCATACATACAGAAATTTAGCAGCAGAGGTTTCTGAGCGGGGAGGCCTTAATACAAAACATAAGACAAACACGTCTGAATTCCAAGCAACAGAGCCACTCTGTACGTACCCTGAGGGAGGATTTTGAATGTTTTGGGGTTCATCTCGAGGAGATTTCCTTGTGGTATTTGACTCCTCTGACCTCTCTCCAAAGGTCTGGATTTGCCTACCTTGGGAAAAAAGGAATTTTCGCCTGAGGTTCATTTAAAGTACCATCAAACTTGTTATCTGTTGTAATGATTTATTGCAGCATCTGTCTCTGTCATACAGCCGCGAGTGTTGACCTAATGGCTCTTTCATAAACATGGCTCTCATTTGATGTGAGCTGTTGGTGTGATTTATTCACCTCTTGGGCATTGCAAGTAGTTTGTGTTAATGTTGTGCCACTGTGCTACTGACCGAGTTTATAATAAAGAACAGGATGTCGGATGTCATTGTCTAATAGCTTTTAAAGTCAGCAATACAAGTCAGTTTTTGTTTGGGCTATATTACGAATAGGAATCTTTACAAACATAAATGGATTACAATAGATAATGTACTTTATTGTTAAACTTGTTGCATGAGTCATTTTGGTATATGAAACTGTTCAATATTTATCTACGGTGAATATGATTCAAGTACTTCTCATATTAGCAAAAAAACACACACAAAAAAAAAAACAAGCTTACCAACGAGTACTGCATGTGTAGTCAGTGTATTCGTCCTGTTTTCCTTTGGAAGTCCCACCTTCAAAGATTACAAATATCAATTATGGAAGTGCAGGTGGTGAATTACAATGCAGGATAACAAATTTAGTCAAACTTAAGATTCTCGAGATCTGATGATTAGAGACTCTAGAGATGCACTGAAAGAGATGCACAGAAATTGCTCTATGAAGACTATGTATTTGGAGACAAGCAGTTTTGAGAAATGCATTATACTACAATGATGTGACCTGGAGCATACAAAGATGCAGTCATCACAAGCAGTTTACTTCCACAAGTTAGTACCCCGAACTGCAAACCATACCACAGCTCAAATGAAGCACATGATTTTTTCAAGTAGACTCAGTAAACCGTTTTCACACCAACCAAATGAATCAAACGCACCAAAAGCTCTAGTAATGTGAAAGCACCCAAAAGCAACTCATTTGCAATTAACAGGACTCATTTCAAAATTAAAACAGCTAATTACTATTCAAGTAGTATTCGTATTAGTATAAATGTGAGGAACATGTCAGTGGCACAGCTTGGTTGTTTATCTACCACTTAGCCTTTAGGTGAAATACATCTTTAATGAATTTAAATTAACAAAGGTATTGTGCAACTCAGTGCCACAGCCAGACTACAGTAACAGCCACTGTGCTTTAGAAAGACTGAGAGATTAATTTGATGGATCTTTCAGCAGAGCACTTTAGTCTACAGCACCCTGACATAGGTCTCCTCCCTCCAGCCAAGTGTTCCTCACACATTTCTTGATGGAGGCCTTCCGCCTGCACTCAGACACACTACCTGTCATACATTCAATTATCACCAGCCACCCTGAACATTAGATCTGCTCTCTGCTTTAAATATGAAAAAAGAACTAATTTATGTCACATTTTCTTTGGACTGAACATTGAAGGGTGACTGCATGTGGAGAGCAAATGTAAGCTTTGGAGGCAGCTTCAACACATCTAATAATTTGTCAAATGTCTGTCTCAGAAATGTGCTCACTTTTCTAATCTAACATGAAATTTCAGTTTCAAAAGTGTGTGAAACACAACCAGCTTGTGGCCACTTCACTCCTGATTTTCTGTAAGTGTGTGCCGCATACACACACATACAAGCACGCATATACACACAAAGCGGGGGTGTTTGAATAGCTGAGTACCGAATTGAAATGCACTCAGTGGATTAGCGCTATTTGAGAGAGGAGTGCCTCTCCAAGGGCTTGAATATGCCGCAGGAAAACTGACCTGCGCCCATCACGATTAAAGCCGCCTAGGTTGTTATGCAACAGCGCTACAAGTGTAGTCAGACAACTCCTACAGCTGTTTCATGCTGGAGTCACGACTCAAATGTGTAGGCTCTCCATTACCTTTTGTCCGCTACCAGCGCTGATTTTTCACAGACTGCTGGCTGCGACCCATTGTAGCCCTCCACCGCCCCCACATACTGGACTGTGAACCCCCATTTTTGAGTGTTTCAAATGGAGATGGAGGTGGTGGGGTGACCCCTCGAGAGAGTGTGGGAAGCCCGTTTGGACTACGAAGGGCTGATTAAGCCTTCTGTGTGCCCTGTTGTGCTCCACAGTGATGTAACACCTTCTCTTGGGCGAATGTGGTGTTCAAAATCTTCAATAACTCCAATGGATATAATAGGACTGAGCTTGGAGAAAACATTCAGCATGTGAGTGTTTGAGGCAAGAAATGAAGAGTAATGAATAAATATGAAGCCTAGCTCCATCACTCAGTTCATTCCCATCTGGTCCAGAAATGCAACGTATGAAGCCTCTTGAGTTCCAAGTCTCTTTTTCTTTGCATTCTGTGGTAATGGAGGAGTATATGCTTTTGTATGTACTATGTATGCGTGCGTGGGTGTTTGGTTAATGTGATTCTGCAGTACCATTATTCTATCACTCCCTCTTACAAATTGTGCCCATGGTGTCACCAGTGTAATGATCCATGAGGTTTTGTGGCATAAATGATTTGTCCTTGGTGGTACCTCAAATTCTTCATTAAAATGATTGTGTTCACTCTTTCACTTAATCTTTTTGCATCTTTTTAAAGGAATATTCTGGGTTCTTTATAACTTGATATCTATAGATGGTATTGAGGTTTGCTTATTTGTTCGGCTTAGCAACACAAAGATTGAATTGATGCAGAAAATAAAAACTCATTTTGAAATCACACAGAAATTCAACCCACAAATATCATCACAAATAAAATATACATTTAAAAATCGGTTTCTTTTCTAATGTGATACCTACTGTATAGGAATAGTAGAAATACTAAAACAACTTGCCCATGCTTTGATTGAAGTTAAATTATTTAATTTCCAAAGAAGCAACCAGTTCTTTCATTAGTTGGTGGAAGTAGATGATGTGTCTGAAACATCTCTGCTATTTGCCTCAAAGAGGGTTACTCTCTTCAAGTCAGCTGTTTCTCTTGAGGTTCCTCTTCCATGGCATGGTCTTAATTCTGAAAAATTGAATAGCATTTGTAGCATGCAGTCAATTACCACAGAAAATAATTTAACTGGCTGGAGTGTTTGAAAGCATTTTTTTTTTATTATTTTTTTTTTCTGTTAAAGCCAACATGAAATCAAAATTGACCCTATTTACTTTCTTAATGCACAATTGTCTTTGTAATCTCCAGTCCAAATGCAATAACTTGTTCATCCTCTGAAAAAAACGTGTCTATTTCACTGACGTCACTTAGGCTGTACGGGCTATTAGATAATGTTAATCAGGACAAATAGCTATTTTGATATTGTTTTTAGCAAACTCGCATTCAGCTCTAGCTACACTCTGGTATGTAACACCCCCTGTTCACAATTTAATTAATTTCCAATGGATAAAGTCTCGCCTTATATTTTTTCTGATTTAATATCCTGTTTCACTGAGAAATACATCACATTACAGAAGCAAAATGGGTTGTGAATGGCATTGACTTTACAGCACTATTGAAGAATTGAGCTTTCTCTTTAACTTTGAAGTTGTCTACATTGTCCTTTTCTGTTTATTTGTGGTGTTGCCTGCTTGCCTTCTACTGTTAACTAATTACTGTAAATAAGATGAAAAATTTTCATTTTTTTAAACTGAGGATTATAAATTATTGTGTGTAATCAACAGCATTACACAGATCCTGTCCATAGACATTAAATTGCAAATTATCTGAAATATTCCTTTACTTATTCAACCAGTCTTCTCTCAGGAAGATTTTCATGGTACTACAAAATATATGGCAAAGGCAAATACTAATAATGAATGTATTGGATAATTATTACATGAATCGATAATTAGGAAGATTAACTTATGCATTCACTTAGTTATACACTGAAAAAGCTACAGTCCCATGACAAAGGCAAACCCGTTTTTCTGTTCAGAACTTTTCAGTCAAATTCTAACATGGCAACAATAATCCTTAAATATTCATTCTCTTCAGATTAATTTTGCAACTTCGCGTTCACGTTTATAAATCATATTAAAGGTAGCTTTCCAATTGTGCCTACAGTGAGACTATTTAGGATTTAAAGAGATAATAGGAATTATAATTTAAGAACAGTTTAACTTTCCATTAATTCTCAGTGTCACATTCAAGCATTCTGCCCAGCAACACTGCAGTGTCTATTAAAGCCATGTATAGTTAATCTAGAAAAGAAGCTTCTGGAGAGAGAGAGAGAAAAAAAACATATGTTCATTCTGGTCTCTAGGCATTGGATCTTGATTTATATACAATCTTTCAATTAACAGAATGGGAGTCAGAATGTATATTGTCCTTTTTTTATATCAATTTGAGGAGCCAGCTGTTCCTTTAAGAATAATAACATGCGACGAATGCAGAGAATAATGGGATGGATTATTGTGCTTTATCTAATGCATGAGGTATAAATTAAGTAATTCCTGTACATCATCACCTGTATATCGCTGGTATTTAGCCATGAACGTATACTGAGTCAGGAGCATGAACCAACAGGATTGTTATCATTTTTGTACCGTTTGCCTTGAATGAACTTGTGGGCTGGTATTTCTTAGTCACACATGCTTCAGGGACTGAAAGATTCATTGAGTGAGGGTGAAAGGAAAAAGGCAATAGGAAAGCAAAACAAAATCTAAACCAAATTTGGGGAACCAGGGCTAGTTGTCAGATGGGTAAATTCTCACTAGAGCTAATCCCAAGATCTATAACGTTTTGAATAATAAATCCAAATACAAAAATCTAGTTTAATCTAGCAGTGAATTTTGTATGTTCAAGAACCTAGATCAAACCTTTTATAAATTGTAATAATTTTTGTGAATTTTGTGAATTTGCTATACTGTAGGTGTTGAGTAAATAAGTGAACTGGCATACATCGGCATGCATTTAGGCAACAATCAACTAAATAATGAAGGTAAATCTTAACCACAAGTTTAACCTGTGTTTTCAGGACATAAATATTTTTCATAAATGTCATGTCATTGTTACATTTTTATTGGGAAAAATTGCTGCATGTGTTCTACAATTGAAATTACATGTAATTACAAATAATTTCAATATTTGAGAGCCAAAACAATGGTATGTTACCTTTTATATTTTTCTATTTCATGAATTGTTTTGTGTTAAATAACATGTATAATCTGTTTAAACAGCCTACAATAAACAGTCTTCAAATGTTCTATAGTTAGCAACTTACCCCATATACTGTTACAACATTAATGTGTGTTCAATGAACTGTATACTTTTTTCCTGGGCAATAATATTGGAAAAGCCAATAGTTTTTTTGAAGACAAGACTTTAAGGTATGTGCTTATACAGAAATTGACTTTCAAAAATAAACCTACCCCGAGAAATATTTAGCCCTGTTGTCCCCTATACAAATGTATACACTTATACATTTTTGGGGGTCAAGTGTTTAGGGACTTAGTGTTAACATTGTAAACTTTTACAGTGAGGCTGCTTTTGCCTTATCTAGAGTAAACCATAAACCTTTATGGCAAAAATTCCTTTCTGCCTTATCTGCTTAGTATTAACTTAGCTCATATTCACAGACAAATCAGGAGGTTCAAACAAGATCAACTTGGGGGGGCCAGTCAAAGAAACCCCCTCTGGAGAGACAAGCTTCATATCAGGTGCCTCAAGCGGTCAAGTTGAACCTAAAATAAGAAAAGCATTCTGGAGAGTAACATATACACCTCTGCCCAACGCAATGTAGTACACACATCGCCTCCCACATAAATTACACAGAGGCATGATCACCCTCTCACTTCCTCTGTTTACCCAGGTCTTAGTGCTGAATGACCATTAGTCTGTTTTCTTTCAAAGGCCCTGCAGGGAGATTTGCTGATCAGGGTCAGAGGAATTTGACACATTATCGGAACAGTGCTCTGAAAGTGGTGATCTACCTTTGTTCTTATATTGTTACAGACATAGTGCAATAATGTAATATAATGTGTGAATTACAGTTATTCTAAGTAAATAAAAAAAAAAAAAAAAAAAAAAAGACTATAGGTACAGATATATGTATGTTGTCCTCAAAATCTGAAAATCAAATTTTCAAAATATGATTTAAACCTAAAATAAATACAAATTTAAAGTTCTTTGAAGATTTAGAAAATTTAAAAACAAACTAAAAAATGACCTTAAATGAATAAGAAATATTTAAGAGATTTAGCATATCTAGGGCACTAATCAATCACTAATTGTTCCTTTGTAACCGTCAGATTTTTTTGCATCAATTGAAGCACACAAGATGCTCTTCAGAACTTTCTCAAATGATATATATATATATATATATATATATATATATATATATATACACACACTGGCAGCCAGAAGTTTAGAATAATGTACAGATTTTGCTGTTTTGGAAGGAAATTGGTACTTTAATTCACCAAAGAGGCATTCAGCTGATCACAGAGTATAGTCAGGACATTACTGATGTAAAAAACAGCACCATCACTATTTTAAAAAAGTAATTTTGACCAAATCTAGACAGGCCACATTTCCAGCCGCTATCACTCCAACACCTTCTCCTTGAGTAATCATGCTAAACTGCTAATTCGGTACTAGAAAATCACTTGCCATTATATCAAACACAGTTGAAAGCTATTTGGTTCATTAAATGAAGCTTAACATTGTCTTTGTGTTTGTTTTTGAGTTGCCATAGTATGCAATAGACTGGCATGTCTTAAGGTCAATGTTAGGTCATAAATGGCAAAAAAAAAAAAAAAAAAAAAAAAAAAAAAAAAATGCTTTCTCTAGAAACTCGTCAGTCAATCACTGATTTGAGGAATAAATATACAATGCCTGAAATTGCCAAAAAACTGAAGATTTCATACAAAGGTGTACACTACAGTCTTCAAAGACAAAGGACAACTGGCTCTAACAAGGACAGAAAGAGATGTGGAAGGCCAGATGTACAACTAAACAAGAGGATAAGTACATCAGAGTCTCTAGTTTGAGAAATAGACACCTCACATGTCCTCAGCTGACAGCTTCACTGAATTCTACCCGCTCAACACCAGTTTCATGTACAACAGTAAAGAGAAGACTCAGGGGTGCAGGCCTTATGGGAAGAATTGCAGAGAAAAAGCCACTTTTGAAACAGAAAACAAAAAGAAAACGTTAGAGTGGGCAAAGAAACACAGACATTGGACAACAGATAATTGGAAAAGAGTGTTATGGATCTTAACCCCATTGAGCTTATGTGGGATCAGCTAGACTGTAAGGTGCGTGAGAAGTGCCCGACAAGACAGCCACATCTATGGCAAGTGTTACAGGAAGCGTGGGGTGAAATGTCACCTGAGTATCTGGACAAACTGACAGCTAGAATGCCAAGGATCTGCAAAGCTGTAATTGCTGCTCGTGGAGGATTTTTTGATGAGAATTCTTTGAAGTAGTTTAAGAAGTTCTGAATTTTTTATTTTTTTTCTAATTCTAATAGAAATTTTTCATGTTATTAATGTCCTGACTATACATTGTGATCAGTTGAATGCCACTTTGGTGAATAAAAGTACCAATTTCTTTCCATTAAGCAAAATCTGTACATTATATACACACACTGTATATATGCATTAGTATTTAGTTGCCTAGACTACGGACATTTGGATAGAACTTGGCAAAGAATGAGAGAAAAGAGAGAGAGAGAGCGAGCAAGTGAGAGGCGTCATCTCTCTTCCTCTTCACCAGCTGCTCAGTGTAGCCCGGCTCTCCTTTCCAGAACTTGGATAAGTGGGCTGCATTGGCGCAGATTGGCAGAGGAGGGTCAGGGGGTTCCTCTCCAGGGACAGCTGTTGAGGGAGGGGGTTGTAGAGTGGGCTAGAGTGCTTGAAGCAAGGTGGGAAGTTCAACTGCAGAAAAGTCATTCCACTGAGAGATGCAGAAAACAAAAGAAATAATAGATTTCTCTTTCTTTGCACTTTGTCTCTCTCTTGCTCATTTTTTCTTTCTCTCTCAAATATGTTTTTTTTACCTCATGTTTTTTTTTTTTTTTTTTTTTTTTTTTTGCTTGTTTGTTTACTTCACAAGTTCACATCTTAATATAATCCTTAAAGGGATAGTTTATAATTTATTCACCCTCATATTGTTCCAAACCACTATGACCTTTTCTTTCTTCTGTGAAAATGTTAGACAGCATATTAGTCTCACTCGCTATTCACTTTTATTGCATTTTTTTTAATTTTTTTTTCAGAGAGCGACAGTGAATGGTGACTGAGGCTAACAATCTGCATAACATCTCCTTTTGTGTTCCTTGGAAGAAAGTTAGTTATACAGGTTTGGAACAACATGAGGGTGAGTACGTGATGACAAAGTTCATTCAAAAATTATGCTTTTAGGTGTAATGAAGGTAAACTGATTTTACCTGCTATCCACAATGATGGGGCTCTAGGATGAGACTTGACTCGAGCTCTAAACGGAGTTTTTCAAGCAAAATTCAAACTCACATTGTCCACATGAGCCCAGTAACCTCCAACCCAAAGTACCAACCACTCTAACTCTGTTGTGTGTTCGACTATTAGTTGCCTTGAGCACAGCTGTCCAAAGGCCAATATTATTATACTGACAATAAAAAATATATATATATATATATGAAAAAAAAATGAATGCATGACCATTGGAGTATTGTGGGGAAAAAAAGAATTGCTAGAAAATAGTTCTCAAATCATATCTTGTTAAGAAAGACACATCATTAGTAACAAGTTCTGACAAGCCCATAAAACAAATTTTTTTATTTTATAAGCCTCATAAATTATGGATTAGATCTAGTGGTCTGCACTAAGAGTTAGTTGATCTGTGCATGTGAACTCTGCATGTGTGTGAACAGTGTGAACTATGGATGAGTGCATTGGAGAGCCATACAGCAGGACATAAATTAGCCGATGACAGGGTCTTTCTTTGGCGAGCCCCTGCGGTCCTGTGCAGCCCATGGAAAGAGGGGAAGTTGTTTCATGACCCATGTCATCATGTCGCCTGCCAATGTCAGTGTGTGATACAGTCACATGAGTGGTGCCTTATCAGCAAATGGTGAGGACAATTTGAGTATTTTAAACCTCAATAAATATAGACTAAACACAAATGTGAAGGGAACATGATATCATATGTTTGGTATGATACTGAAAAATAGATTGGAAGGTTGGAAAAAAATATATCTCCAAAGTAACAGCTGAACCTCAGCATGAAAACCAAAAAAAGAGGAACAATCCCCCATGAGGAGAGATGGTCTACACTTCTTTCAGTGGGTGAAGAGGGCTTTCCTTTTTCTGAAAGATCCTGCAAATTTGTCTTGGAGAATTATATAGACATGGCAGAGTGTTGACAGACGTTTTTCGCCTGCATCTCTCGCCTGGGGTTCTTGTCTCTCTTCTCTCTTTCTGTTCAGTCTTCCCTGGTGAAAAAAACATCTTTAAATCAGCCTAAACTGGCTTGCTGATGTTAGCTGGTCTCCCAGGCTGGTCTGTTGCCTGGTTTTAAAGGATTTGGGAACTTTGACCAGCTTTGCTAAGCTGAGAAACCATCTAGACCAGCTTAAACCATCTAAGACCAGCAAACCATCTTCTGCTTTTTTGCAGAACTTGCCTTGATGAGGGGAGATGGCTGAACTCAGTCTTTTAGTAAAGGTCAATCCACAGCACATGTTCACCTGCACAACCTGAGACTTAAGCAGAGCCTTTTGGATGAAGTGCATTTTAAGACAAGGCATCAAACAAGCCAGCACCCCAGCCGCATAGTGTCTTATTGTATTCTAGGGGTAATGAGGGGCTTTGTCTGGCTAAGGGGGACACTCGTTTACAATGTAGTTGAAGGCAATAACTGCTGAGGAGATAAAATGCTCCCCTTTACATCAAAGATGCTGCGTAGGTTATATGCATGAAAATGCCAAAATGAAAAACAGATGCTTTATAATTAATTAGAAACACACTTTGTAAAAACTGCACAATCCCGAAATAAATAATAGCCACAAAATGTAGAAGGGTTGGCACTTCTAAGAACATGTAATTGTTGGCTTTTATTATTCCTGGTTCTCATGTTAATGTGGATAAACCACCATAAACTGATGTGACAGTTGTAAAAGAGGCACTTACCTACAGGCTACAAGATGAGGGAAACCATCCAAAATGCTTTGAAACCACCAGACTTTGACTTTTGAGAAATCGGTATAAAATCCATTAATGCTGCTTGATTGATTGAATTAATAAATCGCAATATGACCTTATGCAATTATTAAAACTTAAAAGTCTTTGTTTCAAAATATAGTCTGCATTCAGCACTTTAATCAGCGCTGTGTGAGCAAGCAGTGCCTTCTAGTGACCTGGTCGGCATTATCCATTATACCAATATAATACAGAATTTAAAACGGGGTTTTGTTTCTTTGGTTCATTTTATTTATTTATTTTATTTTCTTGATTTGGTTGATATTTGCGTGGAATAGCTCAACATATGCATAGTATGAATTTGTAATGTTCTATCGTATACAGAATGTGTAAAGTGAGTTCTGTTTTGAACTACAAAAACAGAAGTGCAATGTTTTAGGAGTCATAAGGTGAGTGGCAAAATATCAGTATCAGCCTATAGTTTTTTGTTAAAATCGTTATCTGCCAACAAATTTAATATTTCTAGTAATAGTTAAACTGAGCCTTAAAGGAATAGTTCACCCAAAAATGAAATTTCTCTGAACATTTACCCACCCTCATGCCATCCCAGATGTGAATGACTTTCTTTCTTCAGCTGAACACAAACAAAGGTTTTTAGAATAACATCTCAGCGCTGTAGGTCCATACAATGCAAGTCAATGGTGGCCAGAATTTTGAAGGTCCAAAAAGGACTTAAAGGCAGCATAAAATAATCCATAAGACTCTAGTGGTTAAATTCATATCTTCTGAAGTGATATGACAGGTGTGGGTAAGAAAGAGATCAGAAATTAAATGAGGCATAGCGTTAGTTCAGGCAGGTCTTGTGAGTCATGCTTGCAATCAGCTGATGCCAAGCTGATTATGACGTCTACCAATACAATTCACACGCTCATCAGAATGGTCCTATTTAGGTCCTCCATTTATGTTCAGTGCCTAGCTGCCTTTCCCCAACCAGTAGGTGGCTGAATGTGAAAATAAAAGTCACTTCCACACTAGAATGTCGAAAGTGAAAGTGTAGATTTACAGTAAAAAAAGACTTAAATATTGATCTGTTTCTCACCAATACCCATCATATCACTCCAGAAGATATGTATTTAACCACTGGAGTCTTATGGATTACTTTTATGCTGCCTTTATGCCCTTTTTGGACATGCTGATGTAGGGCTTTACTGGTTGTTTAGATCAGTGTTACTATCAGAAATAATTGGTAATTATTTCTTTAGTTATTAATTAATATTTAAATTAATTAATTCTAACTCATTAAAACCTCATATGGGGCTCCAGTAAATGTAGTGCGCTACGTTTAGGAGCGGGTTTGGTTATTAGCAATAATTAATAATTATCAAAGATAATTATTAATTATTAAAATCAATAGAACATTGATGAGAATCAATGTTAGATTTTTTAATCCTTTAAATCAACAATTATCAAAGATAATCACTAATCATTAACATTGATGAAACATTGATTAAAATTAAAATGATCCTTCAAATTCAACAATCATCAAAGATAATTATCAATTATCAAAGATCAATAGAATATTAATAAGGATTAATATTGCCGGGGCACCACCCTGGAATCAGGGACTAATAACCAGATAGTATAACAGTCTCAATATTAGATTGTTTTCTTAGGAAAATCGACATCTGAAGAATATCGATTTTCGAAAAAAAAAAACAATGAATGAAGGCTTGAATCCGAGCACTGACATCCCATCAGCATGTGACACAGGTGTATGCAAAACAAACCAAAACACTTCTCTTTGAAATATAACAAAGTTTATTTATGCAGTAATATCAATTAATAATTAATACAATGCAGTCAATAAACTTCCGACTTACAACTACAAACTAAACAGTGATATGATTTGATATGGAAACCAAAGTAATCCTATAACACATGAGTGTGTGTGTGTGAGAGAAAGAGTGTGTGTGTGTGTGTGTGTAAGGAGGGACACGCACAAAATGGCGGACGTGACTCTCGTAGAGAGTATGTCTCGCGAGACTTCCGGCCAGTGAATATGGCCGTGAATGTGGGCGGAGAGAAACCAGTCAATGTCGTCTACCAGTTACCGTGTGTATCCACTTGTATGATAGCTTAGGGACAAAGCTGAGCTTTATCACGAAGCTATCTACTAGCCAAAAATGTGTGCGAGTATGTTTGTGAGGGGTCGCGTGTGTGTGTGTGGTTAGTACGAGAGAGAGAGAGAATAAAGTGACGGCCCCAAAGCCGATTCCGCGATCGTGGGAGAGAAAGCAGCTGTTAGTTTATCACTCAGAGACGCTGTGGATGGCTCGTAAACCGTCCCGCGGTCTTTGGTTCTTTAATGGATAAACTCAGTTTGCCGGTCTCACCCGCGATGGCGGAACTGCACAACAGTCCAATGTGGTTGGACTATAACACAGCAAATCTCATTCGTGATAATTAATACCTTGAGTATTAATCGCAATGAGCGGACACGGCGATCCGTAAACTGTACAAGCAACAACGTTGATACACAAGAATAACACACTATAATATTCTATCTCTGCCCAGACGTAAACCTCTTACTTGAATCGTATGAGGACATAGAATGTGTGTTCATCCGTCCTTTAACTCCGACTCGGTTCCTCGAGGCTCGGGTGATGACGGGAGGCCGTTTCCTCACTCTGTTGGCGGGCGGTTCGGCTGCTGATTCTCGGCGGGCTGGCCGAGAAATCAGCGACGTTGACTTGATTGAAGATGGAAGAGAAATCTTTATCTCTTCACTTCTGCAGGCAAACGGATGAAGATGCGGATTGCTCGGCGTTCTCCTTCGGATCCGTTAGAGTGTTCGGTGGAACACAGAGTAATCTCAACTCGTCCAGCGAGATGGAGATTGTATGGCCACAGTTTCAAGTTGGACGTTACTTCCTTGTGCCACGAGGCTGCACCTGAGAGCAGCGATGAGCTGCGTCTACACACGGCGAGCAAAGTTGCTGGAAGCAAATCCCGGAAGCATTTCAGAGGTATTTCTACTCCTGATGATGTCATGGTTGAGGGGCGTTCTGTCGTGTGCCTCATCCAATAGGAGTTGAGAGTTCGATCCTTTAGTGAGCAAGGCTTCATGGGATTTGTAGTCTGTTTTGGACTCCCTTTGTTTGATTGTGGCGTGGTTTTTATCAGTAAGATTTATGACTTGTTATGTAGTCCTGAGTTAGGTTTTACGACTGTGTTAGGCCTGCCTTTGTCTTCTATTTGAATACATGAGGCCCAACACTGAATTCTGGCCACCATTCACTTGCATTTAATGGACCTACAGAGCTGAGATATTCTTCTAAAAATCATTGTTTGTGTTCAGCAGAAGAAAGTAAGTCATTCACATTTGGGATGGCATGAGGGTAAGTAAATGATGAGAGAATTTTCCTTTTTGGTTGAACTATCCCTTTAAATTTCTAATTTTGCAAATGCAGTGTCTGAAATTAGATGTTACAGGGAGTCAGGGCACAAGGGGAAAAGTCCAAGTTCCTCCCGCCATGTAAAAATACCTCAGTGCCATTCACATTTTGCAAATTCTGGGTGCAACATGTAACAACAACGAACACCTGGTGAATCATACAGAGAGAAATTGGTCTGACATTTAACAATGATGAGCTAACAGCTCTAGATAAGTGAAAAAAAAAAGCTTTCGCATACATTAGCACTTGTGTTGAACATTTCTAATTCAGACATTGTGAGGGCAATGAGTCACACCAAGACACTTATGTGAGTATGCCTTGATAATGTTTAGAGGTCAGACCACCATGACCATTTTCCTCTGTTTACTTAAGGTCAGCAGTTTGGTATTGTATTCCATTTATTTTGTATAACTTCTTCTGTCAGGCTTCGCAGTCTGAAAGCCATTTGATTCCACATATCTCAATTTCCAGGTGTAAAATCTTTTGTTCTTCAAAGTATGGAATGAAGCTTTTTGAAGAAGAAAAACATTGCTCCTTATGATTAACAAAGGACAACTTTTTTATTTAAATTTTTTTATTAGCATTTTAAAGTATTAACATACATGCCTGAATTAAGACGCAAGTCACAATCAAGAACAATAGCAAGTAGCACATGTTCCTGAATCAACACACTTGTTGGTCCTAAAACAACATTATTAACCAATCAGATTAGATTTAGCTTGGGTTATTAATGTTAGGGTTAGACCAGTTTTTCCTACAGAATTCCACTTATGCAGTAAGAGGAGTGCTCCCTCAATGTGTACATATATTATAGAAAATTAGTAACTTTATTGTACTGTATAGTAACATATTTTAATGTTTACTTTTTTATTGATTACAAAAAAGTAACTTGCAAATACAATACGTATTGCGGTTCAGTTGTGAGTCAAAGGTGAATTCAGTCCGCTGTGACACAGTCAGTTTATTTAGTAAAGGAACCGTCAGCCTGATTCAAACCAATAACTAGTGAGTTGATGAGTCATTTTAAATGATTAATTAAAAGAACTGGCTTTATTCACGAATCAGACTACAGTAGTCGTGCTTTATGTTTGTTTTGGAGTGCAGCCAGCAAACTCAAACTCAATGAAACGTTATTTTGGTGTTGTTTCGTGGTATACTCATCATTTTCAATTCAGACTGTAAACTCACAACTCTGGTCAAATATAATTTATTTTGCTGTGGCACTGGGGATTCAATAGCTGAAAAACACTGTATTAGACTGGGGGCTTTTACACCATTTTTACCAACCTATTGATTCACTCTAATTTTAGGGGAAGGTTATGGTTAGGATTGATGTCTTTGACAATGTTATTCCAGCACAAACGAAAGATGCTGATCCAGGACTATGTCATACTTGGCAAAATCACAGTGACCACAAATTAAAGTTCCTAAGTGTAAATGGTCTATGCATACTTAATTAGATAGCAATCCAATCGATCGATCAAGATGTGCAAAGTGACTGAGTTTTGACAGATGCACATCTCTCTCTGCATGTTCTGTCAGCACATTTCTGCATTTTTTAAAAGCATTATGCTTAATGCTGCACTGACTATTTGAAATTCAGTTTAAGACTGCAAAACACAGATAAAACATTAAACCTGAAATCCCCATTTCATGGAAAATATGATTAAACAAACTGACTGATAGACAATGTAGGCACATTTCCTTTAAGTGATGTCCTCAGAGGTCAGGCCTCATGTTATTCAGCCTCAGTAATTTTTCCCATCAATCACACTTCAGAAAACTGAGAGAGTTAATCTATGGACATCCCAAAGTGGCCCCAGAGTAGTAGCTCATCATGTCTCATCTGCACCATGTGGGTAAAGGGACAGCACAGACGATCTCTCTTTCCTGGAAACTAAGACACCATTGATGTCACACTTCTTTAGCAAGTGTGCTCATCCTTGGTAAAGGGCAAGGCCTGCTAAAACACACTCTAACAGCATTAAATACAAACATGTCACACTCACTGTGTCCTAGACATTCTAAACAAACAAAAGACATTCTAGTATTTTACACACAAAAATGTACCACACTCATATCATGGTATTCTTTGATGTACTTAGGAATAGTGTAAATACCATAGTGTATAGACACTTTCTGAATGTCATTGGCATCGTTTTAAAAATATGATATACTGTAAATGGCAACATCAATGTCATTACATGCTAGTTAAGGATGAACTTAATGCTGCTTTTTTAGTAATGGAAGAATATACATGTAAGTATTATACCCTGCAAAGCACACAGCACAGTAACTGCACATTTTGTCAAAATTGAGTGACTGAAATTGGGGCTTATTAGACTATGACTGACAAAAAGCCTTGACAAAAAGGTTTGGCTCAACTTATTCTTCGATTCAGAAAGAACAGTGTGAGACATTTGACTAGACAATAAAAAAATAAAATAACATTTGTCGTAGTTACTGCATTTTAGTATTTGTAGAGCTGTGCAGATGATTAAGCTTAAGTGGCCCACTTCAACTTTATTCACCATAATCATTATACATCACTGTACTATTGTACCACAACAGTACTATTTTGGAAGGTTTACGTGCCCGTTTAAAGAAACCATTCTAGTACTATGCAAAAGACCTCAGATTTCATACAAGCAAGCTTTTCTAAAAAGTATTTCTATACTTTTTCCAAAGGTTTGAGGCCTGTTAGGGCCTACACATTGAAAAAAAAAAAAAAAAATCATCTGAGGTTTAACCTTTGCTGATGTTTTGATGTGATTGCAGTTTGAGTTGCATGTGGGATTGGGAAATTCTGAATGTGGATTTCTGACAAACACTTGCTCTCTCTCTCTCTCTCTCTCTCTCTCTCTCTCTCTCTCGTGATTCAGATAAGATAGACAAATGCAGTGAAAGCCCACCGGGAGACAAGGCACACTAGTAACCATAGTCGTTGCTAGGGTAACTGCAGAGAGGCGGGAGGGTGGAGAGTAGGTGTCCAAACAGAGTCCTCAAACAGAGACATGATGGGCTCAAAAAATATGATACGATTTTACATGAAAATATTATCCTTTAACAGTAAAAGTAATTAAAAACAAAAACCTGAAAACCATAATGTAAATAACAGTCATTTGTACACATCCATACTAGTGTATGAATTTATCTCAAACTGCTACACTCAAAAAATCTGATTCGTAATCAGCATCTTGTTTTCCAGTATAAAATATCTAAAGGGGTAGCATACTTATATATCATATTTAAAAGGGTCGTTCATACAAAAATGAAAAATCTGTCATCATTTATGCACCCTCATGTTGCTCAAACCCACATGACTTCCTTTCTTCCATGTAACACAAAAACAGGTTGAGCAGAATGTTAGCCTCAATCACCATTCACTTTCACTTAATCTTTTTTCCATACAATGTAAGTGAATGGTGACTGAAGCTAACATTCTGTCTAATCTTCTAAACTTCTTTTATGTTCCATGGAACAAAGAAATTCAAATGGGTTAAGAACAACATGAGGTTGAGTAAATGATGACAGATATTTATTTTATTTATTTATTTATTTATTTGCAAACTGTCCCTCTAAATCTAGATAAAATGACCCGAAAAGCAATTTACTTCTTGAGAATGTATCTTAAAAATATGCATTTTGTCTTGCTCTATTGTAAGATTTGTTTTAACTTGTTAAGCATAAACCTCTCTATTTCTTTTTTAAATTGTCATTTTTGGCAAAAATATATAGATTTTGTATACATTTATATCACCTCACAGAGCATTGCTATGAAAGGACTCGATCGTGTGAGTGTGAAACGATCTGAGAAACCCATTATAGCCTGGGCATTTTTACTGTACACACTACATGATGAATATTGAAAAGCTGTAGGACTCCACTCAGAGCAAAGTGACAGAGATGTGAAAGGCATATCTACATGTGTCGATGTGTCTAAGTGTGTCACTCTTTAATGGCGGTTGTGTGGGCTGCCGTACATTCTTCTAGCCTTATTCACAGGACTAGTGTGGGCGGTTAATTCGTGTTTGTATTCAGCAGGTTTACCTTAGGGGGGGAAACGTTTTATTATACACTCTCTTTGAAATCGATGACTAATTGCTTTCGTTTTTTTCCCCCTCTCCCTCTCCCAGCCATAGTCCATTTATATAGATGGTACATTTTCTTATGTGTTGGGGTAAAATGGCTTGGGGGGGGGGGGGGGGGATGGACGACTCAAGGTAAATAGAGCAGACGGTGAATTGTAAGTTTAGCAGTGTGCCATGGGTGCCTACGTTCCTACATGGATTTTTGTAGTTCTTCACTTTGGAGAGAAGACAGGCAGGAGGCCAGCTCCAAAGTGATGTGCATACCCAAGGGTTGAGTCATTATGACTGAATGCAAATAAAACTGACAATTAAGCAGGCCAAATATGTGATGAAAGGCAATCAGAGATGCACAAATGTGACTGCATCTAATCAGTGCTGGGGAGTAGCTAACTAAAAGTAGTGACGCAACTAAATTACCAAAGTTTAGGCATAAAACTCTATGTGGTGCAAGCTGATAGGTTATTTAAATTGATCTGTTAGCCAACTGGCTTGCTCACAAGTAACATGTTAAGCCACTTGGTTTGCATGGTGTTAGCTGGTCCTTTGACAAGTAATCGGGTAACCAATCAACTTGCATCTCTCTCTTTGTCTAACATTTAAATTGCTCAGTTTTGCAGATAAGCCAGTTTCACTGCAGTATGCTGCAAGTGTTTTCCCTGAAAACCAGCTCCACCTACCTCCACCCAAGCTCCACCAGCAACGTTTTTTGTTTTGTTTGTTTCATTGTATCACGTACACAGCTTTACAGCTGAGTGAACTGCCATTTAGGTATTTCATAACATCAGTTGAAGTTTTAGCTTCCACTGTTAAAAGATCCCAACCCAATCCTAATACTAGTGCTAATCCTAGTGCTATTAAAGGGATAGTTCACCCAAAAATTCTCTCATCAATTACTCACCCATTAATTCATATCTTCTGAAGCGTAATGATGGTAGTGGGTACGAAAGAGATTGATTTTTAAGTTGTGTCCGAAACCTCGTGCTGTCACTGTATGTATTGTATTTGATGTAGGACGCACTTATCTGCAGCCAAAACAGTACGTTATTTTAGGTATGCATGCGAGTAATATGAATAGATTTCGGACATACTTCATCCAGGGACATGGGCATTGACCCGTGAACCAAATATATGACGAAAGAAAAACAGCTGCGAAAATGATCTGCTCTGGTTTTGTTAAACAAGCACCATTTAAGCACAAGGAACAAGATACATATATCTTGGTATATGTAGCACTTACAGTTGAGAAATGACGTCCGACTCACGGTTCACTGCTTTTCTTTTAAATCCAGTATTTTGAACGTATCCAGTCAATCCGCACATCAGGATCTCACCAAAAATAGTAAGTCATCCGGGTATTACTCGCTTACTGTTTCATGAATACTGTGGATGCGTACATATTACCGCATTGGGGTACTGTTTTTGGCACACTGTATAGAAGAGAAGCATGGATATTCGGAGGCAGTGCAAATCTCCATTTTCACTTTTACATTCTTTTTTTGTTGGTGATTCACATTCTTTGTGCATATTGCCACCTACTGGTCAGGGCAGGTCAAAGGTGGAGATTTATAGTAAAAAAGGACTTAAATATTGATCTGTTTCTCACCCACGCCTATCATATCACTTCTGGAGACATGGATTTAACCACTGGAGTCTTATGGATTACTTTTATGCTGGCTTTATGTGATTTGAAGATTTAAAGTTCTGGACACCATTCACTTGCATTGTTTGGACCTACAGAGCTGAGATATTCTTCTAAAAATCTTAATTTGTGTTCTACAGAAGAAAGTCATACAAATCTGGAATGGCATGAGGGTGAGTTAATGATGCAAGAATTCTCATTTTTGGGTGAACTATGGCTTTAAGATTTGTGTGACTGTATTTTTACTTTAATCTAATCACACTTTCTGCTCAAAAATGATGCTTTCAATATGTCAATGAGCTCTATGGAAATCAGTTTCCTGTGTGAACATAAACCTCCCAAATAGGAACAAACAAACAGCAAAAGAGTTATTTCAGTGAATAACATGAAACCTTTTTTATTAAATAAACCTAAACATGCTCCCATCACAAGATGCCTCCACCCAAAACAAATAATCTGGCATCATTCAAAGTGCATTCACAAAGTCCAGATGAATCGTGCATACCCAAGTTGTCAAAATATATGAATGAATGTGCCTATAATTGTGCTCCTGCTGCAGGAGTTTCCCCGGCTCCTTATTTCAAATGACTGCTCTGGTAAAATGAAAATATGTTAAATGTGACAAGAGTAAAAACTGACTTTGACACATTCCAAAGAGACATGTCTATCATAACCACCACCACCACTTGCATGCATTCGTCTCTTTAAAATAGAAAGCTTTATCCCCTGAGGAATTAAATGTATCTAAATCTAATCTGTTCAAATTTTGTGTTCAGTAGCTTTGACTTCAATTAAAAGCTCTGCATTTCAACTGAAAAATCATCAGAGGATAATCTGGTGGGGAATTCATAAAAATGAATTGTGCCTGCTTGTTTATTTGCATGCACTG
The DNA here is from genome assembly GCF_019703515.2 of Myxocyprinus asiaticus. Taxonomy (NCBI): domain Eukaryota; kingdom Metazoa; phylum Chordata; class Actinopteri; order Cypriniformes; family Catostomidae; genus Myxocyprinus; species Myxocyprinus asiaticus. The sequence continues at coordinate 35,261,613 of NC_059354.1, forward strand.
TCTGCATTGTTTTAGTGCTCACTAAAGAAATTATGCAAATCAGGTAATGGCACAAATACACCCACAAAATTGGTTCAGAACACAATTTGCACAGCGCAATTCCCCATCTTGCAGGCTGATTATGAGTGCTAGGAGTTTGTGGAGGATGAAGCAGACTACCACAAGTTAACATACTATGCTGGGACTGTAAATCAACATGCCAATCCACATATTCAACCTTATACTAGGACGGCATGTGGAGTTACTGAGAGTGTGATGGATACAATCTGTCCTACTATTGGAGAACAAGAAGCCACTAATAATATTGAGGGCTTGGTTTTAGCCACACAGTCAATGTCATTACAATGAAAGATGTCATTATGCATTATTTGATAAATACACCATGTAACCGGTCCTGCTTGACCCGCTCTGAGCAGGATTTAAACCGGCGTCAGCCGGCATGGGAGGTGGGAGCACTAACGAGGAAGCTAAATGCTGCATCCTCTAGTTTCAGTCACTAGTGCACCTCTTGAGGCTAGGGGAGTGAGGTTTTACGCATACCGCACAGCTATCACGTACATGCTGGCTCCCGTTACACCTACATCAAAGGTGCATTCTACTTCCACTGAATCTTTGAGGTGCATTTATGCATGTTTTTTGGGCTAATACTTTCATCAACCCCTCATGCTATAGAAGAGGACTTTTTGATTGTTCTCATTCAACTTTTTCAGTTATAGAAATATGGCAAAAAATGCAGTTAACGCTGTGTGAAAAGTTAATTAATAATGACTTTAAGGTAATTAATTTTGATGCCAACATTTACATATTAACAGTACAAGACAAGGGGGTCTGTATAATATGACATAGTTGCATATCCCAAAACTAACTTACTGTCTTACCTTTACTTAAAAAAATAAAAATAAAAAAATAAAAAAATAAAATACTTTAGTGCATGGTAAAGTGTGCAAATAGGGATGCAGTCTCCATCTTTATCTCCCTTTGACACAGTGTAGCAAGGCAGTGTTGAAAACCAAAGTGAGTTGCAATTCATATAAATAATATACAATTCAAATAAATAAAACTGTTCATAGTGTACATAAAAGAAGACACATAATCAGCAAAGATCAACTGTTCGCGGCAGTGTCAGTGTGGCAGCGGGGGCGTGGTCAAGCATCTCTCCGGAGAGAGAGAAAGCAGTAAGGGTGCTTGCACCTGAGCTAGATTATGTCTAACACCTGTCTCTAATTACAGTGAGCACGGGGAGAGCGGCATAAAAGAGCCACACCGCCAGCAGACGTGAAGAGAGAGACTGGGTCCCCAGAGTTATGTTTGTGAAGTTAAGAGTTTATTATAGTTAAGTTGCAGAGACTGTTATTTTATCACGGAAAAAGTTATTATTGTAAAGTTGAGAGCAGTGTAGTCATTAAAGAAACCTAACCTGTGAGTAGAGCAACCTGCCTCCCGCCTCCTCCTTTCCACGGAACATTCACACTGGTGCTGAAACCCGGGAAAAATTTTGGTTGAAGATGGACGGAAGTCACCCCGTAGAGTCCTCCCAGTTGAATGACATCCTCCAAGCCCTTGCTGGCCTACATCGGAACCACCAGCAAACCCTGCTTGAGCTCTGGCAAGATCGAGATCGCCGGTTTGTGGAGTTCCTACGCACTCAAGCAGAGGACCGGCAGGCGATCCGGAGTCTCCTCAGCCAGGAGAAGTCCCTAGCCGTGACCCCGGACACTCACATGCCGTTGCCCCCACCTGTGCTACAGAAGATGGGGACGGCGGATGACCCCGAGGTGTTCCTGGATTTGTTGAGCGCACCGCCGAGATCTGGGGCTGGCCGCTCAGCCAGTGGGCGGCCCGACTTATTCCGCTGTTGTCCGGGGAAGCCCAGCTCGCGGCTCAGCTACTGCTGGCGACGAGCCTCCTGGCTTATGGTGACCTGAAGAAAGCCATCTTGCAACGGGTTGGTCGGAGTCCGGAAGAGAATCGTCAACTCTTCCGGAGCCTGAAGCTGGAGAACTCCGACCGCCCGTTTGCCTTTGCCCAATGGCTCCGCGACGCCTGCCGAAGATGGCTGCTAGTGGGGGACCGCGGCGTCGACGGGATCATCGACCAGGTGGTACTGGAGCAATTGATTCATCGACTGCTAAAAGGGACGGTGGAGTGGGTCCAGTGCCACCGTCTGGCGTTGCTGGAGGATGAGTGTGGAAGAGCCCTCCTACTCTCTCTCCCCTCCCCCTGTGTTTTCCCCTGTCTCATCCCCCTCCCCTCTCTCCTCTCATTCTGCTCTCTCCCCAGGGCCCGTTCCTGCCCCACGCAGGCGAGGAGGACTTCAGCCACCGAGACCAGCTCCCCGGGCGTGGGAGGTGACACCTCCCCCTAACCCGATGCCCCGCCACTCTCCCTCTCAGGTGGGGGCGCCCGCCGACGCAAGTGTGACCACCCTGCGGGAGGTGCGGGGACCCGGACCACTTCCGGGATCAGTGCCCTCTGATGGAGCTGGGGAGGGTGGTGTGGGTCTCCGACCTCCCGCAGGCTGCCCCCGACCAGGTCGGAGTGTACCGGATACCGGTAAGTGTCAAGGAGGGTACTCACCAAGCGTTGGTGGACACCGGGTGTAATCAAACCACTATCCACCAACACTTGGTTCAACCCGAGGCTTTGGGCACAGCTAAAACAGTGAGGGTGAAGTGTGTGCACAGGGATATTCACAAGTATCCTGTGGTGACTCTGACGATTAAATTCCAGGGGAAAAAGCATAGAGTGGAGGCCGCGGTTAGTTCCAGCCTCACCCATCCACTCATTTTGGGGATGGATTGGCCTGACTTTAGAGATTTATTGAAGGGAATTTGTGCGGATGGGTCCTGTACTAAATTAGGGAGATGTGCAATGTGCGATGCTCTGGCAGGGGAGGCGGAGCCGGGGCCGTCCTCGACAGCTCCACGTCATAATGATGAGAGAGGGGGAGAGACTGCAGCCCCTCCCCTTCTCAGGGAATTCCCTGAGGGAGATTTTCCTTTGGAGCAGTCGCGAGATGAAACCCTCAAACACGCCTTCGACCAAGTGAGAGTCATCGATGGTCAACGACTCCATCACCCTTTCATACCCCTATTTTGCAATTATAAATGAGCGGTTGTATAGAGTGACACAGGACACTCAGACTAAAGAGGATACAACCCAACTTTTGATACCACGGAGCCGTCGGGAAATGGTATTCCAGGCGGCTCATTATAATCCCATGGCGGGTCACTTAGGAGAAAGGAAAACACTGAACCGTCTAATAGCCCGCTTCTATTGGCCGGGCACTGGCGGCGATGTCCGCAGGTGGTGTGCGGCATGCTGCGAATGTCAGCTGGTTAACCCACCAGCCACCCCAAAAGCGCCGTTGTGCCCTCTTCCGTTGATCGAGGTCCCCTTCGAAAGAATTGGAATGGACCTCGTCGGGCCATTAGAACGGTCAGCATACGGACATCGCTTTGTATTGGTCCTAGTGGACTATGCAACGTGATATCCGGAAGCAGTGCCTCTTCGCAACATCTCAGCACGTAGTGTTGCGGAGGCACTCTTCAAAATAATCTCCCGGGTTTCGGCACCAGTGTGAATGTTCCGTGGAAAGGAAGAGGCGGGAGGTAGGTTGCTCTACTCACAGGTTAGGTTTCTTTAATGACCACACTGCTCTCAACTTTACAATAATAACTTTTTCCGTGATAAAATAACAGTCTCTGCAACTTAACTATAATAAACTCTTAACTTCACAAACATAACTCTGGGGACCCAGTCTCTCTCTTCACGTCTGCTGGCGGTGTAGCTCTTTTATGCCGTTCTCCCCGTGCTCACTGTAATTAGAGATAGGTGTTAGACATAATCTAGCTCAGGTGCAAGCGCCCTTACTGCTTTCTCTCTCTCCGGAGAGATGCTTGACCACGGCCCCGCTGCCACAATCAGAAATAATTTTTTATATTAAGGGGCAATATTAATAACAAACTGTTTATTATCCATTTATGTCAAATTCTTATATTTATTTGATTTATTTATACAAATTCTCAAGATTAAGAATGATTACCTCTTACACTAAATATTAAAAAGAATATTAAGAACTACATCAGATTTTACCAATAAAAAAATTGAAGAATTCATTTTGAGGGCTTTTTTTTTTTATATCCTGAAATTTTTCGATTGGATTTTGGCTCAACTTTGCATAAAACAGACCACATCATGTGGCTTATGTGGCTTGCTGAACACTTCTAGTGTTGGGAAACATTAAGCTACAGACAGGATGGCAATATACAGCAGCTCTGTGAGATGGCAGTGATATGAAGACATTTAACATGAAACAAAGACCCAGACAAATTCCAAATCTACAAGATTTCAGAGTACTTAAAACATCTAAACAGGATATGTCCACACATTCTCAAATAAATAAACTCAAAGTCTGTGCCAAATTCTAGAGGCCAAACCTAAACCCTGAAGTGTTGTGGTCTTTGATGACAGGCTGGCATGTGAATGACTGTAGTTGCAAAGGTGACGTTGATGTATGACGTACATTTGTCACTAACCTAGAGGTCAGCGTATCAACCGGGGTGTTTGTTTGTTTGAAGGAGCAGGGGGGTATACCACACAGAGATTAGACTACTGCATGACTGAAGTCTCTCTCCCAGACAGACCAGTCGTTTCACAGCCTTCCAAAACCAACGGCGGTGAACAAACAGTAGAAAGTAACTGCTATGATTCTCAAAGATCTGCTGAATAATAGTGAGGTTTAGCACACCATGAATAAGAAAGCAACACAAGGTGGAGTGTGAGAGAAAGACAGAAAAAGCCAGAGCTGGCCAAATGATGGAGGGAAGAGTGGTTAGGTTACTTCATAGTGGTTTAGCCACAATGCGTTCTAGCAGAAGATAATACGGCCTATACTGCAAGAGATGTCAAAGGCCTTTGATACATCCAGATCTGTTTGCTCAGTGTGGGCTGAGTGACGTCTAGTGTTATCGAGCCTTTTCCCAAGTCAGTTATAAAGGTTCAACTGATGGTCAACTGGCTCAACTGCCTCCTGTAAAGGTCTCGTATTGTCACAGTTAGCTCATGCCTTGGGACACAAGCAAACAGTTTTGTGTCACAAATTGTACAAACTATTTTAAAAAATGCCACAACATTTGGGTAGTTTTACAAGGCAAAAATAAATGTCTGTATGACATAGTTGTGGTGGATTGTTCCTGAGACATGGCATGCTTAACACATGCAGAAGGGAGAACGTTGGGTGTGCAGACCACAGGACTGACGGCAGAAATCAACTCATCTGGCAAGTCATGAAACACACATCATACACATTTAGCCTATCATTCAATAGGGGATTGTTTAAACATATGTTGAGTGAACACTATAAGTTAAACCAATTTGAATTTAGTAACAGGGGTGAATTTAGCTACAGGGGTGAAATCTCGTTTTCCATTTTCAATGGAATACACTGGTTCCCTATCTGTCACTCACTCGACGTTGTATCGATGTAGTGACACTAGGGGTCACACTTGGGAGCCCGAGACACCTCTGGTCTTTGATAAAAGGCCAATGAAAATTGGCGAGTGGTATTTGCATGCCACTCCCCCGGACATATGGGTATAAAAGGAGCTGGTATGCAACCACTCATTCAGATTTTCTCTTCAGAGCCGAACGGTCATGCTCATTGAGCTGAATTTCTACTGTTCATTCATCTCTGCTGGATCTGATGGCGCATTTCAGCGGCTTCTCCATCCTCTGCACTGGTGCACTGCAGAGAACGCCCCTGGTCACTTCGGCAGAAAAAGTCGAGTATATTTTCTGAAAGAGTTTAATTCTCTAAAAGAGTATATTTCTCTAAAAGAGCGGCAAACACGGAACGTCTTTTTAAAGACGCATCTTTTTAAAGATGCCTTTCCGATTGTGTGTTATTCCTGGTTGCGGTCGTTATCTCTCAACTTCGGATGGTCATGATCGCTGTCTTTTGTGTCTGGGCACGACCCAAACTAAGGCAGCGTTCGTGGATGGTTCATGTTCTCACTGCGAGAACATGACCATGGCAACGTTGCGGTCGTGGCTTGCTTTCATAAGAAAGCATAAAATGGGATCGCCTCCGCCGGGTATCCACCCGCGGACCTCCCATTCCCCAGCACGCTCATCTGCCCCAGTCGGGCTTCCGGATGAGTCCGCCGGCTCGTCTCATGGTGAGTCTGGCCTCTTGTTCAGAGCCCGCGAAGATGGTGAGCTCTCGAGCGCAGCATTGGAGAGCGGGCTTGTCCAGTCGGACGCAGAAGCCTCAGCTGGGCTCCCCCCCTCGGGGACAATTGCCCAGTCACAGGCTGATGCAGAGATGATGGACATGCTTTCCCGGGCAGCCACGAGCGTCAGGCTAGAGTGGAACCCTCTGCTCTCCCCTGAACACTCGTGGCTCGATGATTGGTTCCTGGGTTCGCGGCGCCCCTCAAAGCATCCACGCTCCAGTGCCTTTCTTCCCAGAAGTGCACGAGGTGGGGGGCACCTTTTACTGCCCGGTCCCGATTCCTCAGTTCCCCCGCCCTCACTACCTTCGATGGCGGGTGGCCAGGGGCTATACGGCGATTCCCCCGGTGGATAAGGCGCTCTTGGTGCACCTATGCCCGCAGAGCGCCGCCACCTGGCGCGGACGCCCAAAGCTCCCGTCCAAGCCCTGTAGGTTCACGTCGTCCCTGATGGCTAAAGCCTACAGCACTGCTGGACAAGCCACCTCTGCCCTGCACACCATGGCTCTCCTGCAGGTCCACCAAGCCAAGGCGCTAAAAGAACTGCACAAGGGTAGTTCCACCCCAGATCTGATGCAGAAACTGTGCTCGGCGACCGACCTCATTCTCCGAGCGACGAAGGTCATGGCGTGGTCTCTCGGGCGGACGATGGCCATATTAATGGTCAAGTAGCGCCACCTTTGGCTCAACCTGGTCGAGATGGGTGAGGCTGACAAGACACGGTTCCTTGCTGCCCCCATTCCCCAGGCTGGCCTATTCGGTGACACCGTCGAGGACTTTGCCCAGCAGTTCTCGACGGTGATGCAGCAGACGGAGGCCATCCGGCATATCCTGCCCCAGCGTGGCTCAAGATCCCGCACCCCGTCTGCTTGTTGCCAAGAGCATCCCCCTTTGGCCCGGCCCCGGTGTGGAGCCCACCGCAGGAAGCAGACGCCACCTGTCTCACAGTCAGCCACTAAGAACCCACGGAGGTTGTCAAAGCGCCCCTGAGACGGGCAACCCAGGGTCGAAGAAACCCACTCACCTGGAGCTGGTAAAAAGACCACTCCATCCCCCAGTGGAGGGCTGGGTGGAGAATCTTTTGTTGCCTTTTTGTTTGATTTCGCCGCATGCCCAAGTGGCTGTGGTACCCAACAGTTCAGCAAAGAGTGGTTTCCTTCTTCCCTGGGTCACATACACAGTGTGCCCGGACGTCATTACGACTACCGTCCACGGGCTTGCAGGATTGGCGCTCCAGCGGTGGTCTTCCCATCCCCGAGCGCCCAGCTGTGGCACACAGCCGCCCCCGATGTGACAGGCCTCTTCCTCCCCCATCCCAGGCTGTTCCAGGGGTGGTCACAAGGAGCCAGGTAAGCGCTTCGATGTCCCTAGACTCAGCACGGCCACGACGTGGTGTGGCACCTCGAGCTCTGCCCCGCCGCGAGGCCCCATCTGCCGGTACATCCGATGACATTGTTCCCTTGGTCCCCCTTGCGTGGAACTTGGATGCATGGCTTGCGCTTTCCAATCCGTCGCAATGGCTGGTCTGGACCATCCAACTAGGCTACGCGATTCAGTTCACCAGGCACCCGCCCAGGTTCAGCGGTATCCACTTCACCTTGATGAAGGATGAAAACGCTGCTACCTTGCGCACAGAGATCGCTACCTTCCTACGGAAGGGCACAATAGAACCTGTTCCTCCGGCCGAGATGAAGAAAAAAGGCGGTGGGTTGCGGCCAATCTTGGACCTGCGAGTACCAAACCGGGCTTTACACAGACTCCCGTTCAAGATGCTGATGCAAAAACGCATTCTGGTGAGCATCCGGCATCAAGATTGGTTCGCAGTGGTAGACCTGAAGGACGCATATTTCCATGTCTCGATCCTACCTCGACACAGACCCTTCCTGCAGTTTGCATTCGAGGGTCAGGCGTATCAGTACAAGGTCCTCCCTTTCGGCCTGTCCCTGTCTCCTCGCGTCTTCACAAAGGTCGCAGAGGCAGCCCTTGCCCCATTAAGGGAAGTGGGCATACACATTATCTACTATCTCGATGACTGGCTAATTCTAGCTCACTCTCGGGACATGTTGTGTGCACACAGGGACTTGGTGCTCTCACACCTCAGCCGACTAGGGCTTCAAGTACACTGGGAAAAAAGCAAGCTCCTCCCGGTTCAGAGCATCTCTTTCCTCGGATTGGAGTTGGACTCAGTCTCTTTGACAGCGCACCTCATGAACGAGCGCGCCCAGTCGGTGCTGGCCTGTTTAAAGGCATTCAAACAGAAAACAGTGGTTCCACTGAAACTTTTTCAGAGTCTCCTGGGGCATATGGCATCCTCAGTGATAGCCACCCCGCTCGGGTTGATGCATACAGCTGGCCCCCTGGCCTGTGCATGTATGCGTTTTCCCCAGTGAGCCTACTTGTACAGACCCTGTGCAAGGTCAGGGAGGACGAGGAGCAGGTCATCCTGGTGGCCCACCCAGACATGGTTCTCGGACCTCATGCTCCTCGCGACAGCCCCCACCTGCGGTGGTAGACACGATCACTCAGGCTAGGGCCCCTGTATGCCTTTAAGTGGCATCTGTTCACTAAGTAGTGTTCTTCCCGATGGGAAGACCCCCAGAGATACGCAGTCGGATCAGTGCTTTCCTTCCTGCAGGAGAGGTAGGAAGGGTGGCTGTCCCCTTCCACCTTGAAGGTGTACGTTGCCGCCATAGCAGCACACCACGACGCAGTCGACGGTAAGTCCTTAGGGAAGCACGACCTGATCATCAGGTTCCTGAGAGGCGCCAGGAGGCTGAATCCCTCCAGACCATGCCTCGTTCCCTCATGGGACCTCTCTGCTGTTCTTCATGATCTACAGAGATTCCCCTTTGAGCCTTTGCAGTCAGTTGAGCTTAAGGCACTCTCCTTGAAGACTGCCCTCCTGACTGCGCTCACTTCCATCAAGAGGGTAGTAGACCTGCAAGCGTTCTCTGTCAGCGAAACGTGCCTGGAGTTCGGTCCGGGCTACTCTCATGTGATCCTGAGACCCTGACCGGGCTATGTGCCCAAGGTTCCCACGACCCCTTTTAGGGATCAGGTGGTGAACTTGCAAGCGCTGCCCCAGGAGGAGGCAGACCCAGCCCTGTCGTTGCTGTGTCCGGTGTGCACTTTACACATCTATTTGGATCGCACGCAGAGCTTTAGAATCTCTGAGCAGCTCTTTGTTTGCTTTGGTGCACAGCGGAAAGGAAGCGCTGTCTCCAAGCAGAGGATCGCCCACTGGCTCATTGACGCCATAGCTACGGCATATCACGCCCAGGACATGCCGCCCCTGGTAGGGCTATGAGCCCATTCTACCAGGGGTGTAGCGGCCTCCTGGGCCCTGGCCAGGTGTGCCTCTCTAACAGACATTTGCAGAGCAGCAGGCTGGGCAACACCCAACACCTTTGCAAGGTTCTACAACCTCCGGGTGGAACCGGTTTCATCCCAGGTAGTGGCACGCAACACAAGCGGATAAGCCCGGGATAGCCGGCCGGGTGTATCGCTTGCACATAGCGCCTTCCACCTCTTTTGAGCTGAAGACGTGCGCCATTAATTCCCAGTAGTGTTCACAAACTATGTTCCCTGGTTGACTTCCTCCGAGCCCTGTGGCAGTCGAGTTTTCATAGAGACTCGCTGCCGGCCTAGTACATGTGCTAACTAAGAGCCCTGTTCTGGGGTAGGTGCTCCACATGTGGCGGTTCCCTGTTATGTAACCCCATGCGATGTATATCTTCCACTAATTCGTTTCCCTGTTGGCAAACTGCGTCTTCCTTGGGCAGAGCCCCTCTGCCCCAGTCTCCATGTTTGTAATAACTCCTCCCTCGTTGGGTAGGATCTACCTTGAGACCCTCCACTTTGTCATCAAGACCATGTGACGTATTTTTTCCACTTAAATATCCACCCTCTCTTTGGGCGAGGTGTGGTCTCCACGGTGTCCTCCCCTTGGGAGGGACACCCCCCGACTAGACCTGGCGGCCCAGTCGGATAATCCCCCTTCTTTTTTAGGGAGTGGAAAAAAGAAGGGGAAAAGAGGCCACGACTGGGTTAGCCTGTCTCTATCTTTTGGATAGTTGACTTGTCCCCAAAGAGCCGTTCGACACTCATAACTATGTTGGGGGAGGTTACATGTCGGCCTGGTGCACGGGCTACGAGGCACACAGTGGTCTGCCTGTCACACACCGCCAGTTCAAGTAACACAGTTCAGCCAGTTGTGGCGTTTTGTATAGGGACCCCTAGTGTCACTACATCGACACAACGTCGAGTGAGTGACAGAAAGGGAACGTCATGGTTACTTGCGTAACCTCCGTTCCCTGATGGAGGGAACGAGACGTTGTGTACCTCCTGCCACAACGCTGAACTACCCGCTAAAATGGCCGGACCTTGTCTCGGCTCCTCAGCATAAAACCTGAATGAGTGGTTGCATACCAGCTCCTTTTATACCCATATGTCCAGGGGAGTGGCATGCAAAAACCACTCGCCAATTTTCATTGGCCATTTATCAAAGAGCAGAGGTGTCTCGGACTCCCAAGAGTGACCCCTAGTGTCACTACATCGACACAACGTCTCGTTCCCTCCATCAGGGAACGGAGGTTATGCAAGTAACCATGATGTTTTTGCAACTCTGTGTACATGTCGGTCACCCTCCTGAAGTTAGAGAATGTAGGACAATGTGTAAAAATAAAAAGCAGTAACAGGACAATTTTTTTTGTTTGTTTTTTTTTTATATAAATGAAGTTTGAAATAAGCAAGTAACATTTCTCATCTGGTTCAGTTATGATTTGTGGTCATGAGCAGGTTGTCTTCTTTAATTTGATATCATACAGTAGGCCTACTTTAATTTGTAGCATGTAACTATGAGAATATTAGATCAAAGTTTGAGAAACATAGCCCCAAAAAACGCAAGACTACAGATGTTAAGCAAAATGTGTTACAACACTCCCCAGTCTCTCCCAGATATTGTAAAATGCTGCAGAATTATAGGCTAATGTTAGTACAGGTCACATTTTGTGCAAGATTAATGGGTCACTGCTAAACAATGACAAATAAGAGGAAAGGCTAATTGAAAGGTTGAAGCACATGGTTAAACACTTTAAACAGAATATTACATTTAATAGCTGCTGTTGGAACTGTATCTGGTAGATAATACTGCTGTAACATCTTTGAAAAGCAGCTAGCATCTGGCTAATGAGCTAGAGCTTCGTTGCTAATGTCAGTTCTTTGTGTTTCTGATAAATGTAGAGCTCTTTAACTGTCAACTTGGGCTATATGTCATATTTAACAGGAAGCTAAGGAGAGTATAAACAGTGTAAAATGACTTAAATTTTTGTGAATGACTGACATCTGTCTTTCTGTTATCTAATGGAGAACTTAACTTCTCTGAGGTCAATTTAATGTTTTTTGATTCGACCATACTAGACCAAATTGAAAACTTTGTGTTTCATACTTGACAGGACACAAACCCACAACTGAACCAAGGCACATTTTTGTCCCTTCACCCAAAAATAAAAATCATTTTTCCAAACCCGTACGATTGTGGTCACCAGTTAATGTATTGTACATTGGCGATCACAGGTGTGCATTTATCAGAATTAAGTGTTGTAACTATACATTTTATAATCGATGAAATTGTTTCACAATTGATCACCAAAGATATTGCACTGTGTTGTGCCTTTTGTTAAATGTGCACTCAGTAAGTTTTTGTTCACGTTGTCTTGGACTTGACTGACACCTAGCGGCTTGGATGCAGCATCATTCAAACCCAATAGTTTTCAGTTTTAGATGACATTATAGAAATTCAACATTCACAGCCAGCCAGGATTAATTAAATCCCTGAGTGAAAGTGTCCAATAACATGATGGTTACTGAGATTAAGTGAGTAGTATTCGGCTGGTCATGTGATTCTAATATGGCAGCCCCCATGTGCGGACCCTCTCCATGTAGAATAAAACAGCTTTTATAAGGTTACTGATATGACCGGAGTCTTTATTCTAATTTGAGTGGTCATGATTTTAGAAATTGGTTTCAACGTTATTATTAATTTATTTAAAAGTAAAACTTTATAAATGAGAAAAAAATTACTGAGTGTAAATGAGACTAATTGTTGTTGTTAAATTACATATCAGGAGCAATTCATGCTGCAAGCCAGAGAATTCCAGAAGGTCTTTAAACTATTTTTCTCACATTTGTAGCTGTATCGGGCAATGAGTAATTCTAAAGACTTCCTTACCTATTTGGTAAGATAAGAAAACATTCATAAATTCACAGTATGCCCTCCTCTTCAGACACTACTACACCACTGCCTGACATGACTATTATATGACACTCACAATGGATATAATATTTGGTTTCCAAAAGCAGGCTTAACATTATTAATAATGAGAAATAAGTAACTGTATAGCTGACACTGTATGTGATAAATAGCAAGTATGTTTTTGTTAAAGTACTGTAATAATAAGTAGAAACATTTTGTTTGTAGGAACCCTGATTTTTACAAATACATGTTAGATTTTTTAAGAGGTGACTAGAGTGCCTAGCAACAATGTTAATTTAGAATACTTAGTTAAAATATCTGAGAAACTAGCAGTTTTGTTACCACACAGCTGACATCAGTGGGCTTTCACAAGCTGATGTGACATAATCAGACTATAAACTGGAAAGGGTACAAAATGTCATTGACCCCTCAGAAAAACTACTGCATGGAGCCAAAACAAAGAAAATGCCAGTAACGCAAACCATAGTTCAAACCGACATGATAAGAGCATTTTATGTAAAAGATCACTCTCAAGGGTTCATTTAATTTGAACTGTTTCATAACTCAGGATGTTTTTTTTCTTTCATATAGGCCTAGATTTTTCCCAAAACTTTATGAAGAGTCAACAGTTCGACTCTGTACCCTGACCAGACACAACAAGTATTTTGTCTGTTCACACTCAGCGCGAAACTATTAAGCGGAACAATTACAGGCAATTGGAACATATTTGATATTAAATTTACAGTTATGATAAATAGGATTTTGGACCAATAGGGGTTCACAGTGGGCGGGGCTGTTCTGCGTAATGGTGCAGAAATAATGAAGAAACTAAGCAATCATCAAAATGTCCTGTCACTCGTCGCTTGTCACGCTCGCGGCTGGTTTGGAAAAAACTGATTAATATGGAAGAGATACCTTTTATCCAAGATTATCGTAATTTGAATGTTTAATCTGTATTTATACAACGGGTCTGTTGAATGCTTGATTCTGATTGGTTGACGGACATTCTAAAGAGTTCAATTATTTTTCATGTAAACGCACGGTTATGAAGTAGTTCCAGGTCTTGACGGCATAACGGTTCCATATCACTTCACCAAATTATTTCAGTTATTTCAAAGAACCCTGCAGGCTACTAAAACAAAATAACCAATTAAAACATATACATTGGTTAAGCACATCGGATAAGAATGACAAACAATGTCTATAATATCCTACATTTATTTCAATTTCAATTGAAAAGCATCCTTGGGCTCCCTCTCTCTCTCTCTTTTGCTCTCATCACACATACACACACACACACACACACACACACACACACACACACACACACACACACACACACATGCTACCACAGCAAAATAACCATTTAAACCAAGACACTGGTTGAAGTACATCGGTTAAGAACGTCAAACAATGCCTATAATATCCTACATTTCTTTCCATTTCGGTTGAAATGCACCCTCGCGCTCCTCGTCTCCCCAGAACTTACACAAGCTCAGGGTTGTGAGGGTTACTTTTGAAATGTATTCCACTACAGATTACAGAATACATGCTGTAAAATGTAATTTGTAACGTATTTCATTAGATTACTCAAGGTATACACATGTTAAAAATACATTCTCAGAAAAACCTAAATATCTTATGCAGTGTCGTTTCTAAAACAAGATAAATCAAACTGATCTTGTTTTAAGGATTTTTAAAAAATTATCATCAAGAATACAATTTTTGCCCTAATATCAAAGGTCTTACTAGAAAAAACGTGAATTTTCTTGATAAAAAAAAATATGATCATACCTGTTAACATGTGCATGTAAAATGGCTAGAAATAGCATTTTAGCTTAGCGTAAAGCTGACAATTTACACAAGGTTAATTTCTATTTCTTCTGCTCCAAACTTACTTCAACCTTATTTCTCTGTCTGCTTGTATGAATGTAACACATCAAAAGAAAGTGTTTCACCGCTGTTAAAATGCACTTTGGATTGCATAATTTATATGTATAAATGTTTTCCATCTGAAAGGACTAAATATTAAATGAAACAAATGAAAATAAAATGCAAAGTAATCTCTTCAGTAATCAAAATAATTTTTAAATGTAACTGTATTCTAATTACCAATGATTTAAAATGTAACTGTAGTGGAATACAGTTATTTATATTTTGTATTTTAAATACATAATCCCATTACATGTATTCCGTTACTCCCCAACCCTGCACACACACACACACACACACACACACACACACACACACACACACACACACACACACACACAAAACCTTGTTACTCCAATGCTGAAAAGCAGCGCATCCTCCGATGTCATCCTAAAATGACATTTTCGAACTAGCAACGAAGGCTTGAGCTGTATCAAAGCTAGATACACTTGATCAATACAACAGTTTCTATATTATCTGAAATATCTGTGGGAAACACCCTTGTACTCCCCCTCTCTTAAGCTCTCTCACACACGTGGACACACATACATATACGCATTACACACACACTTACTCGCACACCTGCATCTCAATAGGGTTGAAAACAGTTGTCAAGGTTTACATCAGAGAAGCTATAAACAAAAATGGTGACACTCGCTGCTGCTGAGAAGTGCTTAAACTTACATCTTGGCAATTTTGAAGCGATGTTACTTCTGACGAGAGCTGCAACCAAAAAGGTAATCCCAGAAGCAATCTCTCTTAGTTTATGAGTTTCTCTCTTTTGATCCCTCAAAAACAAACTCACACACAAACGCACACACACATGCACAAACGCACTACCTTATTACTCCAGTAAGTGCTCCAGTAAAGCAGCGCAAGCCTCGCTATCCTCCGTTGCTAGTTCTAAAATTATTTTTTCGAACTAGCAACGAAGGCTCGGACTGTATCAAAACAAAGATGCTGAATCCATGGTGAAAGAAAGTAGTTCCACTCACAAGAGTGTTTTAGAGAGGAAAATTAGAAAATGTCTTGAGATAAAACCCTGAACGATGTCTTAAAGTATGGTAACCGTGGTATAAGTGGAATAATTGACTCCGGCCCGTTGACGCTGCACGTCGTGAACGCATTACCACCTCGGGCGTGCATTATTTTTCAATAATTCAACGGTCCGTCATCAATTATTCTTTACGTAAATTCTATCACACTTACATTACATTTTCATACATTTGCATTGACATTGAAATTTACAATATCAACATATTGACAGCCTCGGAAATGTAAACAGTTTTACATTTGAACAACATTAAAGACTTTTAAATGTTTAATAAATCCTTTGGTGTTCAAAACATCTGAGGTTTGTAAAGATTTTTATGTTTGTAAGCTGTAACTTACTCATAACATGTCTTTTTTACTTATAACAGGCCCTTTTTAAAAATCAACATACATATTTTAAAGGGACTATAAGGGATTAGGTTCTGGTGATCATTTCTTTTAATTTTCTTTTTTTTTTTTTTTTTTACTTTTAATCAACCTTTTGCATTCACAAGTTCATTATTAGTAGTCCTGCAATGTGACCAATAAATATTTATAAGCACAAATATACAATGTAGTCTCTGAATTGATTTATAAAAGCTGCATGCATTCTAATAATAAAATAACTAGCAAAATGCTGTTTAAAATATTTTTTTATGGAAGTTTAGCGTGTAACACCTCATGATTTTTCCAAAAGTTTCAACTTTCCAAAGTATATTATGCCAACTGCCCTCTTATGTAAAAGTGTTTAAATGCTGTCAATGTACTCATATTGTACATTTCAGTGTCTATCCAGATGGACACATTTGTAAGTAAATATAGGAATTGTAAATTGTAAATATCTAGGAATACTAATCACCTTGTTTTATCGCATTGTGTGTGGTTATCCTGTTGAAACAATACAGTAAAGTTAAGTTTTGCTAAAAAACAACATGGCTTTGCTGGTCCACCAGCTAAACCAGCACTAACCAGCATAAACCAGCCTAGACCAGCATAGGAATTGCATGCTGCTTAAGGTGGTCTTTTTTAAAGGTAAGACACTGCATTATTCAGATATGTAGGCTAAATTAGCCTGCTTCAAAAATGTTTCTTGGAAACGTATTCTTATTAGTGCTGTCCTGTACCTGTCTCCACTCACCTGGCCTACTCATCATCTCTTAAGTGGAAGTATTTACGTGAAATGATGTGACATGTTAACAGCATCAGTCAGGGGAAATAAGAGGGTGGCTACAGTAGATGCTCTTGACCCGAGGTATGCAGTGTGTGTGGGCTTGTCTAATGAGCACACACTCTTGGCTCCTCAAAGGATGTCATCCACACAGGTCTGAGTTGAGGATATGACAGGTTAGTGAGGACTGACTGAGAGCTGCATGCAGCAGTCTGCTGGATTATGCACCAGTTTGACTACTGGCTTGTGCCTGCTCATAGCTGCAGTCGCACAGTCTGAGTTTAGGTCCCACACGTGGGTTTGACAAGCTAACAGATATCCTCAAGTGAATTTATCAGACTTACAGTCTTAGGCGGACCACCCACAGTCGCATATTGCACACAAAAAATGACAAGAGCTGGCTGAAATCGCCAGGTCAGATCGGACTTGCTGACTTTTACGCAGCTTCCACAGGTGCACAAGTTTTATCAGTCTGCAGAGTAAAGATAATCACTGGACAATAATTACTGGATTTGCCAAAGTTTGTGGCAATAAAGTCTTTGAATGATATTCTATTTTGTCTGAGGCACTTAAAAGAAAGTAAACTAGATATTCTTGAACAAAACTGTTTGTTTGGATTAGTTTTCTGAGTTATATCTGTAAAATAATTGCTACTTCTTTACTGGCAGAAATGATGATCATAAACTCAACACACATTTTCCACAAACTTTTTCTGTTTTTTTTTTTTTTTTCTAGAACCATTCATGGTTACAAAAATGCTGTGCCATTATTTGATTTTTTTTTTTGTTTTTTTCAACACCTGTCTATTGTTGTGGTATCATCAATTTCAGATTTATCTGCCCCTAAATGGTAAAACAAATGAAACTGTAGCTGGTTGCTTTACATGTCAGTCATATAGTTTCTTTCTGTATAAGTGAACCCAAGTTCTGGCCATGCCAAACTATATCATGACTGCTCTCACTGTGAAATTTTAACCACTGCCCCCAGTGGCCAAAGCTGGAAGTGTTGTTGAATGTATGGGCACAGTCAACAGGAATGCATTTTTTTTTTTTTTTTAACCCTACGCCCTAACCCAAACCCCAACCCTAAACCTAACCGTCAGTGGAGTAAAAATATGATCTTAGAATGAAAATGCAACCTCTGCATCGCACTTATTATGTGAACATAATTATTTTCTGTTTTCCGTGGGAACGGAACCTGAATAAACATGCCACAGAAAAGGTAAACACATTTAAATTGGTGCAAAAATGTCTGATGGGAGATGCCACTTGTCAGTAACTCGGCAGAATGGGGTCTTTTTCAGGGTACTGGAACATCCTGTAGCAGCATGTCGAGTTCCCATGTGGTCATTTTGCTACAGTATATCAAACAAATGTTTCAGTACAGGTGCACTACAAAGTCACTTTATTTATTTATTTATTTGTGATGATAATGGCTTAAAGGAGCTGTAAGGGAGTGAATGGTATATACTGCTTGTGCACTGATTTGTGTGTGCATGTGTGTGTTTAAGTATGTATGTGAGAGGACTGGGCACGAAGTTACGCCCCACAATCCTGTTCCCACAGCTGGGTTGGGTCAGGCAGGGAGGATAAAACAAGAACCACAAAAGCCCTCAGGAATGCACTTCCACTAGGACTGGGAAACAAATCTGTTTCATTCAGGCATCAGAATGAAATGTACATTTATTTGAATACATACTATATATTGCTGAATGTAAAATAAAAACATTGAGGATGCAAATATTTCTTGAAGAATAAGAAACAATATGCGTAAGACTTAGAGAAAACATTGCCATGCATGTATTCATTGTGATAGTTGGTTTGAATGGTGGAAAAGACATGGGATAATTTGGTCACCTCAACTGTGAAGGATCATTTTGTTGATGCAAGGGCGTACCAGCCGTAACCACATCCCCCGCACTCTTTAAAAAGGTGATTTTTGTCCCCCGCATTTTTCTAAGCTAAACCCATAACGAGTCTAAATGGTGGGTTTGTATACAGTATTCTTTGCAGTTTGTTACTTTGGGCTGATTGAGGGACCATCCAGCCAATCACAGGTGAGTTTCATGAGCCGAAACAACCCTTAAGTAATCGGCCATCAGTCAGGGAGTCTAATCAACGTGGCTCCATTCATTTCTACAAGGTTGCTTTCAACAATGCTCATTTATCTATGTTTTTTATCGGCACTGATGTTGATATAAATTAATAATCTAGAGATGAGGAACACACAAATGGGAGTTATTTATCGGCATATCTTTCTTGTTTGGCAGCATTACGTGAAATGCACTGCAGAAAAAAAAAACTAAGGACAATCCTTCTTTTAAGCACACATTGTAAGTGGAGTTTATATCAGCGCATGAGTCTTCGTTAAGTTATGCTTTTTACATTATGTTTGTGAGGTAATAGTTTGATAGGTTCTTTTTGCAAATTTAAGCAGATTACTAGATCTGTGTTAAATATGTAAAGCTATTTTTAATATCAGCTCCTGTTTTTCACCTATATGTTTGTGTGCAGTAGACAAACTGTAAGAAAAAAGATAGATCTGCTGTGTTCTTAGAACACTTAGGTATTTTACTGAAGTGAATAGATATGTAGACACGCTCTTTTATACATGAAAACGTACGGACATTATTGAAACTCATTATAATTATTATAAGACTGTTATTGTTGTCTTTTGATAAAAGTCATGCTCAGCAGCTCACAAAATGTAGGGAAATGATAGATTTGCTTTGTTCTTATAATGCTTAAATCCTTTACCAAAGTCTCTTTGTAGGTCTATAAACATACACATTTTAAAGGATTACAATTTTCTTTTGATCTTTCATTCAGTGACTAACTAATTTCACACAAGACCCTCATTTGACACCACCTTCTGACATCACCAGAAATGGTCACTGAATCATTAAATGGATTTTTAACGAATTTTGGTGAACGTAGTCAAAACACTTGAGCCACATGGATACATTTAAATCCCACAATGCACAAGCACAGAGTAAAAAATAAAATTGTGCATCATTATTGTAATTTATTAAATAATTTATTCAGGATGGAGTCACGTGACGCCATGCGAGGTTCGCAAGCTCTGCGTACTTTGCCAGTTTTAATACTTTTTATGTCATAAACCGGTGCGATTCGACACACCTTGATCCTTAACTGTTCTAGGAAGACAATATGTCAAAGAATTCAAAATCCTCGGGCTCTGGAGACATTAAAAGACACTTAAGTGCTCAAGCTGACGCCCCTGAGCAGCAGGACGCAAGCCAGGGAGCCGGGCCGGGGAAGTGCGGGAAATTCAGCGAGAATTGCTGAACATGTCGGCAATGCTGACGAAGGTCATTGCTGACTTGGAGGATCTTGCTGTAATACATCGATCGATCACTGCCATGGAGACGAAATTCATTGAGTTGGTTACAAGAGTGGGGGATGTCGATAAACAGATCGATTATCTGGAGTCATCGGAGAGGGAATTAGATGCTAATCCGCTAGCGACCAAGGTGGATTTGCATCTAGGAGAAGTTGGAGGATTTGGAGAATCATAACCAGCGGAATAACATCCGAATTGTTGGAATTCCTGAGGACGAAGAAGGTTGGGATATGGTGAAATTCCTGGATGGTCTCTTCCCGAGTCTGCTCAACATAACAGGCCATAAGCTGGAAATCGAGCGAGCTTACAGCGTTCCGGCTCGGCGATCCACTGAGGGAGACAGGCCCCGATCAATTCTGATAAAGATCATCCGATAAAGATCTTGTGTTACGTGAGGCGAGGAGTAAAGGAAGGCTTTCTTGGAAGAACCACAGTATTTTCTTGTTCGCAGACTTTGCGAATTCGACAAGAGAGAAATGTGATCAATTCAAGGAAATCAAGAAACTCTTACACCTACGGAAGGTTGCTTTTGCACTGATGCTCCTGACCAAATTGAGAATAGATGCTTAGGATGGCCACAAAATATTTACATGTCCCCAGCAAGCGATGTCCTTCATAAAGTCAATGGACTGAGTAAGTTATTTTGTGGTACTCACGTTGCAGCCAAGTGGACTGACTCACTGAACATTCACTTGATCATCCGAGGAAACTGAGTGCCTTTTTTTTTTTCCTTTTGTGCTGGTGCCGCTTAGCGGCTGGAGTTATTTTGTGTAGTGGCACTCATTCAGGACAGTGTTGTGGATGAATCTGCACGTTCTCTGTGCTTATACCTCCTATTGGTTGGATTTTGTTTTGTGGAGTATTTCTTGCAGGACATTGGAGTGACTGGGTCATTTGTTGCACTCATGTAGCAGTCGAATGAGCCGGCTCACTGAACATTCATTTGACTGCCCGAGGAAACTGAACAGCTTTTCTTTTTTTTTTTTTTTGCTGTTTCCGCTAGCAGCTGGAGCTTGTTTTGTGAAGGAATACACCTTTGGGACAGTTATGTGGATGAATCTACATATTCTTTGTGTTTATTCTGCCTATTTGTTGGAGTTTGTTTTATAGATTATCTTCTGTTGGGTAATTCTGTCTAACAAAATTTGTATAGAAACACAGGACTTGAGCAATCCGATGGCAAAGTTGTTGCGGGGGCTCTCGTAGGCATACATGGATTGTTATGTTTAGAGGGATGGATGCCAATTGGCACTGTCGTGCGCGGGGTTAATACGCACATTTTTCTTTTTGTTTTGTTCGGGGGGAAGTTTGGGGTTTGATTGTTACACTAATGTTGGAATGTGGTCTTTATCATTTTATTTTTGACACACAATCTATTTTTTCTAATATGTCAAATGTTAATATGAGTGGACTGTCTCTCTCCAAGTGGAATGTGAATGGGTTGGGGCACCCCATAAAAAGAAGGAAGGTTATTTCTGTTCTTAAACGTAAGAAATATGATATAGTGTTTCTTCAAGAAACGCATCTTTCTCCGCAGGAAGCTGAAAAAATTGGGAAGATATGGGGTGGAAATGTTTTCTTTAGTGCTGGCTCAAGTAAGAGCAGGGGAGCCAATACAATGTAAGCATCTACAATTCAAATGTCTCAAACAGATTAAAGATAAATTAGGAAGAGTCATTATTTTTTTTTGTAGAAATTCAGGGGCAAAGGCTGATTTTGGCTAATATTTACACACCTAACGCTGATGATCAGGGCTTTTGTATAGATCTTGAAGGGATGTTGCAAGCCGCTGGCACCCCTCATGATATAATATTAGGAGGAGACTTTAATCTATTGATGGACTCAGTCCTTGATCATAGTGAAGCAAAAGTGTGTAAGCCCCCTAAAGCAATACAGGATGTGTAAAAATTTTGGTCTTACAGATATTTGGAGACTTTTGAACCCATCTGGTAGAGACAAAAAATTTTTCATCAGTTCATAAGATTTATTCTAGAATAGAAGTCCCTCATTTCATCTATTGTTGATTGCTCATTTGGAAACATCTTAGTCTCAGATCACACCCTAGTGAGTTTAGAGGTGTTGCCACATACGGAGCAAAAGAAATCATATAGTTGGCGCTTTAATGTATCACTTTGGCAAAATCCTGAATTCCAACAAATGTTAAAGGCTGAAATCAATGTTTATATGGAGACCAACTGGTCCTCAGTATCCTCTGTGGGTGTGGCTTGGAAGGCACTTAAGGCGGTTCTTAGGGGTCGGATCATACAGTATGCCACATTCACCAAAAAATCCAAAGCATGAGAACTCATGGAGTTGGAAGGGAATATTAAAAATGCAGAGGCAGAGCTGAAGCGCCGAATGTCATCCGGTGGCCTCAGAGAATTGACCCGATTGAAATACTATTTTGTCGCGGAAGGTGGAGTTGTGGCTGTTCAGGGCAAGACAGTCATACTTTGAGTCAGGGGACAAAGCAGGGAAGCTTTTGGCTAGATATATAAAGCAGAGAGAGTCTTTTTCTACCATTCCTTAAGTGAAATCTGCTGGTGGTGAAATATTTATCTCGGCCATTGATATTATAATGCTTTTAAAGAATTCTATCTTGATCTCTATAGTTCCACATCTTCGTCTACTGATGAAGATATTAGAAACTTTGTGGATATTAGAACTCCCTAAACTGACGACTGAACAAAACAATTTTCGATTCTGAGATAACCTTGGAGGAGCTTGGCGAGGTAATTGAGGCCATGCCTACAGGCAAGGCTCTGGGGCCAGATGGCTTTGCTGTGGAATTTTTTAGATCTTATGCTACAGAACTGGCTCCACTTTTGTGAGAAGCTGATATGGAATCAGTAAAGAATGGAAAGCTTCCGCTAACCTTGACAGAAGCCCGGATCAGTCTTATTCTTAAAAAGGACAAAGGTCCAAGCGAGTGTAAGAGTTACCGTCCAATTTCCCTGATCCAGCTAAACGTAAAAATATTGTCAAAACTTTTGGCTAACAGATTAAGTTATGACACCTCTTATACATATAGATCAGGTGGGGTTTATTCGGGGCCGCAGCTCTTCTGATAACATTAGGCATTTCATCAATATCATGTGGTCAGTGGCGAATGAGCAGAGTCCGGTCGCTGCCATCTCACTTGACGCCGAAAAGGCGTGGAATGGGATATGGTAGAATGGGATTTTTTTTTAAGATTTTGGAAATATACGGGTTCGGGAATACTTTTATTGGATGGATTAAGTTACTTTATAGACACCCTGTAGCAGCGGTACAAACAAATGGATTAATTTCAGATTGTTTTACTCTGGATAGGGGCACCCAGCAGGGTTGCCCTCTTTCCCATTATTGTTCTGTCTTGTCCTGGAACCATTAGCAGCCACGATAAGAAAGGAAGATGATTTTCCGGGGGTGGTGGCGGGAGGTATGGCGCATAAGCTTTTGTTTTACGCAGATTATATTATATTATTCATCTCCGACCCCACTAGATCTATGCCTTGCCTCCACAGAATTATTCATTCCTTTTCTAAGTTCTCAGGATACAGAGTCAATTGGTCTAAATCCAAAGCTTTGGCTTTTGACAGTGTACTGCCCAGTAACGGCTTTTCAGCCGGGTGCCTTCCATTGGCCCAAACAGGGCATTAAATATTTGGGCATTTTATTCCCAGCAAATTTGTGTGATTTAGTTAGAGTTAATTTTGACCCTTTAATAAAAAGGTTTTCGAGCAATGTTGGCAGGTGGGCTTCATTAAATGTATCTATGATTGGGAAGGTCAATGTTATTAAAATTAAATGTATTCCAAAATTCAACTACCTGCTACAATCTCTCCCTGTAGATGTCCCCCTCTCTTATTTCAAGCAATTTGATAGCATAGCGAAGTCCTTCATTTGGAATGGTGAGTGTCCCAGATTACATTTCAGTAAGTTACATAGGCCGATTCACAAAGGTGGGCTAGGCCTACACAAGATTTTGTTTTATTATTATGCATTCGGTCTCAGACATTTGGCTCATTGGTCGCTTCCACCTGAGAGAGCCCCTCACTGGTTTTGTATCGAACAGGAAGTTCTTGCCCCTATTTTGCCATTGCGAAGCCTTTCTATCAAACTAATCGGAGAAGTTAAGTTACACCCCGTTATCTCGCATTTGCACTCTGTATGTACAAAAGTGTCCAGAGTGTTTAATTCTGACATTTATTTAAATGTTGCCTCGAGCATATGGATGAACCACAAATTATGTATTAATAAATCCCCTTTCTGCTGGTCAGAGTGGACTGTGAGGGAGGTTAATACGCTCGGTGACATTTATGAGAGTGGAGTGTTGAGATCCTTTGAAAATTTGGTTCAGCATTTTGGGATTCCTAGATCTCAGTTCTTTAGGTATTTACAGCTGCGCCACCTGCTCTGTACTATTTTTGGGAGTAGCATACACCCCCCTAAAGCGGCAGATACTCTGGGAGTGGTGATTACTGCTTTTGGAAAAGGTCATGAGGCATCAGTGTATTACTCCCTGTTAATTCAGAGTCTGGGGGACGGAGCTTCAACTTCTCTCAAGAGATTGTGGGAGAAAGAATTAAACTTGGTACTAGAGGAGGGAGTGTGGGCTAAGATTCTAAAAAACAGTAAGTCTGTATCTAGAGATGCAAGGGTGTGCTTTATGCAATTTAAGATTTACATAGATTCTATTGGACCTCCTCTAGATTGTATAGGCTTGGTCTTAAAGACACACCCACTTGTTGGTGATGCCAATCAGTAGATGGAGACACAAGCCATGTTTTTTGGTGGTGTGTTAAGATCCAAGAATTCTGGTTGAAGGTTCAGAGTTTTATGTGTGAAGTATTGGGCACTCAGATTTAATTTTGCCCCAGACAGATGGGGCGGTCATCAATATAGGAGATAAACACATAAAAAATTGGGTCCTGAACAGTGTTATGTTAGGTAGACAGATTATTTTAAGCG
This sequence comes from Myxocyprinus asiaticus, assembly GCF_019703515.2. Classification (NCBI taxonomy): domain Eukaryota; kingdom Metazoa; phylum Chordata; class Actinopteri; order Cypriniformes; family Catostomidae; genus Myxocyprinus; species Myxocyprinus asiaticus. Next base: position 35,286,547 of record NC_059354.1, read on the forward strand.
GATGGAAGTCGGCTGGAGCACCCTCGTGTCGTGAGTGGTGCGCGGAGATGGGGAGGGTGGCAGCTTTCGAGGAGGTGTCATGTAGAAGGCTGGGGATCTGGGATTTGTTTGATGGGAAATGGGGCAGTTATTTGGCATTTCTGGGGGACTTTCGGGGAGGGGCTGTGTAGAGAGAGGTATAGTTTTAAATGTGTATGATTATTATATTTTCTTTATTTGCTTTTGTGTGTGTGTGTGTGTGTGTGTGTGTGTGTATTTATATGTGACCACAGGGATGTTCGTTGGGGGTCAGGGTGGGGTTGGTGTTTGGGGAGGGGGAGGGGTATTAGTGGGGGTTAAATGTTGATTCAGTGTATATATGTTTTGTTTCTCATTGTTATATGTACGAAACAATTTAAAAAATGTTAATCGGAAATCATTTATTCAGGACTAGCTTGTGCTCAGTCTTTTATTGTCATGTGTGAAACAGAAGCAAGTGCTCCACAAGGTGCTCTTTATTTTTGCAGCTAATTTTGCAAAGTTTTGCAATTATTTTTGCAATACTTGAATCTTTAAAATACTGCAGTACTAAAAGTAAATAATACGTATATATTAATATAATACTTATATCATACTTCTATATTAATATATACTGTAATATATTAACACTGCTCTGTAAGTGTTGGGTCTGTGCGAGCCATCTACTGACAGCTGTGTGTTGTAACCCAAACCCCACACACTTTTAAAATGACTGCTACGCCCCTGTGCTGATGAGAATATAGAAGGTGAATTTATTAATTATTTTGAACTTATTGAATTTTCTCAGCTTTCTGCGATAACCAAACACAAGGTGCTAAACATTGTAAACATGGAGTGTTTTGTGGCAGGAATGAATAGAAATCATTTAAGGCTGTTTGCCAGCGGTGTCTGAAAACATATAAAAGAAATCTAAGCATATCCTGGCAACCGCAGAGGACGGAATAAAGAGGAGACCTTGGCATTTCTCTCCACATACCTTATTTCATTAAAAGCTGTCCATCTCTGTCCCCTATCTGGGAAGGAATTAGCTTCCAAGACTGTTGCATTGTTTCCCACAGGAGCATTGTGAACTTAATAACGCGTGGGAGTAGTTTCGATCAGTCAGGTAGGTTGGGTTTCTGTTAACTTGACTGCATACCTTTGAGCCATATTGACACACACAATGATCTTCTTCAATGAATTCTTGGCATGCCTGTCATAGTCGCATAGACAGCAGTTTAGAGAGAGCAAACAATGCTGACCCCCTTGTCCCAATCTGGTTTCTGCATTTGAGCATTTGATCAAAGGTCAAAGTGTTCAGGATTCACACACTGCGGAGGCACTCAATACATATCCAGTGCTTGCATTCATTATCTATTGCATTTGTATGAATAAGCATACTAGGACTTATGAGTATCACAGCTGATCTGACATGCCTTTGAATGTGTATTTGTGTGTGTTTGCTTACGACCACCCTCTAGTCTTTAATTAGAGGGTGGAAGTAGTTCTACAGATTTAAGTTCTGCCTGCATCATCTGTAAAAGGTGACTTAGTCACAAATGACAATGCAAAATATTATAATCAGCTAATCTCTTGGTATTTGGCAATACTATATTGAATTGTATAAAGTATAATACTATATTGTGAATGATCATTTCATCATTTACGCAACCACGTTATGCCAACCTCATATGACTTTCTTTCTTCTTTGGAACACAAAAAGAGATGTTATGCAGAATGTTAGCTTCAGTCACCATTCACCTGTATTAGGTGGTAAAAAGATGCAATAAAAGTGAATGGTGCGCATGGTCTGTCCTTAAAGTAATAGTTTACCCAAATATGAAAATTCTCTCATAATTTACTCACCCTCATAACATCCCAGATGTGTATGACTTTCTTTCTTCTGCTGAACAAAAATGAAGATTTTTACAATATTTCACCTCTGTAGGTCCTCACAATGCAAGTAATGGGTACCAAAATTTTTAAGCTCCAAAATGCACATAAAGGCATCATAAAGGTAATCCATAAGACTCTAGTGGTTAAATTTATATCTACAGGAGCGATATGCTAGGTGTGGGTGAGAGACAGATCAATATTTAAGTCCTTTTTTATTATAAATTTTCCTCCCTTCCCGTTAGGTGGCAATATGCTTTAAGAATGCGAATCGCCAAAAACAAAAGCAGAAGAATCTGTAAGTGAAAGTGGAGATTAATAGAAAAAAAAAGATCTGTTTCTCACCCACACTTATCATATCACTTCGGAAGATATGGATTTAACCACTGGAGTCTTATGGATTACTTTTACGCTGCCTTTATGTGCTTTGAACTTAAAATTTGTTGTACCCATTTACTTGCATTGTATTGAAATCTTCATTTGTGTTCAGCAGAAGAAAGTCATACACATCTGGGATGGCACGAGGGTGAGTAAATGATGAGAGAATTTTCATTTTTGGGTGAACTATCCCTTTAACATTCTACCTAACATACCTTTTTGCGGAGTCACGTGACACCATGCGAGGATCAGACGTGTGAATGGCGAGCTCTGCGCACTTTGCTAGTTTTAATACTTTTAATGACATAAACCGGTGAGATTCGATACACTCTGTTCCATATCTGTTCTAGGAGGTTAATATGTCAAAGAATTCAAAATCCTCGGGCTCTGGAGACATTAAAAGACACTTACGTGCTCAAGCTGACACCCCCCGAACAGGCCACAAGCCTGGCAGTCGACTTAGTCAGGGAGGTGCGGGAAATACAGTGAGAGATGCTGTACATGTCAGCAATGCTGACAAAGGTCGTTGCTGACTTGGAGGATCTTGCTGTGATATGTAGTTCGATCACTGCCATGGAGGTGAAGTTCACTGATGTGGTTACAAGAGTGGGGGATGTCGAGAAATGGATCGATTATCTGGAGTCATCGGAGAGGGAATTATCTGCTAATCTGCTAGCGACCAAGGTGGATTTGGAGCGTGTCTGGGAGAAGTTGGAGGACATGGAGAACCGTAGCCGGCAGAATAACATCCGTATCGTTGGAGTCCCTGAGGGAGCAGAGGTCATCCGATAAAGATCTTGTGTTACGCAAGGCGAGGAGTAAAGGAAGGCTTTCTTGGAAGAACCACAGCATTTTCTTGTTCCCAGATATTTGCGAATTCGACAAGAGAGAAACGTGATAAATTCAAGGAATGCAAGAAACTTTTGCACTGATATTCCCAGCCAAATTGAGAATAGATGCTAAGGATGGCCGTAGAACATTCACATGCCCACAGCAAACGATGTCCTTCATAAAGTCAATGGAGTGAGTAAGTCATCTTGTTGCACTCACATTGTAGCCGAGTGGACCGGCTCACTGAACATTCGCTTGACTGTTTGAAGAATCTGTGTGCTCTTTTTGTGGTGGTTCCACCTAGCAGCTGGCATTTATTTTGTAGAGTAACACACATTCAGGACAGTTTTATGGATGAATCTACACGCTCTTTGTGTTTATTCCTCCTATTGGCTGGAGTTTGTTTTGTGGAGTGTTTCTTGCAAAGTCAATGGAGTAAGTCATCTTGTTGCACTCATGTTGTAGCTGAGGGGACCGGCTCACTGAACATTTGCTTGACTGTTTGAGGAATCTGCGCGCTTTTTTTGTGCTGGTTCCGCCTATCGGCTGGAGTTTATTTTGTAGAGTATCACACCTTCAGGGCAGTTTTATGGATGAGTGTGGAGTTTGTTTTATAGATTAACTTTTGCTGTGTAATTCTGTCTCACAAATTTGTATAGAAACACCGGACTTGAGCAATCTGATGGCAAGGTTGTCACGGGGGTTCTCATAGGCGTGCATGGACCGTTTAAGTTTGGAGGGAATGCGCATGTTTTTCTTATTTCTGTTTGATTTGTTCTGGGGGATGTTCGGGTTTTGATTGTTGCATTAATGTTGGAATGTGGTCTTTATAATCTTGTTTTTGACACATGATTTATTTTTTCGTATATGTCAAAATTTTTTGTCTCTCTCCACGTGAAATGTGAATGGGTTGGGGCACCCCATAAAAAGAAGGAAGGTTATTTCTCTTCTTAAGCATAAGATATATGATATAGTGTTTCTTCAAAAAATACACCTTTCCCCGCAGGAAGTTGAAAAATTTGGGAAGATATGGGGTGGGCATGTTTTTTATAGTGCTGGATTGAGTAAGAGCAGGAGAGTCCTAACACTGATAAGTAAACATCTACAATTTAACTGTCTCAAACAGATTAAAGATAAATTAGGAAGAGTCATTATTGTTTTAGCTGAAATTCAGGGACAAAGTCTTATTTTGGTTAATATTTATGCACCTAACGTTGATGATCAGGGTTTTTTATAGATCTTGAAGGGATGTTGCACCCCTCATGATATAATATCGGAGGAGACTTTAATTTTTTGATGGACTCAGTCCTTGATCATAGTGAAGCAAAAGTGTGCAAGCCCCCTAGAGCAACATTGACGCTTCACAGGATGTGTAAAAATATTGGTTTTACAGATATTTGGAGATATCTCTCCCATCTGGGAGATTATACATTTTTCATCAGTCCATAAGATTTACTCTAGAATAGATTTTTTTTATATCTAAGTCCCTCATTTCATCAGTTGCTGTTTGCTCAATTATGGAACATTTTAGTCTCAGATCACACCCTGGTGTGTTTAGAGGTGTTGTCACATATAGAGAAAAAGAAATCATATAGTTGCCCCATTTCGCGGCCGACCCACTAGGAAAAGTCCCGATTCTCCCAATGGCCAGTCCACCACTGTGTATTACCGACCTTTAGATTTTCTTTGCAAGTGTGAGTGGAACACTTTATCGTGTCTCCTTGACACGTGCCTTTTAAGATTCCACAATGAACCTTTTGTCGTTGTAATCACATCCCCGCACTCACATTTTCCTTTGTCATCATTACCTTTTAAGATACATTTGTATTTTTGTTCACCTTCTTTATGGTAGTATTTCAGAAAATCCATCTTTCTGTCAGTGGTGTTTAACTGTGCTTAACACATGAATTCGTTCATGCTATAATGCAGTTGCATTATGGGCCATTAACATGAGTTGTGCTCGTGATGGAGCAGTAGTGGAGCGCTCTTGGAGCAAGAGAAAACCATGACACTCCGACTTTCAAAAAATCCGCTCCTTGCTCCAGGCAAAATCACGCCGCTCCGCTCACATACTCTGACACGCACTACAGTGGTCACTTACAATTATAACATACATTTTTTAAATGTAAACCTAAAAAAAAAATACTTTAAAAAAACAAGAAAGCACGTACACATCAAACTAAAAATTAAAAATCCCTCTCCACTGCCCCTCCCCGAAAACCCTCCAAAAAAGCCAAATATCCACCCCACTTCCTATCAAACAAATCCCATTTTCCCAGCCTTCTAAAAATCACCTCCACAAACGCTGCCACCCCGCCCATCTCCCCTCACCACTCCCGAAACGAGGGTGTCCCAGCCATCTTCCACCCCCTAAGGATAATTTGTCTGCAAACATAACTCCGGCTAGGACCCAACTTTTTAATTGGCTCTTCCCAAAATTAATGACTGCCCCATCACCTATGATGCAGAGTCTGGGGCAAAATGAAAATTGCATGTCCAATACGTCACACATAAATCTCTGAACACTCAACCAAATTTTTGTATCTTAACACATCCCCAAAAAACATGGGTTGTGTCCCCGTCCTCTGAATTGCATCACCAACAGGTGGGTGTGTCTGTAAGACCAAGTCTATACAATCTAGAGGGTGTCCAATATAATCGATGCAAAATCTTAAATTGCACCAGACGCACCCTTGAATCTCCAGATGTAGACTTGACGTTTTTTAGAATCCTAGCCCACACTCCCTCCTCCAATACCAAGTTTAAATCTTTCTCCCATAATCTCGAGTGAAGTTGAAGCTCCATCCCCCAGACTCTGAATTAACAGGGAGTAATACACTGATGCCTCATGACCTTTTCCAAAAGCAGTAATCACCACTTCTAGAGTTTCTGCCCCTTTAAGGGGGTGTATGCTACTCCCAAAAATAGTACAGAGCAGGTGGCGCAGCTGTAAATACGCGCCTTATGCAATTTAAGATTTTACATCGATTCTATTGGACCCCTCTAGATTGTATAGGCTTGATCTTAAAGACACACCCACCTGCTGGTGATGCCAATCAGAAGATGGGGACACAACCCATGTATTTTGGTGGTGTGTTAAGATCCAAGAATTTTGGTTGAGGGTTCAGAGTTTTATGTGTGACGTATTGGGCACTCAAATTTAATTTTGCCCCAGACTCGATGGGGCAGGCGGTCATTAATATATAAAATAAATACATAAAAATATTGGGTCCTACCCAGTGTTATGATCGGCAGACGGGTCATTCTTAAAGGATGGAAGTCGGCTGGAGCGCCATCATTTCAAGGGTGATGCACGGAGATGGGCAGGGTGGCGGCTTTTGAAGAAATGTCATATAGAAGGCTAGGCAACTTGGATTTGTTTAATAGGAAGTGGGGTAGCTATTTGGCCTTTTTGGAAGGCTCTCGGGGAGGAGCAGTGGAGAGAGATGTGTAGTATTAAATGTGTGTGATCATATATATATATATATATATATATATATATATATATATATATATATATAATTTTCATTTTGTGTGTGTGTGTGTGAGTGTATACTCTAGCTTTGACCACAGGGGTATTTGTTGAGGGTCAGGGTGGGGTTAGGGATTGGGAGGGGGAAAGGGAATAATGGGGGGTTAAAAGTTGATTCTGTGTATATATGTTTTGCTCTTCTGTTTCATTTATGTGAATCAATAAAAAGTGTTAATCGGAAAACATACCTTTTTGTGTTCCACAGAAGAAAGAAACTCTTAAGAATTTGGGACAAAACTAGACTGAGTAAATGACAATGGTTAAATAAAGAAATATATATATATATTAATATTTGGGTGAACTAAACCCTTTAATTAGCAGTAACCTTGATTTCCACAGCAAAAGCTGCCAATGTGCCTCTTCTTGTAGTTTTTATTTTCAATTTCTGTTATACTTATTTGTCAGCCTGATTCATTTATTTTGCAAAAGCTAATGGATTCAAACAGATTGTTTTGAAATGGCTCTGCTATTACCAGGGGCCAAACTAAATAGGTGCTAAGTGGAATCTAATTGACAATAATTGAAACAAAATCAGTCTGAATTTGCACAGGGCTTAATAATATTACAGCAGTTGATGTCTCTGACAAGGAGAACACCCTTCATGCTAACAATGCACACCGTCTGCCTGTTCTCCTCAACTGTGTGAGCGTAGAGATGTCACACACTTCTACTAAAAGGCAAAGCTGAGAGAGATGGTCAGCCTCCAGCAGCTCTAATTTCATGCCACATGCCTGCAGCAATGCGCACTTTCACCGTCATTCTGTCATCCACCTGGAGCAGAAAGATCTTTTACAGAGTGTAGAAATAAATAGAAGTTTGGAAAATAATATGCAGAGAATAATGCCAAAATGTCCTGCTCTTTTGTACTGCATAGAATGTGTGTGTGGGGGGCGGGGGGGGGGGTTTCACTGCATCTGCAGTGCTCAAAATGATCATGTTTTCATTAATTAGCCATTGATTGCACAGAGGGGGTTCATTTCCATTCTTTCCCTTTTTCTTGACTCTGAAGATGTTCGCTATTTACCTCCTATACAGGTGGCTTACATCCCTCACCTCTTACTGTGAAATTCCTTGAAGCAGTGTTAACTTAATTTGTCATATCCTCATGCTGCAGGCTAATATACTGTAATATATTGAATAATGCTTATGTTGATATTCCACTTGAATTCAGTCTGTTTCCAGTGTCAGATGGTCTTCTGTAAACACACAGTAGTACATTAAGATATCAGGAATGTGTTCACACTCAATGAGGAAGTCTTTTACATTTATATGTCTTTGAAGGTTTCATCATGAATGTGCACAAAGAAACCGAGCTCGGCATCTCAGTGAAGCAATCTTGATCTGACCATTGTTCGCAAATCGCCTCTTCTCTCTCTCCCACTCTCTTGCTCAGCCTAACTCTCTGTGGCAGTGATTGAATTGCTCTGTCCTTTGCTGTGAGGTCCCTACCTTATTTAATCCTTTACATGGCAGGTCAATCTGTGAGCGGATGCTGTGTAAACAGTGCGGGCCCTTGATGTGGGGATTCTGGGGTAAGAGAGCAGGGGCAGAGGGTTATGGAGTCTCTTGGCTCTTGAGAACAATAGGCCTTTAGAATGTAGGGGCAATGGTGCACTGACCCTTAGCAAATAAGAATCATGTTCTGGCATTCCAGCCTTGATTGGCACATTGAGGTTGAAAAAAATCCCAAAGGAACACAGGAAATGCTACTTGTGTAATTGGTTATATATTAGCACTGCATTCTCTTCTTTAAAAGGATGGGAATTCCTGGGTGACACATGGAAGGGACAGTGGCATTTCACAGGTTAAGGTTAGATGGGGAAGGAGCCTAAAGGAGATTAAACCTGGGAGCCATACAAAGGAAATAACTACCTTACTACTTTCTGTTCAAATCTCTTTCTGACACTCTCTGTCTTTCTGAACACCATTCTATTATGACTTTTTACTCTATGATTGTGATTTCATGACTCATAGGTATGGAAGAGACAGACAAGACAGATGGACAGACAGACAGATACCTCTTCCAATCCCGAGGCACAATTTATACCCCGCAGCTTTATGATGGATGCTGGAAGGGTTTTGTATGAACTGAAGTCATCTAAAGGAGGATGAAAAAGCCCCCATGGGTCTTCATGGATAATCTAAAATACTGAATTTCTATTTGTCTCTCTAGTCATGGTAGTATAAATTTAACAATGAAATGGTGAGTCCCTTTTGATTTGAAAAAATTACTTTGATGTCATAGGTCAAATCAGGAGCCAAACCTTCTCACCCTAGTGTCCTGTGAATGATTTGAAACCATTCTATGCATGCATGCACACACACACACACACACACACACACCATCCTTGGTATGTGACCTGTGGAGAAACTACAAAAACAGGCCCATTTTCTCGTAAATTAAACATAAGTTGTCAGATTCCCACTGCCTCAGCCCATTAAATTCTGAACGAGACATGGGAACTGACTCGAACAGGACCAACCAACGTCTACCCCTCCTTCACACCTCTATTCCTTTCTTATAGTAGAGAAGACTAGTTGAGGCTGGTCAGCCAGGAAGATTCTGTATCTTCATCACCTACTCCACTTCCATGTCCAACCCCTGTGCAGGCCCAAAAATAAGTCACAGAGGAGGGATCAGAATGAGGGCAATGTAAAATATATGAAATCAGCTCTGGAATTTCAATAGCTCCACAGCATACTGCCACCCCCACCCCCAGCCAGAGAGAAATCTGATCAAGATAAAGTGTAGAGGTTAAGGGGATGTCCTCCTTCCAGTGTAACAACCTGAGCATGCTTTTTTGGTTGGGAAACTGGAAGGGGTTTTTGGAACAAAGGATAATCTGTAGCCAGATAGATGTCTATTAATTGGTTTTAAACAAACAGCCGATAGGCTAAGATTTCCGGCTGGGCCCCATGCAGGTATGGCCCCTTTTCAAAGGCTGATCTGATCTTGTCTACTTGGCAGGCACTAATACCTTCCACAGTAGAACAGTATGTTCACCCAGAACATCATGGGTAAAATAAGATGTTTGAATCTTAACTGGCTGCTTCAAAGCAACATGTTCCAGCCATGACCTATATTTCTGAGCCACATAGAAAGGGAATCCTATTGATGTCTTATACATTACAAATAAACATAACATTGACTCTGATATCTTCTGCATCCTTACCTGTATTGGTGATATGCAGAATCTGTAAATGGTCTCAGCTTTATAAAAAAAAAAAAAAAATTATATTAATTTTCTTTTTATTAGAACTGACAGTCAAGTGGAGGGAGATAGAAAGTGGTGGAACTGGATCGATACATGATTTAGGCTAGAATCGAACACACACTGTTTATGTTTCGTAAGCAATGCACTTTTGCTTCTGTGCCACTGCTCTGACAGCTTTACTACAGTTCATTACATCTGAGCATCAGGAAGGCTTGCTCCTGGAATTCCCAAGGCAGAGCAGAATTTGCCAAATTCTCTCCAGAGTTATAGTCACTTTAAAGTGAACTCTGACATCCTGTGAGAGCTTTTAAAATGCCTTTGTAATCCCTTCCTTGAGCAGTCTGGAAATGTCTTGTCAATGCCTATCAGTGCACCATGACTGATGGCATGGGCAATAGCTATTAAACAAGCAAGAGGTATAAGGGCGGAGTATGATTTTGAGTGACTGCAAAATTAAGTCGCAGCGAGGTGTTATGAACACATCCCTTTTGTGAATGACTGTTTGAGATAGTACCGGAGTTAGCCTGTATTACATTTTGAATGTATGCTAAAGGCATTCCCTCTTAAAACAAACCAAGCTGCTCTACAGTCTCCAGTCACATGAACCTGGGAATGATCTGTAAAACATGGCTGATGGAAGACAGACCAAGCCACTCTGGCTCCCCCAGATCATCACTATGCCTGTTTCTAAGTGCCTTTACTTGACCCTTATGCTCATCTTTGAATGAAACATCAAGGAATGCATGGGTTTGGGGAGAAAAACAAGATAACTTGGGATGTGAATCGACATGTCCTGTTTACACCACAATAAAAGTCTGAGGAAAAGCTGTGGATTGCAAGCTTCAGGCATGCCGGTTATGCACTTACTGCACCACACTGGAGGTGTGTAGGTAGCAATGAAGGAAAAATATGAACACAATAGAAAGAAAATATGTTTGCGTAAGTGAGGATGGGTCATAAGGGACAGCGTGCAATGTATTTGAACAATGGAAGGTATAACCGTACTGTTTTAGCTTTTGGTGCCTTGAATTTGGACTGAATCTTTTGCACAAAAATACTCTTTGTATAACGACTGAATCATTATTCTAAAAGTTCAGAAGGCTACTTAAGGTGACTCAAGATAAGAATCAGACCGTACACTGTGCACTGGACTCTGCTTTCCTGTCAAGAGTTTCAGTAATTCAACATCGAAGAGACATTTTTGGGCAATGCAAACCATTTAGTATGAAATAGACCTTATTCAGAGTAGCGCTATATGTAATTTTTGAATGAAAACAAGGCTGTGTGTGATAGACTTAAGGCCCTGGCACACTCACTGCAAAGTTCTTTGCTCAGAGCCAAAAATAAGTTTGAAACAGCTGAGCAACGACATACTGTTTATGAACATTCAGACACTGGCCACACCGCTGGAGGAGGCATTTAGAGGTACATTTAAATATGACGATCAAATCACTTTTATTGTCACACAACCATATACACAAGTGCTATAGTGTGTGAAATTCTTGGGTGCAGTTCTGAGCAACATAGCAGTCGTGACAGTGATGAGACATACCAATCTACAATAAACATCATATTTACACAACACAATTTAAAATCTAATATACACATAATTACACACAACACAATATACAAATAATAACATACAATGTACATTATACAATACACACAATATAGAATACACATTATACAATTAAAAAAAATAGTATATATAAAATGTACAGTAAGTTGTATTGTACTGTATTGACATTCAGGCTGTCGGTTGATGGTCAGTTGCCAGTGTGTTGTTAAGAGAATATAATTTATGACAGTCCAGTGTGAGATAATAAGATTAATAAAGTGCAATGCTGATGTATATTGATCGTGAGAGATCAATTGTTCAAAAGTCTGATTGCTTGGGGGAAGAAGCTGTCATGAAGTCGGCTGGTGCGGGTCCTGATGCTGCGATACCGCCTGCCTGATGGTAGCAGTGAGAGCAGCCCATGGCTCGGGTGGCTGGAGTCTTTGATGATCCTCTGAGCTTTTTTCACACACCGCCTGGTGTATATGTCCTGGAGGGAGGGAAGCTCACCTCCGATGATGTGTCTGGCAGTTCACACCACCCTTTGCAGGGCTTTGCAGTTGTGGGCGGTGCTATTAACATACCAGGCAGAGATGCAGCCAGTCAGGATGCTCTCTACAGTGCTGGTGTAGAACCGTGTGAGGATGTGGCGGTTCATTCCAAACTTCCTCAGCCGTCTCAGGAAGAAGAGGCGCTGATGAGCCTTCTTCACAATGGCCTCAGTGTGGACGGACCATGTGAGTTCCTCAGCGATGTGGACACCCAGGAACTTGAAGCTGCTGACTCTCTCCACTCGTGCTCCATTGATGGTGATGGGGCTGTGTTCTCTGTCTTTTCTCTTGAAGTCCACCACAAGCTCATTTGTCTTGCTGACGTTGAGGGAGAGGTTGTGCTTCTGTCACCAGCATGTCAGAGTGTGCACCTCCTCTCTGTTTCATCATTGTCAGTGATCAGACCTACCACCATCGTATCATCAGCAAACTTAATGATGGCATTGGAGCTGTGTGTTGCCACACAGTCATGTGTGTACAGGGAATACAGGAGTGGGCTAAGAACACAGCCCTGAGGGGCTCCAGTGTTGAGGGTCAGTGATGAGGAGATGTTACTACCCATTCTAACCTCCTGGCGTCTGCTTGACAGGAAGTCCAGGATCCAGCTGCACAGCGAGCTGTTTAAGCCCAGAGCCCGGAGTTTCTCATTAAGCTTGGAGGGCACTATGGTGTTGAATGCTGAGCTGTAGTCTACAAACAGCTTTCTCACATAAGTGTTCCTTTTTTTAAGGTGGGAGAGAGCAGTGTGTATTGTAGATGCAATGGCATCATCAGTGGAGCGGTTGTTGCGGTAAGCAAACTGCAATGGTCCAGTGATGGAGGCAGCACAGAGCAGATGTAATCTCTGATTAGTCTCTCAAAGCATTTGCTGATGATGGGGGTCAGAGCAACAGGACGCCAGTCATTTAAGCAAGTGATTTTGGATTGCTTTGGTACAGGCACAATGGTGGACGTTTTAAAGCATGTGGGGACTACAGACAAAGAGAGGGAAAGGTTGAAAATGTCTGTAAAAACGCCAGCCAGTTGGTTCACTCACGCTCTGATGACGTGGCCCGGAATGCCATCTGGACCCACGGCTTTATGGATATTCACCCGTCGGAAGGATCGTGTTACATCCGCTACAGAGACGGAGAGTGAACTAACCTCTGTAGTTTCGGCCACGAGAGCTCTCTCTGCGAGGGCTGTGTTATTTCCCTCGAACAGTGCATAAAAAGTATTTAGCTCATCCAGGAGAGAGGCAGCGGTGTTTGCGGCGGAGTTTTTATTCCCTTTAAAGTCTCTGCCACATGCTTCTAGATTTGGTGGTGTTAAACTGTCACAATCTTGTTCCTGTACTGGTGTTTTGCTGCTCTGTTTTTCGGAGGGCATAACTGGCTTGTTTATGCTCTTCTTTAAAAGTGGAGGTCCGCGCATTAAGTGCCGCGTGAACATCACTATTAATCCAAGGTTTCTGGTTCAGGTAGATCCATATTGTTTTGGACGGAACAACATCCTCTACGCACTTTCTGATGAAACACATTACGCTATCAGCGTAAACCTTGATGTCGTCATCAGAGGCGGACCGGAACATCTCCCAGTCCGCGTGATCAAAACAGTCTTATAGCATAGAGTCTGATTGGTCCGATCAACACTGGATCATTCTGAGGGTGGATGCTTCCTGTTTCAGTTTCTGCCTGTCAGTGGGCAGAAGCAGAATGGAAGAGTGGTCCGATTTGCCAAATGGTGGGCGAGGGAGGGATTTGTAGCCATCCCGGAAGGGAGAGTAGCAATGGTCCAAAACCCGGTCCCCTCGTGTGTTAAAACTGATGTTTTGGTGGTATTTTGGTGCAACTGATTTAAAACTGGCTTTGTTAAAATCCCCGGTCACAATGAACGCGACCTCAGGGTGCGCGGTTTCCTGCTTGCTTATAATTCCGTACAGTTCCTTGAGTGCCCGGTCTGTGTCGGCTTGTGGGGGGATGTACACAGCAGTGATAATGACCGCTGTGAATTCTCTCGGTAGCCAGAATGGTCGACACAGAAGCATGAGAAATTCCAGATCAGGAGAGCAGAAAGACTTGATAGAATGTACGTTCCTCTGATCACACCAGGACTGTTGATCATAAAACATATACCACCACCTCTGCTTTTACATGAGAGGTCTTTCACTCTGTCCGCTCGATGCACGGAGAACCCCGCGGGTTCAATGGCTGAGTCTGGAATCTCCGCAGACATCCAAGTTTCTGTAAGGCAGATAATCCAGCAGTCCCTCGACTCTCGTTGGAAAGAGATCCGCGCTCTCAGCTCGCAGAGCTTGTTGTCCAGAGACTGAATATTTGTCATAGAATAGTGGGTAGCGGGGGTCGATTTGCGCGACGTCTTACTCTGATGAGAACACCGGCTCTGTTTCCCCTTTTCCTTCAGCGTTTTCGCGGCCGGGCTGCCCAGACAAAGGGCTCCACTGGTGTGTTTGTAAACAGCGGGTCGGCATTGAGGAATTTGAAGTCTGGTTTACGGTGTGTAATTGCAGAACCAATGTCCAAAAGTGTTATCTGTCGTAGACAATAAGGCAAACAACATCCAAGACAAAAAACATAAGAATTGTAAACAAAACAAACAAAAAACTACAATGTTGTTTCAGAGCTCACAACACAGCAGCCATACTCGGCACCATCTTGAGTCCAGACTTTTTCAATGCTCAAGACCACATATAACACATCAACTAATATGACATTTAAATGTTATCAATGAGCAGAATTCACACAATATCAGTAATGGAAGCTGTTTTAACTACTCAGTGATGATAAAAAGTAATACATATGCAGTAAATTAAGTTTAATAATAATTTACCTTTTGCATTCATGGCACCAACACGCTATGCGTGGCCATAATATTTGCAGATTAGACTCTGCTTATTGTAATTTATGATGACACTGATACAGCTGCAAAGATGGGTGTATAAAAGTGTGTTAATGGTCCGAATATAGACCAAAAAAACTGATGATAAGCATATCTTATTTTGGGCAGATGTGTGAATGGCTTTCAGCTACAGATGAGTGAAGCAGCATATCAAACAACAGATTGAATGGGCACTTAAGAGTATTTGAGTAGATTTGATTCCTTTTGTAGACTAATTAAACAAAACAAAAAAATCACATGACATGTTCTTGGAAAACGTCTCTATGCAAACGATCGTACAGATGAAGGTAAGTTTGTACCAGCTCGCTAATAATTCTGCACACCTGTGTGTTCATGTTGACTGATCTTAACTGACTGAACGGATATTAGTTGTCGGCCTCAAAGTAGGTGGAGCTTCATGTCACACCTACCGATGACGTGGACCAGTGGACGCTTTTCACACTTCCATGTTTTGAAATCAAAATCAAAAGTAACAGTCAGTATCTGGTGTGGCCACCAGCTGCATTATGTACTGCAGTGCATCTCCTCCTCATGGACTGCACCAGATTTGCCAGTCCTTGCTGTGAGATGTTACCCCACTCTTCCACCAAGGCACTTGCAAGTTCCTGGACATTTCTGGGGGGAATGGCCCTAGCCCTCACCCTCCAATACAACAGGTCCCAGACGTGCTCAATGGGATTGAGATCCGGGCTCTTTGCTGGCCATGGCAGAACACTGACATTCCTGTCTTGTAGGAAACCACACACAGAACAAGCAGTATGGCTGATGGCATTGTCATGCTGGAGGGTCATGTCAGGATGAGCCTGCAGGAAGGGTACCACATGATGGAGGAGGATGTCTTCCCTTTAACACACAGCATTGAGATTGCCTGCAGTGACAACAAGCTCAGTCCGATGATGCTGTGACACACCGCCCCAGACCATGACAGACCCTCCACCTCCAAATCGATCCCGCTCCAGAGTACAGACCTCAGTGTAACGCTCATTCCTTCGGCAATAAACGCGAGTCCGACCATCACCCCTGGTGAGACAAAACCGCGACTCGTCAGTGAAGAGCACTTTTTGCCAGTCCTGTCTGGTCCAGCGAAGGTGGGTTTGTGCTCATAGGCGACACTGTTGCCAGTGATATCTGGTAAGGACCTGCCTTACAACAGGCCTACAAGCCCTCAGTCCAGCCTCTCTCAGCCTATTGTGGACAGTCTGAGCACTGACGGAGGGATTGTGTGTTCTTGGTATAACTCGGGCAGTTATTGTTGCCATCCTGTACCTGTCCCGCATGTGTGATATTTGGATGTACCGATCCTGTGCAGGTGTTGTTACACGTAGTCTGCCACTGTGAGGACGATCAGCTGTCCTTCCTGTCTCCCTGTAGCGCTGTCTTAGGCGTCTCACAGTACGGACATTGCAATTTATTGCCCTGGTCACATCTGCAGTCCTCATGTCTCCATGCAGCATGCCTAAGGCACATTCACGCAGATGAGCAGGGACCCTGGGCATCTTTCTTTTGGTGTTTTTCAGAGTCAGTAGAAAGGTCTCTTTAGTGTCCTAAGTTTTTATAACTGTGACCTTAATTGCCTACCATCTGTAAGCTGTTAGTGTCTTAACAGGTGCATGTTCATTAATTGTTTATGGTTCATTGAACAAGCATGGAAACCATTGTTTAAACCCTTTACAATAAAGATTTGTAAAGTTATTTGGATTTTTACCAAATTATCTTTAAAATACAGTGTCCTGAAAAAGGGACGTTTCTTTTTTTGCTGAGTTTATATAGGCTATTAAAATGAATAAATGTCTATTTTTCCAGCCTGTTGTATTAGTATTTATTTATCACCCCTTTTTATTTTAGATACAGTTCCTATATATTGTTATTTACATAGGTCAAATATACTATTTATCAAATCTACTTTTATTACATATCGTATTTCAATGAGGATATAATTTATTAC
Organism: Myxocyprinus asiaticus; assembly: GCF_019703515.2. NCBI lineage: Eukaryota > Metazoa > Chordata > Actinopteri > Cypriniformes > Catostomidae > Myxocyprinus > Myxocyprinus asiaticus. The sequence goes on from NC_059354.1 coordinate 35,303,345, forward strand.
AACTGACAGTTACGTGAACAGAAAAGGTTTGAACATCAACCGTAACAAGATCAAACTGAAACTGATGGCTTTTTAACAATTCTGTGTACAAATTTAAAGGATGCTTATTGGATCAATACAGGTAAACGTCATATTATGCGACTACGCATTACTTTACGGAGAGCTTACGACCTACTAGTTAAGTCTTGCCTTAAGAACAGGTGGTGCAACCAAATTAAGCACTGACTTAGTTACAAACTAACTAGAAGTTACTAAGCCCTTAGTGTGAACTTTATGTCCCAACTTAGGTGAGACCTTACGCACAGCCGTAACAGTTGTACTAGAAACCTCATCACATCTGTGTTTTTTTAAACCTAATTCCAGAGTAATAAAATACAAACTATAATGTTATTAATTTACACTAAATTATTAAAAAATGTCAAATATAAAAAAGTTTGTTACAGTTATGCTGCTAAATAAGGCAGAAATGAGTCATCATAGTAAGGGTTTGGTAAGTATTTTAGCAGCCAGTACAAAGTTTTCCTGTTTGCCCAGGTGAGCTGTTACTAACCACTGAAACGAACTTTAAAAAAAAAAGAGAGAGAGAGAGAGAGAGAGAGAGAGAGAGAGAGAGAGAGAAACACCTTTAGTTTTGGCCAGATTTTGTTCTAAATGCCTATGAACTGTGCAGGGGGGCCTTTACAGTCTCTTCAGTGACAGGCACTGTATAAATATCACACGTAATTTTCAAAACTTGTGTTTTCTGCTGTTTTTTGTCTACTGATTTTTTTCAATGTTACATCAGCTGAACGATCGAAACCAATTTAAACAACAGAACGAGTCATCTTGTTTCCATCCCCACCAAAAATCAAATATGGCATGACTGAAAAGGTCTATATCGCCATCATCTGATAGTTTACTGTGCACTAATGCGTTTTGTTAACCCTGTCTCCTACAAGTGTTTTCGTTCTCAGCCATGCAGTAGATTACACTACTTTCTCTTTCAGTCCAACTCTCACCTAAATAGCAAGATGTTGAGGTGCAGCGCCGTACTGCAAGTCCAGGCAAGTTTAAATAGAGAGGGAATCATTTGCGCTTCTGGGAGATCGTTAAAAAGACGATAGTTGTTTTCAAAGCATAGAATTTACTTAGTCATGACCGCAAAGTCATGTGCGAGTTATGAAAACAGTTTCAGAGATTGCCATGAATTCGCACGTGCACCGTATCACAGTTTTGAGAATAAAAGAAACAGTGGCATCTACCGGCAGAATTAGTCATTGCAATAGGTTTGAGAAAAGAGAGTTTGTGGACCTCCCAGAATGCCAGTTTGTGAGTAAAATTTCCAAAATAAGAATCGTGAGTGTGAGCTCAAACAATAATGTAATTTCTTTGGTAATCATGTTACAGTATGTCAAATATAATTTATTTAATTGATGGAATTCCTTAGTACCTTTTAAGATGACAGAAAATGACAGTGTCACCACAGCGTCATACAGTGAAAATTCTGCTTATTCATATTTAAAAATTTTAAATTTTTAATTATTATTTTGTCCGTATTTAATGTTAGCTACATTAAGGCAAGTGAAAATGTACACGTGTTTGTGTTTAATATGCAGTAATGCATAAAACCAGCAGATGGCATTACAGCTACATTGATTGTTGTAGCCAAATAAATGTAGGCACAAAACCCTCAAACGTGTGAGGGGTTTTCCCCATGTATTTATATTGCGTCAGTTATGACAGACTATAATTATTAAAGACACAGGGGCAGTTGGGCAATTGTAACCAAACTAAAAGTGATGTTTGACACGTTAATGTCACTTCTAACATCAGAAGAAGAAGAATGAGCTTTATTGCCAAGTATGCTTACACATACAAGGAATTTGTCTTGTGACAGAAGCTTCCAGTGCACAGCAATACAACAAGACAGAGATAATAATAATAATAATGAGGGGGGGAAAAAATAATACAAATAAAAAGTGATTAAATATATATATATATATATATATATATATATATATATATATATATATATATATATATATATATGTGTGTGTGTGTGTGTGTGTGTGTGTGTGTGTGTGTACAAATACAAATACAAATCTGTTATATACAAATGCAAGGGAATATAATGCAGAAGAGGTAGCGTATGTTGGATAAATATAAATAGACTAAGCTGTGTATTGCATGTAATTATTGTTCAATGGGGCAGTTTTAACTGTTCATGAGATGGAAAAAAGTGTTCCTGTGCCTGATGGTTCGTGCTCAGTGCTCTGTAGTGCCAGCCAGAAGACAACAGTTCAAAAAGGTAGTGGGCAGGGTGAGTGGGGTTCAGAGTGATTTTTCCAGCCCTTTTCCTCACTCTGAAAGTTTACAGTTCTTGAAGGGAGGGCAGGCGGCAACCAATAATCATCTCAGCAGTCCGAATTGACCTTTGTAGTCTTCTGATGTCTGATTTCATAGCTGAACCAAACCAGACAGCTATTGAAGTGCAAAGGACAGACTCAATGACTGCTGAGTAGAACTGGATCAGCAGCGCCTGTGGCAGGTTGAACTTCCTCAGCTGGTGAAGGAAGTACAAACTCTGCTGGACCTTTTTCACAATGGAGTCAATGTGGGTCCATGATCTCTTTTAAACATTGTGTTATTTTTAATCAATAACGATCCTATGTTTTATAAATTGAGCTAATGAACATTAGCCTCATAACTAAATAAACACTAACTTTACCAATGTTGTTTAAAAAGTACAGGCCTGTGCTGCAGACATTCCCCATCTGCCACAGCTCTTGTGGCCAGGCTCAGATCATCACAATTGCTACTGCAGCATAAATGTTCAGTCCTCATCCAATACACAACTCTTTAAAAAATTAAATACAAGTTTTTTATTCTGTCTGTCTGTATAAATAGAAGTATACATTTTGTGCTGTAAAATAAGAGTACATTTTGTGCTGACACTAACAAACAGAAGAAACATGAAATCTGTACTCTTCACTTGTGACAGAAAGACAAAATTACTAGCAGAGTTAGAAGAAGCATGTTGCAGTAGTTGCATAATGTGCATATAAAAATGACACTTATGATCTAAATGTGAACCAAAACCTACTTGTGTACAATATTTTGTTTTTATAACAGATTTTTGTGGGTTAAGGCATACCTAATTGTGGTGAATCTTTCCCAGCCTCTTGTTTTTTCAGCTGCCAGCCTAACAATCCAGTGTGGGGCAAAATGGAAATATATCTTTTAATATATATATCCCAAAGAGTGTGTGACAAACAGAAATAAATGGCACTCATATTTAGATACTACTGGGACATAAACATGGTACACAGCCAGTTGTGTTCAGATCAACACATAGTCCTTCTTTTCAAAATATTCAATAAGATCTGATCAGAGTACTCAAAAGAAAGAAAAATAGAATACATTTATTAGCTTTCAGTGAGGTCCAATGCAAAAGGTCACAGTATTTCACTGTTGTGTACTCTTGCATCATAGTGTTTATAGTAAAAAAAAAACATTTTTTGTTTATAATGTCCCACTTTCTATCACTAAAATTTAATAATAATAATAATAATAAACTTTTATATTGTATAGCGCCTTTAAAAGTGGCTTCTCAAAGTGCTTTACATAAGTAAGGACAATCCAACACTTTGACTCACGAATGTCAACTGGAAGTAAATTCAAACCTTTTTGAATTTTTTAAAATTGTAAACCTTTCATTTTTTTTATTAACTCAGTTAAATTCAAATTAGGCTCTCTTTATTAACACGCTTTTTTTGTTGTTGTTGATGATGATGAAAAATAGACATCTTTGGCACCTATTCTTGGCACTTAAATGTTAGCATACACGTGATTTTGTTAGACAGCTCAATGAAATGAAATTCAGCCCACATTTTGGCAAAACATTCTTGAATATGGGATCCATTTACTTCAATTCCCCATGAATCAAAGTTGTTTGAATTCTTTCATTTTATCCACACGAAGAACACAGATTGGTCAGCAGTTGACTGTTTCTGTAGAGCTACAATAATAGGTATGTTAGAAGTGGTTTGCATGTACACCTTGTTCCAGCAGACAGCACATTAATGCCTCAAGTACACTTAAGGGAACAACAGTTGCTACTGACACCTGTGCATATAATTAGTTCTACATTATATTTATTTCTTCCTACATTCATTGCTGAATCCACCTACTCATCTCCTCCCACATTCCTCTGTTTTTCATAAGCACATACAGAATGAATCTCCAAATTATTTAGGGGTTTGAGACCTCTGGCTTCCATTTGAGGGGGAAATTTTGATTCACAAAAAAAAAACTAAAAAAAAAAACTATGAAGGTCTAAATGAATCACACAACCTTTTCAGCGCTTCAGTTTTGGTTGTTGGAAAGAATGTTCTGAATTAGTTGGGTGATTCAGTTACCTCTTTGTCATTGCTAGCTTTTACTACAAGGGAGGCCCATGAGTTGGCCTTGTAAAGTTATAATAAATGAGGTCTGTTGGATCAATTAGCTTTTGTCGTCCTGTCTTTATGCGATAATACAAGGAGGTTTCTTTAATCTCTTTAACAGTGCTGGCAAAATTCTGCATGGATATGACTGGAAAAAGAGATGCTCATGAAAGTGAGTTTAACGCAGGGCTATAACCTCAAATAATAATTTACAGTAATTATTATTGAATTACTGTAAACACTGGATAAGAGTTGAAAAAACTAATTGTGATAAGCAGCAAAACACATTAGTTAAGACCACTAAACTAAATAACAAAACCTCCCATTGTAACATTCAAAACTCCAATTGCATTTACAGCCTAGAAGGCATGTGTGTTCATTCAAGCTATCTCCAAATGGGATGCATAGCAAAATGTTCAGTAATTGCAATCTTGTGGTTTTCAAAAAATGTGAACTTTAATTCATTCCATCTGCCACACAGCCAATCAAAAATGTCTGGGCTTTCTGTACAAGAAGAGGCTTTAGAAAAGTACTGAAGGTTTTCTGGACACAAGCCTGTCTAAACTTACAAGAGCAAAGAATAGGTCTCTCATATTTTAACTGTGTGTTGATTCAACACAGCATATACTTTATTTACTCTGGCATAGATGAGTCAAATTTAACATGTTAGTCTCTAAAGATTTAGTTGTTGTGTTTATCCATGCCAAAATCAAATGGGATGTTCACTTAAGGTGTGTTTTTGACTTGTATAGAGTGCTTATTAAATGCCAGAGTAAGTGTCCTTGTGTTAAAATAATACATTTGGGCAGAGTTTACTATTTCAAAATGTCTTGCCTGCAGTAAAACACAATACAGATTTTCAAATGGAGTTAGAGCTTATTAGACACATTCTGTTCAGTAATATGTGGGATTCTATGGGAATCATGTTACTGTGGCTGTGGATCAGACTCTGATCAATGAAAAAACTCTAACAGAAGGAAACATTTCCAGCTCAGCATGGTGAGGTCAGCACTGGGGATAAACCACGGCATGGTAGCAAGGAAACTCAACATCATCTAAAATTATTCTCATGAAAGTGGGAAAGAGTAGCCTCTGACATTTCATTCAATGGATGAATGAAGCCAAAACCAGGAGGACTGGTGTTGTGTTTAATTTGGTTTGAGGAGAAAACCCTTGAACTTGTTGCTGCTGGGTGCACTTGCATCAGGTTCTCTTAGAAACTGGTAATTCACTCAATTCATTTAGCTTTTTTTCTCTAACAAATATAAATAACATGGGAAGAAAAGACAAAATAAAAGGAGATGTGCTGATGTAAGAATAATTTGTTTCTGTATTTTCTGTTGTCCATGTATTCTGATATTGGAGAATGTTTATGTTGAGACCTACAGAAAGGCACAATGTTTGATCATGATGTTGTGACATCAGATTAAAACAACCCATTTTATATATTTTTCCACTACAAGTTTAGTTCTATTTGCCTTGAATATGCAGCTTAAATAAATACTTCACCCAAACATGAAAAAAATGCTATTTTTTATTTCTCACTCCTATGCTGTTCCAACCCAGTATTATTTTCTTTCGTCCATGAATAAATGAAAGTGGATAGTGATTTTGAACATCACACTTCAAAAAAAAAAATATATATATATATATATATATATATATAAAAGACAAAAAGCACCATAAAATTATCATGAATGTTTTTCTTAAAGCTTGTCCGCTACTGTTTATTCCAAGTCTTCTGAAGACATTTGATAGACTGTCAGGGCTGTATGTGTTTTATTCCATGCCATGTTTGTTCCTGTCATGTGATCTTGTCATGTGGTCCCCTGGTCATGTGATGTGTCTTGTATTCATTGGTTTTTTGTCTTGTTACCTTGTTATCAGTTCTGTCTTGTCATTGGTTATCATTGTCATGTTTCTCCCTTGTCCATGTATTTAAGCCTCATGTTTGCCATTGTCCATTGTCAGGTATTGTGAATGTAACTTTGTTGGATTGGTCATGACATGACATGACATGACATGTCATGTCAAGTTTAGCCAAGTCAAGTCAAGTTACGTCAAGTTCATGTTTTTGTATTTTGTTCACATTTGGAGTTACAGGTTTTGGATTTCATGATTGATAATAAACTGCACTTGGGTTCATCACACATCATCATCTGCCAGCGACAGCGTTACAGAATACCTGACCGACCAAAATTAACCCAGCAATCCAGCTTCTTCGTTTACACCAGGGGAATCATCCCCTGGAGGATTATGTCACAGAGTTTTGTGGTCTTTGCTACCTTGTCGATTTTAATGAGATTGCCCTTAAGGACTATTTTCGCTTTGGACTGAATGAGCCAATCTCTTCCCTGATGCCAGGCGGTCAGAGTACCCACAGCCTGGCTCAGTATATCGACCTTGCCCTTCTAATATGTGCCCTACTAATATGTGGTTCACTGTGGGGGAGGTGGACGCCAAGCCAGAGTCCCACGTCATGGCCGCCAAGTCAGAGTTCCTCGTCATTGTTGCTGAGCTAGTGCCATCTTTTGCCCCGGATCCTGAGTCTGCTCCATGCCATGTCACAACAACACCTCAGCCTGCTCTATGCCATGTCACAGCCATGCCTGAGTCTGCTCCATGCCATGTCACAGCCACGCCTGAGCCTGCTCCATGCCATGTCGCAGCCACGCCTCAGTCTGCTCCATGCTATGTCACAGCCAAGCTTCAGTCTGCTCCATACAATGTCTCAGGCTCACCTCTGGTCAACGAGCCAATGCCCAAGCCTGCCACGGTCAACGATCCAACGGCCACATCTGCCATGTCCAGCGAAGAGCCAGCGTTGCAAACTTCGTCTGTTCCAGAGCCATCTCTCACTGGGCTATTTGAGTTGGAACTGGTTCCCGCCCTTGTGCCCACCCTGAGTTCTCCTGATCAGCCGGTTCCCCCCAAGCCACTGGCTCGATCATCGCCCTCTGAGATATCCCAGACATGGGGAACTTTCGAACCTCTGACTCCTCCTAGACCCTCCAAGCCCTGGACTCCGCCTTGGCCTGTCGATCCCTTGACATCTCCTCGGCTCTACGTTCCCTCGGCTCCACCGTGGTCCTTCAGCCTGTCAGCTTTATCAGGGTCCCTCGTCCCTCCAGCTCGTCCTTGGTCTGTCAGTCACCTGGCTCCCCCTTGGCTCTCCAATCCTCTGGCTACGCCTCATCTCTCAGATCCTTCAGCTCCATCGGGGACCTCCTTCCCTACGGCTCTGCCTTGGACCTCAACCCCCCACGGGCTCAGCCCTGGTCTCATGCTCCATGCCATGTTTTCACCAGACCACACCCCACACCTTGTTTCACCATGTTTCCATGTCCTGCCACGTTACCACGTCAAGTCGCTTGGGAGTTGTTTTGGGAGCTACCCCTAGAGGGGGGGATATGTCAGGGTTGTATGCATTTTGTTCCATGCCATGTTTGTTTCTGTCATGTGATCTTGTCATGTGGTCCCCTGGTCATGTGATTTCTTGTTTCCCTCCATGTTCATGTGTCTTGTTTTCATTGGTTTATTGTCTTGTTACCTTGTTATCAATTGTCTTGTCATTGGCTATCATTGTCATGTTTCTCCCTTGTCCATGTATTTAAGTCTCATGTTTGCCATTGTCCATTGTCTGGTATTGTGAATGTAATTTTGTTGGATTGTTCATGTCAAGTCAAGTTTAGCCAAGTCAAGTCAAGTCAAGTTACGTCAAGTTCATGTTTTTGTATTTTGTTCACTTTTGGAGTTACGGGTTTTGGATTTCACGATTGATAATAAACTGCACTTGGGTTCATCACACATCATCGTCTTCATCGTCTTTGTCATTGCCAGCGACAGCGTTACATAGACCCAAATATAAGCCATTATTATTTACTATCAGTCAGTTCCTCATACAAATATTTCAGATGGCATCAGTAGACTTGGAATATAGCACCAAACCATATAATTTACTTTTACTTTTACTATACTTTTATTGCACTTTTGTGTCTTTTTTGAAGCTTGGCATTTAAAATTATTATCCAGTATCACTTTCATTAAATGGAAAAGAGCTGCTAACATCTTTTTTTGTTGCTCTGAATTATTCCTTTAATTCAGAGCTGCACTCCTGAAAACACAATTTCCCTTCTTTCAAATTGTGTCAGTGTTGGCAGCTGTGATTTAGGCATTAAAGAAATAAAGAACGTCTGTTTCTCCAGCTTCTGTGCATAGTTTAAAACAGAATAAAAGTGAAAGTTATAAATTCTAAAGTGAATCTAACTGCCTTAAAAGTGCAGTAAGCAATTTATTTTTTTGTCCCTACTTGACAGATATAACTAAGTGAGTGTCTTGTGCTTTTTTATGAAATCAGAAAACACTCTCTGTCTCTCTTTCTTTCACTTGTTCACTGACATCATATTGGCTGACATGTTTTTGGAGAATGGGGTTTTGGAGAGAGCGTGTATGGCTGAAATGATGGTGGTAGTCTAATTCCTTGTCTAGCAGAAGTCAGCAAAATGTCTGAAACTGCTTACAGCACCTCTAATTGATTGTCAACATTTCTAATTGGCTTCCATATTTTTTATTCATAAATCAGTAATCCATTTCAACAAAAAATTTCTCTGTGTCAAACAGATTTCAAAACATTTACAGCTAAACAAAAAACATTTGACTTGAAAGTAAAACTGTCACATGCATTTGTGATGACATAAGTATAAGTATTCCATATGATTTATGTGAAGTAATCCATGTCTTCTGAATCTAATCAATTTTAGGTGAGAACAGACCAAAATATAACTTATTTTTTGCTGTACATCTTGCCATTCCAGTCTTTAGGGACAAACATTTTAAGCTTGATTACACTTCCAAGTGCTTGATGCATGTGCAGAGCACTAGATGGCACTAGTAGGTGTAATCAATCTTGAAATCATGATCTCCAAGGAGACTGCTGATGTCAAGATTTATAATTAAAAAGGAGTTATAGTATCGTCTGTTCTCACCCAAAACTGTTTGGATCACGTAAGAAGACATGGATTTAACCACTGGAGTTGTTTGGATTGCCTTTATGCTGTGTTTATGTCATTTAAGGAGCTTCAGTGTTTTGGTCACATTCATTTGCATTGTGTGGACCTACAGAGATGAGATATTCTTCTAAAAAATACATCTGGGATGGCATGAGGGTGAGAAAATGATGAGAGAATTTTAATTTTTCAAGAATGATGAATACAGCCTTAGATTGAACCTTTCACAAATGTATCAAATCGCTAGTAGATCAACTTTTAACTCTTAAAGGGATAATTAAACCAGAAATTAAAATGTACTCAATCTCATGTTGTTCCAGACACGCTTTCTTTTCTGTGTGATACACAAAAGGAGATGTTTGGCAAAATATTAGCCTCAGCCACCATTCACTTTCTTTGTATGAAAAAAAAAGATGCAATGAAAGTGAATGATTTTAATTATTGTCATTAAAAGGTAAGCAATGAATATTTGCAAATGGATGATGGTATGGTAAAAAAAAAAAAAAATCTCTGTTTCCAGCAGTTTGGAAAATCTCAGAGCGGCTAACAGACTGACTTCAAATTGTCCAATATGTGCATGTGTGTATAAGACATCCTGGTAAGTAAAAATGTGCGAACAGAGCCAGTTAAATGCTAACATTACATCTCTAGACTGACTGGACCTTTTCTGCTGTGTACACAGGTAACCTTGGCCTTTTCTGTATGCTTGTGTGTGTGTGTGTGTGTGTGTGTGTGTGTGTGTGTGTGTGTGTTGCGAAAAAGCAAGTGGAAACTGGTAGAGAGGTGAATGTGTGGGGGCGAGAAGTGGAGAGGTGGGTCAGTCTGCCTGGAGGTCCACACATAATGTTGTTCTAATGCCTGAATGTGGAATGCCTTATTAAAACATTGTAGTCAGAACAGGCTCCTTAAAAGTTTTATATCAAATAGCTGGCTATCCTTCTTCAAACACCATTCTGAGGGAAGTATTTGATGTTGGGGAGACAGAGTGAAAGGTACATCAAATAAACAACAAATAATAAGGTCTTTCAATTATTAAAAAGAGGCAGAGACTAAACACTTCCAAACTGTTAAGAATGAAACGACAACTGTGAGCTTCAATCCAGTATGCTGAAATGTATATTACTGAATTATTTGAAATGAAATGACAATTGCCAAAAAATAGTCTAGATAATATATATATATATATATATATTTTCTGTTTAAAAGAAGTAAATGAGTTTGTTTGAACTAGAATTTTTGACATGCCTTCTGTGAGGTGTTTATCTCAAAAGAAAATAACCAAAAACAGGTGTTTTATCCAGTAAAATCCACAATGGTCTGGATCACATTATGAATAAACCCAAGACTGTGGACTAATGCAGAAACTGAAAACTGATGACAGGAGCAGAGTTGGGATATATTTTATTTTTGCCTTGCTTGTGGTCTGCAGCAGAAGAACCAAATTCCGAAATTGGAGAGTTGAAAGCAGATTTTTAATCAAATAATTGTAAGTTCAAGTGTCTAAAGTGCTATGTGTGGTGATAGGGGCATGGTCGTGTGTCTGTCTGCGGGGGAGAGAGGGAGCAGTAAGGCTCATCACCTGGGTTGGCATTATCTCTAATACCTGTTTCTTGTTATAGTGATGGTGGAGGAAGACATAAAAAGGTGAACGAGGCATCAGAGTGGCAGAGAGAGACCAGAGAGAGAGACTGTACCTGTGTGTGCTCGATAGAAGACTTTACTTGTTTGTTTGTGTGTGTGACTACTTGGCCACTGAGTGCCAAGTACTCACACACTCATGTTTTATGAACGATGCTGAAGAGTAATAAAAACATTCACGCTGACAGTTTGCTGCCTCCTGACTCCTTCATTACCCAGACAACGAATCTTCTACAGTGGTGCCGAAACCCGGGAATTCTTGGAGGACAATGTTGTCATGGAGTCTTCACCACTGAGCGAAGTCATCAATTCCCTCGCCAGCATCCAGCAAACACAAAATCAGGCCCTCATGGAGTTACAACAGAAGCAGGAGCAGCGTTTCCAACTCCAGCTCCAGGCTCAAGCGGAGGACCAACAGGCGTTCCGGAGCCTGATGGACCGAGAGGGGGCTGCAGCTACGACCCCGGTGACCCTCCTCAAAATGGGGCCAGGCGATGATCCTGAGGCCTTCCTCGACTTCCTCGAGTGAGCAGCCTGCTTGTTACCGCTACTCTACGGGGAAGCACAGCTAGCAGCCCAGCAACTTCCTGCTGCCAGCCTCCTCGAGTGTAAAGACCTGAAGAGGGCCATCATGCAATGGGTTGGCCGTACTCCCGAAGACAGCCGCCAGCGTTTCAGGTCCCTGAGGTGCGGGAAACACTGCCGTACATTTGCTTTTGTACAATAGCTCTGGGATGCCTGCCAGAAATGGTTACTGGCTGAGGGAGCCCGCGGCGGCGTGGAGATTGTTGATCTGGAGATACTGGAGCAGTTCATCTCCCAGCTTCCTCGAGGGATGGCAGAGTGGGTCTAGTGCCATGCCTGCCATCGCTGGAGGAGGCAGTCCAGCTGGCTGAGGACTACATGGCGGCATTTCCGGGAGGTAGTGTACCAGGAGCTCTTCCTTCTCTCTCCTCTATCTCTCTCTATCTCCCCTACTTCTCAATACCCCCCGCCCCTCCCCATTCCATCCTGTTCCAACTCCCCGGAGGTGGGGAGGAGCCCCACCCAAACCCCTTCCCCGATCTCGTGGGACCTTCCCCATGTCTGTGTCCCCAACTTCTCCTGTCTGTTTCCACTCTCCTCCCTAGGTTGACAGAACCACCCCCACGAGTGAGGTAGGGAAGCCTGGGCCGGTCTGTTGGGGCTGCGGGGAAGCTGGGCACTTCCAGGATCAGTGCTTGGTGATGGAGGTGGTGACACTGGTCCGGATTCCTGACACTCCGCGGGCCACCCCCGATCGGGCAGGGACGTATCATATACCGGTGAGTTTAAAAGGGGATACATACCAAGCTTTGGTGGATTCAGGCTGTTCTCAAACCTCTATTCACCAATGCTTGATGCAAGACGGGGCATTGGGCATGGATAAACGGGTGAAGGTGTGGTGTGTGCATGGGGATATTCACATGTATCCGGTGGTTACCACTGAGATGCTATTCAGAAGGAAAAAGCATAGAGTAGAGGCTGCGGTTAATTCCCGCCTCACCCATCCACTGATTTTGGGAACAAATTAGCCTGATTTTAAGAATTTTTTAAGGGAAATATGTGTGGATGGGTCCTGTAAAATGTTATCTCGTTGTGTGGCGTGTGATGCTATGGCTGGAGAGGTGGTGCCAGGGCCATCTATGTCTGCTGTGGGTCAAGATGAAGCAAGAGAGGGAATTCCCATCCTCAGGGGGTTCCCTGGTGGGGGGGGGGTTCCCTCTGGAGCAATCACTGAGGAGTCCCTCAAACACGCATTTGACCAAGTGAGAGTCATCGATGGTCAACAGCTCCAGCCTGGTGTCGCACTCACGTACCCACATTTTTCGATTATTAAAGATTGGTTGTATCAAATGATGCAGGACACTCAAACAAAAGAAAATACAACACAGTTATTAGTACAGAAGAGTCGTTGGGAAATCCTTTTCCAGGCGGCTCACTATAATCCAATGGCTGGCCATTTAGGTCACGAGAAAAGGCTGAACCAAATAATGGCCCGTTTTTTTATTTATTTATTTTGGCCAGGCATTCACAGGGACAAACGCGAGTGGTGTGTGGCGTGCCGTGAATGTCAGTTGGTGAATCCACCGGCCACCCCAAAAGCGCCATTGCACCCTCTGCCGCCGATCGAGGTCCCCTTCGAGAGGACTGGCATGGACCTCATCAGGCCATTAGAACGGACTGCACGCAGGCATTGCTATGTGTTAGTTCTGGTGAATAATCTCCCGCGTGGGGATTCCAAAAGAAATTCTCACTGATCAAGGCACGAACACTACACGAACTATACGAATTGTTAGGTATTAAATCGATTCGCACCCATGTTTATCACCCACAAACAGATGGGTTGGTGGAACGATTTAATAAAACCTTAAAACAATATTATATGTAAATTCGTACATGAGGACGCTAGGAATTGGGATAAGTGGCTCCAGCGGCGCTTGCAGCTGTACGGCCGTATACGTATTGTGCGTACCATGAGTGCTCCGACTGACCTGAGAAATATTTACACTCAGAATATTTCACCAAACATGAAATGTCCCATATTTCTGTTGACTGTTTAAAAGGACTAGCAATGCCCAGTTTGTGAATAAATAATTCTTTTGAATTGGTTCTTTTCAGTGAATTGGCCAAACGGGCTTGCAAAACGGTCTGAATCGATTCGTGATTCAGTACAATCCGTTCAGAGCGCCCTCTCACTGAATAATTTGGAGCAGTTTCTCACACAGTAAAACAGTATCAGGATTTTTATGAATACAGCGCTGAATACAATGTAAATTTACCTACAGTCAACTGAAACAAAAGGCTGTCTTTTTGCAAGGTAACTTTGAGAAACTTCAGCTAGTGCTGTGTCATGTGAACAAGGGGATGTTCAAACTGAATGTATTTTTGTGTCCGTTCGCGCAGTTTTTAAATCATTTTCCATGTAAACATTCGCATTTTTAGACGCTGTGTCAAGTTAAAAAGAACTTCTTCAACTGATAAAAATGCGTCTTGGGACACCTGCGTTCTGCTTTATTCATTGTGGTGCGTTTTGCTTTTTTAGCGCGAAAACGCGTCTGTCTGAACGGTTACTGGAAGAAATGCTTTCGCCAATAGTTACACGAATGCTACTCATACTCGAGAAAATAAATAAATGCTAATCTCAAAGTCACCAGAATTTAATGCTTTGATTTTGTTTTTTGCAACAACAACAAAAAATCTCACAGGGGAGCATGTCCCTGGACCCCCTAGATATAAGGTTAATAGTTCCTAGATTATCAGAATGCACAAAAGGAGGTGGATCCTTTTCATATTTGGCTGCTAAACTATGGAATAGTCTCCCTAACACTGTTCGAGATGCAGACACACTCACTCAGTTTAAGTCTAGACTAAAGACACCGATTTAGCCAGGCATACACCTAATTTATACTTCAACTCACAATTAGGCTGCTTTAGTTAGGTCTGCCGGAACCAGAAACAGTGGTTATGATCTATAACTCTGCAATAAATTGAATGGCATCTATGCTAATATTATTTTATTTGTTTCCCTGTCTCAACCTCAGGACTCCTATCCTGAGCTCACCAGAACCAGCCAGATCCAGCTCCGTTCCTGCTTGGTGTTGGACTCCACTGCTACGTGTCCCTGTGTGATGATGACTAATAGCAGCCGGTGCCAGCCAAACATCACTTCAGTCTATTACGATGGACTTCAGAGGATGAACTAATGCCAACTCCAACCATAAAACATGGGATACTTCAAATGCCATAGCCTGAACCTTGGACTTAGGATAGACCTCACCGAAACTACTGGCCAGGTTGAACTGCGATGCACCTAACTGATCTCTGCCTGCATCACCTTTGTCTAATGATGGACTACACTCTTGAAATGGAATACATAGACTATCAATTAATTTCCAACAAAACCCTTCATCAGCCAACTAACAAGGACAATTGTATCTATGTGAACTTCTGCAGTTAATCCAGGATGAACTTCAAAGACGTTAGTCATTAATCTTACAGTTTATACAAAATCTTTGTTTTAAACACTGACCCTTAACACTTATTTAGTTTAAGACCCTATCGCCTTCCTGAACACAAAAAAAAGAAAAGTTGTTAAGGAAGAATTAGAGGCGACATTTGATATGGGCATAATAGAAATGTCGCACAGCGATTGGGCCAGCCTGGTGGTTCTGGTACCTAAGAGCAATGGGATGGTCCAGTTCTGTGTGGATTATCGCAAAGTGAATGCGGTGTCCAAATTTGACACATACCCAATGCCTCGGATTGACGAATTGCTCGATTGGTTGGGCGCGGCTCAATTTTTTTTTACACTGGACTTAACAAAGGGTTATTGGCAGATCCCTTTAACTCCAATCTCCTGAGAAAAAGTGGCTTTTTCCACACCATTTTGGCTTACACCAATCTATGACCCTTCTGTTTGGTTATTTGGGGCCCCGGCCATGTGTTAGCGTCTCATGGACAAAATTCTCAGACCCCATATAGCATATGCCGCTGCATATTTAGATGATTTTATTATCTATAGTAATGACTGGCGGCGGCACATGCAACATCTGAGAGCTCTCCTGAGGTCATTGTGACAGGCAGGGCTCATGGCAAACCCGAAGAAGTGCACAATTGGGTGGGTGCAAGTTCGGTATCTGGGGTACCACTTGGGCCATGGGCAGGTGCGTCCCCAGGTTAACAAAATCGCAGCGATCAAGGCCTGTCCAAGGCCCAAGACCAAAAAGAAAGTGAGACAGTTTCTGGGGCTGGCTGGCTACTACTGAAGGTTTGTGCCTAATTACTCTGACGTCACCAGCCCGCTGACTGTTCTTACTAGAAAGGGGGCCTGCAATCCGTTCCATTGGACAGAGTCGTGCCAACAGACTTTCCTAAAAATAAAATCTGCACTTGGTGGGGGGGGCCGCTTTTACATGCTCCTAATTTCTCTCTCCACTTCATTTTGCAGATGGATGCATCTGACAGAGGGCTGGGGGCAGTGGTCTTGCAGGAGGTGGAGGAGCAACCGGTGCTGTACACTGTAAGCTCTTGCTGAGAGAGACTACGCACAGCACCGTGGAGAAGGAGTGCCTGGCGATTAAGTGGGCCATCCTCACTCTCCGCTACTACCTGCTGGGGTGGGCCTTCAGCCTCTGTTCAGATCACGCCCCACTCCAGTTGCTCCACCGCATGAAGGATACCAATGTGCGGATCACCCATTGGTACTTGGCACATCAGCCGTTCAAATTTGAGGTGATCCACAGTCCAGGAGCGCAGATGGGGGTGGGGGGGGGGGGGGTTGTTGCCCTGGATGTTGCCCTGGATGTTGCCCTGGCCTGAGTCGGGCAGTGGGGATATGTGGTGATGGGGGCGTGGTCGTGTGTCTGTCTGCGGGAGAGAGAGAGAGCGTTAAGGCTCATCACCTGGGTAGGCATTATCTCTAACACCTATTTCTTGTTGTAGTGATGGCGGAGGGAGACATAAAAAGGCACACAAGGCATCAGAGTGACAGAGAGAGACCAGAGAGAGAGACTGTACCTGTGTGTGCTCGATAGAAGCCTTTACTTGTTTGTGTGTGTGACTACTTGGCCACCGAGTGCCTTTTTGTTTGTTTTATGAACGATGCTGAAGAGTAATAAAAATATTCACATTGACAGTTTGCTGCCTCCTGACTCCATTACCCAGACAACAAACCTTCTACACTATGCTTTAAGTCATACATGCAAAGTCATTGGGCATGGCCATGAAGTTATGATATTTTCATGAAGTTTGATATTTTCTAGGCGCAAGTGAGTTTGGCAAAATTGCGCACACAACACGCAAAAGTGCTGTGGTTCTTCTCCGGATATTGCACCGTCTGCATCCTATTGTATAATAGTCCATTCCTTCAAGCACCAGGGATATAAACAAACAGCATATTTATAAGAAGTTAGTAGTGCAAATGGGGCATATATGAATTAGAAGAATAGAATTATGGACTCACGTTTTTTTTTGTGCATTAACTGCGTCCTTGTTGAATGTCATGCATATTCTTACGCACATGCATGGAAAATATGGTTCTCGTCAGGATTTGGATGTAGGCTCAGTTAAATTATAGAGAATTTAAGTATTATTAACCATTTTCATCTACTGACACCCAAATCATGGCTAGTATAAACAGTGATATCGGCCTTCCAGGTTAGGCTGTGCATTGAGGAATTTTGCACCCACTTAACTATGACCAGTCAATTTTTATTTGGAATAATTAAAATTAATTTATTTATTGAAACATGAAAAACAAATTGTCTCATAAAACATCTACAACAGTGATTTTCAAGGACAAAATTTTACGTTCCACTGTATTTTCAAAGGCTTGACATGAACTTTATTACCACCTGCTGGTGAAATCTCCAAACTGCAAATGCAGGTACTGAGTTTGGACTTTGCGCTCAGATTAGAAGTGCTTCTCAAAAGTCTTAAATCGCAATGACCTATTTCGCAGGAAAACAGTAAATTGTGTTTTGCGGTTCTTTATTTACATACAGTACACCCACAGTTTGTGCACATACACCCACAGGTAGTGCAAACACTCCCATCCACGGCCACTTGCACTTTGCACTGGAATGAAAATTGTGCTAAGAATTAGCGCTCTCACGAAAATTAGATAAAATGCTGTGCACGGTTGTGCTGCACGCCTAGTGCACTCAAGAAAATAGACCCCATATATCTCTAATATGCTTTTTAACATTAGTGGAAGGACAGATTTACAGTAATACATAGTATTTAAATGACCTGACCTTGAGACTATTTTCTAGGCAAAAATAAAGGTCTCATCAATGCTATTTTGGGGGTCCTCTTTTATAAGTCCAGTTGCTCAGAGACACTGGTCAAGTTTTACAATCTGAATCACCTCTTTGCCTAAAATAGAGTGATGACACTCTGCTGTAATATTTGCCAGGTTGAATGTACACAATGTTGCCAGCAGCCCAAGCACACAAACTGTGAGAGGAAAATTAATGATATGCCTGAGGGGGGTTTTATTTCATGTGGAGAACAGATACAATTCCTGTACAGTCTGTTTGACATAAGTCTGAGATATATTGGAATTTTATTGGAATATATTATGGGTTTTACCTTTTATAGCTGCTGAGGTTACTACTACAACTGCAAGCAGGCTGGAATAGCAAATACTTGAGATGTACCCATATGATTTAATTAAATAAAAAGAGTGAGAGTGCATTCCAATTGAAAATATTACCACATATGCTTGCATTTCTAACAAGCCAAATAACCACATATAAATAGGATGCATAATCAGAATTCATCTTACAACACACAAGTAAGGGTTTAGCTTTGATATAGCATCTCAACTCATATAAAACACCTTGCTTTTAATTCCACCATATTTGTATAATATTTGTCATGGTATCTTGTCTCTGTGTGGGTAGATCTTTTTTTAGGCATTTTTAGACATTTTTTTACAAGCCTAACTAAGTATAAATCCTCATGCGTGTGTAAGTGACTCCATACATAGAAGCCCCTTTCTTTTTCAGCTTTTATTTTCATCTTGTATTGAGAAAAGCAAAACTCAAGAACATTCTTGAAGAACTACAAATGAAACAGGTTAATAGCACATTAAATCTGCATTGCTCGGGCCTTTTCTTTTCATACAGACAAACTAAATAGGACTGCATTAAGCCCGAGTTCTCCTGCATTTGCCAACACACCGAGCTGTTTTCATGGCCCATTTACAAGAGCTTTTGCTCTTGACTTGGCAACAGGACATTACACAATCCTATTAACAAGCCTTTTACTAGCAAACATTTACTCGGTAATAAAGCTACTGACTTCTACCTTAATAAAAAGGATTTTCTCTGCACAATGGTTATCCTGTGGCATTACTGATTTCATCAAACATTTAAATAACGATAAAGCTAAATAGTAAGATGTCTGGACTAAATCCACAGTCAAAATTATATAAAAACAAGACTATTGTGTTTTGTGGATTAAATCTGAATTTAATTGCTTCAGTGATGTTGATACTGTACATGGCTTATGAGTGTATACAATGTTCCAAACATTAAACATGGCCCTTGTTAAAGGAAGCAGAGGAGATTGCAAATACAAATCAAGGCCAATCTAGTCTAGGTCAAATTGTTTCATTTTTTGATGAATGCCTCTGCCCTTCACTTTAATTTTGCGGCATGAAGCATTTACCCATGTTTCCATTGATCATGTATAAATAATGGGGGGGGTTGTACTTGCTTGTTTTGATTATTGGGGGTTATGTTGGTATACAGTGCTGTGAAAAGTATTTGCCCCCATCCTGATTTCTTCTGTTTTTGTGTATATCTCATACTAAATTTTTCAAAAATTCAAACAAAATCTAACATAAAACAAAGGCAATCTGAGTAAACACTTAGTTACTAAATCCCCAAATCTATGAAACTACATTCATAATGGGGTTCAGCTGGACTAGACACACTCAGGCCTGATTACTGAGTGTGCCAAAATTCCACCACAGCATTGTGAAAGACTGATCTCCATTTATTGGATGCGTTTGGTTGCAGTTGTTGCTGCTAAAGGTGGCACAACCAGCTATTAAGTTTAAGGGGGCAGTTCGTTTTTCACATGGGTGATATAGGTGTTGGATAACTTTTTTTTTTTTTTGCTTCAATAAAACATTTTTTGTGTTTTTTTTACTCAGGTGTTTACTCAGGTTGCCTTTGTTTAATGCTATATCTAAAACAATTTAGTATGAAAAATAGAAGAAATCAGGAAAGGGGCAAATACTTTTCTGCAGCACTGTATATAGACCTAGTAAATATCTTTCTGTTTATGATGTTAATTGCTTATTATACATGTTTCCATATATATATACTGCTGTTGTGTTTTCTAAGCTCAATATGCATTAAGTGTTGACCAAAAATGAAACTAGGCCATTTTAATTTATTCTATTTTATTCTTGCTATTTTCAGCTAAAATTCAGCTGCTTTTATCCTCTTTGATCAAATTTAATTACAGGGCATTGCAGGTTCGGGGCACCATTACCCCCAAGAACCAATTACAGTTCAGTGGAACTGAGGGAACTTTGAACATTGCCTCTGTGTCTCCTTGTATCAGGATGTGGTTGTAGATGGATGTTAGCATCCAATGCTCATACAGTATCCCTCATCTTTGCTTTTTTTTTTTTTTTTTTTTTTTAAATATTTGTAAAGACATGCAGTTGTTTTATGATCCTCTACACTGGCATATTTCTGCAAATGTTAACATTTATGTTATTTTAGATTGACATTCATTTCATTTACATTTAGTTTCTTAAGGTCAAAAGTCCCAAGTCTATCTTTTATTCTGATCATATATTCCACTTTTTGGCCCACCTATGACTGGAAAAGTATTTAGCAGGGCCACACAGAATATACGTCTGTAGTCGAACTCAGAACTTTCTGCAGAAATGGAACGGTCATCAACACATTTATCAAATTTAAATCCATTCTTCGGAATTCTGCAGATTTTCTTCCCAAATTAGAAAAAGCCCTGCACATTCCATCTGGAAATAGTAATTAGTCATATGACTAATACAAATGAAGATGTACAGTGTTATAATTTCTTATTTAACTTCACATTTCTGAGATTTTAAATACTCACCAAATGAGTAAACATATAAGTCATTTGATCATTTCTATGGCCTTGTTTACATGATATGATGATCTTTTGTAGCTGTTTACATAAATACTCTAGTCTTCATTGCAGACTCATGTATAGTGTAATAAGTGTCACATGTGACCAGAAGCGAGTGTAACCAGACCTGCTCGACCCACACCGAACGGGACTTGAACTGGTGTTGTTGGCATGGGAGGTGGGCGCACTAACGAGGAGGCTAAAGGCTACAGCCCCTAGCTTCAGTCGCTAGTGCTCCTCTTGAGGCCAGGGGAGTGAGGTTTACTCACACTGCACAGCACATACCAGCTGGCTCTTGTTACATGAGCATCAAGGAGAAATGAGGAATATGGGCCAGAAAGAAAAAAAAAACTTGAATGTGCTGCTCACATTAAGGCATCTGGTAAGAGAATGGACCACAAAGTAACAGGTAAGCAGTGGAAAATTGCATGTTCTTATTTCTGTGTACAGTGCATCCAGAAAGTATTCACAGCGCTTCACTTTTTCCACATTTTGTTATGTTACAGCCTTATTCCAAAATGGATTAAATTCATTATTTTCCTCAATTCTACAAACAATACCCCATAATGACAACGTGAAAGAAATTTGTTTGAAATCTTTGCAAATTTATTAAAAAATAAAAATCAAAAAATAAAAATAAAAATCACATGTACATAAGTATTCACAACCTTTGCTCAATACTTTGTTGAAGCACCGTTGGCACCAATTACAGCCTCAAGTCTTTTTGAGTATGATGCTACAAGCTTGGCACACCTATTTTTGGGCAGTTTCTCCCATTCTTCTTTGCAGCACCTCTCAAGCTCCATCTGGTTGGATGGGGAGCGTCAGTGCACAGCCATTTTCAGATCTCTCCAGAGATGTTCAATCTGGTTCAAGTCTGGGCTCTGGCTGGGCCACTCAAGGACATTCACAGAGTTGTCCCGGAGCCACTCCTTTGTTATCTTGGCTGTGTGCTTAGGGTCATTGTCCTGTTGGAAGATGAACCTTCGCCCCAGTCTGAGGTCCAGAGCGCTCTGGAGCAGGTTTTCATCAAGGATGTCTCTGTACATTGCTGCATTAATTTTTCCCTTGATCCTGACTAGTCTCCCAGTTCCTGCCTCTGAAAAACATCCCCACAGCATGATGCTGCCACCACCATGCTTCACTGTAGGGATGGTATTGGCCAGGTGATGAGCGGTGCCTGGTTTCCTCCAGACATGACGCTTGCCATTCAGGCCAAAGAGTTCAATCTTTGTTTCTCATGGTCTGAGAGTCCTTTAGGTGCCTTTTGGCAAACTCCAGGTGGGCTGTCATGTGCCTTTTTACTGAGGAGTGGCTTCTGTCTGGCCACTCTACCATACAAGCCTGATTGGTGGAGTGCTCCAGAGATGTTTGCCCTTCTGGAAGGTTCTCCTCTCCCCACAGAGAAATGCTGGAGCTCTGTCAGAGTGACCATCGGGTTCTTGGTCACCTCCCTGACGAAGGCCCTTCTCCCCCAGCTCAGTTTGGCCGGGCGGCTAGCTCTAGGAAGAGTCCTGGTGGTTCCAAACTTCTTCCATTTACGGATGATGGAGGCCAATGTGCTCATTGGGACCTTCAATGCTGCAGAAATTTTTCTGTACACTTCCCCAGATCTGTGCCTCGATACAATCCTGTCTCGGAGGTCTACAGACAATTCCTTGAACTTCATGGCTTGGTTTGTGCTCTGACATGCACTGTTAACTGTGGGACCTTATATAGACAGGTGTGTGCCTTTCCAAATCATGTCCAATCAACTGAATTTACCACAGGTGGACTCCAATCAAGTTGTAGAAACATCTCAAGGGTGATCAGTGGAAACAGGATGCACCTGAGCTCAATTTTGAGTGTCACACAAAGGCTGTGAATACTTATGTACATGTGATTTTTTTCGTTTTTTATTTTTAATAAATTTGCAAAGATTTCAAACAAACTTCTTTCACGTTGTCATTATGGGGTATTGTTTGCAGAATTTTGAGGAAAATAATGAATTTAATCCATTTTGGAATAAGGCTGTAACATAAAAAATGTGGAAAAAGTGAAGCGCTGTGAATACTTTCCGGATGCACTGTACACTATACTTGATTGTGATTCATTTTTTTGCCCCCAAGTCATTGGCAGACAACAGTTCAGCAGACATAAATGGTAAACATCTTGCTCAACTCACAAAAGAGTGTCACAAGAGCCGCATTTTAAGAGTTTAGGGTGATCATTCCATGTATTCAAATGTTCTTTGTTAATAGGGAGGTTAGAATGTACATTTAAGTGAGATAGAGATCCCATACAAAAACTGACTTCTGTCTGTGCCTAACCATGTGTATCATGTGGCTGAGGAATATACCGTACACTGTATGCAGGTTGTGATGTAAGATTCTTACATAACTGCTGAATTAATGCAGGTGTATCTGGCATGACTGAACTTCTGTTTGGGAGTCCAACAATTACTACCTTTAACTTCGATCGCCATTTACTTTATTTGCTTTTTTCCATAAAAATGTAAGTAAATCGTGACTGAGGCTGTCAGTCCCTAACATTCTGCTTAACATCTCCTTTTGTGTTGCATGGAAGAAAGCTGTATGGGTTTGGAACAATATGAGGGTGAGTAAATGATGATGGAATTTTAATTTTGTGGGGTAAACTAACCCTTTAAGTCATTAACAACATGCTAATTCTTAACTACCTTTCCCCCAGGACACCATAATGTGACATTGCCTCCACTCAATGTCCTACTATTGGAAGATAAACTGGATTTTTTCTGATAAACAAAAAAGATTTCCTTTCACTCTAGCTATATTTCAGAACTCTGTGGGTATCAAAGCCATGATGTAGCAAGATAACATTTGCTAAGAAGTGTCCAGAGGGTATATAATGATGGTATTTCTTACCCTGTAGGGGGTGAATTATGGGGGTATATCTTTTAAGGCACGTACACTGGGGGCCAAAAGTTTGGAATAATGTACAGATTTTGCTGTTTTGGAAGGAAATTGGTACTTTAATTCACCAAAGTGGCATTCAGCTGATCACAAAGTATTGTCAGGACATTACTGATGTAAAAAACAGCACCATCACTATTTGAAAAATTCAAATAATTTTTAATTAAATCTAGACAGGCCATATTTCCAGCAGCCATCACTCCAACACCTTATCCTTTAGTAATCATGCTAAATTGCTAATTTGTTACTAGAAAATCACTTGCCATTATAGCTTTATTACATTCATTACAGCTGAAAGCTATTTGGTTTGTTAAATGAAGCTTAACATTGTCTTTGTGTTTGTTTTTGAGTTGCCACAGTATGCAATAGTCATAAATGAAAAAAAAAAACAGCTTTCTCTAGAAACTCGTCAGTCAATCGTTGATTTGAGGAATGAAGTCTATACAATGCTTGAAACTGACAAAAAACTGAAGATTTCATACAAAGGTGTACACTACAGTCTTCAAAGACAAAGGACAACTGGCTCTAACAAGGACAGAAAGAGATGTGGAAGGCCAGATGTACAACTAAACAAGAGGATAAGTACATCAGAGTCTCTAGTTTGAGGAATAGACGCCTCACATGTCCTCAGCTGACAGCTTCATTGAATTCTACCCGCTCAACACCAGTTTCATGTACAACAGTAAAGAGAAGACTCAGGGGTCCAGGACTTATGGGAAGAATTGCAATGAAAAAGCCACTTTTGAAACAGAAAAACAAAATTAAAAGGTTAGAGTGGGCAAAGAAACAGACATTGGACAACAGATAAATGGAAAAGAGTGTTATGGATCTTAAACCTGAGTATCTGGACAAACTGCCAATGCCAAGGATCTGCAAAGCTGTCATTGCTGCACGTGGAGGATTTTATTTATTATTATTTATTTATTTTATTTTTATCCCCTTTTCTCCCAATGCCCAATTCCCACTACTTAATAGGTCCTCGTGGTGGCACGGGTACTCATCTCAATCCGGGTAGTGGAGGACAAGTCTCAGTTGCCTCTGCTTCTGAGACCGTCAATCCGCGCAGATTATCACGTGGCTCGTTGTGCATGATAATGCGGAGACTCCGCATGTGGAGGCTCATGCTACTCTCCATGATCCATGCACAACCTACCATGCACCCCTTTGACAGCGAGAACCACTAATCATGACCACGAGGAGGTTACCCCATGTGACTCTACCCTCCCTAGCAACCGGTCCAATTTGGTTGCTTAGGAGACTTGGCTGGAGACACTCAACCCGCCCTGGATTCTTACTTGCGACTCCAAGGCCCCATGTGGAGGATTTTTTGACGAGAACTCTTGGAAGTAGTTTAAGAAGTTCTGAACATTTTTTTCAAATTGTATTAGTAATTGTTCACGTTATTAATGTCCTGACTATACATTGTGATCAGTTGAATGCAGTAGCGGATCCTGGCATACGCAATATAGGCAGCCGCAACGTTCTCTGGGGCGGCACGATAGGTTACCTGCTCGGCCGCCCCGCACAGAGCTAGCAAGATCGCAATGAGAGAAAGGTGCTCCAAATTGTGCATCCCCACCCCTGGCTCAATCGCGATGGGAGAAAGGTGCCCTAAATCATGCCACCCTGCCCCCACCCCAAGCTCGCAAGATCGCGATGGGAGAAAGGCGCCCCAAATTGTGCCACTCTGCCCCCGCACAGAGCTCGCAAGATCGCGATAGGAGAAAGGTGCCCCAAACCGTGCCACTCTGCCCCCGCACAGAGCTCGCAAGATCTTGATGGGAGACAGGTGCCCTGAATTGTTCCTGACAGGCTACTCAGCCATGTCAAATCTCACCTAGGGCAGCAAGTACAGGTGCATCTCAATAAATTAGAATGTTGTGGAAAAGTTCATTTATTTCAGTAATTCAACTCAAATTGTGAAACTCGTGTATTAAATAAATTCAATGCACACAGACTGAAGTAGTTTAAGTCTTTGGTTCTTTTAATTGTGATGATTTTGGCTCACATTTAACAAAAACCCACCAATTCACTATCTCAAAAAATTAGAATATGGTGACATGCCAATCAGCTAATCAACTCAAAACACCTGCAAAGGTTTCCTGAGCCTTCAAAATGGTCTCTCAGTTTGGTTCACTAGGCTACACAATCATGGGGAAGACTGCTGATCTGACAGTTGTCCAGAAGACAATCATTGACACCCTTCACAAGGAGGGTAAGCCACAAACTTTCATCGCCAAAGAAGCTGGCTGTTCACAGAGTGCTGTTAACAGAAAGTTGAGTGGAAGGAAAAAGTGTGGAAGAAAAAGATGCACAACCAACCGAGAGAACCGCAGCCTTATGAGGATTGTCAAGAAAAATCGATTCAAGAATTTGGGTGAACTTCACAAGGAATGGACTGAGGCTGGGGTCAAGGCATCAAGAGCCACCCCACACAGACGTGTCAAGGAATTTGGCTACAGTTGTCGTATTCCTCTTGTTAAGCCACTCCTGAACCACAGACAACGTCAGAGGCGTCTTACCTGGGCTAAGGAGAAGAAGAACTGGACTGTTGCCTAGTGGTCCAAAGTCCTCTTTTCAGATGAGAGCAAGTTTTGTATTTCATTTGGAAACCAAGGTCCTAGAGTCTGGAGGAAGGGTGGAGAAGCTCATAGCCCAAGTTGCTTGAAGTCCAGTGTTAAGTTTCCACAGTCTGTGATGATTTGGGGTGCAATGTCATCTGCTGGTGTTGGTCCATTGTGTTTTTTGAAAACCAAAGTCACTACACCCGTTTACCAAGAAATTTTGGAGCACTTCATGCTTCCTTCTGCTGACCAGCTTTTTAAAGATGCTGATTTCATTTTCCAGCAGGATTTGGCACCTGCCCACACTGCCAAAAGCACCAAAAGTTGGTTAAATGACACCAATGGTGTTGGTGTGCTTGACTGGCCAGCAAACTCACCAGACCTGAACCCCATAGAGAATCAATGGGGTATTGTCAAGAGGAAAATTAGAAACAAGAGACCAAAAAATGCAGATGAGCTGAAGGCCACTGTCAAAGAAACCTGGGCTTCCATACCACCTCAGCAGTGCCACAAACTGATCACCTCCATGCCACGCCGAATTGAGGCAGTAATTAAAGCAAAAGGAGCCCCTACCAAGTATTGAGTACATATACAGTAAATGAACATACTTTCCAGAAGGCCAACAATTCACTAAAAATGTGTTTTTTTATTGGTCTTATGATGTATTCTAATTTTTTGAGATAGTGAATTGGTGGGTTTTTGTTAAATGTGAGCCAAAATCATCACAATTAAAAGAACCAAAGACTTAAACTACTTCTGTCTGTGTGCATTGAATTTATTTAATACACGAGTTTCACAATTTGAGTTGAATTACTGAAATAAATGAACTTTTCCATGACATTCTAATTTATTGAGATGCACCTTTAAGCCAGAACCGCCACTGGTTGAATGCCAGTTTGGTGAATAAAAGTACCAATTTCTTTCCATAAGAGCAAAATCTGTACATTATTCCAAACTTTTGGCCCCCAGTGTATAAGGCACTGTCCTTTTATGTGGTGAGATATACCACCATAATTTACCCCCTGGATTCTTCTCAGTAGCTGTTATCTAGTTAAATCATCCAGCTGGTACCGTATGTTTGAGGACCAATTTAAGGGGCAAAGCCAAATGTTTGCTATGTGAACACTTGTTTAAGGGCATGTGATGTTAATTTCACAATAAACAGCCCCAAAGCAGTAGCTGAGATAGTTTGGTTTAAGTGTTTAGCCTATTATGATCCTTGAGATAAAATTGATATCTCAGCTCTTTGTGAACTATGAAAAGGGTGAATAAATTTAAAGTGTGACACTTTCTAACAATTTGTCATTGCTATTGCATTTAAAATATAATCCAAATGGCTACATCAATGTTATCCTATACTAGTTTATGATAAACTTTTAGCTGCTTTTAAGCAATTGAAGAATACACAATTACAGGTATTTGAGATTGTCACGCTTTACCAGTTGTCTGACTTTACCTGTATTCACCCTACTGTAGGCTACATTAGTAAGCATCATGTTAATTAAAACCAATCACTACTAAAACTAGCCATTTACTGTAAAAAAAAAAAAAAAAAAAAAAAAAACTTTAAATTAAACAATTTAATTAATTGAAATGTAATTTTGTGATAACAATTGCATTAGACAAGAATCAGATGATCAATTTATTATTGAATAAGAAAGTATGTTGTAGGTGATAACGTGACGACACCCTGAAACTATTGTCTTTTTCTCTGCATGAAATGTGCCCCAATTCCAGAAGTTAAGTGACCCTGCCGCTGTTATTGCTTTTTATGAAATTCTCTCTGGGTTGCCAGTCGCTGAAAGTCTTTACGATCCATCCATTCATAAAAAATAAAAAAAAAACGAACTTGAAAACGAAGAATGATTTGGCAACATCTTCAGTTCAGCACTTAAAGGCAATCTTGGCAAGAGCTAGCAAAATAATTCAGCCTTTAACCGCAAAGTCCTCAAATGTTTTATTAATCATGGGACCTTCTGGGTAAATGCATCTATGTACACATATTAAGCCTACTCTGGAAACATAAGAATGTCGAAAAGAAACCTTTTCAAGATAAGAGTATATTTTTGCGCACTGGCAACCCGCAGCTGCATGGGCTGGTCCTATGTGGCTCGTCAGAGGATACGGAGGCTGCTGTTGCTAACTGACATGACTGGGAACGCTTCTAGTGATAAGGAGCCGCGCATAGAGGAGTTTTCCGTACTTTAGGAAGTATTTTGTCTTTTTCTCATTGTTGCGACGTGCGTTGTTTCAGCCAATGTTGCGCTTGTCAAACTTCTCGAGACTCAGTTTCTGAAAGACTGAGAACCAGCTTTACTTAAAGGCAATTGTTGTCTGTTCTTTAACGGATTATATGCATTTCAATATAGGAACGATGAGATACTCTCGCACTGGGCAGAAGTAAATGCTTCACTGTCATGGAATGTGGAAGCGCGAGCACTGAATTTTTTTTAAAAATTTCCCTAAATGCATTTACAGGTAATTGTGCTGAGTGTTTATATTTTGTGGGAATCTAATTTGACTTTCATAACCAAATCTGATTTGTACAAATATTTATAAACTGACTGAGACCTTTTCTGAAGCGTTTTTCTTTTGTTTGTTAAGCCTCCAAGGATGATGCTGATTGTTCTACCAAACTTTTGCACTTTTTTGCGGTGAGCATAAAAATTCTAAACTGTTATTTATTTATTTTTTTTTATTTTTTTTTAAGTAAGTTAAATCTTAACTTCGCATCTTAATCGCATTACACTTTACTGGATTTGATCTACTGGCGTAAGTTTCACTAAAGACTTCAAACATGAGGGGAACGGACATGCTTGTTTTCACAGTTTTGTGTCTGTTGACATGGTCGGTATACGTGTCAGAGAGCAGCCCGACCGATAAACAAGCCAAACTCAGGCTGACGTCCATAAGAGGAGCAAGACTCAACAATTCAAGACAGAGTCAGATCATTAGAACAGGAGCAGGTTCATGGATCAGTGACCGACCCGAACAAATACTGGGAGATGAGGGCATAAACGTTACCAGGAACGGACACTCCAGAAAGGTCTTGGCACAAAGAAGACCAGCGCAGGGTGGGTCTAGGAATCCAATTCAGCATGATGATGGAACACCTGGAGCCAGGGCCAGAGTATTCCGTATGCCAAGCAACACTGGTTCTCCAAGTTTATTGGCCTCATTTGCTGGGAAGAACCGCCTGCTGGTCATTTCAGCACCTCATGACTCTGAAGGCTACTACAGATTGATGATGAGCCTTCTCAAACCGGAGGTTTACTGTGAGATGGCAGAGCGCCACATGCATCAGATTGTGATATTTCACCAGGAAGGGGAGATGGGTGGCAAAATCCGACGCATTACTAATGAAGGTAAAGTGATGGAAGAGCCTTTAGATACAGCCCTCATTCCCAGGCTCATGAACTTCCTTAAATTAGAGAAAGGGAAGTTTGGAATGGTCCTTCTTAAAAAGACCCTACAGGTGGAGGAGCGCTACCCATATCCTGTCAGACTGGAGGCCATGTACGAAGTTATCGACCAGTCGCCCATGCGCAAAATGGAGAAAGTACGGCAAAAAGGCTTTGTGCAGAAGTGTAAAGGGGCTGGGGTGGAGGGTCAGGTGGTTGAGGGGGTCCTCAGCATCGGCCCCCAGGTTGATTCACCAATGGATAGGAGACCAGAGAGAAAAGAGGTGAGGAAACCCATCCGGAGACCACCTCAGGCGACAACTACAACTACACCAACTCTAACGAGACCAACAACCACTACCACCACCACAACTACCAAAGCAACTACCACCACCACAAGGCCCACAACTACAACCCACTCCACCACAACAACAACAACAAAACGGTCTGCCACAACCACTACACGGGCCACCACCACCACTCAGAGCACCACGAGAGTTCACAAGACCACTAATGAGCCCTACTATTACAACCATAAGGACAGATACAAGACCAAAAGCACCACCTCACCCACCACTATTCCTGTTTATTATAGCAAGGCAGACACAGGAAAATATGGCGATAACCGTACAGACAAAAAGGAATATGGTCGCAAACACACCAATGTCATACCTACACAACACAAGCCTTCTAAAGTTAAGCCATCCAAGAAAAAGAATGGCAATAAGGGAATTAGTAATGCTTATGAGGATAAATACGATGTAGGAGAACCCACCGATGGTTATCCTGAAAAGAAGGAAGAGATTGTCCCCACCAAGAAAGGTAAGGGCAGGCAGGACAAGACTGATAAAAAGAAGAAAAAGGACAAGACCGACAAGTTGTCAAAGAAGGACAAGGCAGAGAGGAGGGGAAAGGATGGAAAAGGGGGAAAGAAAAATGGTAAGAAAATTTTAAAGACCCCTGAGAAAGAAGAGTATCCGAAACCAACAAAGAGACCATTACCGTCACCACCCAAAAGAACTCTGGCAACCTTTTTGGACTATTTTGAAAGCAGAAGGAGACTAATTGTGAGCATCAAAAAGGATACACTGATCCTAGTCTTATTCATACATGTGTAAATCTTTATTATATTCTTATTTACTGTTATTCTGTTTCAAACCCTTTACTGTAGTTGATTACTGTTCCAACGGAGGAAAACAACATGTATGTTCAGCAGAGGGATGAATACCTGGAACATGTGTGCGAGATGGCCATCAGGAAGATTTCCATTATCACCATCTTCGGCACCCTGACAAACAGCACCATGAAGATAGATCATTACCAACTTGGTAAGCCACTGTCTTCTTGTTGGACAGTAAAAGAGAGGGGAAGAAACAGGAAAACTTAATTTGGAATGAATGGAGTTACCTTGAAAAGTACATACATAACTATCCAGCATGATATTATATGATCTAAACTCTAAAGCTTGTATTTCATCCACAAAAAATGTTTTAAGTTAAGTTTATGTTTAAGTTAAAATAAGTCTAAGAAAACTGGAGAAAGTGTAACACTGGATAAGCCTCCTGTTTACTTTTTCCCGTTATTAGAGGTCCAGGCTCTTTTTCTTCTTCTTTTTCTGCCCTAAAAGTGTCTAGACATCAGAAACGGTAAATTATAGAGACCTAAAACTTTAAACTTGGCCAGATGGTCCCAAATTCCAACCCCTTCTCAGGCATATGCATACACATATGCGACACTAGGTGCCACTATAATAATCACATTGACGTTAATCACAAAAACCTAAATTTCCTAACTTCTACTAGACACTTTGTCCGATTCGCACAAAATTTCGTATACATCTTCAGACAATCCTGAAAAAACGTTGTTCAAATAAACCACTTTGGAGTTTATATTTATAAGCCAATCAAATTTATAAACCAGTAAGCCAAATTATAAGCCAATAAATGTTTAGGCATGCCCCATTTTCACAAACCCACCTACCTGTGTATCTTCTGAACGCAAAGTCCAAACTTAACGAAAACTTGGTAAACTTGTACACAAAGGCATTTTGAATTTTATAAAATTCTGCATATAGGGAGTGCTACAGCTAAAATAAAATACATCATAAATCTGCAACCATTTCATCAAGGAAGTTAGAATTTGATATTCAACTTCTTTGGTTCAAGTGCTGGCATATCCTTAAAATATTGATTTGATAAATCAACAGAAATGGCTGCCAGCAGCCAATCAAGTTTCTGCAGCTAATAAATTGCATTATGAACGGCCAATCATTATGAAATTTGGCATCCTTTAAAAGTTTGCCAAAATTAGGTGGTATACCAAATTTTGTGAGGAATTGGCCACAAGGTGGCACTATAATAAGCTACTTCACGTTTCTGCTAATAACTCAGGAACCATACAGGATAGAATAAAAATGAATCCTTCAGTGCCCACAAATTAAATGGTCATGTGGATTTCCATTTCCACATGAAAAACTTTCTACTAATTTTAAAAAAAAAGATTTTTGACTTGCCCTAGGCTGTTTGTAGGATTCTCACAAAACTTGGTATGTATCATCTTGAGATCCTGCTGATAAAAATTTAGTAAAAGAATAATATTCAAACTTAACAGCACATTCTGAGATCTCATGCCAATTTCATAAATTTCAGATGATAGGCAGCACTATAACTTAAATCCTAATTATGTAACTGTGATCAAACGGTTAAAATATTACATCAAAACAACTGTTTCCACAGTATACACATGATTTCATCTTTCAAATTTGATTATTTTGGTCATCTTCTTGTCACATGCTTGGACCCTAATAATTGCAGCTTGCGGCTATTATATATCTTCTGTTCTGCTTTCCTTAATCCCAAACAGTCACTGATGAGAATCCATGTCATGTGTTGACATATGGACATTTAAACATTCTCGTCAAAACATTCCATCCATTCCTAGTTCCCACTGAGCCAAACTGAACTCTGGCCACCAGTCCTAAAATCCTGCAACATTTACAAATAGAACAACTGTTTCCTGTTCTTTGAGAGCTTTCCTAGTTTGTAAGCTAGGAGAGAATTTAATGATATGGCAAGCTAAAGGTGCCTTTTATCTGACAGTTGGCACTCACTTGTGAGTTGGGGTAAAACTTTTCCAGACTATGACCTCACATGACATAGAACCTCACAGCAAAGGAATTGGAGTTCAGTTTGAGAATGGAGTACTTGTTTAAGGGTCAGGGAAATCTGCTAGATGAATTAAATGGAAGAGTGTGAGCAGAGAGCGGAGTCTGTCGCAGCACGTTATTCTCTCTAGTTCATTATCCAAGACATGGAAAAATGTCTGTTTCCTTTGTAGCTAATATTCTGACTGGATATTTTTAGCTCAACAAAAGCAGTCAATTCTTGACAGACTGGCCAGTTTTGTAGGGTGTGTAGTTAAAAGCATACATTGCTTTTTTCTGACAAGCACTTCCATGTACTTTTTTGATGCACTGCTCCTGAATGAGGACAAAAGGAGGGAAGCCTATGGCATGAATTCAAAAATGGGTTTGTGAGTCCTCGAGTAGAGACCTTTAAGATACTAAAGACTTATATAATTGGAATAAATAAGGTTCACTCCCTCAGGCATGCTGTGATCATTCAGAGCAGATTTGTGACATGAAGAGTTATATTTAATACTATGGGGTATAGCTTGTCTGTTTCGTATTCCATACTTTTTACTTGTTTTACAGTAAAAATATCTAAACATGTTAAAATGATACATTTGCAAAAATGTGTAAGATAATACCTTTTTTTAGAGTGTACATATGTATATCTTGTATTCAGTTCTTCTTACCCTATTGGCTATTTTATTTGTTCTTGTTTTAAGCATACTAGGAAAGGAAAAAAAAAACAGTTTGACAGTGGGGTAGGAACAATTTACTTAATTCAAGATATGTTCTCTAAAAACAAGTCATATTACATAATTTTGCTTCTCAAGTACATTTATCTTGTTTTAGGGTTGTTTAGGTTCTTATATTTGAAAACAAGACAGAAATAATGATTAAGAATTTTTTTTTTTTTTGCAGTGTGAAAATAGAAACAGACAGACTATACCCCCAAGTATTCAAATATAAATTTCAGGTACAACTCTTGAGGTCACAGATCTGCTCTGAATTATCTCAGCATGCCTGAGGGAGTGAACATTCTTTATTTACTAGATGTTTTCATTATTATTGCTACGTCGCTACCACTTGTCAATTAGAATGTACAATTATACAGACATTAAGACCAAATGCAATGAATGAGTTTAAAGATGACCTATTCATTCGGACTGCTTCTGAGTCACTGCTTACACTTTTGCTCCACACACTCATCAGTCTGGTCTACATTGCTTATTTGTGAGTGAGGGGTCCCTTTCACTGATTCACGGTGGAAAAATAGAATTAAAACAGGTGCTTGGATGATTTCACTGCCACGAGCACATCTTTCTCTTAAAGGCAACAAAGTGAAGACAGAGTTCTCTCTCTGTCAAGGCATTTATCATATTTTGGGCATGTTTGGAGCATTTTCACGTTGCCAGCTCAGTCTGACTGGTTTCAGTGCACCAGTAGGCATCAGAGGTACTGGAAAAGGAAACGTGACTGTATGATCAGTGGATTCTAAACCACAATTAAAGGTTCTATGCTGTGGCTATGGTAAGCACAGTAGCCCATATATAATTAGGAGCACTGCTGAGGCAAAACCTAATCTCTCATTTTCCATTTATAATGCCTATGATGTTACTCAGCAGAAAGGGGATTTTTATCTATTTGTTGATATATTTTATATATAAGTTCCTAGTTGTAGTTTATATGAGGGTGAGTAAGTAGGGGTGTGTGAGCCTAAAGGCAGAACAGACTCCTCATTCAGTTTTGCCTTGACAGATTAGTAAAGAGCATATTTGGAGAATACCACATATGGTATTTAGAGGATGAAATGGTGTTTAGCCGCAGCTTTTATCTATTTAAAATGTCAGTGAATTGTAGTTCAAAAGGGCCTCCAATGCTGAAAGTGGAGTCCTTTAATCCTCCCGTTCTGTTTGGGGTCTGAGAGACATCAAGGCCATTTAATGCCTCGAAAAATAATATCTAATTGATACTTCATTACTTTTCTTTCTCTTATGAGTACTGATTATGAACAAGATGTTAACAAAAAGACTTAGATGTCATAAAAGACTTCAACTGCCTTTCATGAAATATGTTACATTACTTTTGAGGTCTCAGAGATCCTATATAAAAGATGAATAAATGCAATTAATTTTCATAGGCTAACATTCTCTGATAGGTATGCAAACTCTTTGACAGTTGTTTATTTTTATTTGTATTACTGTGTCACATTTATGAAATGCGTATTTTGTGAAACAAGAGATGGTTAAATCTACAGTAATGTAAACCTACTGGGTTTGGATTAAGTCAGAAGAACATAAAATCATGGTTATTGTAGTTATTATAAATGTAATTAATTTAAAAGTAAAATAAAGGTTAATTTTAAAATTACTACTATTACTTTTATGCATACAGCGATCTCTGGGAGCCTAAGTCAATCTCAACAGAACATGAGGGTTAAACATTCTCTTTTATTACACAGAATGTCCACTGGAAATCAGAGTGAGAAATTCGTAAAATTTTGCGGAAGGGAAAACAAAAACTTTGTGTCGGTCTCGTCATCCCGTGCTGTCTCACGCACCCGCAGAGTTTCCACAGAGCAAAGAGGGTCTTTCACCAAAGCGGGTCTTTCACATGAGTTGTTCTGTTTTTATCTGTCTCGGTAAGTGTAGAGGAAGCCATGCTTCCGGAATAAAAACACAAGGCACCATAGCACTTCATTAAAAGACTGCATGTCTAGTGATTTTCCATCTAAACAAACAGCAAGACAGAATTGGGCCTCAGTGTCCTGAATTCTACTGGTTGATATTTGTATGCTATGAGAGACACGCATGTGTCTTTGAAGTGCAGTCCAAACAAAGCTAGTAGACTGTAGTGCCATGCTGTAATCTTCTGCATTTATCTCTCTGGTTGGTTGATCAGACTGTGGGAATATGTGTTGTCTTTGCAGAGAATGACAAACCCATGAAAGGTCTGAAACAGGAGGATTTGGAGAACCAGTATCTCATCACAGAACTGAGGAAAGACTTTGGAATGACCTATAATGATTTCTTTATGGTTCTTACAGATCTGGACATGAAAAGAAAGGTAAAAATTCACATTTGAAACACTAATATGATTGTTGTCTGGGATGTGCATGGCAAGGATTGCCTTATTCCATCTTTCATAATGTTTTAGACTGTATCAGATGTGTGTGTGTATGTGTATGTATGTGTGGGTATTGGGGGGGGGGGGGGGGGGGTTATAGTTAAGGGACTGGTTTTTAAAAATTAATGCGTATGGAGATAACCGTGATTTTGCCAAGTACGACATGTGCCTGAATCAGCATTCTTATCCACACTTTGTATTCCCTCTGATTTTAGGGATTGTTAAAGTGATAAAGTTTGGACTATATCTGATATTGGTGTATGGTTGTTTTGACATCCTACTTGGTGAAATCACCAGTCATGCACCCCCACCAATACCCACTTTATAACGGTTGCTACACCCCTGATATCAAGAAACCATGTTCCTTGTTTAACAGATCATACATTACATTTTTACAGCTTTAAAGCTTTTTTCCACTGTACTTTTTAGTGGCATGTGAGGTGTGCCAGCATAAAACCAATCCTGTTTGCAGACCGCTGGAATAAACAAAGACAGCACTGTGCAGTCAGGTGGTGGATAGGGACAGAGAGTAAAATCTATTGAAAATCCTCAGAGCTGTAGCTGGTCAGACACCCTCAAATACTGCATTATTGATACTGAGCATGTAGCATTTAAACTGAATTCAGGTATTACATTTACACTGTATTGGACTGTTGTTTTGAAGTGCATTCTTGCTTGACCGGCATATTTGTTGTGGTTTGCAGAAAAAATGCCAAGAATTCTTCACAGCTCTGTCGATTTGCACACTTAATTTTAGGTTCAGCATTCCTGACTGCTCAAAACGCATTTAGAGTATCCCTTTACAAGTGAAGGCATTCAGTTTAACCTTCTCTATGAGGCTTGTAGGTTTTCCTAAGTTTTATAACTTTTTTTTATTATTATTTCCAGCAATACTATGAAGTGCCAATTGCAATGAAAGCTGTGTTTGACTATGTCGACACGTTTTTCTCACGCATCAGAGAAATGGAACAACAGAAACGTGATGGAGTGACTTGTAAGAAAGAAGACAAGCCAAGATCATTAGAGAACTTCCTTTCCAGGTATATCAGAATATTTTCATTGAAATGGTGCTGGTTCCCATGCCAGAACACATATGTTTATACAGACTTTAAGCTACCCACAAACAAACATGCTCATCACAGTCCTTGTTTACATGTCT
The DNA here is from genome assembly GCF_019703515.2 of Myxocyprinus asiaticus. Lineage (NCBI taxonomy): Eukaryota > Metazoa > Chordata > Actinopteri > Cypriniformes > Catostomidae > Myxocyprinus > Myxocyprinus asiaticus. The sequence continues at coordinate 35,340,380 of NC_059354.1, forward strand.
TACTCCTTTGAAAAAAGTTACCATCTAAAAAAAATTATTTTAACGTCTTTTTGCCATCACAAACTGGCTTTGATGTAATGGCCAGAGGTTATGTAAATATTAAATAACAACCAATACACACATAATATTTGTAAACAAAATCTTTTAATCTCAGATGGACAGGGAAAATAAAGTGGCTGCAGTAGCATTAAAAAAGGAACAGTGTGTTTGTCAACTGGCTGCATATGCATTTCAGGTGTATACAGTTTTGTTGATTCTAATGGGAGCAATTGAGTTTTAATTGTGTCAGTCTAGCCAGTCAATCATTCAGTGCACAATCTATTTTTCAGCATGCTCTCTTGAACATTACATGACTGTGGCAACATTTTTGCAAAAAGAAATTACTTGCTTCATAACACGTTTCACTGCTGTCTCCCAGTGAATTGTCCAGAGGGGGGCGCCAAAAGCGAGTGAATACCGTCGTAATCAGATTATATTTTTAATGTGAATATTAGATGGAGGTTTTAATTAGTAAAAACCTACCTCCCTAACCTAAAACTTTATCCTAAACCTAACCAAACATGTTCTAAAAGCAAATGAGAGGTGAACAAAACAGACATACTTACCCTTAACCAACATCTAAACCTAACCGATATTATCCTAAAAGTAAATGAAAGGGGAAAAAAAAGTGTAACCGATAGTGTCCTTAAAGCAAATGCGTCATGAAAAGCACATTTTCTGATGCAACCACGACATTTCGTGTTGTTTCTATAACACTTTTGATTCACATGTCAGCTTGTTTGCTTGGCTGGGCTCGAACCACAGTCTTCCAAGTTTAAAGTACAACACTCTATCAGGTGAGCTACCGTGGAAGCTAATCACATTGGAATATGTGTGTAAATGTAGGTGAGTCTGTAATACAAGCATTAAAATGTGTCATTTTTTAAATGATGCATTAGAGTAAAAGTGTTTTGATAGCATAGCAATGTGTGAGTAAAACTGTGCAAAATAAATGTTTAAAAAGTCATAATCAGTCGTTGTAGTCAGGATTTGTGTGAAAGTGAATAAAACGCACAGTTGATGTAGCGCTAGCACTGTTAGTGTTAATTTCACCATGAAACTGTGGCGAAACGTAGAACGCTGCACATAAAAGTCAGTTTGCAAAAGTGTAGTTGTAGTAACGTTCATTCTACGAGACTAGGTTGCAGCCAGCTTTCCAGCTCAAAACCACCTTTTCTTTGGTGTAATCCCACAAGAACAGATTGGGCCAAGGCTCTGGCACTCTTTTGGTGAAAAATAGGTGTCAGAGCCCTCATGAGACGAAATTGTTCACACAAGATATCCAAAAACAAAACCCAGAACAGCAGATAACACTTTTAACCCTTTTGTGTCTGTTTTAGCCCTTGCCCTTTTTGGATGCATACTTTTGTTTAAACTTGTCTGCCTTAAAAGAAAGGTATAAAATGTTCAGTATATGATTGCATTTAATCAGTCAGATAAATATCAATTTAAAAAAACATTTTCAAATATTACATAGTTTCATTGCAATCCTTTGTTAGCTCTAAGTAAACAGATCTATTTTTGTCTTTATAGTCTGGTTATGATTTTGGTATGGGTGATACTAGGTTTCGTTGGAGACGGAGGTTGTTTGTCATATCTGCACCAGACGATGAGGAATGGGCATATCAGCAACAGCTCTATGCATTGACCAGCCAGGCATGCAATCTAGGTAAGCCTGATATTCACTAAACCATTGGATTTCATTGAAAGGGATTTTCAATAGCAGTTCTAAAGAATTTGCTGTACAGAGTATACTGTAGCTATTCTTCAGGAACTCATGCAATCCTCAGTTGGGTTTAAAGACAGATTTACCTTTTTTACCCTGCTGCATTTTGCATGTTTCTCTCACATGTCTCAAATTTGCCAAGATATTACCTGTGTGCTGTATGAAAAGCACTGTCATTGATTTTCTCTTGTCAGCCAGGGCAGATTGAAACCAGGCCATTGTTGCTGTAGGCCTCGGAATCTCTGTTATTTTAAGGATTTGGGTTTTACTTGGTATTATTCCCATGAACAATGTGTCTTCCCAATGATCCTTGCAATCAGAAATGTTTCCCACAAAATAGGCTTGGCACAACAACAGTGAACATTTGCCAGTTTGTATCTTGTCCCAGAAATCTTGACAAACATATAATTCATAAAGCTAAGCATTAATTCATCATTGTAGCAAGCTCTTGTGTGGCTCCCTCATTCTAATAATGTACAGCTTTGCACACTTGGTGAATTTGACTGATATAAGGCCCTTTTAATTGGTAGTGGTTTGCTAGGCAGTTTAACACCCGTTGGTCAGGGCGGTGACCCCAGCCAGGGACCACACTTGGAACTGCTGTATTGAAGCATTTTCCACATAGAATGTCAATGGAGATCGTAAAGTGATGTTCCCAGTGGTGGTAGTGTCAGGGTAGATGTGCTGATATTGCTAGTAGTATAACATTCAGATGTTCTGTCACTTGATCCCTGCTTTGTGTTTAAATAATAGCAATAATTTTGCCAGTAGTGATGTTTTTTTAATGATGTTCAAAAAAATCAGATTTTTACTGCCTGTCTGAAGCCTTAGTACAATTGTAATGATGAAGGTTGACATCAGTGTTGGGTAAGTTACTCTAAATAAGTAATTAATTACTAACTACTAATTACATCTTCTACAGTGTAATTAGATTACTGTACTAATTACTCTGTCTGAAAAGTAATTGCATTACTTATTACTAATTACTTTCTAAAACCCTAATCAACCTCGACCAGATGAAAAATATAAGGATAGACATGAAATTGTTCTTTTAATTTTTTCAAATAAATCATATAAAATCAAATAAATTATTCATGAACTGGTCAAAGAATTTAAGGGAGCTGCATTAAATTAGAAAACATTTTAACATTAGACGTTAAATTTCGATTTTAAATTCACTGTTGTTTTATATAGAATTGTTCTATAGTCTATAACAGTATTTAACACAATTACATCAGAAGTAACTGTAATTAAATTACTGAAAAATTAAGAGTAATCACTTTAATTTTTTCAATGAAAAAGTAATTTAATTACAGTAATTAATTACTTAGTACTTGGTACAACACTGGTTGACATGAATAAATAACAAATGATTGTCTTTCCTCTCCATTTAAGATGACATCTATTACCACAGTGTTTTTTTATTTGGCTGTCAACTTCAAACATACAGTAAATTGCAATGTCTTGATGAGAAACATCATTATTAATTTATCCCCTACATATCCTAATAATTATAACCTGTATTTTAATGAGAACAGCATAAATGTCAACATTACAAATCACAGGATGTTTAGATGTATTTAGTCTGTTGCTCTCTAACCTATAAATTATCAGTGTATCGGTTTATTTGCAGGTCTTCGCCATGTGTCAATTCTGAAGCTAGTAGGGACAGAGCTGGCAGACATGGGTGGAGTGTTGGAACTTTACCCCATCAATGGTAAGACACCTGCCACTGAGACATGCTAAAAAAGCTAGACTTAAAATGTGGTGTAGACTTTGTGGAAGCCCTATTAACTGGTATGCAGTTGCAAACACTGGTAGCAATGGTTTATGAGCCAATTTGAAATACCAAATTGCTTTGTTGTTGTTGCTTAATAATTCAGCTTATAGCAGTCTTAGTAAATGTAAAAAACAGATTTAGCGGCTGTAGTTAACAATTGCTTAAAGCTGAAGTGTGTAATTTTTGTGCCACTAGTGTCACCAAACAGAATTGCTACTGTTTTCAAACAGGTTTCCTGAACATTTACATTTATTAATTTGGCAGACACTTTTATCCAAAGTGACTTACAAAAGAGGAATAATACATCATAAGCGATTCATCTTAAGGAAAAGTGCTGCATTACAATGTTTCACTAGCATCAGAATAGTAGTATCCAAGACAGATTAGAATGCAACAAGAATATATATAATTTTTTTTCAATGACTTACGCTATCTGTCATTGGTCAAACAAACAGATAGTCCCACCCCAAGCTCATGCCATAGATATAGGCGTAAACGTGTCATACAGGGGGCGTGATTTAGCGCAGGGAAAGCGAGGCCCTGTTACCATAATTGCTCATTCATTCCCTTGAGAAAAATGGGGAGAAATATCCAATACAATTGGCTATTTTAACAATGAAAAACATGACGAAAAGCTGATTTAACAAAGCCAAAAAAACTTCTGAACTTTTATCGCCCGCCAACTGGAAAAAATAGAGGCATAAAAAAAGAGCACTGTGGCTGCAGTTGGCCATTTGCCTGATGCATGGTTTTAGAAGTGGTTGGGAAACACCAGACCAGATTCAAGACTTTATCGATCATCATATCATCACAAAAGTGGTTCCCACAGAAGCATTATGATGAGTTAACACCAGAAAACAAGACAAGATACCTGAAAAAAAATTGACATGAAAAGAGTGGAGCACTGCTTATATTGGTTTTCATGCTTTTATAAATTAAACTTTTTCTGGGGATATATTTCTCTACATAAGGTACGAATGTATACTCGTCTCCATTAGCACTTTCTTTATTGCCAAACAAACTACTTATTAAGTAGAAATGATTAGCAAAACTGATTATGGTTGCAAGTCTAATTATTGTTATATTGCAAATTGCCGCATGTTATTTTTCATGTTTAATAAATTATATTTCCTCTCTCATTATTGAATCCAATTATTTGCGTCTTGTTCGCAATTTTATTGTAGGGCTAACAAAATGTACAATATAATTGCCTTATAAACTCATAAGCCTACTTGCATTGTCAGCTGAGGCCATAAATTGTCATTTTAAAATAATTAAGGGTCTTCCATTGAACTCGTATCAGCTAAATCACTGGTTTCACTTCTTAAATTTGAGCTATTTTAATGTGTACAATCATTTCATTAATCATCAGTCATATTAAAAGCTAAAAATAAAAGTGTTGATGATAAACAAAGCAGTTAAAAAGGTTTTAGATACCAATCAAATGATAAAATGTTAATGTGACAATCATAAACATAAACGTCTTTCTTGAGGTGGCCTGGAGCTGCTAAGAAACTGCTGTATGGCTCAACAGATTGCAGCCACAACTTCCTTCTTTTGGCTTCTATTTTTGACGGCTGGCGGGCTATAGAAAATCACTTCCAGATTTTTGGGCTTTGTTTGAAGTGCAGAAAACTACATAATAGCTTTTCGTCATGTTTCTCGTTGTTAAAATAGCCAAATCAATTGGATATTTCTCCCCGTTTTCCTCATAGGAATGAATGAGTAAATATGGGCAGGGCCTTTTTGCCGACTTTATCTATTGGTTGAGCCAATGTTGCTGTGTTGGGCTGGTTGGGATATTCAAACAAACACAGAACCACAGTGTTTACACTGTTTGGGGAAATCAGCCTAAGAATGGCTTATGCAGTTGTCTCTGCATATTAAGCTGCAATAGGAGAAAGTATTTAACATGGAAAAAATACACACCACTTTTAGGCAAACACCTCTAGATGAATGTATACAGAACATGCTGTTTTTTGCAATATGACAATGTACATGCAGAGCAGCCAGATGTTTAGTTGGTGTGTCAGAATTTAAAGCAAATATGTGATGTGCTTATGAGTGTGTTGTTGTGTTGACATTAGTTGGTTTTTTAGGTGTCAGTGAAAAGCTGCAAATAGCCTTCTTAATTCAGGCCTCTCCCTGCGTGAGTCAGTCTCTCCAGCCCAGCAGGGCTCAGAAATGACCAAATACTTCCTACTGGAATAATATTTTGCAGGATAGAAATGAAAAAGGCCTCAGGTGTTTACATATTTTCCATCTTTGTTGAAACTTCAGACAACTTTCCATTAGGGATGTGCGAGACTAGTTGATTTAAACAGTGCAGATGCTGCTAATGCATTTTTAATATAATTAATAATTCAATTATAAAAAAAATAAAATAAAAAAAGGAGCAGATGTATACAAAGTTTAATTTCATCTCAGGACATGCGTGCTGCTTCCCCCTCTTGCGGCATGCGCAGAAAAATGTCCTCTCTCAAGACGAGAAAAGTAACTATGGAAAAACCTCAATGGTGATGCAAAAACATATTTCCAAAACGATATATAAGAATAAGAATTCCAAAGAATAATTGGAATATCAACAAACCAAACTGGTTGATATTCCAATGAAGAACAAACATAAAAAAAAGTTCTATTTTAAAATGTCTTTTGCATTACATGCTAAATAGAGTCAAGTCTATCAAATAATGTGAAAGTTCAGCATCCTGTTTATTATATCAGTAGTAAGTCATGGGGACACACAAATGGCAGTTTCCTGAGAATATCAGGAATATTCATGAGTAAATGAATGTGCTTCAGGAACTGCAACAGTGGAGCGTGAAGGAATATCTGCAACTCTAGTGAGGGACATCAGAAACTATTTCCAGATCAGCCCTGAGTACTTCTCCATGCTGTTGGTGGGGAAAGACGGAAACGTCAAGTCCTGGTACCCGTCCCCCATGTGGTCCATGGCCATCATCTATGACCTGATCGACTCTATGCAGCTCCGCAGACAGGAAATGGCCATCCAGCAGTCTCTAGGCATGCGCTGCCCGGAAGATGAGTACGGTGGCTATGGTTACCACCACGGTTACCATGAGGGTTACCAGGATGGCTATCATCAGGGTTATTAGGGCTAACCTGTGATCCCTGCAAAAGGTTTTACAGTTTCCATAAAACAGTTTCATGGTAAGAGATAACTCCCAAAACTTTTACCTGGTTTTATAATAATCACACACAGCTGTCCTTCTTTAAAGATGCCTGTCCTCTGCGATAGGTCTAAGATCTCTTTCACATCTATGGACATAAACTTTTGTAGATAAAAGACGTTAACAAAAAGTTTTTATTTATTGGATGTTTTCTCTATACAAAGTGATTGTTTTTAAAAGTCACATCCTGCTTTTCTTTATGAAACCACGGTTTTGTTTTTCTTTGTTGTAAAGAGCACTGTTGCCATATGGTGTATGTCTTATTTATAAATGTAAAAGTTGTGCTTAAATTTCAGTAAAGATATATTATCATGCCTTTGCACTTTGGACACAGTATGCTCCAAATATTGCAAGTCATCACATAAAATCTATTCTCAGCTAGACTAATATATAATACACCTGGAATTTATTTTTAAGTGCTATGTGATCCCTAATTGCTTCTTTTATTATTATTATTATTATTATTATTATTTTCTCAATTTTCTGAAGGCACTGTGTTGCCACAGCATTAAAAACAATCTAACATTTTCTGAAGAACTTCCAGATGAACTGTTATGATAGCTCAATTATTTTCTTTGCTTTGTCCCCCTCTGCTGGTCAGTAATACATTGGCAGTTGCAAGTCATTTTTATTTGTATAGCGCTTTTCACAACACACATAATTTCAAAGCAGCTTTACAGGAAATCATGCATTAACAAAACAATGAAACTGTAATATCTGTAAAGTCTTAGAGTGATCACTGTGTAGTTTGATTAAATATGATTGAAAATTGAGTATTAAATTAAATAATTGTATTTAGAACTCCAGTGAGCAAGCAGAAGGCGACTGGCAAGGAACAAAAAACTCCATTAGATGTTGGCGAATGGAAAAATTGTTCCACTTCCCATCTGGCTAAACATTAATATAATGGCAATATTAGTTATTTATGTGCTGCGCAAGTCATGGTTTTAAATTTGTAAATTAAGCAAGTGTTAAAGGTGCTATATGTAATATTTTTACTGTAATAAATCATAAAATGACCATAATATGTCATTAGAGAATTAGGAAACATTTTGAAATACTGGCTTCTCCGATAACAATGCTACAGCCAGCATACTCTACATTGAAGTTTCCATTCCGGACCGAAATTTCTGTTTATGTTTTGTCCTGTGTGATCCCGCCCACTGCCCACTCACCAATAGTATTTCGACACTGCCGGGTTGCCAGATTTGAACGAGTTTGCTGGCAAACAACACTGCGTGCTGCAGCCATGAAAGCCAACAAACGAACTGGATCAGAGATACCAGATTCCAACCGGCCTAAAAAGCCTCGCCATCTGTCTAAAAACCACCATGACCAGAGGCGTAGTAAAACAAGGATAAATATTGGATATGCCTTTGGAAGATGGAGACAGCTTAAAGCCCAGAAATCCTGTTGCGTGTCCTCATTCTGGCAACCCGCATGAGATTCAAGTCTGGGGCGGGGCAGACAATTCTCCAATATTTTGAATTTGGACTGCAGTACCCATTTCAAACGCTTGTTATCAATCTTACATATAGCACCTTTAAGGTCTATTGTTTTTAAACAATGTAATTAATTGAAGTTGAAGTGTGTAATTTCTCTGCTGTTTTCAACTAGGTTTCTAGAAATGTCCCTGTATCCCACTGGTCAAACAAACTGATAATCCCACCATTGGTTGAGCCAATGTTTCAGAATCAGACTGGTCAGAACAAACAGTGCAACCTACAATGGCTTACAGTTGACTCTGCATACTCAGATGGAATAAGATTTTTTAACACCAAAAAAATTACATTCTTCCTTTAAGACACAATTATTGAGAACTTCTATAGAATAACTGTAAACTTATGTGAGCAGATATGATCAAAGTGAGGATTTTATTTTCACCAAAATCCAAGAGCAGTATTTTTATGGTCATATGTCAATACCTCAAAATATGAAGCATGCAATCACAGTATCGCACATAATACATGATGCTTGTGAAATATGGATATGTAAAGGCAGATATTCCCATTAGAGTAGTATACTAAAATTGGAATGATTTCTTAATACATTAAAGGTGCACTCAGTCATTTTTTTCCTCATTAAAAAAAGTTTACTCCTAAAGAAATGAACAGTAATTTTGAAATGTGTATCAAATCACGAGTAGTCACATAAGATGAGGACTCTAGTCATATCAGTAACCTTATAAAAGCTGTTTTATTCTACATGGCTCAGGGTAGCCCTCATGGGGGCTGCCATTTTAAGAACCCTAATACTACTCGCTTAACCTGTTACCGTCTTGTTATTGGACACTTTCACTCTTGGATTAAATAAATCATGGCTTTAAATAGCTATAAATAGATTGTAAATAGTGAACATCTGTAACTGAAAACTACTGATTTTGAATGATGCTGCATCCACACCACTAGCTGTCACTGTGCAAGTCCTAGATGACACAAACAAAAAGTGCACCTTTAATACCAGCTGTTTCTGTCATTTTACGTCCTATTCATATTTACTCTGAAGCAATGCAGAACAGTTCCACCAAAAGTACTATCTTGCAAACCCTCCTGAGGTTAATACATGCTCATAATAGTTACATGGACAGTTTGTAAGAAAAGGCCAATAATAATAACTCTCTGATCCCTTAGCTTGTCCCTTAGACATCCCATGTAAGTGAAACAATGCAGTACTTATTTACTTCCTTAATTCATTATAATACATATAATGCATATACAGGCTGATTCCAGAATATTTATAAAGTATTTACAGAGATGGGGTTCAAAACGGAATTAAAAAGACTCCTCTTCCGAATCGCTGTCTGTGTTGGCCTTGGTTAGTCTCTCTAACTCTTCTCCATCCTGTAATCAAAACATGAGACACAGTCATGAAACACTAAATGTACATTATGACCATTGTATCTGTACAGAAGAACATCACGCAAAGTATTTTTTATTTCCAAATTATCTTAACAGATATCTGCATGAAAGAATATACTTCAAGGATTATGCCATCCATCGACTGCAGTTAAATACAAAATACTGTTCACATTAAAAATTCTGTAATTTATTAAACAGAAAACATGAACTCAACTGGAACGTTTAAATTTGTTGAAACTAACACTAGGGACAAGATTTTCTTTGTAACAACACAAAGTCCCCATTGAAAAGTGCCATTATGCCACTAATGAAATTCCCTTCTCTATATCCAGTATATAACTTTTCATCTAAATAATATAATTATCCAAGGTTGGGCTTTGCTCCTCTAAATTGTGTTTTCATTATAGAGAATCAGGTTTCTGACCCCTTCACACTATACACACTTCACACTACAGTGCTGTGATAAAGATTTCCAGATTTCTTCTATTTTTGTGTATTTTTCATACTAAATTGTTTTAGATCTTCAAACAAGATACAACATAAAACAAAGGCAACCTAAGTGAACACAAAATACAGTTTTCAAATATTTATTTTTTTATTGAAGCAAAAAAGTTTCCAGCACTTATATCACCCATGTGAAAAACGAACTGCCCCCTTAAACTTAATAGCTGGTTGTGCCACCTTTAGCAGCAACAACTGCAACCAAACACTTCCAATAACTGGAGATCAGTCTTTCACAACGCTGTGGTGGAATTTTGGCCCACTCTTCTTTGCAGAACTGCTTTAGTTCAGCCACACTGGATGGTTTTTGAGCATGAACTGCCCATTTAAGGTTCTGTCACAGCATCTCAGTCGGGTTCAAGTCAGGACTTTAACTAGGCCACTCAAAAATGTAAATTTAGCTTCTTTTGAGCCATTCAGAGGTGGACTTACTCCTATGTTTTGGATTATTGTCTTGCTGCATAGTCCTGTCATGCTTGAGCTTCAACTCATGGACTGATGTCCGGACGTTCTCCTTTAGGAGTTTCTGGTAAAGAGCAGAATTAATGTTTCCTTCAATTATTGCAAGTCGCCCTGGCCCTTGAATCAGCAAAGCATCACCACACCATCACACTACCACCACCATGCTTGACCATAGGTATGATGTTCTTTTTGTGGAATTGTGTTTGATTTACTCCAGATGAAATGGGACACCTGTCTTCCAAACTGTTCCACTTTCGACTCATCAGTCCACAGAACATTCTCCCAAAAGGTTTGAGTACACTGTGTAACACTTTTTTTTTTTTTTTTTTTTTCCCTGGGTAGTAAGTGTTATTTCCTAATTGCTCATTCCTCAAAAGTATAGAAAATGGCTATTATTCCCCACAAACTTTGCTTTTGTGACCAGGACAGTGATATTTCCAATGAGAAAACGGGCGAATGTGTGTCTTTTCGTTCACAAAGTCAGAAAAAACATATGAATCCAAATTAACATGTATTTATACTAAAGTAATATTCAAAGCCGTGCTGGTCCATAATGGTAACAAGTACCTGTCTCTTCCCCTGGCTCACTCGGTGCACCTCAAAGAGGATTAAAACAGCATCAAGACCTTGCTGGACGCCTTGAAATATGATGAGTATGGCTGGGAGGTCATAGGAGACTTCAAAATGGTGGCATTCCTGATGGGTCTCCAAGGCGGTTTTACCAAGTTTCCCTGCTATCTTTGCCTTTGGGACAGCAGGAACACCAAGTCGCACTACCACAGTCGGGACTGGCCACAGCAGACTGAGTTTTCTGTGGGGAGGAACGTCGTCAAGTGGGACCCCCGGAGGGTGCTGATGCCACCACTGCACATCAAATTGGGCCTTATGAAACAATTTGTCAGAGCTCTAGATAAGAAGTCGGCAGCCTTCAAGTACCTTCAAGACTTCTTCCCCAAGCTGTCTGAGGCAAAAGTCAAAGCAGGTGTCTTCGTCGGACCACAGATAAAGAAGGATTTTGGATTCATATGTTATTTTTTTTTTCTGACTTTATGTGAACAAAAAGACACATTCACCTGTTTTCTCATTGGAAATAGGTACATTTCAAAATATCACTGTCCTGGTCACAAAAGCAAAGTTTGTGGGGAATAATAGCCATTTTCTACACTTTTGAGGTATAAGCAATTAGGAAATAACACTTACTACCCAGGAACAAAAATTGTGTTACATAGTGGTATCATCAAGGTGTGTTTTAGCAAAATTCAGACGAGCCTTAATGTTCTTCTGGGTTAGCAGTGATTTTTGCCTCGCCACCCTTCCATGGATGGCATTTTTGGCCAGTGTATTTCTGATAGTGGAATCATGAACGGTGACCTTTATTGATGTGAGAGAGGCCTGCAGTTCCTTGGATGTCGTCCTTGGCTTTTTTGTGAATCCTAGATGAGTCGTTACTGTGCTTTTGGAGGAATTTTGGAAGGTCGGCCACTTCTGGGAAGGTTCACTACTGTGCCAAGTTTTCTCCATTTGGAGATAATGGCTCTCACTGTGGTTCTTTGGAGTCCCAGAGCCTTTGAAATAGCTTTGTAACCCTTCCCAGACTGATGTATTTAAATGACCTTTTTCCTCATTATTTCTGGAATTTCTTTCGACCTTGGCATAGTGTGTTACTGGGTGAGCCCTTTTAGCCAACTTCATGCTGCTGAAAAAGTTCTATTTAGGTGTTGATTTGATTGAACAGGGCTGGCAGTAATCAGGCCTAGGCGTGTCTAGTCCAGCTGAACCCCATTATGAATGCAGTTTCATAGATTTGGGGATTTAGTAACTAAGGGGGCAAATGCTTTTTCCCCCACACAGGTCCAGTTGGTATTGGATAACATTTTTGCTTCAATAAATAACTTTGTCATTTAAAAACTGTATTTTTTGTTTACTCAGATTGCCTTTGTTTTGTTAGTTTTTGTTTGAATTTTTGAAACAATTTAGTATGAGAAGCACACAAAAACAGAAGAAATCAGGATGGGGCAAATACTTTTTCACAGCACTGTAAATCAGATTATGATTTGCAAAGCATCTCCCACAAAGAGTGCCTTGTTTAAACTGTCAATGTGTACACTATTTAAAAATGAATGTAAAAAGGAATGCCCCACATATTAAGATTTCGACATTACACTGAGGTGAAAAGTGACAACCTTTCTTAACAAAAAGGCAGAACTTAAGTCCATCCTCTTAATAAGAGATTAACCAGTCTTGTTCTTTGTGAGAAATACTTGTATTATTTTTAAGTGTCCGATAACCAGTATGTAGAACTGATTTTTTATTATTTTTTTTATTTCTGCCTTTAGACACAATAACTAAAACATAATTGCAATACAATCACTAAAAAAAAACATTATTTATTATTTATGCCATTATATTTAATTGTATTTAAATTATATAAAATTATATTTTAAAAATGTAAGTTGTTTTGCAATCTAAATGTTCGCAGAAATTTATTACTTTTTTTATAAACAAGTTACAGTTTCCTTTTGAACGAGCAATCGTGAAATGGTGTTGTTGGGTAATGTTTTTTTAGAGACTCACTAAATGGTGGCATTTATTGGTAGATGGCATGTTATTAAAGAACCGATTGAGAAGAAAAGTATAAATATAGTTTAAAAAATATCAGTGATACCATTATCGGTCTCTCTCTCCACCCTCAGAGATAAGCTTATTTGAATCTGAACTTGCAACACTTACCCCTCTTGACCTCTCAAACACTTCACCATTGATTACCCTAAGCCTCTCCTGTTGCAGAGTGTACTCTGGATCCTTTAGTTTACTGCTGTGGTAGATAAAGATGGCTAGCAGTACTGCAGGCGCCTGCAGGAAGAAATCCATCGATGGCCGAAAGTCAAAAAGGAAGAGCGAGAGCGCCATGACAATCACTGTGGTGATCTGGCCTGTCAGCACATGAAACATGTTATCACGGAACTTGAGGATGAAAGCCACAGAGAGACCTAGAGCAGCAGTGATAAAGACCAGAGCAATGGAGAAGACGTTGTGGCCATAAAGGAGGCCGCAGTGCAGCGTTAAATCACGGTAATCAGAGTGCAGGAGCAATGTGAGACTGTTGAAGATCAGACCAAAGACATACAGCTTGCTGTTCTGGATAAAGATGCTCTCCACCAGCTGCTCCCCCTCCTTGAGGATCTTCTCATTGTAGATGTTGGCCAATGCAGAGATGAAGCACTGTAGCAGCAGGAGGATGTATCCCAAGCCAAAGCTGTTGAGCTTGTGGATGAGCTGGCTGTCCCACAGCTTACGTGGAAAGCCATTCATCCACTCTGATTCGGTAAGGTTCTGATGCTCTAACTTGGGATGGGCGTATTTCAGGCAGCTGTTGGTGGGGTTGGAAATGTGGGCTGGGTGGAGGCCATGTAAAGCGATGGCATGCTGGTTACCATTGCCAGTGGTCAGCGACACAATGGACAGGAACAAAATGATCAAAGATGCCCACTGTACCCAGGACAAGCGCCTCCTGCAGGCCACAGGTTGCAAAGTCAGCAATATAGATTATAGAATAATATGGTATGAAACACAGTAGATAGATAATAGTGATAGGATAGATAAAACATGCCAGAACTTACTTCAGAACCACTCGGAAAAGAATGGCGGTTGTGAAAATAACAATATTGGAAAACAATACAGCCATGGCCTGTTAATAAAAAAAGAAAACGAAAGTGAGGAATACTCAGGCAATATATTAACTTTATTACTCTATTGTATGATTTTAGAGTATACTAACCAGAAATCACAATTTTTTATATACAGGTAGCAAATGCAATAGAGTTAATCCTCTACTGTGTATATATATGTATATTAGTAAAAAGTACAACTATTTTATATATCTAAACTCAGCAAAAAAAGAAACGTCCCTTTTTCAGGACACTGTATTTTAAAGATAATTTTGTAAAAATCCAAATAACTTTACAGATCTTTATTGTAAAAGGTTTAAGCAATGTTTTCCATGCTTGTTCAATGAGCCATAAACAATTAATGAACATGCCCCTGTGGAACGGTCATTAAGACACTAACAGCTTACAGACGGTAGGCAATTAAGGTCACAGTTATAATAACTTAGGACACTAAAGAGACCTTTCTACTGACTCTGAAAAACACCAAAAGAAAGATGCCCAGGGTCCCAGCTTATCTGCGTGAACGTGCCTTAGGCATGCTTCATGGAGGCATGAGGACAGCAGATGTGGCCAGGGCAATAAACTGCAATGTCCGTACTGTGAGACGCCTAAGACAGCGCTGCAGGGAGACAGGAAGGACAGCTGATCGTGCTCGCAGTGGCAGACTACGTGTAACAACACCAGCACAGGATTGGTACATCCGAATATCACACCTGCGGGACAGGTACAGGATGGCAACAACAACTGCTCGAGTTACACCAGGAACGCACAATCACACCATCAGTGCTCAGACTGTCCACAATAGGCTGAGAGAGGCTGGACTGAGGGCTTGTAGGCCTGTTGTAAGGCAGGTCCTTACCAGACATCACCGGCAACAACGTTGCCTATGTGCACAAACCCACCTTCGCTGGACCAGACAGGACTGGCAAAGAGTGCTCTTCACTGACGAGTCGCGGTATTGTCTCACCAGGGGTGGTCGGATTCTCGTTTATCATCGAAGGAATGAGCATTAAACCGAGGCCTGTACTCTGGAGCGGGATTGATTTGGAGGTGGAGGGTCCGTCATGGTCTGGGGCGGTGTGTCACAGCATCATCAGACTGAGCTTGTTGTCATTGTAGGCAATCTCAACACTGTGCGTTACAGGGAAGACATCCTCCTCCCTCATGTGGTATCCTGACATGACCCTCCAGCATGACAATGCCACCAACCATACAGCTCATTTTGTGCATGATTTCCTGCAAGACAGGAATGTCAGTGTTCTGCCATGGCCAGCGACGAACCCGGATCTCAATCCCACTGAGCACGTCTGGGACCTGTTGGATCGGAGGGTGAGGGCTACGGCCATTCTCCCCAGAAATGTCCGTGAACTTGCAAGTGCCTTGGTGGAAGAGTGGGGAAACATCTCACAGCAAGAACTGACAAATCTGGTGCAGTCCATGAAGAGGAGATGCACTGCAGTACTTAATGCAGCTGGTAGCCACACCAGATACTGACTGTTACTTTTGTTCAAGGACACATTATTCCATTTCTGTTAGTCACATGTCTGTGAACTTGTACAGTTTATGTCTTAGTTATTGAATCTTTTTATGTTCTTACAAATATTTACACGTTAAGTTTGCTGAAAATAAAAGCAGTTAAAGGGAGAGGACGTTTCTTTGTTTTTGCTGAGTATATTTAAAACTGAAATCCTTTAAAAGGCCAACGTACAGGTTGCAGATAGGTCATCACATAGAAGATTAGAAGATTGTCAAGGAAGTAGAGGAATGCAGGGACAGACCATTTCAAATAACTGAGAATAGAGGCACATCCCAAATCTTTATATGAACGGCCCTCTGGAAAACAAAAGTTATAGTGATGTGATGTATGATATTATTTAAAAATATCATCAATCAGACTAAAAGCTTAAGTCTTAAAATAGCTTTATATGTTAAGGAGGAATGGTATTGGTACAACAGAAGTTGAGGCTTACCTCGAACGACCACCCGTACCGACATCACTAAACAAAATACTAGTTTGATGGCCTCTGCCATTAAATTCACTGAGGCAGGGAGAAAGTCATATTTGTTTTCTGCAAGTCAGAGAAAACAATGACCATCAAGAGCTGCAACAATGCTTATCTTAAGTGTTCAAAATATACTGGCAGAAAGCAATCATGAATCAATAAAATAGATATATCAAATTGTTGTTTGTACATGATGGTGCAATATTAAGTTACCTTCATTGGCTGAGAATTTTAGTAATAGTATGCGACTGGTTCCCAAGGTGACGAAACCCAGGCCCAGAGCCAAGGTGTAGGCTGAAGATCTTAAGCATAGTCGTGAACAGCCACAGCAACAACGGCAAGAAGAGGATGCGGAAGAGGAAGGGGCCATTATGGAGAACGCAAGCTGAGGCCGGTCATAGGTGTAAAAACTGTATGACTGAGAAAACATGAGTCTATTTATTTTTTGTAATTAATTACATAATCATAAAATAATTGTCATTCCCGTCAAAGATTAAAGATGTCGCTGCTGCGAATAAGGTCTATGACCAGTCATGACTTGATTTGATTACAAAAACACCTTACAGATGTTAAATATTTAAACACTAAACACCTAAACTAGATTGTCTGAAAAATAAACAAACACAGTAAACGCATTAATGTGAATGACTTAAAACACAATTATATTATTTAATTTGGTTACTGTGACTATTCAGACTCACAAGTCACAACATTGTGCAATTAAATTTCGACTGGTAGGCTAATGTTCGCAAGCAACGCAACAATGTTCAACGAAATGTTCACACTGTTGCTATCGTGCTGAGAATATAAGAATTTAGCACAAATAAATACATGTTCGACGGTTTATTTACTTGCCCATATCTTCTCACACAAACGTCCAACCTGTCCACTGCTTCCGCAGCTATGCGCATGCGTATAACGCGAAGAGGCTACGTCATCGCTTGGCTGGACGTTCAAGGACTGGGTTTGCTCATTAATATGAACTAGATTACGCTGACGTTGCTTGGTAGTCCTCCAATGGCGAACACAAGACTGATGAATATTAAAAGCCTAGACTAGAATAAGGAAGATTCTTTGAAATTTCTGAGTAAACCTGTACAGTGAAAATACATAATAAATAGAATAGAATATAAAATAAACTTATAAAAATATATATATCTATATATTTTTAATATCTATAAAAATATAGATATATTTTTAAATATATACTATAAATGTGCTCTTCTAAAGTTTTGGTGTATTTATACAAGTATAGTTTATAGTATTAACTTTTAATGTGTAGTTTAATCATTTATATGTTTTATGTTTAGTTTAATGTTTTATTTTCCAAACTTGTCTGTTCTCTGTAAATATCTGAAAACTTTAATGAGGAGCTTGTCATGTAGGAAAAACCAAAATGTATCAGCTTAACAGGTATCTTTGAAGAAAAAGGAGTCAAGTGCGAGTCATGTGCAATAGTGCATTCAGTAAAACACAGTTTATAACAACAAATCTTGTTTTACTTATTATATGGAGTGATGCACAATTGCATGTACAGCTATAGTGGAGGCAAGTTTAAATATGGTCCAGATTGTTCCCATTTAATCTTCAGATGCATAACTCATTTTACGCACACATTTATGCAACACACTGTAAACAAAAGATTTACGAAGAAACTATTGAGGGAAGTCAAAGAGATTATGTTTAAATACCTAATAATAAAATTGCTGTCTGGGGCGGAAGAGTGCTGAGTGGGCAGTTCTGGCAGTTTTTACAAACTGAAGCCATTTTCATTTTGTTATTTTGTAAATGATCACATTTACGGTAATAGCAAAACGTTTATCTCAGTATTGATGAAACAAGTGGTATAGCATGAACCTTCAGATTTTGATTAGATAGCACTTGCTAACAGGTTGCATTATGGCAAATGCTTGGAATTAAACAGAAATAGTCAGGAATAAATATATTTATATGCCTGAATACTTATATTCTTTAACTATATGAAAAGTTTGATGGCAAAACAGGACCACTAATTGGTATGTTGAACAGATGACCTTACAGTGACCATCAGACCTATAATGTTATGTCCAAATGCTTGTGGCAAATTGGTGATGATGTTGGGTAAAGGCCTTATTGGCTTTTTGGTCTAAGAGCAAGCAAGTTATATGATATCCACAAAAGGAAATTCTAATTAAATATTTTTTCTTCTTCTTTTTGTATATTAGCGATTCAGCTACGTTACCTAAACCAAATTTGCCTTCTTTAAGTCATCTCAGGTTATTTATTTATTTTTTTATGAATATTTTTGGTCTATAAACCTGCCAGCATATGCTTAATTATAATGGCAAGTGTTTCCATTAAGCTGGATTGGGTTAGTAATGAAAAATGTGCAATCATAAAGTAGAACTTAATATTTACCCTTGTTTTTAATAGTTACGGAACATGGGAGTCACGTGACGCCATGCAAGGTTCGGACGTGTGAACGGCGAGCTCTGCCCACTTTGCTAGTTTTAACACTATTAATGACATAAACCAGTGAGATCTGATACACTGTGTTCCATAACTGTTCTAGGAGAACAATATGTCAAAGAATTCAAAATCCTCGGGCTATGGAGACATTAAAAGACACACGTGCTCAAGCTGACACCCCTGGGCAGGCCAGGGTGTCGATTTGGTCGGAGAAATGAGGGAAATTCAGCGAGAAATGTTGAACATGTCGGCAATGCTAACGAAGGTCGTTGCTGACTTGGAGGATCTTGCTGTAATACGTCGATCAGTCACCGCCATGGAGACGAAATTCACTGAGGTGGTTACAAGAGTGGGGGATGATGAGAAACTAATTGATTATCTGGAGTCATCAGAGAGGGAATTATCTGCTAATGTGCTAGTGACCAAGGTTGATTTGGAGCATGTCTGGGAGAAGTAGAAGGACATGGAGAACCGTAGACGGCGGAATATCGTCCGAATCGTAGGTATTCTTGAGGCCGATGAGGTGCAGGATATGATGAAATTCCTGGATGGGCTCTTTCCGAATCTGCTTGACATAACAGGCCATAAGCTGGAAATCGAGGGAGCTCACAGGGTTCCGGCTCGGCGATCCACTGAGGGAGACAGGACCCGATCAATTTTGGCCAAATTTCTGTGATCATCCAATAAAGATCTTGTGTTGCACGAGGCGAGGCGTAAAGGAAGGCTTTTTTGGAAGAACAGCATTTTCTTGTTCCCAGACTTTGTAAATTCGACAAAAGAGAAAAGTGATAGATTCAAGGAATGCAAGAAACTCTTACATCAACGGAAGGTCATTTTTGCACTGATGTTCTCGGCCAAATTGAGAATAGATGCTAAGGATGGCCGTGGGGGGCCTGGGTAGCTCAGCAACCCCTGGAGTTGCGAGTTCGAATCCAGGGCATGCTGAGTGACTCCAGCCAGGTCTCCTTAGCAAACAAATTGGCCCGGTTGCTAGGGAGGGTAGAGTCACATGGGGTAATCTCCTTGTGGTCACTTTAATGTGTGGTTCTCGCTCTCGGTGGGGCACGTGGTGAGTTGTGCATGGATGCTGCGGAGAATAGCGCGAAGCCTCCACACACGCTATGTCTCCGCAGTAACACGCTCAACAAGCCACGTAATCAGATGCGCGGAATGACGGTCTCAGCCATGGAGGCAACTGAGATTCGTCCTCCGCCACCCAGACTGAGGCGAGTCACTACGCCACCACGAGGACTTAGAGCACATTGGGAACACACAATATCTTTTTTTTTATATGTCAAAATGTCAAATTTTAATATGAGTGGATTGTCTCTCTCCACGTGTGAATGTGAATGGGTTGGGGAACCCCATAAAAAGAAGGAAGGTTATTTCTCTTCTAAGCAGAAGAAATATGATATAGTGTTTCTTAAAGAAATGCATCTTTCCCCACAGGAAGCTGAAAAATTTGGGAAGATATGGGGTGAACATGTTTTCTTTAGTGCTGGCTCAAGTAAGAGCAGGGGAGTCATTACACTGATAAGTAAGCTTCTACAATTCAAATGTCTCAAACAGATTTAAGATAAATTAGGAAGAGTCATTATTGTTTTAGCAGAAGTTCAGGGGCAAAGTCTTATTTTACGCACCTAACGCTGATGATCAGGGCTTTTTTATAAATCTTGAAGGGATGTTGCATGTCGCTAGCACCCCTCATGAAATAATATTGGGAGGAGACTTTAATCTTTTGATGGACTCAGTCCTTGATCATAGTGAAGCAAATGTGTGCAAGCCCCCGGGGCAACCGGGGACTCGATTTGGATGGCGCGGAGGGAGAAGGAATCCAGCGTCAACTGTCCAACATGTCAGTGATGTTGACGAAGGTACTTGCGGACTTGGAGGATCTCGCTGTAATACGTCGATCAATTACGACAATGGAAAAAAAATTATCTGAGCTAGTCACAAGAGTGACAGATGTTGAAAAACGATTTGATTATTTGGAGGCATCAGAGAGGGAATTATCTGCTAATCCGCCTGTGACCAAAGTTGATTTGGAACGTGTTCTTGAAAAGCTTGAAGATCTTGAGAATAGAAGCCACAGGAATAACATTCAAATTGTTGGAATTCGTGAGCATGAAGAGGGCAGAGATATGGTGAAATTCCTAGACGAGCTTTTCCAGAGTCTGCTCGACATAACAGGCCACAAGCTGGAAATCGAGCGAGCTCACAGAGTCCCAGCTCACAGATCTGCTGAGGGAGGAAGGCACCGATCGATTCTGGCCAAATTTTTGAGATCATCCGATAAAGATCTCGTGTTGTGCCAGGCGAGGAGCAAAGGAAAGCTTTCTTGGAAGAATTACAATATTTTCTTGTTCCCGGACTTTGCGAGCTCGACAAGAGAGAAATGCGATCGGTTTAAGGAATGCAAGAAACTCTTACATCAGCGGAAGATCACTTTTGCTCTGATGTTTCCAGCCAGACTGAGAATAAACACCAAGGATGGCAGCAAAGTATTTACATGTCCCAAGGCAATGTCTTTTATTGAAACAATGGGTGAGTAAACAATGGGTGTTTTTCTTGTGAGTGGATTGACTCACTGTACATACTCTGGCTTTTGGAGGAAGCTGGGTGCCATTTTTGTTTCTTTTTGCGTTGGCTCCGCCGCGTGGTTGGAGTTTGTTTTGTTTTGTGGATTAACACTTTTGCTTAAAGAAACTTTTGCATTGACGGAAGATCAATATTTATATGGAGACCAACTGGTCCTTGGTATCCTCTGTGGGCGTGGCTTGGGAGGCACTTAAGGCGGTTCTTAGGGGTCGGATCATACAGTATGCCTCATTCATCAAAAAATCCAAAGCACAAGAACTCGTGGAGTTGGAAGGAAATATTAAAAGTGCAGAGGCAGACCTGAAGTGCTGTATGTCATCTGATGGCCTCAGAGAATTGACTCGATTGAAATATAGATATAATAAAAAAATTTTAATGCTATTTTTTTAATACTAATAATACTATTCCAAGAATATATTTATCCTTGGACTCAAGATGGCGCCGAGTATGGCTGCTGTGTTGCGAGCTCCGACACAACATTGTAGTGTTTTGTTTGAATTCTTATGTTTTTTGTATTGGATGTTGTCTGCCTTATTGTCTACGACAGACAAACACTTTTAGACACTGGTTCAGCAATTACACACCGTAAACCGGACTTCAAATTCCTCAATGCCGACTCGCTGTTTACAAACACACCAGCGGAGCCCTCTGGGCTGCCTGGCCGCGAAAACGCAAAAGGAAAAGGGGAAACAGAACTGGCGTTCTCATCAGAGTAAGATGTCGTGCAAATCGACCCCCGCTACCCAGTATTCTACTGGTAAATGTTCAGTCTCTGGATAACAAGAGCACGGATCTCTTTCCAATGAGTGATGAGGGACTGCTGCATTATCTGCCTTACAGAAACTTGGATGTCTGCTGAAATTCCAGATTCAGCCATTGAACCCGCGGGGTTCTCCGTGCACCGAGCGGACAGAGCGAAAGACCTCTCAGGTAAAAGCAAAGGTGGTGGTGTATGTTTTATGATCAACAAATCCTGGTGTGATCAGAGGAACGTACATTCTATCAAGTCTTTCTGCTCTCCTGATCTGGAATTTCTCATGCTTCTGTGTCGACCATTCTGGCTACCGAGGGAATTCACAGCGGCCATTATCACTGCTGTGTACATCCCGCCACAAGCTGACACAGACCGGGCACTCAAGGAACTGTATGGGATTATAAGCAATCAGGAAACCGCGCACCCTGAGGCCGCGTTCATTGTGACCGGGGACTTTAATAAAGCCTGTTTCAAATCAGTCGCACCAAAATACCACCAACACATCAGTTTCAACACACGAGGGGACCGGGTTTTGGACCATTGCTACTCTCTCTTCCGGGATGGCTACAAATCCCTCCCCTGCCCACCATTTGGGAAATCGGACCACTCTTCCATTCTGCTTCTGTCCGCTTACAGGCAGAAACTGAAACAGGAAGCACCTACCCTCAGAACATCCAGTGCTGGTCGGACCAATCAGACTCTACGCTACAAGACTGTTTTGATCACGCGGACTGGGAGATGTTCCGGTCCACCTCTGATGATGACATCGAGCTTTACGCTGATAGTGTAACATGTTTCATCAGAAAGAGTGTAGAGGATGTCGTTCTGACCAGAACAATACGGATCTACCCGAACCAGAAACCTTGGATTAATAGCAATGTTTGCGCGGCACTTGATGCGCGGACCTCCGCTTTAAATTCCGGGAACACGGAGGAGCATAAACAAGCCAGTTATGCCCTCCGAAAAACTATCAGAACAGCAAAACGTCAGTACAGGAACAAGATTGAAGGACAGTTTAACACCACCAACTCTAGAAGCATGTGGCAGGGAATTAACATCATCACGGACTTTAAAAGGAATAAAAACTCCGCCGTGAACACCACTACCTCTCTCCCGGATGAGCTAAATACTTTTTATGCTCGTTTTGAGGGAAATAACACTGCCCTCGTGGAGAGAGCTCTTGCTACCGAAGCTACAGAGGTTAGTTCATTCTCCGTCTCTGTAGCGGATGTAACCCAATCCTTCCGAAGCGTGAATATCCGCAAAGCCATGGGTCCAGACGGCATTCCGGGCCGCGTCATCAGATCGTGCACGAACCAACTGGCTGGTGTTTTTACGGACATTTTCAACCTTTCCCTCTCTTTGTCTGTAGTCCCCACATGCTTTAAAATGTCCACCATTGTGCCTGTGCCAAAGCAATCCAAAATCACTTGCTTAAATGACTGGCGTCCTGTTGCTCTGACCCCCATCATCAGCAAATGCTTTGAGAGACTAATCAGAGATTACATATGCTCTGTGCTGCCTCCCTCACTAGACTTATTGCAGTTTGCTTACCTCAACAACCGCTCCACTGAATGCCACTGCATCTACAATACACACTGCTCTCTCCCACCTGGAAAAAAGAACACTTATGTGAGAATGTTGTTTGTAGACTACAGCTCAGCATTCAACACCATAGTGCCCTCCAAGCTTGATGAGAAACTCCGGGCTCTGGGCTTAAACAGCTCACTGTGCAGCTGGATCTTGGACTTCCTGTCAAGCAGACGCCAGGTGGTTAGAATGGGTAGTAACATCTTCTCATCACTGACCCTCAACACTGGAGCCCCGCAGGGCTGTGTTCTCAGCCCACTCCTGTATTCCCTGTACACACATGACTGTGTGGCAACACACAGCTCCAATGCCATCATTACGTTTGCTGATGATACGATGGTGGTAGGTCTGATCACTGACAATGATGAAACAGCCTACAGAGAGGAAGTGCACACTCTGACACACTGGTGTCAGGAGCACAACATCTCCCTCAACATCAGTAAGACAAAGGAGCTTGTGGTGGACTTCAGGAAAAGAGATAGAGAACACAGCCCCATCACCATTAATGGAGCACCAGTGGAGAGAGTCACCAGCTTCAAGTTCCTGGGTGTCCACCTCACTGAGGAACTAACATGGTCCATCCACACTGAAGCCGTTGTGAAGAAGGCTCATCAGCGCCTCTTCTTCCTGAGACGGCTGAGGAAGTTTGGAATGAGCTGCCACATCCTCACACGGTTCTACACCTGCACTGTAGAGAGCATCCTGACTGGCTGCATCTCCGCCTGGTATGGCAATAGCACTGCCCACAACCGCAAAGCACTGCAAAGGGTGGTGCAAACTGCCAGACACATCATCAGAGGTGAGCTTCCCTCCCTTCAGGATATATATACCAGGCGGTGTGTGAAAAGAGCTCGGAGGCTCATCAGAGACTCCAGCCACCCGAGCCATGGGCTGTTCTCACTGCTACCATCAGGCAGGCAGTATCGCAGCATCAGGACCCGCACCAGCCGACTTCATGATAGCTTCTTCCCCCAAGCAATCAGACTTTTGAACTCTTGATCTCCCACGATCAAAATACATCAGCACTGCACTTTATTACTCTTACTCTTATATCTCACACCGGACTGTCATAAATTATATTATTATTATATTATATTCTCTCTTAACAATACACTGGCAACTTACTATCAGCCGAAAGCCTGAATGTCAATACAGTACAATACAACCTACTGTACATTTTATATAAACTATATATACTTTTTTATTGTATAATGTGTATTCTATATTGTGTGTATTGTATACTGTACATTGTAAGTTATTATTTGTATATTGTGTTGTGTGTAATTATGTGTATATTAGATTTTAAATTGTGTCGTAAATCTGATGTTTATTGTAAACTGGTATGTGTCTCATCACTGTCACGACTACTATGTTGCTCGGAACTGCACCCAAGAATTTCACACACTACTGCACTTGTGTATATGGCTGTGTGACAATAAAAGTGATTTGATTTGATTTGATTTGATTTGATTTTGTCGCAGAAAGTGGAGTTTTGGTTATTCAGGGCAAGACAGTCATACTTTGAGTCGGGGGACAAAGCAGGGAAGCTTTTGGCTAGATATATAAAGCAGAGAGAGTCTCTTTCTATCATTCCCTCAGTGAAATCTGCTGGTGGTGAAATTTTTACCTCAGCCATTGATATTAATAATACCTTTAAAGAGTTCTATTTTGATCTTTATAGTTCCATGTCTTTGTCTACTGATGAAGATATTAGAAACTTTGTGGAACCATTAGATCTTCCTAAACTGAAGACTGAGCAAAAAAATGCTCTTGATTCTGAGATAACCTTGGAGGAGCTTGACAAGGTAATAAAGTCCCTACCTACTGGCAAGGCTCCGGGGCCAGATGGTTTTGCTGCAGAATTTTTTAGATCTTATGCTACAGAACTGGCTCCACTTTTGTTAGAAGTTTTTATGGAATCATTAAAGAATGGAAAGCTTCCTCCAACCATGACACAAGCCCGGATCAGTCTGATTCTTAAAAAGGACAAAGATCCAAGCGAGTGTAAAAGTTACCGTCCAATCTCTCTGATCCAACTAGATGTAAATATTTTGTCAAAGATTTTGGCTAACCAATTAAGTAAGGTTATGACATCTCTTATACATATAGATCAGGTGGGGTTTATTCAGGGCCGCAGCTCTTCTGATAACATCAGGCGTCTCATCAATATCATGTGGTCAGTAGCAAATGATCAGTCTCCGGTCGCTGACATCTCACTTGACACCGAAAAGGCGTTTGATATGGTAGAATGGGATTATCTTTTTAAGATTTTGGAAATGTATGGGTTCGGGAGTACATTTATTGTTTGGACTGAGTTACTTTATAGACACCCTGTAGCAGCGGTACAAACAAATGGAAACAAATGGATTAATTTCAGATTATTTTACTCTGGATAGGGGCACTCGGCAGGGTTGTCCTCTTTCCCCATTATTGTTCTGTCTTGCCCTGGAACCATTAGCAGCGGCAATAAGAAAGGAGGATGATTTTCCAGGGGTGATTGCGGGAGGTGTGGCGCATGAGCTTCTGCTTTACGCAGATTATATTTTATTATTTGTCTCTGAACCTACTAGATCTATGCCTTGCCTCCACAGAATTATTAATTGCTTTTCCAAGTTCTCAGGATACAAAGTTAATTGGTCTAAATCCGAAGCTTTGGCTCTGACAGCGTACTATCCTGTAACGGCTTTCCAGCTGGGCGCCTTCCAGTGGCCCAAACAGGGCATTAAGTATTTGGGGATTTTATTCCCAGCAAATTTGTCTGATTTAGTTAATTAGTTAATTTTGACCCTTTAATAAAAAGGTTTTCAAGCGATGTGGACAGGTGAGTTTCATTACATTTATCTATTACTGGGAAGGTTAATGTTATTAAAATGAATTGTATTCCAAAATTCAACTACCTGCTAAAATCTCTCTTTATAGATGTCCCCCTCTCTTATTTCAAGCAATTTGATACCATTCTAAATGAAAGATTTCGCTATGGTAAATGTCCCAGATTTCACTTCAGTAAATTACATAGGCTGATCGACAAAGGTGGGCTGGGCCTACCCAAGATTTTGTTTTATTATTATGCTTTCGGTCTCAGACATTTGGCTCATTGGTTGCTTCCACCTGAGAGAGCCCCTTCCTGGTTTTGTATTGAACAAGGAGTTCCTTCCCCTATTTCGCCATTGCAAAGCCTTTCTATCAAAATAATCGGAGAAGTTAAGTTACACTCCGTTATCTCGCATTTGCACTCTGTATGGACAAAAGTGTCCAGAGTGTTTAATTCGGACATTTATTTAAATGTTGCCTCGAGCATATGGCTGAACTCAAAATTATGTATTAATAAATCCCCTTTCTGCTGGTCAGAGTGGATTGTGAGGGAGGTTAATACACTTGGTGACTAATATGAGAGTGAAGTGTTGAGATCCTTTGAAAATTTGGTTCAACATTTTGGGATTCCCAGATCTCAGTTCTTCAGGTATTTACAGCTGTGCCACCTGCTCTGTACTATTTTGGGAGTAGCATCCATGTATTTTGGAGATAGATAATTATATAATAAAATGTCAATAATAACACATTTTGTATTAACTATTAAGCAACAGCAGCACTCGTATAAGAGATGTTTTAAATGAAATATTTAATGTTTTAATATACAAATAAATTAAAGCTGTTTTAAAATATGTAGATATTTTTAATTGATTAATATTTTAATTGAAAAATAAAGTTTATATAAAACAAAGTGTTAAAGAATGGGATGTGTTAAAGAAATGAAAGTATCTCTCTTAGGGGATTTCATATTATGAGTAAAGTTAAACCAGAACCTAACATCTACTTTAAAGTACACTTAAATTGTAAGTAGAACTTTGTTATCTAACTTATCTAAATATTTATTACCGATGGGTGCATTTTTGGTTGTTTTCCAGGACTGGGCCATCTTATAAAAAAGTAGTGTACAGGAATGATGCAGGATTTACACAGACTAAAACACATCCCTTGTCCTCAGGTATTTTGAACTTAACACCAGTGAACTTAACACTAATATGCAGATAAAATCTGTGCATTCAATTTTCTAGAAAATGTCATGAAAAGACTATATACATACTGTACAACATTTACATTACTATTACATAAAGTTTTAAATAAAAGTTCAATCTATTATGTATAAACCTAAAGGTTACAGGAAGTAGCACAGTATGTCATGAGTATTTTTAGAGAACATTATGGATTGTTTCAGTGGTTGTCATTTAGTTGGGTCAACAAATTGAGCAACACAAACATCTGTGTTTGATTTCCAAGAGACAAATTAACTGCAGACTGTACCCAAGTCAAAACAGTGTCATGAATCTTTGACAAACACTTACTTATATAGCATACATTAAATCACAAATTTTTCTAAAGGCAAAATAATTTGTCCCCAGAAATCATGTATGTTATTTTAATTTGTATAAACACCTCATTTGAAGCTGAATCATTTTCGCACTGCTAAGTAATATTTCCTTTAGGATCTTTTTACTTTGACAACACTTCAGAATATGAGAAACAGGATGACATCATCCATCCCGGCAAAGAGCACAAATACCAATGGGACATTACTTCTGAGGTGTCCCCCACAGCTGCGGACCCCCCATGCATCACCTACATGTACTTCTCCCGCGTTGATATTGTTAAGGACTACAACACAGGATTGATTGGTACAATGCTGATCTGCAAGAAAGGTATGTGTAAAGGTATGTGTATCATTGTATAAAGACATATATGTATGTGTGTATGTAATCAAATCAAAATCAAATCACTTTATTGTCACTCAACCATATTCACAAGTGCAACAGTGGGTAAAAGTCTTGGGTGCAGTTCCGAGCAACATAGCAGTCATGACAGTGATATCAGGTTTACACAACACAATTTACATATCTAATATACACATAATTACACACAACACAATATACAAATAAT
This sequence comes from Myxocyprinus asiaticus, assembly GCF_019703515.2. Taxonomy (NCBI): domain Eukaryota; kingdom Metazoa; phylum Chordata; class Actinopteri; order Cypriniformes; family Catostomidae; genus Myxocyprinus; species Myxocyprinus asiaticus. The sequence continues at coordinate 35,368,933 of NC_059354.1, forward strand.
GATATACAATGTACAATATACAATACACACAATATAGAATACACATACACACAATACAGAATATACAATATACAATAAAAATAGTATATATAAAACATACAGTAGATTGTATTGTGCTGTATTGACAATCAGGCTGTCGGTTGATAGTCAGTTGCCAGTGTGTTGTTAAGAGAGAATATAATTTATGACAGGAAATAAAGTGCAGTGCTGATTTATATTGATCGTGAGAGATCAAGAGTTCAAAAGTCTGATTGCTTGGGGGAAGAAGCTGTCATCAAGTTGGCTGGTGCGGGTCCTGATGCTGCGATACCGCCTGCCTGATGGTAGCAATGAGAGCAACCCATGGCTTGGGTGACTGGAGTCTCTGATGATCCTCCGAGCTTTTTTCACATACCGCATGGTATATATGTCCTGGAGGGAGGGAAGCTCACATCTGATGATGTGTCTGGCAGTTCGCACCACCCTTTGCAGGGCTTTGCGGTTGAGGGCAGTGCTGTTTCCGTACCAGGCAGTGATGCAGCCAGTCAGGATGCTGTCAACAGTGTTGGTGTACATTTTACATTTATGCATTTGGCAGACGCTTTTATCCAATGGACTTACAGTACACTTATTACAGGGACAATCCCCCTGGAGCAACCTGGAGTTAAGTGCCTTGCTCAAGGACACAATGGTGATGGCTGTGGGGATTGAACCAGCAACCTGATTACCAGTTATGAGCTTTAGCCCACTACGCCACCACCACACCCATGGTGTAGAACCGTGTACAAGCTCATTCACTCAGCTGTCTCAGGAAGAAGAGGCACTGGTGAGCCTTCTTCACAATGGCCTCAGTGTGGACGGACCATGTGAGTTCCTTTGTGATGTGGACACCAAGGAACTTGAAGCTGCTGACTCTCTTCACCGGTGCTCCATTGATGGTGATGGGCTGTGTTCTCTGTTTTTTCTCCTGAAGTCCACCACAAGCTCCTTGGTCTTACTGATGATGAGGGAGAGGTTGTGCTCCTGACACCAGTGTGTCAGAGTGTGCACCTCCTCTTTGTAGGCTGTTTCATCATTGTCAGTAATCAGACCTACTACTGTCATATCATCAGCAAACTTAATGATGGCATTGGAGCTGTGTGTTGCCACACAGTCATGTGTGTACAGGGAATACAGGAGTGGGCTGAGAACACAGTCTTGCGGGGCTCCAGTGTTGAGGATCAGTGATGAGGAGGTGTTGCTGCTCATTCTAACCACCTGCTTGACAGGAAGTCCAGGATCCAGCTGCACAGCAAGCTGTTTAAGCCCAGAACCCGGAGTTTCTCATTAAGCTTGGAGGGCACTATGGTGTTGAATGCTGAGCTGTAGTCTACAAACAGCATTCTCACATAAGTATTCCTTTTTTCCAGGTGGGAGAGAGCAGTGTGTAGTGTAGATGCAATGGCATTATCAGTGGAGCGGTTGTTGCGGTAAGCAAACTGCAGTGAGTCCAGTGAGACAGGCAGCACAGAGCATATGTAATCTCTGATTAGTCTCTCAAAGCATTTGCTGATGATGGGGATCAGAGCAACTGGACGGCAGTCACTTAAGCAAGTGATTTTGGATCGCTTTGGTACAGGCACAGTGGTGGACCTCAGACAAGGAGGGGGAAAAGTTGAAAATGTCCATAAAAACACCAGCCAGTTGGTTCGCGCACGCTCTGATGACATGGCCTGGAATGCCATCTGGAACCGCGGCTTTACGGATATTAAACCGTCAGAAGGATCGGGTTACATCCGCTACAGAGACGGAGAGTAAACTAACCTCTGTAGCTTCGGCTGCGAGAGCTCTCTCTGCGAGGGCGGTGTTATTTCCCTCAAAACGAGCATAAAAAGTATTAAGCTCATCCAGGAGAGAGACAGCGGTGTTCACGGCTGAGTTTTTATTCCCTTTGAAGTCCGTGATGATATTAATTCCCTGCCATATGCTTCTAGATTTGGTGGTGTTGAACTGTCCTTCAATCTTGTCCCTGTACTGGCGTTTGGCTGCTCTGATAGTTTTGCGGAGGGCATAACTGGCTTGGTTATGCTCCTCCGTGTTCCCAGAATTAAAAGCGGAGGTCCGCGCATTAAGTGCCGCACGAACATCGCTATTAATCCACGGTTTTTGGTTCGGGTAGATCCGTATAGTTTTGGTCGGTACTACGTCATCTATGCACTTCCTGGTAAAACACGTTACGCTATCAGCGTAGATCTCGATGTCATCATCAGAGGCGGACCGGAACATCTCCCAGTCCGCGTGATCAAAACAGTCTTGTAGCATAGAATCTGATTGGTCCAACCAGCACTGGATCGTTTTGAGGGTGGGTGCTTCCCGTTTCAGTTTCTGACTGTAGGCAGGCAGCAGCAGATCAGAAGAGTGGTCCGAGTAGCAATGGTCCAAAACCCGGTTCCCTTGTGTGTTGAAGCTGATGTGTTGATAGTATTTTGGTGCTATTGACTTGAGGTTGGCTTTGTTAAAGTCCCCAGTCACAATGAACGCAGCCTCAGGGTGCGCGGTTTCCTGCTCAATTATACTCACATACAGTTCCTTGAGTGCCCAGTCTGTGTCGGCTTGTGACGGGATGTACACAGCTGTGATAATGACCACTGTGAATTCCCTCGGTAGCCAGAATGGTCGACACAGAAGCATGAGAAATTCCAGATCAGGAGAGCAGAAAGACTTGATAGAATGTACATTCCTCTGATCACACCAGGATTTGTTGACCATAAAACATACACCACCTCCTCTGCTTTTACCTGAGAGGTCTTTCACTCTGTCCGCTCGGTGCACGGAGAACCCCACGGGTTCGATGGCTAAATGGATGCCATATGTATATATTAAAGGAATAGTTCACCCCAAAATCAAAATTCTCTCATCATTTACTCATGCTTATGTTATCCCCAGATGTGTATGACTTTCTTTCATCTGCTGAGCACATATGAAGATTTTTAGAAGAATTTCTCAGCTCTTTTGGTCCTCACACTTCAAGTGAATGGGTGCCAAAAGCTCCAAAAATGACATAAATCAGCATAAAAGTAATCCATAAGACTCCAGTGGTTAATCAATGTCTTCTGAAGCGATATGATAGGTGTGGGTGAGACACAGATCAATTTTTAATATTCTCCTCCCTGCTCAGTCAATCTCCACTTACATTCACATTCACGTTCACATTATTTTTCTTGTGTTTTTGATGATTCACATTCTTCATGCATATCACCCCCTACAGAGCAGGGAGAAGAATTTCTAGCAAAAAAGTACTTAAATATTGATCTTTTTCTCACCCACACCTATCATATCACTTCTGAAGATTTGGATTAAACCACTGGAATCTTATGGATTACTTTTATGATACCTTTATGTGCTTTTTTGAGTGGCAACATTTTGGCACCCATTCACTTGCATTGTATGGACCTACAGAGCTGAAATATTCTTCTAAAAACATAATTTGTGTTCTGCAGAAGAAATAAAGATATACACATCTGGGATGGCATGAGGGTGAGTAAATGATGAGAGAATTTTCATTTTTGGGTGAACTATCTCTTTAATGTGTATCTCGTGGTGCCATCTCACAGTGGCACAAAATCACTTTCTCTGACTTTCACTTCCACCATTCTTCACTGGTGGAACGGCCCTCTGAACTCTTGACCCAATCCTACTATTGCACTAACTGTCTTCCTTCTTCCTAAAAAAAAAAAAAAAAACCTCACTCCTTTCTTTAACCACTGTCTCTCACCTTCCTCCCTACTTGTACTACTCTAAGCAATTTGACACTTTGTATTGCAGCACGTCTCACGTTATTGCTTCCTTAGGACAAATCGCTTTTGCTGTATTCCTCATTTGTGAGTCACTTTGGATAAAAGCATCTGCTAAATGAATAAATATTTTAATATCTATCTAAATGAATATCTGTCTGTCCGTCCGTCCATCCGTCCGTTTGTCTGCCTATCTTTCTTGATGAACATTCCTTTTCTATGTAAAATGTGATATTTGTTTCAATATGTATAGCCAACATTTATACAACTTTCAACATTTCTATTTCTATTTCTATATATGTTTATAAATCTAGAAACAGCTTTGTTTGTTTAGCATTAAGTATTGTTGTTGTTTTTATGTGTGCTTGTCGTACAGGCTCTAGACAACTCTTGAAATCAGATCCATTTCCATCAGAAGGCTGTGCTGTTGTTTTGTGTGTTTGATGAGACCAAGAGCTGGTACAGCTCTTCAGGCTCTCCACAGGCTCATAATGTTAAAAATACACCATCAATGGTTATACAAATGGCTCTGTACCTGGTTGGTTCATTACTTACTTTTAACATATTACCCTTCAATGTAGTAAAGATGTGCTGTTCTTAATTCTTTCCTATGGCTGCTTATTTGTAAAATTATTCTTATCATCCTACAGATCTGGGCATCTGTGCCCACTCCAAAGTCAGCTGGCACCTGCTGGGCATGAGCTCTGAGCCAGAGCTCTTCTCTGTGCACTTCACTGGGCAAGTCCTTGTGCAGGATGGACACAAAACCTCAGCAGCTGGCATCATTAGTGGCACTAGTGCCAGTATGATTGCTGTCCATCCTGGATGATGGCTTATCTCCTCCCACATTAGCAGGCTCTTGGAATGTAATATCTGCCAGAGATCCCACATGTCTTCATGAATGATCCACTAACAACATCTCTCAACTTGCCAAAGCATATATATATATATATATACGTTTTATTTCCTAGGTTTGTAGAATGAATTTTAGAGGAATAGTTTATCCAAAAATGTATTACTTACCCGCATGCCATTCCAAACCCGTATGACTTACATTGTTCCATAGAACAAAAATGTAAAGTTTTGAATATTCTGGCCACTCTTTTAGTTTTATTTATTTATTATTTAGATTATCACAATTCATTATTTTATAATGAAAGTGAATGAGGGCTTGGGCTGTCAAATGACAAAATGACAAAAAACATACAAGTGGTCCATATAACTTGAGTGACTTGTATTCCAAGTCTTCTGAAGTCAAACAAAGTTTTGTGCGAGGAACAAAACAAATTATGCAGATGTTATTCATATAACAATAACACATACTTTTATATGGCAAAGAGCGGCCAGTAAGTCCCTATTTTGTCTTCCACATTTATTACATTGTTAGATGCTGAACTATAAGTACTATTGCTAAGTTTTCTGTGTTGTTTACAGCTGGCTTGCATGGTTACCTGAATATTAGGGCATGTGAAGAGTTCCATGCACCTAAATGAGGGCTAACGATTCAACAGGAAAAGGAAAGGCAAGAGTGGACTCAATATATAGCAGCAGAAGATATTACCTGGGATTATGCTCTGCACATGCCAGACAACATCGACAGGTATTCGCCAAGCACTGCATCATGACTCATTAATAGAACATGCCCTTGTGTGAGTGCCATTCTCAAGCCTTATTCTCACATTTTCCAATCCAAAGGGGCCTCAGCAGATTGGTAAAAAATACAAAAAAAGCATTAAAAGTGTTAACACTGTTTAAAGATGGCACGTTTAAAAAGTGAGAAGAGGACAAAAGGAACTTGGGATTCTTGGGCCAGTGATAAGAGCCCAAATCAGATTTGTTATAAAGGTATATAACTTTATCTCACATAATCACACTTTTACAACTCTATTCATTTCTTTTCTAAGACTTTAATATTTTGTCATGGTCAATTTTGATGGTCAGGATACATGACAATCTCTGTTGTTTCTATAGATTGTCTTTAAAAACAAAGCATCACATCCATATAGTATCTATCCTCACAGACTGACCATCGATAAAGCTACTTTAGGATCTGCTCAATGCTACTTTAGGATCTTTCAATCAGAATCAGACTCATGAGGGGGCTGAGGGGGGCAAAAAACAAAAAGTTGTCCTGAATGAAAGCACAGACATACTAGACATGAAAAGTACTTTTGATTCCAATGAAACTGCCAAAAATATCTCACATTTACCAGTGGTAAAAATAAATGTTCACAGTGAGTCAATAAGGCCAGTAAATGACAGACTCTACTGTGTATCTCTACAAATACCACTCAACGCTCCGTTATTGAAAGAAATTTCACCAAAGCCAGATGATGACGGTTCATCACAAGAGATGGTGAATAAAACAGACATTGTCTCAATTAATAATACTTATGTTCCAATTATTGAAAGAAACATCACCCTTTTGGAAGAAAAACAAAAAACAAAACACGTTACCGAAGTTGAAAGAAATGCTACCATAGCAGAAAAAGACAGTTCACCACTAATGAATGAAACTTACAGTGTCTCCACTAATCCCACTCATGTTCCAATTATTGAAAGAAATGTCACTGTTTTGGAAAATAGTACCACAACACTAGAGATAACGAATGAAACTGACAGAGTCTCCACTAATACCACTCATGTTCCAATTATTGAAAGAAATGTCACTGTTTTGGAAAATAGTACCATACCACTAAAGATAATGAATGAAACATACAATGTTTCCACTAGTACCAGTAACATCTCACAAGTTCTAGTTGGTGACACAACCATGGAGGATAGTGCAACTCAATATTCAACTGAAGAAAAACCCCTGCTATCAAACCAAACCTCAGAACCCTATGGGGTAGACAGACCAGATAATCAAGAAGAGCTATACTCTCTAAATGGCACTGACAATGTGGATGGTAAGAGCGATAGTTCGGATCATTTCTTCATATACAGTGTGCCTACTAGTCTTGACTTTCACTCCAATGGCTCATTTGTGCTGCTGGACAGTGGTCGTTCACTGGAAATGTCAAAGGATGATAAGACTTTAGTGGAATATATCTCACAAACAACACTACCCATGAACATCATATTTGAGTTAACTGAGAGCACTGGTGATCTAATTACAAACACAACAGGCATGAGATGTAAAGAACTGAACCACACAGGAGAATTACACCAGTGAGACACCTTCTCAGATGAATTCTGAAATTGAAAGCACTGTGTGACGAGGCGGAGGGCAGGGCCATGCCGTGACTATGCACACCTGGTCCTCAATCGGGCTAATCAGCCAAGGAGAAGGATAAATACAGCCGGATCCGGCAGTTCAGGAGAGAGCCACATGCAGCTTGTGTGAGAGGATATTGCTTTGATGCTACAGCTGGTTCCCACCTCCTCTTTGCCCATTTTAACCTTGTTACACACTTTAAATACACCTAATCTCTATATTATTTGAGTCTGAATATTCAAATGCACCCCTGTCTGATTTCAGCCCGTACTTTGAGTCTGAAATAACAGAGAACACAAGTTCATCCATAAATGGTACATTGAAATCTTACTGTAAAATGTCCAGGAATGTGTCAGAGCTCTTTCACTCTGATGATATGGAGAATACTTCCTTCTCACTTCGTTTTTACAATGTTTCATCTACGAAGAACAGCTCGGAAAATGAAACTGAAGTGAGTCTAGAGGAAGTGATAATTTATCTGAAGAACAACCACAGGGAGGCCATACTCTCTCCTCCTCTCAACCCAGAAGAAGGGCACTGGATTTATGAGGGCAAACATGAAGTGGTTCATATGAAAATTTCAGAACACATGAATAAATACATCACAGACCAGCCAGCTGAAGACAAAAGTAGTTCACTAAAGGGTTAAGTCAAGAAAAAGATTTGAAATGAAGACAAAGAAGAGGATAGAGTATTAGCCACAGCCCGCTTCTGCTGTGTCCCCAAGAGGTCTGTCTCCACAAGGTTTTGGACCAGCTGGGCTCACCCCTAGAGGAACGAGGCCTGTTTCTAGTAAGGAGGATCTGACTGGGAAGGTAATTGTCATAGGAGTGCCAAGGCGAAATTTCAATGATTATGAGATATATGTTTCAAAACATGAGCAGGACACATTTTGATGGTGCCCTTGATCAATCTGAAGAATACGAGTATGTGGACTACATAGACCCTTATAGTAAAAAGGCAAACAAAATGGTCAAGGACAAGAATACCTATTTCATCTCAGTAGAGGAAGAAGAATGGGATTACGCTGGCTATGGGCAAAGTTAATGTCAGCATCATTCATTTCTCCATTATTTTTATAGATGAAACCCTTATTTTTCTAGAGGAATCCTTGCTGAAAAACAAATTCAGCTAAAACCAGCCTTAGCTAGTTTAAACTGGTCTTGGCTGGTTTAAGTTCGTTCCCCAGCTGTTCTCCCAGACTGACCAGCTAAAAAGTGCCCAAAAACCCTCTACAAGCCAACTGGCCAGACTGACCAGCTAAGACCAGCCAAACAGCTTAGGCTTGTTTTTTTGTTTTTTCAGCAGGGATGTAATTGTATTTAGTGAAATTGCTTTGTTTTCTATTTGCACAGGTGGCTTGAAAAAAACTCTTAAAATGAGTAGCACACAGCTTTCAAAAAAGTGGTTTTCAGAAAGTACCTGGATCGCACCTTTAGTGACATCCTCGGAACACTTGTTCTGGTTCCGGTCATTAAAGCTGAAGTTGACCAGACTATTACGGTACACCTTTAATTTTTTTGTAAAAATTTGAATTACAAGCAAATTACTGTATATAGAAAATGCACAGTATATTTACAATTACATTCCAACATTGTCTGTTTTTCCACTAGATCATTTTCAGGAACCGTGCCAGCCATCCATACTCTTTGCATGCAAATGGAGTGCATTTTGAATTTGAAGTTTGATGGTAGAGAAAAGCTATTTATTTATTTCATCTGATTTATTTTGGTGCTCCACTTTTATATTTTGGTCAATAATAATGGATAAAAAATAAATAAATTAAAAAAAAAAACCATTAGGCTGATTATGAGAATATTAAACAACATAGTAATTTATGCAAGTTTCCAGAATTTTTTCAGAAACTTTTACCAGGTTTGTAGTGGGGTTGGAAAATAGTTACTTATGTGTATGATCTAAAATTTTCATTTACACTCCCATCACTTCATAGGTGGATTTGCTACATTGGAAATGTTGCCCTCAAAGCCTGGTCTCTGGCAGCTGGAGTCTGAAGTTGGAATCTCCCAGCAGCGGGGCATGCAAACGCTATTCCTTGTGTTAGATAATGGTGTCAAAAAAGTGCTACGGATCTTATCATATGAAAACAATTGGCTCTGACAGTTTTCAACATCTTGTCTAGTCTGTTTTGTTTTGTGAATGTGATCACCCTCTTGGTCTCATGTGAAAGACGAACACATAATGGCATCAGACTCTAGAGGTATACTCTTTAAAGTGTAGCTTTTTGCAGCACATAGTAGAATGGTCATGGTCACACTACTAACAATTCTCATTTAACTCTGTTTTGAAGGACAGTGGTACGCTCATTTGGCCAGACTGCATAACGCAGGGAAATACAATGCGTGGAGTACAGCAAAGACAGGACAGCATATTCAGGTATCCTCACAGAACTGTGTGCAGACTGTTAGCCCATAAATGAAGAAATGCTTGATAAAGTTGCAACACAGGGAGTCAAGCAATTTTTAAAATCACACTTTGTGATGAACTACACCATTTCATAGAGCACTAACAAAAAGAAGTGGATCTTTTACAAGGGAAAAAGTAGTGATGTCAGAATGGCAAGTGACTATTTCATTGTGTGGTTGCACATTAAATGTACATTTCAGCATAATGCAAAAAAAAAAAAAAAAAAAAACAACTATATAATATATATAAATAATTATAATTTCCTTAATCAGTGTTTTTTTTTTTTTTCCATGTAAAATATCGGAACATCCTTAAAACAAGAAATTTATTTGAGAAGCGACAGTATAAATACATTTTTCAGAGAATTAAGTAGGTTTTGAATTAGTTTTTTTTTCTTCTTGTTTTAAGCATAAATATCACTGATTTTTTTTTTAATTGTATTTATGCTTAAAGCAAGAACTATTTGCCAATGGGGTAAGAAAAATGTAATTCAAGATTCTAAAAAAGTCTTAAAATCTTATGCAATTTTGCTTCTCTTGTAAATGTATCTTTTTCAAGGATTTTTTTTTTTTTTTTTTTTTTTTTGTGTATACTAAAACAAAAAACAAAACAAAAAAATACTATTCAAGATTATGTTGCTTTAAAGACACAATAAAGATCAGAACCATTCACATACAGTTTATTGTACCAAACTTCCTGATTGCTGGCAGGTTGTTCTGTGCCATTGGGAATGCAAAGTGGTCTCATTAAAGATAATCAACACAAAAAGCAAATAAAAGCTGAAAACACAATGGAAAAAAACACAGCTAAACAAAATTAAGCCACAACAGAAATAAGCCGCAACAAAACAAAATAAGCCACAACACAACAGAAATCAACCACAACACAAAAAATCAGAAAATTTGCCCAATAAAATGGATATATGCCACAACACAACAGAAAAGTCACAGCACAACGGAAATAAACCACAACACAACAAAATTAAGCCACAACACAATGGAAATAAGCAACTACACAACAGAATTAAGCCACAACACACCAAAATTAAGATCAAACGAAATAATGATCTTGCCTGCATTGAGCCAGAATTGCCACACAAACTAAAAAGCAGTGTTTATTTTGTTGTGTTGTGGCTTAATGTGAAAGGTTAGCATTTGGGGTAAAAAGCCCCCCTGTTGCAGGCCCCTATAAAACATGTTGCTTTACAACAAATAGATTTGTTATGGAAAGTGTTCAAAGTGGGCTCACGCTGACTGATCCAATCACAATGGAGATTAATTTGTTTATAGAATACTTGAGATGTAATGTTTAATTTTTTTTTTTTTTTTTCACACAAATTATGTTGCTCCATCAATATTCAATAAAAATACATTTATTTCTTGAGTCTTTATGATACACTTTGTGAACAGAAAAAAAAGCTAATTTCCCTTAAAGGGATAGTTCTCCCAAAAATGAACATTTTCTCATTATTTACTCACCCTGATTATATCCAAGTTAATTTGCATTACATCCTGTGCCACCCCCGGCAAGATGCCGCCCTGGACAGCTGCCCATGTCGCCCTTGCCTAAATCTGCTAAATTGTGCCACAGCAGCAGAGCGCTGCATAATAAGTATACAATTTGCCAGTTACATGAGGTTTTAAAAGGGAAATAACCACACAATCGGAAAATTGGCGAATGCATGGACATGCACAAAAACTTGTCTGATATCAACATGAGGGACAGATCTGAGAGGCATGCACGTACATTAGAATCTGCACTAAAATAATTCTGCTCTGAACATCAGATTTGCTTATAATTAAGAGAAGATGTGCGCCGGTTTTCAGCGTTTTCTTTCTCTTCGTTTACTTTTTGAGCTTTATTATCATTCAGTAATACACAGACATAATGATGTATGTCCTCATAAAACCAGAGACTAGTCTCCCCTAGTGTACGCTAAGCTTAAAGCATAATACTTCTCAACACCTTACACCATACAATAAGCTCTGATGTATAAACCAATGAAATCAGATGTGGGCGGAGCTACATGTGTCGCCCCGCCCCATCGTCCAGACTGCACTCTGGAGTATTTCAAATTTGTCGCCACCCATTGGCGTAAAGATGTCTACATTTGGCACTTATCTATCAATCTCATATTAGTAATACTATTACAAGATCTAATAGCCATTTTCCTTATACACTTTTACAAAACACTACAATACTGGCTCAAAATCATTTATGAAATGAAAAACAAGCCAGAGTGCAAGACAATTTAAAGTATGTAGAGCTTTCCCATTCAAATGAATTACTGTCTTCCCATTGATAACCGGGGCGGAATGTTCTGTCGGACAGAATGAAACAAGCCTAAGACCACCCAGTTGACTGCAGCTGTAGCGAGAGATGGAGGGAAGTTTTCAAGACGGCGTTCCGACGCCATTGTGACGTCAGGACAGCTCCTCTTTTTTTCACCGCCGATCGACCGCTACAAATAAAATATCAATGGGATCATTTGATACTTTGTAGCTACGTTCAACTTAACTTCAAGCGTCCCGTTTCGGAACGCGTCTTCTTCCATGCGAACGTGAGAAGGATCTCCAACATATTGCAGAAGGTGAGAAAGTTTTCGAATTAAAGTTAGTCGCCGTTCATTAACAAAGCCAGAAGGAGAAAGTTACTAGTTCTCGGGATATAGCCTGGCCTGGAGTCTGGTGAGTTCGTATTTTTACCTTCCTTTCATTATGCTAAACTATACATTTTGGATGCGAAGGATGGTGTTTAGCCTATATATTTTAGTGCAATACAAAAAATGTCGCAGTAGTTTGGATTTTTGGTGGAAATAAATCTGTGTGCTTCTCTCTGCCGAGTGGTTTGCCAGCCGTTTTGCTGATCACATTGCTGTGATTGTTCGTTTGACGTGCATGGTAATCAGTTATTTGGAGAGGCATGACAGGTCCATATACAGTGGTCCAAATTAGTATTTGGATATTTACGCCACTCTTAAACTGTATAAAATTGATTGCATTAGATTGCATAATATCAAACTAAGTGATATCTGCAAACAAACAATGTTTACCTGTTCTCAGAACTAACTTAACTTTTCTCAGCCATTCTTTAAATTACTTTAAAGCAACTGATCATAAGGTGGGTTTAGTGGATGTATGACGTCATTTATCCACAATTTCACAGGTATCCAAGCAGAGTAACCACTAATGTAGTTAATCATCATCATCATCATGGACATGTTCCACTAATTTGACAGCCAGAAAGTGTGTGTGTGTGTGTGTGTGTACACACGCACACACACACACACACACACACAGCTGAAGTCAGAAGTTTACATACACTTGTGTTGAAGTCATTAACTCATTTTTTAACCACTCCACAGATTTAATATTAGCACACTATAGTTTTGGCAAGTCGTTTAGGACATCTACTTTGTGCATGACCCGAGTAATTTATCCAACAATTGTTTATAGACAGATTATTTCACTTTTAATTGACTATATCACAATTCCAGTGGGTCAGAAGTCTACATACACTAAGTTAACTGTGCCTTTAAGCAGCTTGGAAAATTCCAGAAAATCATGTCAAGCCTTTAGACAGTTAGCCAATTAGCTTCTGATAGGAGGTGTACTGAATTGAAGGTGCACCTGTGGATGTATTTTAAGGCCTACCTTCAAACTCAGTGCCTCTTTGCTTGACATCATGGGAAAATCAAAAGAAATCAGCAAAGACCTCAGAAAAAAGTTATGGACCTCCACAAGTCTGGTTCATCCTTCGGAGCAATTTCCAAACGCCTGAAGGTACAACGTTCATCTGTACAAACAATAGTATGCAGTATAAACACCATGGGACCACGCAGCCATCATACTGCTCAGGAAGGAGACATGTTCTGTCTCCTAGAGATGAATGTAGTTTGGTGCGAAAAGTGCAAATCAATCCCAGAACAACTGCAAAGATGCTGGAGGAAACAGGTAAACAAGTATCTATATCCACAGTAAAACGAGTCCTATATCGACATAACCTGAAAGGCTGCTCAGCAAGGAAGAAGCCACTGCTCCAAAACCGCAATAAAAAAGCCAGACTACAGTTTGCAAGTGCACATGGGGACAAAGATCTTACTTTTTGTAGAAATATCTTCTGGTCTGATGAAACGAAAATTTAACTGTTTGGCCATATTGACCATTGTTATGTTTGGAGGAAAAAGGGTGAGGCTTGCAAGCCAAAGAACACCATCCCAACCGTGAAGCATGGGGGTGGCAGCATCATGTTGTGGGGGTGCTTTGCTGCAGGAGGGACTGGTGCACTTCACAAAATAGATGGCATCATGAGGAAGGAAAATTATATGGATATATTGAAGCAACATATCAAGACATCAGCCAGGAAATTAAAGCTTGGTTGCAAATGGGTCTTCCAAATGGACAATGACCCCAAGCATACCTCCAAAGTTGTGGCAAAATGGCTTAAGGACAACAAAGTCAAGGTATTGGAGTGGCCATCACAAAGCCCTGACCTCAATCCGATAGAAAATTTGTGGGCAGAACTGAAAAAGTGTGTGTGAGCCATAGGGCTGGGTGATATGGGCAAAAATATTATCACGATATTCTTTTTCATATCGTTGGATATCGATATTTGTCACGATATACATTCATATTTGCATATTGCACAAAAAAAATTAATATCCAATTTTGCAGAAAAAATCAAAAAATAAATGAAATCATAAACAGTCAAAATAGTCTCTACTAAACTGCATTGTGAGCTCAGAGACAGCCAAAGCAGTGGGGTCTGAGGCATCTTCTACCAAAATATGACAATATTTTACTTTATCAGTTTAGGAGTTTATCAGTTGAGTGCAGTTGGATATGAATGTTAAAAGATCATCTGTTAATTTTGAAGCATAATGACAGCAGTCCAGTATTTGAATATTTTTACATTTCAAATTAGATCTTTTTTTATATTTCTTTACATTCAAATACCCAAGTAGGGGGGCATAGAAGCCCTTGTGACTGAGGAGTGATACTGTAGGGGGGTTCGAAAAAAATTAGAATGGACCATTTTTAAATTTTCATTAAAGTGAAAAAGACTAGGCTACCAGCTAGAAGTTTTATTGTCTTTCCTGGTCATACATACTAGAGATGATGGCATCTGAATAATTTTCACATAAATTGAACAGAAATCTATTTGTTTATTATTAAAGGCTCATAACATGCTGATTAATAAAGCAAAATTTAGAAGGAAAAAAACATTATGGTCTAAAGGTGATTTGGTACCACGTTATCTTATGCGGTGCCTCGTGTACTCTCATGCGGGGAAAAGAGGTAACATGTATGGAGCGGGACAGGGCATACATTTAGCGTGTTCAGTGCTAGAGAAAAATATTTAAGAATACAGCGCAGAAAGATCAAAACTGGTGTACGCAGCACTGTTGTTTTGTCGCGCTGCTCACTAGAGACGATGAGATGGCGATGAGATCATCATGATGTCTTGCAATGCGGCTGGAATCAATTGACCACGGTGACTGGCGTGTAGCCTAATCATTAGCAAGGCAGCTAACGTTAGCAACTTCATGCAGTCTGAGAAAGCCTAACTGCTTGCGTTTTTAGCGACACGCACCCGAACATCTAGATGTAGAACATGGGCAAAATATCGAAAATTGCTCAAAAGCTTATCAATATCGTGGATTTTTTTTTTTTTTATAAATATCGAGATCATTTTATCGCCCAGCCCTAGTGAGCAAGGAGGCCTACAAACCTGACTCAGTTACACAAGTTCTGTCTGGAGGAATGGGCCAAAATTCCAGCAACTTATTGTGCGAAGCTTGTGGATGGCCACTCCAGAACCTTCACCTTTTTCTGCTGTAACCACTGGAGGGTCAACTTGGCCTTGTGCTTAGGGTCATTGTCGTGCTGGAAAATCCAAGAGCGTCCCATGCGCAGCTTTCGTGCAGAAGAATGCAAGTTGTCTGCCAGTATTTTCTGATAACATGTTGCATTCATCTTGCCATCAATTTTCACAAGATTCCCCGTGCCTTTAGCGCTCACTCACCCCCAAAACATCAGTGAGCCACCACCATGCTTCACGGTGGGGATGGTATTCTTTTCACTATAGGCCTTGTTGACCCCTCTCCAAACATAGTGCTTATGGTTGTGACCATAAAGCTCTATTTTGGTCTTGTCACTCCAAATTACATTGTGCCAGAAGCTGTGAGGCATGTCAAGGTGTTGTCGGGCAAATTGTAATCAGGCTTTTTTGTGGCATTGGCACAGTAAAGGCTTCTTTCTGGCAACTCGACCATGGAGCTCATTTTTGTTCAAGTATCGTCGTATTGTGCTTGAAACAACCATACCGTCTTTTTCCAGAGCAGCCTGTATTTCTCCTGAGGTTACCTGTGGATTTTTCTTTGTATCCCGAACAATTCTTCTGGCAGTTGTGGCTGAAATCTTTCTCGGTCTACCTGACCTTGGCTTGGTATCAAGAGATCCCCGAATTTTCCGCTTCTTAATAAGTGATTGAACAGTACTGACTGGCATTTTCAAGGCTTTGGATAACTTTTTATATCCTTTTCCATCTTTATAAAGTTCCATTACCTTGTTACGCAGGTCTTTTGACAGTTCTTTTCTGCTCCCCATGGCTCAGTATCTAGCCTGCTCAGTGCATCCACTCATTGACTATTTATACACAGGCACTAATTGCAATTTAAAAAGCTACAGGTGTGGGAAATTAAACTTTAATTGCCATTTAAACCTGTGTGTGTCACCTTGTGAGTCTGTAACAAGGCCAAACATTCAAGGGTATGTAAACTTTGATCAGGGCCATTTGGGTGATTTCTGTTATCATTATGATTTAAAAATGGAGCCAAACAACTATGTGATAATAAATGGCTTCATATGATCACTATCCTTAAATAAAAGACGGTTTGTTTTTTTTGCATGATCAGTCATATTTTCAAAATCAATGCCAAAATTTCACAATTTCTGCCAGGGTATGCAAAATTTTTAGCACAACTGTGTGTGTGTGTGTGTGTGTATATATATATATATATATATATATATATATATATATATATATATATATATATAATATATACATACACACACATATATATATAATATACACACACATACATACAAATATACTATTTCTCTGTAGAAATGAACATAGTTGGGAGGACACTACCTTTTCTAGTATTTTCGACATAAACGGGAGATTTTAAATTGGTCTATATTTCAAGGATCAAGCTGTGGCTTCTTAATAAGCTGTTTGATAACTGCCATTCTGAAGTTTTTTGGGACATGTCCTAACGATATCAAGGAGTTAATAATATTAAGAAGAGGTTCTGATATTACAGGGAATATCTCTTAAGAGCTTAGTTGGTATTGGATCTAACATACATGTTGTGGCTTTTGATGTTTCGATATGTTTTGTTAGCTCTTCATGACCTATGACAGCGAATGATTGAAGTTGCTCGTGAGGAAAATTATGAGATAATGTTTTCTGTGGTACTGTGACAGACGATTGCATAATTCCAATTTTATTTCTGATTATTTCGATTTTATCAGTAAAGAAATTCATGAAGTCATTACTATTGTGCTGCGACGGAATATCTGGTTCAGTCGAGGCTTTATTCCTAACCAATTTAGCCACAGTACTGAATAAATGCCTAGGATTGTTGTGGTTATTTTTTATGAGTTTGCTAAAATATGCTGACCTGGCAGCTTTTAGTGCCTGTCTGTAGCTACAGACACTATCCTTCCATGCACCACGAAATAACTCTAATTTTGTATTCTTTTACTTGCGCTCCATTTTCCAAGCTGCTCTAAGAGCATGAGTGTGATCATTGTACTATGGTGCGGGGCGTTTTTCTTTAATTGTTTTAATCGGGGGGGACACTATCAAAAGTGCTAGAGAGGACTTTATATTTTCTGATATTACTTCGTTCTTCTAGACTTTTTGGCTTACTGAGTATATGAGAGAAATCTGGAAGATTATTAGTTAATCTATCTTTATTGGCCAAAAAAATTGTTCTACCTGAACAATAGCATGGTGTAGATTGAGAAATATTAGCTGATCGCAGCATACAAGAGACGAGGTAATGATCTGAGATGTCATCGCTCTGCGGCAGAATTTCTAAAGTATCAATACCAAATCCATATGACAGAATTAAGTCTAGCGTATGATTATGGCGATGAGTTGGTCCTGTCACATTTTGTCTGACTCCAAGAGAGTTTAGAATATCGATTAAATGCTAATCCCAATGTGTCATTTTCATTATCTATGTGAATGTTGAAGTCACCAACAATTAAAGCTCTCTCCACAGTAACTACTAAATCTGATAGAAAATTTGCAAATTCACCAAGGAAATCAGAATACAGCCCAGGTGATCTATATACTGTAGCAAGTGCAAAAGATGACAGATTTTTTTAAAATTGTATCTGACAGTGTCACATTAAGCATTATTAGTTCAAAAGACTTAAACTTATATCCTGTCCTCTGAGTAACACCACAAACTTCACTGTAAATTGCAGCAACACTGTTTATAACAATAATCTGGGGGAGTAGATTCATTTAAACTAATATATTCATCCAGTTTAAGCCAGGTTTCAGTCAAACAGAGTGCATCCAAAATATGATCTGTAATAATTTCATTTACAATTAGTTCTTTGGTAGAAAGAGATCTAATGTTTATCTTTATTTATTTATTTTTTTGTTATTTTCAAGTTTTACCTTCAATCAGATTTTTTCTAAATGATTTAGTGAGGGTTTTGTGTTTGGTTGTTCGGGGAACAGACACAGTCTCTATGTGATATCTAGGTGATACAGTCTCTATGTGTTGTAGTTTATGTTTTAAGTGGAGAGCTTGCATAAGTTGTCTTTTATAATATTGTTGATGTGAAATATCAAGCTAGTGTTGTCACGATACTAAAATTTCAGTAGTCGGTACCGATACCAGTCAAATTTCATGGTTCTCGATACCAATTTTGATACCACAGCAAAAATATGCTAATATGATAATGTGCTATTGAACACAAGTTTAGTTATTTTTAATAATTATTAAAAAAATTATAGTTTAATAAATATTTTTATTTTCCAGAACATGTTTTAAAGTTTAATTTAATCATCAAAATGGTGTCTAATCAATTCATTCTTAACTTTTAATGAGTGAAAATAAAACTTTTTAACGTCATTGCATTTTTTTTTGCCAAACCTTTATCAACATCTGTCTTGCTTGTGATACATTTATTAATTATTGTTGTTATTATTATTATTATTATTATTATTACTACATACATTATTATTTTATTCAATTTATTTAATTTCTTCAGTTTCAAGCATCTAGCTTTTATTTTGAATCGTGCTTTTATTATGACGTGTATTTTGCCAGAAGCTTCACTTTTTTGGATAAACAGTTTGCGACACAGCACGGTGTTATCATTGAAGACTTAAGTCACGTCTGAAAATCTGTTCACACTGTCCTTTGAGTCTGTCAAATGAAATGTAGGACACAGTTTTGGAGTGTTTGTATTATAGACTACTGGTGTTTGTGTATGTGGTAATTTTGAAATGTTATGTTTTAAATTGTATTATTGTGAAGCACTTTGGTCAACTCTGTTGTTTTAAATGCTATATAAATAAAGTTGAGTTGAGATTAAAGTGCAAATGCTGTGATTTAATTATATATAGTTTACATGTGCTGTGTGGTTCACAGTGGATTAATGCTCTGCTTTGTCATCTCAAACAACGTGAATGATTCTCAATGTCTGTGGAGTTTCCAGTGTATGAGCGATCGGATTTACATTCATTTAAAGTGCGCAGCTCATCCACGCTAAGATTGCAGCCTTCAGTGGTTTAATAAATCACATTTGGACACATCACTTGGATTAATTGTCCATTTCGGTGTAAAAGGAGTAACAGAGAACACGTTCAAATTAAGCCTGTGAGCATTTTAAAGCTGTCATGTGCCATACTGCGCACTGGTAGCGGACAGAGTCAGTGCTCGGTACTGCCGGTGTTCTGTCGAAGTCTGTTCCCCTTATGTTTCCCCTTTGTTGAAGTCTGTTCAACAAACTCCTATGTTTCCCCTTAAGGTTAGTGTCGAGGTCTGTTCCCCCTATGTTTCCCCTTTGTTGAAGTTTGTTCCCCCTATGTTTCGCCTTCGGTTAGTGTCGAAGTCTATTACCCCTGTGTTTCCCCTTAAGGTTAGTGTCGAAGTCTGTTTCACCTTAAGGTTAGTGTTGAAGTCTGTTCTCCCTGTTTTCCCTTAAGGTTAGTGTCGAAGTCTGTTCTCCCTATGTTTCCCCTTAGGTTAGTGTCGAAGTCTGTTTCACCTTAAGGTTAGTGTTGAAGTCTGTTCTCCCTGTTTCCCCTTAAGGTTAGTGTCGAAGTCTGTTCTCCCTATGTTTCCCCTTAGGTTAGTGTCGAAGTCTGTTCCCCCTATGTTTCGCCTTAGGTTAGTGTCGAAGTCTGTTCCCCCTATGTTTCGCCTTAGGTTAGTGTCGAAGTCTGTTTCCCCTTAAGGTTAGTGTCGAAGTCTGTTCCCCCTATGTTTCGCCTTAGGTTAGTGTCGAAGTCTGTTCCCCCTATGTTTCGCCTTAGGTTAGTGTCGAAGTCTGTTTCCCCTTAAGGTTAGTGTCGAAGTCTGTTCCCCCATATGTTAAATGGCACTGTTGAAGTCTGTTCCCTCTATGTATCTCCTTAAGGATAGTGTCGAAGTCTGTTCCCCCTATGTTTCCCCTTAAGGATAGTGTCGAAGTCTGTTCCCCCTATGTTTCCCCTTTGTTGAAGTCTGTTCCCCCTATTTTTCGCCTTAGGTTAGTGTCGAAGTCTGCTCCCCCTGTGTTTCCCCTTAAGGTTAGTGTTGAGGTCTGTTCCCCCTATGTTTCCCCTTAAGGTTAGTGTCGGTAGTCTGTTCCACTTCCCTCTATGTTTCCCCTTTGTTGAAGTCTGTTCCCCCTATGTTTCCCCTTAGGTTATTGTCGAAGTCTGTTTTCCCTGTGTTTCCCCTTAAGGTTAGTGTCGAAGTCTGTTCCCCCATGTGTTAAATGGCACTGTCGAAGCCTGTCCCCCTGTGTTTCCCCTTAGGTTAGTGTCGAAGTCTGTTTTCCCTGTGTTTCCCCTTAAGGTTAGTGTCGAAGTCTGTTCCCCCATATGTTAAATGGCACTGTCGAAGCCTGTCCCCCTGTGTTTCCCCTTAAGGTTAGTGTCGGAAGTCTGTTCCCCCTATGTTTCCCCTTAAGGTTAGTGTCGGAAGTCTGTTCCCCCTATGTTTCCCCTTAAGGTTAGTGTCGGAAGTCTGTTCCCCCTATGTTTCCCCTTAGGTTAGTGTCGAAGTCTGTTCCCCTTGTGTTTAATGTTTAATGGCACTACAGGGAACACTAACCTAAGGGGAAACATAGGGGGAACAGACTTCGACAGAACACCGGTACTGCTGAAACAGTGGTATCGTTACATCTTTTTTTATTTTAGTACCAACTTGGTACCGAAGTACCAGTACTTTTGACAACACTATATCAAGCTTATTTTCTGTTCTAGTTGTCACTTAAGAATGTGTAGGATTCTTATATATAGCATATGAGCACAGATGGTCTCAGAAGTCTTCACAGCTCAGTTCTGTAACACAAAGCACATTGAACTAATGTGAGTAATCCTCTGGGTTTTGTGATGAAATCACCTTGTTTTTGTAAAGCTTTTCAAGAACAACCCGGAATGAACCCACCACACCAAAAAATCACTTCTCCTGACGTCTTGTAACATTCAAGAGGTTCAGAGTGCTAGAGGTTTGATCTAACTTAAAAGTACTTCTTAAAAGTTGCACCAAGATGCTAGACAGATTGACAGCCTCAGTCACCATTCACTTCCATTGCTGCTTCTTTCCATGCAATGAAAGTGAATGGTGACTGAGATTGTCTAGCTGCCTAACATCTTTTTTGTTCAACAGTAAAAAGAATGTCATACGGGTTTGGAATAACATGAGGTCGAGTAAATGATTTTCATTTTTGGATGAACGTTCCCTTTTAAGTTTCATCTTTATCTCTGTACAGTTCGTCAGCATGTCTGTCCAATTTTGGATACTCTGCAGCCTTCCATAATGAACGGCACTAAGAATGGGACAGCGGTGGCCAACACCACTAACGGCCTGGACGACAGTGGAGCTGTGGTCCTGGAGTCTGTCTCTATCATCATCATAGCCATGCTGGCATGTCTGGGGAACCTGGTCATTGTGGTGACACTGTATAAGAAGCCCTACTTACTGACACCCAGCAACAAGTTTGTCTTCAGCCTGACCTTATCCAATTTGCTGCTTTCTGTACTAACTCTGCCCTTCGTTGCGTCCAGCGCAGTGCGCAGGGATTGGATGTTTGGGGTGGTGTGGTGCAACTTCACAGCATTGCTCCATCTACTCGTCAGCTCATCTAGCATGCTTACACTGGGGGCCATAGCCATTGACAGGTCAGTCATTTTGTTACCACATTCTGTAGATCCAGCAATAGTAATACATAAGTGAATATACTTGACTGTTGACTTTTTAGACCACTCATACATTTTTGAATCATTCAGTTCATGAAGAACACACACTTTGTGGCCAAAAGGTTGTGGACACCCAAACACCACACCCATATGTACTTGTTGAGCATTTGAATGCACAACCATCGGCATTAACAGGGAGTTGGTCCTCCCTTCTGTTCTTCTGAGAAGGCTTTCTACAAGATGTTGGAACATAGTTTTAAGGATTTACTCCCACTTACTTGTTCAGAGTCAGTGTTTCAATGGGGTACAGGTCTGGGCTTTGTGAAGGCCATTCAAGTTCTTTCATCCCAGACTCAGTAAATAATTCCATTATGGAACTCGCTTTGTGTACAGTAGCATTGTCATTTTGGAAAAACCTCCTCCCAAACTGTTGCCACAAAGTTAGAAGCACACAATTCTCAATAATGTAATTGTAGGTATGAGTATTAAAGGAATAGTTCACCCAAAAAATTTAAATGCTCTCATTATTTACTCACCCTCATGCCATTCCAGATGTCTATGACTTTTGCAGAACACAAATTAGAGGTAGACCATATATCAGTTTTACTGATTAATCGATGCCGATAATTGCTATTTGTAACTATTGATATCAGCAAAAATCTGTACTGATAGTTGCTGATAGTTTTTTCCTAATTTCTTCATAAAATAAGAGTCCCCAGTGTATTTCGGGCTTGTTTATACTGAAAAGTTCTGCATTATGCACCAAACCTTCATTTTTTTTCTGGTGATTTTGGATGAACAATAAACTGCATCTGAGATTTTTTTTTTTTTAATTTAGGACTCTTTGGCTGTGCCCATCAAAGTAAGGAAAGAATACGATTTTTTTGACATTATAAAAATAGTTTTTTAAAAACTATCGGCCGATTAATTGGTTATCGGCCTTTCCCACCACCTTAGTTATCGGTATCGGCAAAATTCACTATCGGATGACCTCTAGCACAAATTAATATATTTAGGAGAATATCTCCGCTCTGTAGGTCCAAATAATGCAAGTGAATGTTGACCAGAACTTTGAAGTTCCAAAAAGCACATAAAGGCAGCATAAAAGTAACCGTAAGACTTCAGTGGTTGAATCCATGTCTTCCTAAGCAATCCAGTCAATTTTGGATGTGAACAGACCAAAATGCTTTGATAAATTTTATCCACTATAAATCAGCAGTCTCCTTGGCTACCATGATTTCAAGCTCGATTACACTTTTTAGTGCCATCTAGCACTCTGCATTTGCATCAAGCACTAGGAACTGTAATCGAGCTTGAAAACGTGATCGTGCTTGGAGACTGCAATTGCAAGATGTACCGCGAAAAAGGAGTTACATTTTGGCCCGTTCTCACCCAAAACCAATTAGATCGCTCCAAAAGACATGGATTAAACCACTGGAGTTTTATGGATTACGTTTATGCTGCCTTTATATGCTTTTTGAAGTTTCAATGTTTTGGTCACCATTTGCATTGTTTGGACCTAGAGAGTTGAGATATTCTAAAAATGTTCAATTGTGTTCTGTAGAAAAAAGAAAGTCATACACATCTGGGATGGCATGATGGTAAGTAATGACAGAATTTTCATTTTTGGGTGAACTATTCCATTCTTCACTGGAATTACTGGATCACCCAAACTTGGTAATTAGAAGTGGGTATCCACAAACTTTTGGCCACTTAGGGTACTTCTTGCCCAAAAACATGCTTGTTTTGACTGCTTAAGTCAAAGACCATGCTGTAATCTGCCTGCAGTTCACTATGACGTTTGGAAGTCCAGTCTTCAACATTTCCACTGTGTTTATAAATAAGATACACATTGAAAAAGTTACATAATTTTTTTTGCTTGAGCTCTATCAATACACAAAACTAGAAGTCACACTCTCTAGCCCATCTGAGACTCTTAAAGACTATATTCAGTCAGCATCAATGTGATGTGAATTTCGAATCTTAGAGAAAGCCTCCCTTGTCATTTAATTGGTTAGTCATGTGTGTCTTGAGATAGGCTGATGTTTGATATCACTGTCTGTTCCTAATTCTAGGTACTATGCTGTGTTGTATCCCATGAACTACCCCATGAAAATCACGGGAAACCGAGCTGCGCTCGCCATTGTTTACGTGTGGCTCCACTCCCTGGTCGGATGTCTGCCGCCACTTTTCGGATGGTCTTCGTTCGAGTTTGACCGTTTCAAGTGGACTTGCACAGTGGCTTGGCACAAAGAGATCAGTTATACTGCCTTCTGGGTTATGTGGTGCTGCCTTCTCCCCTTGGTGGCAATGCTGGTCTGCTATGGAGTCATCTTCCGTGTGGCCCGCATCAAAGCGCGCAAGGTTTACTGCGGTAGTGTGGTGGTAGCTCAAGAAGAGTCCAGCTCTCAGAAGAACGGCCGCAAGAACTCCAATACTTCCACCTCATCTAGTGGTAGTCGCAAGAGCCTTATCTACTCTGGGAGCCAGTGCAAGGCCTTTGTCACCATTCTGGTAGTGCTGGGGACATTTCTGACCACTTGGGGTCCGTATGTGGTGGTGATTAGCACTGAAGCAATGTGGGGTCAAGACAGTGTTTCTCCACAGATGGAGACATTGGTCTCTTGGCTGTCCTTTACCAGTGCTGTGTGTCACCCACTTATTTATGGGCTGTGGAACAAGACCGTACGGAAAGAGCTGTTGGGCATGTGCTTTGGCGATCGCTATTACAGAGAGTCTTTTGTTATACGACATAGGACCTCTCGCCTCTTTAGCATCTCCAGCAGGTTAACGGGTGAGGGTTTTAATGTGCCTGCAGCTGTCATTAGTTTTATAGGATTATTTGTCTGCAGTTTTGTATGGGAGTAACCTGATGTTTGGATGTAATATCTGAGTTTTTTTGTTTTTTAATAGATCTGGGGATGTCTCCTCACCTGACGGCCATGCTAGTGGGCGGTGGGCAACTCCTGGGGCGTAGCAGCAGCACAGGAGACACTGGCTTCAGCTACACGCAAGACTCTGGTATGTTAGCGGCACATAGTCAGAACTTCTGTTTATCACACAGAGTTCAAAATAAGTTTTAAAGAAATACAGTCACCTCCCAAAAAGAAAATTTGGGAGAAAACACTCCCATATTATTTTTTCTTCTGTGGACCTCAAAAAAGAGAGGTTTAGCAGAATATCCCAGATACTCTTTCCCATACTATTAAAATGTATAGAAGAAAAGCAAAAATAGTAGTACAGTACATGGAACCTTCTTTGCAATATTCAGTCGTCTTAAGACATGTGATAACTTATGTTATCTGTTACATGTTATATGTGGAAAATTGAACTGTTATTCACTGAAAATCTTCTCCACAGTTGCTCTCAAATCTCATTCACATTTCCACATATTCAAACGGGTGCTGCACTATTATTTACAAGATATGCTTCAAACTAATGCCGATTGACATCATTGATGTCATTGACTTGTGTGATGTGCCATATTAAAATATATACAGTATTGACAGCAAATGAGATGTAGTAGAAAGTTTTCAGTAAATAATGAACTTAAGTTTTGATCTGTCCACACAAAGCTATTGTTTAGCTTCAGAAGAATTATAGTGCCATATGACTCTATTATGGCTCTAAATTCATATGGACTAATTTTACGGTGCTTTTTTGTCAGTTTTTAAGATTGACACAGTCTGTCCCCATTTACTTCCATTGTATGGAAAAAAGCAGTGTAAATATATTGCTTAACTGTGAATATTTTTAGGTGTTAGATCCAAGGAATTTATATACATATATATTGATTAATGATAATAAATTTTTGCTGAGAAAGACCATCAATAATTCAATATATAATGATTAGATTATAAATAGTCATGTTTAAAGCTAAAGTGTGTAATTTCTGCACCACTAGTGCCATTAATGCAAAAACAAACAATGTTTTAAAACAGTTTTCTGAATACACTGTCTGCCTTTGGTCAAAAAAAGAGATAGTCCAAACAAACAGAGCAATTTTCAAAGTGCCACAGCAAGACAGAGCTTATAGGTTCTGAGAAATTATCCTATGAATG
Source organism: Myxocyprinus asiaticus (assembly GCF_019703515.2). Taxonomy (NCBI): domain Eukaryota; kingdom Metazoa; phylum Chordata; class Actinopteri; order Cypriniformes; family Catostomidae; genus Myxocyprinus; species Myxocyprinus asiaticus. Next base: position 35,394,831 of record NC_059354.1, read on the forward strand.
TCTTACTTATAGTTGTCTCAGCATATTAAGCTAGGATAGAAGAAAGTATTTTAACACAGAAAAAGTTACATTCTTCAGCTTTAAAGTATAATAAACTCAGCAAAAAAAGAAACGTCCTCTCACTTTCAAATGCTTTTATTTTCAGCAAACTTAACATGTGTAAATATTTGTATGAACATAAAAAGATTCAATAACTAAGACATAAACTGAACAAGTTTCACAGACATGTGACTAACAGAAATGGAATAATGTGTCCCTGAACAAAAGTAACAGTCAGTATCTGCAGTGCATCTCCTCCTCATGGACTCCTCAAATCTCCACTAGATTTGCCAGTTCTTGCTGTGAAATGTTACCCTACTCTTCCACCAAGGCAATTGCAAGTTCCCGGACATTTCTGGGGGGAATGGCCGTAGCCCTCACCCTCCGATCCAACAGGCCCCAGACGTGCTCAATGGGATTGAGATCCGGGCTCTTCGCTGGCCATGGCAGAACACTGACATTCCCTGTCTTGCAGGAAATCACGCACAGAACAGGCAGTATAGCTGGTGGCATTGACATGCTGGAGGGTCATGTCAGGATGAACCTGCAGGAAGGGTACACCATGAGGGAGGAGGAGGATGTCTTCCCTGTAACGCACAGCATTGAGTTTGCCTGCAATGACAACAAGCTCAGTCTGATGATGCCACCCCAGACCACGACGGACCTGCCACCTCCAAATGGATCCTGCTCCAGAGTACAGGCCTCTGTGTAACGCTCATTCCTACGACGATAAACGTGAGTCCTACTGTCACCCCTGGTGTGACAAAACCGCGACTCGTCAGTGAAGAGCACTTTTTGCCAGTCCTGTCTGGTCCAACGAAGGTGGGTTTTTGCCCATAGGCGACATTGTTGCCGGTGATGTCTGGTAAGGACCTGCCTTACAACAGGCCTACAAGCCCTCAGTCCAGCCTCTCTCAGCCTATTGCGGACAGTCTGAGCACTGATGGAGGGATTGTGCGTTCCTGGTGTAACTCAGGCAGTTGTTGTTGCCATCCTGTGCCTGTCCCGCAGGTGTGATATTCGGATGTACCAATCCTGTGCAGGTGTTGTTACACGTGGTCTGCCACTGCAAGGACGAACAGCTGTCCTTCCTGTCCCCCTGTAGCACTGTCTTAGTTGTCTCACAGTACGGTCATTGCAATTTATTGCCCTGGCCACATCTGCAGTCCTCATTCCTCCATGCAGCATGCCTAAGGCATGTTCACGCAGATGAGCAGGGACCCTGGGCTCTTTCTTTTGGTGTTTTTCAGAGTCAGTAGAAAGGTCTCTTTAGTGTCCTTAATTGCCTACCGTCTGTAAGCTGTTAGTGTCTTAATGACCGTTCCACAGGTGCATGTTCAATAATTGTTTATGGTTCATTGAACAAGCATGGAAAACACTGTTTAAACCCTTTTCAATAAAGATCTGTAAAGTTATTTGGATTTTTACAAAATTCTTTAAAATACAGTGTCCTGAAAAAGGGACGTTTTTTTTTTTTGCTGAGTTTATATATACAGTAAATACTGTGTGTGTGCGTGTGTGTGTATATGTATAATACTAAATATAAGCGTAATAATTCAGATAATTACAATGCATTACATTTTTGTTGCAGACGAGTAAAGCATTGATAAAACAATACAAAAAGTGGCTTTAGAAGGCAATATATTGTTTATTTCCATATTGTTGAACATAAGCCTATCATTAGCTTACAGTCCACAGCAATTACTTTTGCAATTGAATTCGTCAATCTGTCCGAGATAGATTTATGATAAGGGCTTTTTTTTTTAAGTGCGCGTCAATGAACACATTTCAGAAGGGCACTTTTTGGGTCTTAGCGGGTCTCTCAAAACAAACTAAGTAATTTTCAAAGCGCCACAGAAAGACAGAGCTTATAGTTTCCGAGAAAATTATCCTATGAATGTCTTACTTGTAGTTGTCTCAGCATATTAAGCTGGGATAGAAGTATTTTAACACAAAGTTACATCAGCTTTAAAGTAGTATTTTTTTATATATATATATATATATATATATATATATGAGAGATAGAGATAGAGATATATATATATAGATAGATAGATAGATACACAGTTGAAGTCAGAAATTTACATACTCTTAGGCTGAAGTAATTTAAAATTCATTTTTTAACCACTCAACAGATTTAATATTGGCAAACTATAGTTTTGGAAAGTCATTTAGGACATCTGTTTTGTGCATGACATGAGTAATTTTTCCAACAATAGTTTACAGACAGATTGTTTCACTTTTAATTGACTAAATCAAAATTCCAGTGGGTCAGAAGTTTACATACACTAAGTTAACTGTGCCTTGAAGCAGCTTGAAAAATTCCAGAAAAGGATGTCAAACCTTTAGACAATTGGCCAATTAGCTACTGATAGGAGGTGTACTGAATTGGAGGTGTACCTGTGGATGTATTTCAAGGCCTATCTTCAAACTCAGTGCCTCTTTGCTTGACATCATGCGAAAATCAAAAGAAATCAGCCAAGACCTCAGAAAGAAAATTGTGGACCTCCACAAGTCTGGTTCATCCTTTGGAGCAATTTACAAATGCCTGAAGGTACCATGTTCATCTGTACAAACAATAGTATGCAAGTATAAACACCATGGGACCACACAGCCATCATACAGCTCAGGAAGGAGACGCATTCTGTCTCCTAGAGATGAACGTAGTTTTGGACCTTGTGAAGATGCTGGAAGAATAATATAAGTATCTATATCCACAATAAAACTAGTCCTATTGTATATCGATATAACTTGAAAGGCTGCTCAGCAAGGAAGAAGCCACTGCTCCAAAACTGCCATAAAAAAGCCAGACTACAGATTGCAAGTGCACATGTGGACAAAGATCTTACTTTTTGGAGAAATGTCCTCTGGTCTAATGAAGCAAAAATTAAACTGTTTGGCCATAAAGACCGTCGTTATGTTTGGAGGAAAAAGGGTGAGACTTGCAAGCCGAAAAATACCATCCCAACCGTGAAGCATGGGGGTGGCAGCAGCATGTTTTGGGGGTGCTTTGCTGAAGGAGGGACTGGTGCAATTCACAAAATAGATGGCATCAAGAGGAAGGAAAATTATGTGGATATATTGACATCAGCCAGGAAGTTAAAGCTCGGTCGCAAATGGGTCTTCCAAATGGACAATGACGCTAAGCATATCTCCAAAGTTGTGGCAAAATGGCTTAAGGACAACAAAATCAAGGTATTGGAGTGGCCATCACAAAGCCCTGACCTCAGTCTGATAGAAAATGTGTGGGCAGAACTGAAAAAGCTTGTGCGAGCAAGGAGGCCTACAAACCTGACTCAGTTACACCAGTTCTGTCTGGAAGAATGGGCCAAAATTCCAGCAACTTATTGTGAGAAGCTTGTGGAAGGCTACCCAAAAAGTTTGACCCAAGTTAAACAATTTAAAGGCAATGCTACCAAATACTAACAAAGTGTATGTAAACCCACTGGGAATGTAATGAAAGAAATAAAAGCTGAAATAAATTATTCTCTCTACTATTATTCTGACATTTCACTTTTTCTTTTTTTTTTTTTTGTCTCCCCAATTTGGAACGCTCAATTCCCAGTGCGGTCTAAGTCCTCATGGTGGCGTAGTGACTCAATCCGTGTGGCGGAGGATGAATCTCAGTTGCCTCCGCGTCTGAGACTGTCAATCCACGCATCTTATCACGTGGCTTGTTGAGCACGTTACAGCTGAGACATGGCGCGTGTGGAGGCTTCACGCTATTCTCCGCGGCACCCATGCACAACTCGCCACGTGCCCCACTGAGAGCGAACCACATTAAAGTGACCACGAGGAGGTTACCCCATGTGACTCTACCCTCCCTAGCAACCAGGCCAATTTGATTGCTTAAAGAGACCTGGCTGGAGTCACTCAGCACACCCTGGATTCGAACTCGCGACTCCAGGGGTGGTAGTCAGCGTCTTTACTCGCTGAGCTACCCAGGCCCGATATTTCACATTCTTAAAATAAAGTAGTGATCCTAAATGACCTAAGACAGGGAACAAATATATATAATACTAAATATAAGCATCATAATTCAGATAATTACAAAGCATTACATTATTGTGGCAGACGAGTAAAGCATTGATAAAACAATACAAAAAGTGGCTTTAGAAGGCAATATATTGTTTATTTCCATATTGTTGAACATAAGCCTATCATTAGCCAACAGTACGCAGCAAATCATTTTGCAATTGAATTCATCAGTCTGTCCGAGATAGATTTATTATATGGACTTTTAATTGTGCGTCAATGAACACTTGTCAGAAGGATGCTTTTGGAGTGTTCCATCATAAATACAACATTTTTAGATTGCTGTATCAAGTTAAACGTAGTTTAAAATTGAGAAAAACGCATCTCAAGAGCCCTGCATTCAGAATTGTGCTCTGTCCAGCTGTGTTTGAACGTCCTCATTCAGTGCTGTCTTTAACCTGGTACAACTGCGCGTTGCCTATCCGACTGGAGTTTCGTTTACTGCCCCATGCTGAAAACAAAATTGCATATAAAGGTCCGGGGACAACATTTTTTACGTATAATTATTTTATATAATTAATCACACTGAATCTACGCATTACATCAACAGCTCATTGGCTAGCACACTTATCAGTTTGTGCCATTTTGGGAAACTCAGAGCCCATGAGTATCGCATAACAGACAGACGGCAAAGCTCAGTGGCTCTCCCACAGTGTCCAGACTGGTGTGGGTGGGTGGTGGAGAACAGTGTTAAAACTAATATTTGATTGAAAGATGTTTGCTGTGATTTACCCTCTAGCTACAGACGTCATGCTGTTGGACGGCTACACCTCAGAGCCCTCCCACTCAGCCCACTGTGCAGCCAATAAGAGAAGTTCTGTCACATTTGAGGACCAAGTGGATCACATCCCTAAAGGTATCTAATGTGGTCCTATTATGACTATCACTATTACAAAACCAAGGATATAAAAATTGGATGCTCACACCAGAATGTAGTTCAGTATTTTAGATTCACATTTATTGTTGTTTCAATTTACATGGATTTTCCAAATCAGTTTGTATATTAATTTTGTATAGTGTGTGACTTTACTCTTTGTTAGGTAGAAAAATGCTTCAATCAAGTACAAAGTCAAAGCAAAAAACAATGTGATTCTGTTTGAAGATGTGAGTTAACATGAGACTAGTGTGACAAAATCGCATTATTACGCTGTGCTGAGTTATATCCAGTCTTTCGACTCCTGTCATGACTATGTTAAGTCGGTAAACCCAGTAACATTCACATGATATGCACAAGGATACCAGAAAGGGGCCATTTACATATAGAAAAATGCACACACAGGAATTGCATTGGTAACACATAACTGGAAGTTCATCCACCTTAAACAATAGTCTCACAATTTGTATAGAATAATAAATAGAAGCACTTTAACAAATATAAAAGCATCATGTTTCCGTTTTAAGACCTCCATCTGAAATGCTTCAACTCATAGGCTTACAATGCATTACTATAAATGCCATTTTTGCTTTTTATAGATGGATGAGCCAAAATGTTTTATCTTGTTTTGAACACCGAACATTCCTTTAATTTGAGGATGAAGAAGTGTCATGTTAAAGGGATAGTTCACCCAAAAATGAAAATTCTCATAATTTACCCCCCTTATGCCATCGCAGATGTGTGTCTTTCTTCAGCAGAACACAAACAAAGATTTTTAGAAGAATATCTCAGCTCTGTAGTTCCATACAATGCAAATGTGATCAGACTTTTGTAGCTCCAAAAATCACAAAGGAAACATAAAAGTAATCCATAAGACTCCGTTGTTTAACTCCATATCTTCAGAAAATAAAATAGGTGTGGGTGAGAAACAGATCAAAATTTAAGTCCTTTTTTACTCTAAATCTCCACTTTCACTTTTACATCTGAAAGTGAAAGTGGAGATTTCATGTAACGAAGGACTTAATATGGTTCTGTTTCTCACCCACACCTATTATATTGCTTCTGAAGATATGGAGTTAAACAATGGAGTCTTATGGATTCTTTTATGTTTCCTTTGTGATTTTTGGAGCTACAAAGGTCTGATCATCATTCACTTGCATTGCATGGAACTACAGAGCTGAGATATTTTTCTAAAAATCTTTTGTGTTCTGCTGAAGGAAGGAAGTCATGTACATCTGGGATGGCATGAGGGTGAGTAAACTATGAGAATTTTCATTTTTAGGTGAACTATCCCTTTTAAGATGTCAAAATTTTGCCCATGTTTTCATGCTTCCATCTTTCTCAAGGTGATCCCTCAACGGTACAAGTGACAGCAGACATCCACAAGTCTTTGGACAGCTTTGCATCTTCTCTGGCTAGGGCTATAGAGAATGATGCCAAGCTTCAACTCTTTGGGGAATGTACTCAAATACCCACCAGCCTGTTTACAGTATGGAATACACAGAGAGGTCCCCGATATTTGGATGGACAGAGACTAAGGATGGAAAGTATCGATGAAGGAATTGTTAAAGATGATGAGGAGGAGGAGGAAGAGGCGCTTCATGAAAAAATAGTAGATACTATTATGTAGTCCCTTGACTCAATGACCCTAATGGACCAGGCCATTGCATAATCTGCAGCCTTGAAGGTACAGAACGTCAATGAAATGTTTACACCATGTGGTTTGTGTAATTAACATACTAGGTAAAATACTTGGGAGTATTCACTGGTGTGAACAAAGACTTGCAATGACTGTGAAGAGGATGTACCTTTACAGTTTTTGCCAATCTACAGTATTTTACACATTTCTCCAAACTCAAGTCACTGCTCTCAAAACAATTAACACAGCAATCTGAACACTTTGTAATTGTCCTAAACAAACTGTACATTTTCCTTGATTTTCTCAAAACACTACACAAAGATTTCTCTGATCCAAGATTTATGCTTTCAAAACAGTTAACACAGACAACTAAATTAAAGCCATATTCTCAAATGCACATCAGTTTGTCAAATCCCTTTATATGGATATCTGCTGTGTTAGTAATGCACACAGCAAAGGAAATGCAATTGACTAAAATTTTCACACAACTATCATGACATTGCTATCTATAAAATGGGTCAAATATGAAAATTAAATAGGGAAGAAGAGGAAGAACAAGACAAAGAGGTGCAAACTGAGAAGAGGTAAAGTTGAAGGAAGAGGAAATAGGAGGAAGAAATGTTGAGGAAATGGGAAGGTTTTCTCAACTCTTTCAGGAGTGAGCATTGAAAGAGTTGAGGAAAGACCAAATGGAGATGGTGTAATGATGGTGAGCAGAGAGAAAGAGGACAGCAGGGTGGAAGAGTAAAGACACAGAAGAGGCTCAGATGATCTGATAGTCCCTCTAATTGATCATGTTATGAATCACATTAAACTTCCTCATCCTCTTTCCAGAGGAAAAGCTGTAAAAAAGAAATAGAAATTCAGATAAATTAGAAAAAAACACATGGAAAAAGGTATTTATTGTGGATTTTTATGATAAAAGTGTTATTTCAATGGTAGAGTTGTGTGTCTATCACTTAAAATGCTATGTGTGCATTGTTTTGAGAGCATGAATTATAGTTTGGAGAAATGTGTAAAATCGATCGAGAAAAACTGAAATGGAAAGGTCAGGTACTAGCCTAACTGTCATTCACCAGATTAAGTTATTTTTTGTAAAGTTACAAAGGATGCTGTGAAAATCATGTAAGGACCTAATATATTGTCAGTTATCTTACCACTATTGGGTGCTATGTGTATTATGTTTACTCTTTTCTTACAAGGAAGCTGTAACCACTCCATTTTATAGCTGTGTAGTAATTACATACTGACTTATGTATGGAATTATTTTCCAAGAGAAAGGAGATCCATGTTAAAGGATATCCTCTCCAATTTCAAGTTCAGGTTTATTAATATAAAAGTGCCATTAAGTTCAAGTTGAAGAATGGCATAAAATGTATACCAAATGATCTTGCGGAGGACTTTTTCCAGGCTATGCTTAAAACATTTGCTTTGTTATTGAATGGACCATAGGAGAATTATGTACTGTATGTAAATGATAAACCTGAAGTTAATAAAAGCGAGAAAGCCCCTTAAAAAAAGGCACATTATTGTTAAATATCAATATTTTTCAGTGGAAAAGATTACAACCATATGCCAAGTCTTTGGCTGAATCTAGTAGTGTTGGAAAGCAAGGGCAATATGGTTGCTACACCTGCAGTGTCACAATTTAAGTCATTTTTGTACAATGGTACGATTGTATTTCAAGAGTTTATGTAAAGTTCATCAGTGACTTCTCACGTGCTCTTACTACCTTGATTTTATTTTGTATACTCTGAAAACACAGGATCATTTAAGGTGCTGTAAGTGAATATTTATATATAATAATTTTTATTTTGGGGGTGGTCTGCAGAAAAGCTTCCTACTCCCTAAAAGATATCCCTGAGATATCACACCGGTCTCTGTGACAGATCTAGGCTCTAAACCACAAACAAATTTGTCTGCGGGCTTTGGCGCTTTTGCCTGTCAATCATTGTGCAATCATATAGCGGCTCTGTAGGTCTACACAATGCCAAAACATACATTGAAGCTCAAAAAAGCACAAAGGCAGCATACAAGTAATTCATATGGCTCCAGTGGTTAAATCCATGTCTAGAAGCGATTTGATAAGTGTGGGTGATAAACAGATCAAAAGTCCTTTTTTACTTTAAATTTTCTTTCTTGCCCAGTAGGTGGCGATATCCATGAAGAATGTGAATCGCCATAAACAAAGAAGAACTCTTAGGAGAGAAGAGCACTTAGAAGGGCTGTTTGAAAGAGGAGATTTATAGTTAAAAAAAAAGGGTTGCATGGGTTAATTTTATGCTGCCTTTGTGCTTTTTGATGTTCAAAATTTTTGAATGGACCAACAGAGCTGAGATATTCTTCTAAAGATCTTCGTTTGTGTTCTGCAGAAGAAAGTCATACACATCTGGGATGGCATGAGGTTGAGTAAATTATGAGAAACCTTTCATTTTTGGGTGAACTATTCATAATAGTTGTTAGGGTTGTGTTTGACCACTGTGGGAACATGCACTAATGCTGCCCTTCTGCTCTGTGTCCGTCTCAACAGTATCTTTGTTGTGCAGGGTTTTGGAAAGAGGGGGCATGGCTAATTAAACGGCTCAGTCTCTTGGAATTTAGTACGGCTAAAAGTGCGTACAGCTCCTTTTAAAGCAGCCTGTTGACCAGTCATTCTTATGGAATCTTACACCAGAAACACTTCACAAGGACGCATACACAAATGCAAGAGCTTGGCCAACACAACGCTAAAAAGCATGTTCAGCCAGACCACGTGTTAATGTTCCTTTTCTTGCGTCACTGTGGCAGTTGAGATTGCACCGCTATTTTTGGAAAGCAATAACATTGCACAAACTTGATCTTACTAGCAAGAAACTACTGCGTTCACGTACTTGCGTAGAGTATGTTTGGGCCTTTATAGAAAATTATTTATGCGAGTCATAAGTATTTTGAAGGCTACAGATTACATTACAACACTGTATGACAGAAGGCTGCTATTTGCAGTCCACAACAAATGAATGTTGAAGTTTTGTACTGTGTCTGTGTCATTAAATTTTTTTTATGGGTACTCCACAAGCTTTCAGTCACTTTTTGTTAAATTCACAACACATTTAATGTCTTCTGGTACATGTTTGAAAAGGATTCAGAACTTAATCTGTGCACAAACATTTTAAAAGGCTTACATTCCTTAACAGTGCTGGATGAGGTTGGAATAGAATGGCACACTAGATGAGATTTTTCATCTGAGTGGCACCCAGCAATCACAAGTCACTTAGCAGAATGCTCAAGCCAACAGCTGCCAAAACAAAGGCCATCTGTGCTGTTAGGAGAGTGAAACACGACCTGCCAATTAACGCTAGAACCATTTGGCTTGACAGCAGTAGGTTTGTATGTATTGACTGATCAAAGCCAAAAGCATTCTCATTTTAATGTTCTTTGATAAGCATTCTGAAACAATTTTTAATGCCTGTTTTGGATACTGAAATATTGCAAGTAGTACCTGTAATTAGGGTTAGTCAGAGAATCCTTGTGCAACACAAGATTTAGAAATGACAAAGAGCCATCTTTTTACACAACATAGTTATTGGCCAAGTGAACGTGTTTTCGGCAAACTCCTATTTGACATGCATAATTTCCGGTATACAAACAGAGTTCTTCTTTCAGGCTACAATAAGATTTCACACTTAATAACACCATTCAAAGCTCAACCATTTCCTTTTAACAAAATGAATATTGCACTTAAATAGTCTGAAGCACCAGCCATCTAGACTAGTCTTTTTATTTCTTAGATATCACTTTGTTTGCATGAGCTTCCCGGATGCAATTTACTCTCATATAGAGTAATCAGTAAGAAAAAAGTCTTATTAAAAAATAACAATGCCAAAAAACTGAACTAATAAAGAAATATTCTATTTTGTAACTTGTACAAATCTTAAATGCTCAAGTGCACTGTAGCAAAAACACTTTGCTCGGAGCGGTAGAGCTACTGATCATCCTCGTTCTCTTGTCCAGAGCCTTCCGAACGGTCACCCTCCACACGATCTGAGAAAAGTGAGAACAGGAAGAGAAGTCAATCATTGAATGGTAAAGTCTTTGGAAGTGGTAAAAACAAGTGATGGATGCATATATAGATCATCAACATACGACAAAAATCTAATCAACTTTCTTTGTTAGTTAACGTTAGTGGTTATTCAATTTAAATTCTGGGCTTTTTTCCTTCATTGAACTAAGGGACAGGACAGTGTAGAGCAACTGGAAAATACTGCGGGGAAGGAATCTGGAAATGACACCGGCTGGATCTGGACCTGCGCTCATACAAGAGCTCTAAAACCCCATGTTTCAAGCATTTGCACTACCCGTTTTTACCCAGCTAAATACATTGTTTTAAAAATCGTATGACCATTTAATATGCATAACTTAATTATTTGGATTTTTTTTTTTTTTTTACATCTTAAGTAGTGTTTAACCAATATGGGTTGTTTTTTTTAATGGCTGATCCGATATCTTGTGTGCAGTGTTAAATTAACAATTTACAATTTACAACATCACACAATATTTAATCCTAAAAACAAATCTGAAAACTAAAAATATGCTGTATTTATTGACAAGGTTGTCGGTAGATTATGGAATTGACACAAGAAATGACTACTGTTAATCGGCTGATGCTATCAGCCAATTTAAATCATTTACAGGTTTAACATCATGTTAAACAACTGAGTTTCAGTTTCTCCTGTGGGTTCTGTATAGCTTTGTACTATGCTGGTGTACTCTTGTAAAATGGTACTGCATCACTGCCAATTTTGCTGGCTTTTTTATGATAAATCTATTGTTTTTCCTCATTCCTAAAGGCGCTTTGGATAAACGCATCGGCTTAATGAATACACGTGAATGTGACTGTTGTTTGTTGGTTAGGATAAAATTAAGCAATACTTGTAAAGGAACATGAAGAAGGTCACCTGTTCTGATATGATTTAGTGATGCCAGCATTCTGAGCATAAAAGAAGCAGGGACGGTGATGGTGTTCCTCGTCTCCTCCAGCATTAACTCATTACGAGCAATCACCTAGATCAGAAATCACAAGTTTGGCAGCTGTTCACATGCAAAATGTATGTAAAGGGGAACTTTACATCTTTAGGGACAGATTGCTACTCCTAAATCTGCCTTAAATGCCTCGATGTAGTATATTTGCTTCTTTGTAAGGAGAAGAAATTCTACCAGCTCAAATGCGGACAACCACTGATCCAACAGTGCTTAGAGCTCAGGTGCCCTCTAGTGGGGATACTAATTGCATTTCAAAGCAAGAATAGGTCTGTGTGAAGAATCTAGACAGAAATTTACTCCCACTCATGTTGTTCCAGTAATGTATGACTTACTTTCTTCCGTGGAATACAAAAAGAGATGTGACAGAACGTTAGCGTCAGTCATCATTCACTTTCATTGTATACTGACTGAAGCTGTCATTCTGCCTAACATGTGTATTCCATCATAAAGGTTTGGAACAACATGAGAATGGGTAAATTTTTAGGTGAATTATCCCTTTGAACGTCACAGAATGAAAATTAATACCTCTTCAGCAAGTCCTTTGTTAAATGATGGAGACTGTTCTAAAGGTGACCACAGCTTGATGTCATAGTCAATTCCAGATGATGCAAGAACTGCAAAAAGACAATGTCAATGATCAATGCCAAAATATCTCAAAATAAAGCTTTTAATGGCTGTCTTTGTATTATTTTTATGTAAATTTTGTGCTCACTGGGGTCATAAGGGTGAGGCTGCAGGCAGTTGACCACGTGGTTGTCGGCCTCCAGTAGCATCAGGTGCTCTCCTGTGTGTCTGTCCCAAATGAAGATATGGCCACAGTCCGAGCCGCTCATCACAAAGTTGTTACCCCAGAAACACGACTCCTTAATCTACAGACACAGCCAGGTCAACAAGGGCAAGTTTCTGTGAACTGTTGCCTAAAAAAACATGACTGTGTATAAACTAAAACTTAAAGGAATAGTTCACCCAAAAATGAAAATTCTCTCATCATTTACTCACACTCATGCCATCCCAGATGTGTATGACTTTCTTTCTTCTGCTGAACACAAACAAAGGTTTTTAGAAGAATATCTCAGCTCTGTTAGTCCATACAATGCAAGTCAACAGGGTCCAAAACTTTGAAGCTCAAAAAGCATATAAAGGCAGCATAAAAGTAATCTATACAACTCAAGTGGTTAAATCCATGTCTTCAGAAGTGATATTATCCATCTTTTTCTTACGTCCCGTGATGCTTAGCGAGAAATATGGGCGTTTCTTCCGTTGTCAAGTTAACAGCTGTTGTTGCGGCGTACGTCCATTCATTCTTTCTTTGTGGTGTTGGGATTTTGAGAGCGTGTATGACTTCATATGGACATACATCAACCACTATATCAGTGTGTTACTGGACGATAACAAACTGCAAAAAAGTCAAAGACAAAGAGAGCGAATAAAACCGGCGCGCTGTTTCTCCCAGATGCTGTTGAGATTTTGTCTAAGCACAAATGCAACATTTTGAGCAAAATTATTGGTTGTTTTAGTGGAGTACCTGTGTTAGTTCAGCTTCAGATGTGCGTGCTTGTCATCTTGTCACCCTGCACGTTCATATCAGACAGACACACTGAGGAAGAGATGTGAAGTTCTCATGCTTGGGTATGTAATCGCTTTTGAAACAGAAAGTTGTCCGATCGGACGGTCATTTCCTTTTAAATCAGCACGTAAGTTTAAACATTTGTTCGGCAGGTGATTGACTGGTGAGAGGTGGTGCTTCGCTGCTGTCCGGGACGCATCAGGACGCCGTTTTAAACCTCAAATGTGATGTGGTTTTTAACTACCTCTGTATGTGTTTTTTGTGATCCAACAGCAAAAAATTTTGCACCCCATTTACAACTATATTTAGCGCTGACCTTTGCGATCGGATCATCCGAAATGCGTCTTATTACCAGCTATAAACAGGGTCTTAAAATGACTGCAGCCCGAGCTAGGGAATGCTGTAGAACGACCTCCGGTGGAAGTCCCACCCACATTCGTTTCCCCATTAAGATCCCCAGGAAAAAGGTGGATATCACTTCTGAAGACATGGATTTAACCACTTGAGCTGTATGGATTACTTTTATGCTGCCTTTATATGCTTTTTGAGCTTCAAAGGTTTGGACCCTGTTGACTTGCATTGTTTGGACCTACACTGTTTGGAGCTGAGATATTCCAAAAAAAAAATCATTTGTGTTCAGCAGAAGAAAGTAAGTCATACACATCTGGGATGGCATGAAGTTTGATTAAATGATGAGAATTTTTGTTTTTGGGTGAACTATTCCTTTAAGAGTAAGAACAACCAGCTCCTGCTGGTTTAGAGTTTTGACTACAGAAATAAAGTCCGATCCACTGTGCAGCTTATTCTGGCCGTGAATCGCCAACTTAGAAAGTAAGAGCCTTACTTTGCGAACACTTTGTAATGACTGTTTTTCCAGGTGGACAGATTGAAACCAGTACACCTTGACTCCTGAAAATTGCGTAAAGCCAGCAAATCAGATTGGAGCTTTTGATTTTGACAAGTGCTTTGCCAATTTTGTGTGCATTATGCAAAAACCGTTCCTTTGTGATGTCTAAGATGTCAGCGTACCATAGTCCTAGAGTTGCGGTGACCCTTGTACATCATCTTAACAGAGGGTCTCCTGATGTTCTGGGTCTCGCTCTCCTCCATCTCACGCCTCTCTTTTCTCCTGCGAAACAGCTCCTGGATGCGGGCCGCGGCAGAGCGTCTGTGAAAGAGAGAGCACATAGAATATCACACAATGTATACTGCAAAAAATCCATGTCCAATTATATTTAAAACACAACAACTCAATAGCAGTTCAACAGGATATTAGTCCAGGGTGCTTGAACTTCAAGGTTTCAAAATGTCTCTCAGCACTGTGCAAGACAGACATTATTTTGTTCAGTGAGTACATACAAATATGAAAATCTAAAGTGGATGTGTGCATTTTCTGAAGAAAATGTGAGTGGTGCTCACTCTTACAAAACTACCACGATGCTAGGGTTATTGGTGGTTAATAGGTGGTTGCTTACTGGCCCATATCAAAAGCCCAATCCCAAGTCTCTTTTATATTCATCTCCCTAATATGGCCTGGGTCCCTTGTATGGAACTATTTTTCCAGTTTTATTGTCTGCCAGTCAGATCTTAAAGTAATAGCACACCTCTCCTCAGTAAACCACACAATATGAGGTATCATTCATGTCTGCACATGTTGCTTGCCTCATCAAACACCACTACTAATTATATCTAAGGTAACTTACACATACATGCATGAAATTAATTTGTTCTGTTAATTTTGTAAATTAATTTGCCCAAAAGTGTAATTACCCACACATTTTGTACACTCTCAGGCAAAGCCAATAACTAAGTTAATAGGAAATACTACATAATAGAATGAATGGCATATTTTACACAAACACACCATAAACCAATAAAAACAATAGACTTTCAACATGGTTAATGACTAGTAAATGAATTCTGCACCCCTTGCAGTTAAATAATATTAGTGATCATCTTAGCAACGTCACAGTACCTGATCATCCTATCACCTACAGCTGATCCTCTGAAATTAAATCTAATGGGAAGAGTATAATTTTACTTACAACTGTCCATATCACTGCAAAGAACTTGTTTTAAATAAACATGCTTGTGTTTTGTGGAACTTCCCGTCTGTCATAACACAATTTAATGATTTGCATGGTTTTAAACGTTCATGAAATTAAACAAAGCTAGATTTTGACATGACGAGAGTCCATACCTCTGTCCCTGCCCTCCTCTATACCTGGCTGAAGGGATAAGGATGGGGTCATCATCGCTGTCATCAGAGTCCTGATTATTGCGAGAGGTTTGAGCAGGACCCTGACTGCCCTCTCCTGGGGTGTCGCTCCTCCTGCACCGATTGCTCAACACCTCCGAGCCTGCAGCCTGGAGTTCCTCTGTGGGACTAGCGGTGTCTTCAGGAGACAAAACCTCTGCTGGGCCCTGCACTGGCGTGTTGTCCTGAGAGCTGACAGAGGCTTTTTCCGTGCCACCGTCAGCAGATTTGCCCCCCTTGGGTGAGGGTTGACTCTTTGATGCTGGGCTTGAAGCTGCTTATGTGAGAGAGAGTGAAGTGAGCTGAAATAAGACACAACCTGTCATGCATTGGGGTTACTATAGGTCTCTAGCAGTGGGCACGTGGTTGTTGACTCACCCTGCTCTAAGCTTTCTCCTACAGGCTCTTCTCTGGTCTGGCTCTCACCAACTTCTACAGGTTTACGTCCACCACTGCTACCCTTGGAGCTAGATGCTGGACTGCACCTGTGCATAGTCACCAGCAAAGTTAATCATCTATTCTTAAAAATAAACATGGACCATTTTCACATTATGGGGTTTAGAATGTGAAAGTAAACTACAATGGAGTAAACTTCTATAGATGTGAAAAGGAGACCACAGCAAATATTATTTTTGTATTCCTATTTGCACCATCAGCAAAACAAAAATTCCACTATTAAATTTCCACGACTTTCCAACAGAGGGAACAAAAATAGAAAGAGATGGATTACAACAGTCTAAAGAGTATATATATATTATATATATATATATATATATATATATATATATATATATATATATATATATATATATATATACATACATACACACACACACACCAAAAGAAAGATGCCCAGGGTGCCTGCTCATCTGCGTGAACGTGCCTTAGGCATGCTGCATGGAGGAATGAGGACTGCAGATGTGGCCAGGGCAATAAATTGCAATGTCCGTACTGTGAGACGCCTAAGACAGTGCTACAGGAAGGACAGCCGATCGTCCTCGCAGTGGCAGACTACATGTAACAACACCTGCACAGGATCGGTACATCCGAATATCACACCTGCGGGACAGGTACAGGATGGCAACAATAACTGCCCGAGTTACACCAGGAATGCACAATCCCTACCTCAGTGCTCAGACTGTCCGCAATGGGCTGAGAGAGGCTGGACTGAGGGCTTGTAGGCCTGTTGTAAGGCAGGTCCTTACCATACATCCCCGGCAACAATGTCGCCTATGGGCACAAACCCACCTTCGCTGGACCAGACAGGACTGGCAAAAAGTGCTCTTCACTGACGAGTCGTGGTTTTGTCTCACCAGGGGTGATGGTCGGACTCGCGTTTATTGTTGAAGGAATGAGCGTTACACTGAGGTCTGTACTCTGGAGCGGGATCGATTTGGAGGTGGAGGGTCCATCATGGTCTGGGGTGGTGTGTCACAGCATCATCGGACAGAG
This sequence comes from Myxocyprinus asiaticus, assembly GCF_019703515.2. Taxonomy (NCBI): domain Eukaryota; kingdom Metazoa; phylum Chordata; class Actinopteri; order Cypriniformes; family Catostomidae; genus Myxocyprinus; species Myxocyprinus asiaticus. Next base: position 35,411,713 of record NC_059354.1, read on the forward strand.
TTTGTTGTCATTGCAGGCAATCTCAAAACTGTGCGTTACAGGGAAGACATCCTCCCTCATGTGGCTCATCCTGACATGACCCTCCAGCATGACAATGCCACCAGCCATACTGCTCATTCTGTGCGTGATTTCCTGCAAGACAGGGAATGTCAGTGTTCTGCCATGGCCAGTGAAGAGCCCGGATCTCAATCCCATTGAGCACGTCTGGGACCAGTTGGAATGGAGGGTGAGGGCTACGGCCATTCCCCCCAGAAATGTCCGGGAACTTGCAAGTGTATTGGTGGAAGAGTGGGGTAACACCTCACAGCAAGAACTGGCAAATCTGGTGCAGTCCATGAAGAGGAGATGCACTGCAGTACTTAATGCAGCTGGTGGCCACACCAGATACTGACTGTTACTTTTGTTCAGGGACACATTATTCAATTTCTGTTAGTCACATGTCTGTGAAACTTGTTCAGTTTATGTCTTAGTTATTGAATCTTTTTATGTTCATACAAATATTTACACATGTTAAGTTTGCTGAAAATAAAAGCAGTTGAAATTGAGAGGACGTTTCTTTTTTCCTGAGTTTATATATATATATATATACACACACACACACACACACACACACTGGTGGCCAAAAGTTTCGAATAATGTACAGATTTTGCTCTTATGGAAAGAAATTGGTACTTTTATTCACCAAAGTGGCATTCAACTGATCACAATGTATAGTAAGGACATTAATAACATGAAAAATGACTATTACAATATGAAAAAAATATTCAGAACTTCTTAAACTACTTCAACGCATTCTCAAAAAATCCTCCACGTGCAGCAATGACAGCTTTGCAGATTCCTTGGCATTCTAGCAGTCAGTTTGTCCAGATACTGTTATGGATGTTAAGATCCATTACATTCTTTTCCAATTATCTGTTGTCCAATGTCTGTGTTTCTTTGCCCCCATTTTTTACTACTTGGTAGGAGAGGGGGAAAAAACTAAGATTTTGGGGTAATTTTAGATGCAGTCTTAAAATGTAACATTAGCGGTCAGGCCATAGGATGTTATTTATTTATAGGCTGGGTTTGACTTTATAGACCTCTAATATTAGTACATCTGTCAACACAGTGGTTACTGTAAACAACAACAACAAAAAAAAAAACAACAACAATGCATGGAAAAATGTGTCTCTAAACACTGCACATTACAATGTGCAAACTAGAATGGGTTCAAGACACATGACTTGAAAGTAAGGCTCTTTAGAGGCAATAAGTGAGCCGAGGTCAAGGCTGATTCTCGGGTCACTCACCACTCATCCGTGAAGTCTAGTTTGATGGTGCTGGTGGTGGTGCCTTCAGTGCTGTAGTGCAGACTAAGGACCGGTTCTGCTGTGCCCAGTCGCCCAGGCCCTGGAGGAGTGCTGCGACTTCCACTGCTGTTGCCAGGGCTTGTGCCAAGTGAAGGTGCTGATGTGGATGGCATGCTTTCTGTAGTCTCTGGGGAAACTGCACTCTGATCACTGATTACACTTCCTGTTGCTTTTGCACCTCCTGGAGAGAGTAGAGAGAGGAAATGTGTAAGGGTCACGGTCACTGAACACCTTAATAAAGGGATCTAAAACCAATCCTTTCCGTTTTGTAAAGGAAACATTTAAAAGTACATTTCAGTAAAATTTTAAAAAGAAATCAGACTGTGTCTTTAAGTGTATAATTTGCATTGTGGCATCTCAAGCTAAATTACATATACTGAGTGTGTGTGTGTGTGTGTGTTGAAGGTTATGGCTCTCTATCATTAGCATCCAAGAAGAGTCAACAATATGACTTTTCTATAAATAGCAGAAAGAATTTAACTGTTTTTTCCTGTGTATTTTAAGTGATGACATGAACACAATGTTATTATTATTTATTTTGCCTTTTAATGACAGAGTTAGTGGAGAGGAGACAGGAAATGGAATTGGGAAAGGACCTCACGAGTTGGGATTCGAACTCGGGTCACCCGTGATGCATCAACACCACATGTCATGAGCGCAGCCTGCTAGGCTACGGCTCTGACAGAATGTTATGTTTGATGAATTTGTAAAGCATGAAAAATAAAAAATTATGAATGTTAAATGATAGTAGAACTTGGCTCCTCTACAAAACTCAAATGATATCACATACTACTGATCTAGTGTGAATGGGAAAACCAATCCACATTTTATCATGGCAAAATGTAAACATTGTAGTATACAGTACACACAAAATATATGTGGCAAAGAGTCTTGCGTTTATGGAAATCATGCACCAAACAATTTGATCACAGCAGGGGAAAGATCAACAACAGCAAGCAGGAAATTCAAAGCAAAGGGATTTTGCACAATGCAAGTAAACGAGAATTCATTTGAGATTAATATTTCTTTGAACATCTTCTGAAGGGTAAACTGTGCAGACAGAAGTATATGGACACAATACCAATGGGCATGCAATACAGAGGACTATCATAAATATCTTGAAAAATCAAGATTTTCTATGGTTCTTAGTCATCTTTTGATATCACAAAGCAGAGTAGCAAGATAATGATTAAGGGGACATATCATACTTTTGTTTTACATTTTTTTCCCTGAGATCCACTTTGTTGTGCCAAAAACACTCGTAATTTATTTTTCCATGTACTTTTTTTTTTTTAACTGTAATTTCTCCTCCCTGCCCAGTAGGTGGCAATATGTTTGAAGAATGCAAATCGCCAAAAACAAAAGAATGTGGAAGTGAAAGTGAAATTGGAGATTTATAGTAAAAAAGGACTTAAATATTGATCTGTTTCTCACCCACACCTATCATATCGCTTCTGAAGATATGAATTTAACCACTGGAGTTGTATGGATTACTTCTATGTTTCCTTTATGTGCTTTTTGGAGCTTCAAAGTTCTGGTCACCATTCACTAGCATTGAATGGACCAACAAAGCTGAGATGTTCTTCTAAAAACATTTGTGTTCAGCAGGAGAAAGAAATTCGTTCACATCTAGGATGGCATTTTTGGGTGAACTATTCCTTTAAAATAAACATCAGCCACTCTGTCCTAACTTTGGGATTCTTCTGAAGGATATTCAGAGTGGCAGGTGCTACACATTGCAGTAGGTTTGAACTTTACCATTAGTTCTTATGGTGTTTAGAAATAAAAGTATCTATGTTAGCTACTCCTTGTTACCTCAACATATCTGGATGGGCCAACTAAAGCATGTTTTTAAAGCAAAATGAAATTAAAAGATTTCAAAAGATCACAGAATAAACCAATTTCTTATTATATGACCCCTTTAAGCATTCTGATGTTACAAAACAGACATTAGTCATTAAATGAATTCATCATCAGTGAATTCATTAAGTGGAGAGTAGAAACATGATGGGAACAAAAGATCATGTGGTCATGTGATCCTGTGTACAAGATTAGGCCTATGTGTTATTGAAATTATTAAAAATAAGCTGAATTGGGGGGCCTGGGTAGCTCAGCGAGTATTGACGCTGACTACCACCCCTGGAGTCGCGAGTTCGAATCCAGGGTGTGTTGAGTGACTCCAGCCAGGTCTCCTAAGCAAACAAATTGGCCCGGTTGCTTGGGAGGGTAGAGTCACATGGGGTAACCTCCTTGTGGTCGCGATTAGGGGTTCTCGCTCTCAATGGGGCATGTGGTAAGTTGTGCGTGGATCACGAAGGGTAGCATGAGCCTCCACATGCGGAGTCTCTACGGTGTCATGCACAACGAGCCACGTGATAAGATGCGCGGATTGGCGGTCTTAGAAGCGAAGGCAACTGAGACTAGTCCTCCGCCACCCGGATTGAGGTGAGTAACGAGGACCTACTAAGTAGTGAGAACTGGGCATTCCAAATTGGGAGAAAAAGGGATAAAATAATAATAATAATAAATAATAAGCTGAATTTATCCCCAAGATGGAGAAGATGTGGCAAAAGAGTATGTCCATTGCCTGATGACACTTCAAAGAAAGCCAAAAGCCTCTATTTTTCTGAAGATTCTCACTTTACTTAGAAGCACATCTGCAGAGTCATCCTAAGAGGACTGAGTAAATGAGCCATTCCAATCATGGATGCACAGAGTACAGACAAGGGGGTGAAAGAAAATGAGGAAAAAGGAAGGAAAAAGATCAAAGAACACGCACCCTGCTCCTCATCTAGAGTCATGGATCCGAGCTGTTTGTTTACCACAGACGAGGGAGAACCTGAAACAAAAACAAGATGTACTGAACAACTAAAGTAACAACAAAGCCAGGATTACAGAAAACACACTGCAGCGCAGGCAGGGTACAAGACCTTCCCACTGCAAACTCAAAGCCACCTCCGTAAAGATGACTGAAAGAGGCTTATTTCTGAGTTCAAGATGCAAAGCCAAGGGTTACAGGTTGAGTTGGCTGCTCCTCAAAACCTGTGAATTGACATCTGGGAGGTAAGCAAATAAAAGGGCAGAATCTACAAAGAACAAACTGATGCAAATGCTTTTTTTTTTTTTTTTTTTAATGCAAGCGGAATAAACAATCACTTCAATTGTGAAGTCACAATAATTCAGGGGTTGAGGGAGATAGTGGTAGGAGAAATTCTAGAGATTCCAGCCTTCCTAAATTGTGACAGCATCCTGTCAAATAATGAAACACTGCAAATCTGTTTGAGTCAAAGCTGTGGAGAACCCTTCATCTGAAACAGAATTCACAGCTATTCTTGGAAACACAGTCCACTGTCTTACGTCTGGTTGTTTGCATTACTAATGGGAAACACTATTTGCTCTCCTCTCCAATTCTTACTGTGTAAAACAAGATTAACTTAATAAGAACAATGTGAATGGTAATATTAGAACTCAAATATCAATAAACTTTTATGAAGAGCTTCATGTAAGTTTACAGTATGTGAACGCATAGTCACACATCACAGAGGGCTTTTAGAAGCATGAGAAGAGAATATTTGAGACAAACAAGAGAAATATTGAAGGTCTTAAGTGCAAAAACCATAACACAAAAACAGCCAATATTTGAAAGTCTACCTAACAGTGCAAACCAATTTCTTCAGTGATTGTGTGGTTGCATTCCAGGTGAACAGATTGCAGTATGTGCATGTTAAACAACGGAGCTCTACTTCAAAATCTAGAAAACTGCCTCACTGTCTCCATTGGCAGCTAACTTCAAAGGCCCTGCCCTCGATGGTGTGCTTGATGTGGATGCACATGAAGTCCATTTGTCCCATCTCTCATATTATGATTCAGAAAGGTGCTCATGACAGTCCCCTTTGCTGTCACCATGTGCGCTCCTTGCACCCTTTTGCCAAGCCCACACTGGTGCAGACTTCACAGCGGGGTAATACCCCACAATCCTTGTGCCATTGCATCACTAAAGTTTAGACTCTGAGTCTGAGGCTAGGCCTTATAGCATCATTTGGGACAGGTCCTTCAGGCAGCTTTGAAATGAACTCCATAAGCAACTGATCTTAGATGCATCAACTTTGTTAAGCGCAACATAAACACTAAAGTTCACAAATGACGTTAGCATGTTGCTAAGCTAATAACTCAATACTAAACAACAAACACATTTTACACAAATGTTTGGAGAAATAGTTTTAATTACATGGAATTATTTTCTATTGATATATTTCAGCACTGAATAAAATGTATTTAAGCTCTGAATTAAATTATTCATAATTGACTTTTTTTCTTGACATTTGCCATCTTGGATGAAAATTATCATTGAAAAACCAATTTAATATTATTCTGAAAATAAATGTCTGTGGTGGTGAAGGCCTTAGACACAGGGCCAGCTCTGGCCATTAAGAGGCACTAGGCAAATTTTATGTTGCATTTTATATTATGGAGGCCCATACAGGAGGAGCTGGAGAGGGGAGGAGCTGTCACAGTGGAGGAGGAGCCTGAGGAGTAGACAGATTTGGGGAGAGGCTCTGCAGATGCAGCAGGGGCAGAGGGATGTTAAGGGTTTTACATACAGCAACTAAAACATAAGAGAGTGCAAAATAATCAATCCCATATCCATAAAACATACAGTTGAAGTCAGAAGTTTACATAAACCTTAGCCAAATACATTTAAACTCAGTTTTTCACAATTCCTGACATAATCGTAGAAAACATTCCCTGTCTTTGGTCAGTTAGAATCACTATTTTATTTTAAGAGTGTGAAATGTCAGGATAATAAACTCAGCAAAAAAAGAAACGTCCTCTCACTTTCAACTGCTTTTATTTTCAGCAAATTTTTATTTTTTTGTGATTAACATTAACATTTGAAAAATTGATTTTTCAAAACAAAGAAAAACAAAACATATATACAATGACTCAACATTAACTCCCACTACTTCCCCTCCCCAATCAAGAACCCCACCCGACATCAAACGAACATCCCAGTGGTCTTACATAAGTACACACATATACAGAGAATAAAATTATAAAAAAATAATAATAATAAATAAAATAAAAAATGTATAATATATATAATATATATATATATATATATACACACACACACACACATATACACACACACGCACACACAGATATACATACACATACATACACACACACACACACATTATATATATATATATATATATATATATATATATATATATATATATATATATATATATATATATATATATATATATATATTACACACACACATACATACATACATACATACATACATACATACATACATACATACATACATATAATAAACATACAACTCTAAACTATACCTCTCTCTCCACAGACCCACTCCGAGAGCCCCCCAAAAACATCAAATATCTACCCCATTTCCCAATAAAAGAATCCCATATCCCCAGCCTTTTACACGTTACCTCTTTGAAGGCTGCCACCCTTCCCATCTCCTCGCATCACTCACGAATTGAGGATGCTCCCACCGACTTCCAACCCCTTAAAACAATCTGCCTGCCTATCATCGCACTGGTGAGGACCCAATTGTTTATGTATTTGTCACCTACATCGATGACCGCCCCATCACCCAAAACACAGAGTCTGGGGCAAAACGAAATCCGAATGCCCAACACGTCTCACACAACACTCTGTACCTTCAACCAAAATTCCTGAATCTCAGCACACCACCGAAAAACATGGGCCATGTCTCCATCCTCTGACTGGCATCGCCAGCAGGTGGGTGTGTCTTTAAGACCAAGCCTATACAATTTAGAGGGGTCCAACAGAACCAATGTAAAATCTTGAATTGTATAAGGCGCACCCTTGCATCTCTCGATGCAGTTTTTTATGTTTTTTTAAATCCTAGCCCATTCTCCCTCCTCCAATTCCAGGTTTAAATCTTTCTCCCATAATCTCTTGAGAGTGTTTGAGACTCCGTCCCCCAGACTCTGAATTAATAAGGAGTAATACACTGATGCCTCATGGCCCTTTCCAAAAGCAGAAATCAACTCTCCTAGAGTATCTGCTGCTTTAGAGGGGTGTATGCTATTCCCAAAATAGTACAGAGCAAATGGCGTAACTGAAGATACCTAAAAAAACTGAGATCTGGGGATCCCGAAATATTGAACCAAATTTTCAAAGGATCTCATAACACTGCTCTCATAAAGATCACCGAGTGTAACCCCCCTTGCAATCCACTCTGACCAACAAAAAGAGGACTTATTAATGCATAGTTTGGGGTTTAGCCATAGGCTCGAGGCAACATTTAGGTAAATATCTGAATTAAACACTCTGGACACTTCTGTCCATACTGAGTGCAAATGTGAAATAACGGGGTGTGATTTAACTTCTCTATTTAGTTTGATGGAATGGCTTTGCAATGGAAAAATAGGGGCAAGAAGTTCTTGTTCAATGCAGAACCAGGGAGGGGCTCTTCAGGTGGAAGTGACCAATGAGCCAAATGTCTGAGACCGAATGTATAATAATAAAACAAATTCTTGGGTAGGCCTAGCCCACCTTTGTCAATCGGCCTATGTAACTTATTGAAATGTAGTCTGGGGCACTTACCACTCCAAATGAAAGACTTCGCTATGCTCTCAAATTGCTTGAAATAAGAGAGGGGGACATCTACCGGGAGAGACTGTAGCAAGTAGTTACATTTTGGAATACAGTTCATTTTAATAACATTAACCTTCCCAGTCATCGATAAATGTAATGAAGCTCACCTGTCTACATCGCTCGAAAAACTTTTTATTAAAGGGTCAAAATTAACTAACTAAATCAGACAAATTTGTCGGGAATAAAATGCCCAAATACTAAATGCCCTGTTTGGGCCACTGGAAGGCGCCTGGCTGGAAGGCCGTTATTGGACAGAACGCTGTTAAAGCCAAAGCTTCGGATTTAGACCAGTTGACTTTGTATCCTGAGAATTTGGAAAAGGAATGAATAATTAATAAGGCATAGATTTAGTAGGGTCAGAGATGAATAATAAAATATCATCTGCATAAAGCAGAAGCTTATGCGCCATGCCTCCCACCGTCACCCCTGGAAAATCATCCTCCTTTCATATCGCGGCTGCTAATGGTTCCAGGGCAAGACAGAACAATAATGGGGAAAGAGGGCAACCCTGACGGGTGCCCCTATCCAGAGTAAAATAATCTGAAATTAATCCATTTGTTTGTACCGCTGCTACAGGGTGTCTATAAAGTAACTTGATCCAACCAATAAACGTACTCCCGAACCCATACATTTCCAAAATCTTAAAGATAATCCCATTCTACCATATCAAATGCCTTTTCGGCATCAAGTGAGATGGCAGCGACCGGAGTCTGATCATTCGCCACTGACCACATGATATTGATGAAATGCCTAATATTATCAGAAGAGCTACGACCCCCAATAAACCCCACCTGATCTATATGTATAAGAGATGTCATAACTTTACTTAATCGGTTAGCCATCTAGCTGGATCAGGGAAATTGGACGGTAACTTTTACACTCTTTTGGATCTTTGTCTTTTTTTTAAATCAGACTGATCCGGGCTTGTGTCATGGTTGGCGGAAGCTTCCCATTCTTTAATGATTCAGAATAGACTTCTAACAAAAGTGGAGCCAGTTCTGTAGCATAAGATCTAAAAACATTCAGCGGCAAAACCATCTGGCCCCGGAGCCTTGCCTGTAGGTAAGGACTTAATTACCTCGTCAAGTTTCTCCAGGGTTATCTCAGAAGAGTCAAGAGAATTTTTTTGCTCATTTGTCAGTTTAGGGAGTTCTAATGGTTCCACAAAGTTTCTAATATCTTCATCAGTAGATGAAGACATGGAACTATAGAGATCAAGATAGAATTCTTTAAAAGGCATTATTAATATTTTATGTCGTATTAATCAGACGACATTCGGTGCTTCAGCTCTGCCTCGGCACTTTTAATATTTCCTTCCAACTCCGCAAGTTCTCGTGCTTTGGATTTTTTGGTGAATGAGGCATACTGTATGATCCTACCCCTAAGAACAGCCTTAAGTGCCTCCCAAGCCATGCCCACAGATGATACTGAGGACCAGTTGGTCTCCATATAGACACCGATTTCAGTCTTTAACATTTGTTGGAAATCAGGATTTTGCAAAAGGGATACATTAAAGTGCCAACTATATGATTTCTTTTTGTCTGTATGTGGCAACATCTCTAAGTTCACAAGGGCGTGATCTGAGACTAAGATGTTTCCAATTGAGCAATCCACAACAGATGAAATGAGGGACATAGATATATATTAAAAAAAATCTATTCTAGAGTAAATCTTATGAACTGATGAAAAAAAATGTATAATCCCTACCAGATGGGTTCAAAAGTCGCCAGATATCTGCAAGACCAAGATTTTTGCACATCAGTGTCAGTGTTGCTCTAGGGGGGGCTTGCACACTTTTGCTTCACTATGATCAAGGACTGAGTCCATCAAAAGATTAAAGTCTCCTCCCAATATTATGTCATAAGGGGTGCCAGCAGCTTGCAACACCCCATCAAGATCTATAAAAAAGCCCTGATCATCAGCGTTAGGGGCGTAAATATTAGCCAAAATCAACCTTTGTCCCTGAATTTCTCCTAAAACAACAAGTCTTCCTAATTTATCTTTAATATGTTTGAGACATTTGAATTGTAGATGCTTATTTATCATTGTAATGACTCCCCTGCTCTTACTTGAACCAGCACTAAAGAAAACATGTCCACCCCATATCTTACCAAATGTTTCAGCTTCCTGCGGGGAAAGATGTGTTTCTTGAAGAAACACAATATCATATTTCTTACGTTTAAGAAAATAAATAACCTTCCTTCTTTTTATAGGGTGCCCCAGCCATTCACATTCCATGTGGAGAGAGACAACTTATTCATATTAACATTTGACATAGATATAATAAAATAAAATAAAAATTGTGTCAAAAACAAAATTACACAGACCACATTCCCCATTAATGCAACAATCAAACCCCAAACTTCCCCCCGAACAAAACAAACAGAAAAAAGAAAAACGTGCGCATTAACCCCGTGCCCGACAGCGCCAACCGGCATCAATCCCTCAAAACTCAAAGAGTCCATGTATGCCTACGAGAACCCCCGCGACAACTTTTGTGAGGCAAAATTACATAACAGAAAATACTTTGTAAAACTGACCCCAGCCAACAGGCAGAATAACAGAAAAAACATATAGATTCATTCACAGAACTGTCTCAAAGGTGTGTTCCTCCACAAAATAAACTCCAGCTAATATAAAGCCATTCAGTTTCCTTGGACAGACAAACAATTGTTCAGTGAGCTGGCTGTTATGAGTGCAGCAGATGAGGTAATCATTCTACTGTCCCTTAAAAATACTCCACAAAAACAAACTCCAGCCAACAGGAGGCATAAGCACAAAGAACAAACAGATTTATCCACAACTGTCCCGAAGTAGTGTAATTCCACAAAACAATCTCCAGCCACTAGGCGGAGCCAGCACAAAAAACAAAACCGGCATCCCGGTTCCTCGGATGATCAAGAGCCAAACTAATTCGGCCACGCATAATTAAAAAAAAGAAACACCATAACTTACTCAGCCCATCAACTTTATAAAAGACGTCCTTTATGTGAGCATGTAGATATTTTGCGGTCATCCATAGTGTCCATTCTCGATCTGGCCGGGAACTTCAGTGTAAAAAAAAAAAAATCTTCCGTCAATGCAAAAGTTTCTTGGAGTCATGCCACAAAACAAACTCCAGCCGCTAGGCGGAGCCAATGCAAAAAGAAACAAAAATGGCACCCAGATTTTTCAGATAATAGAGTTCCTCAACCACGAGGCAGTCCACTAATATAAGAAACATCAAATGGCTTACTCCAATGTATTTATGAAGGAGAGTGCCTGTTTTGGACATGTAAATACTTTGCGACCATTCTTCGTTTCTATTCTCAGTTTGGCCGGGAACATCAATGCAAAAGCGATCTTCTGTTGGTGTAAGAGTTTCTTGCATTCCCTAAACCGATCGTGTTTCTCTCTTGTCGAATTCGCAAAGTCCGGGAACAAGAAAATATTTTGGTTCTTCCAAGAAAGCTTCCCTTTGCTCCCCGCCTGGCGCAACACAAGATCTTTATCGGGTGATTTCAGAAATTTGGCCAGAATCGATCGGGGCCTGTCTCCCTCAGCAGATCTTCGTGCCGGGACTCTGTGAGCTCGCTCGATTTCCAGTTTATGGCCCGTTATGTCGAGCAGACTCGGGAAGAGCTCGTCCAGAAATTTCACCATATCTCTGCCCTCTTCATGCTCAGGAATTCCAACAATTCGTATGTTATTCCTTCGGCTCATATTTTTGAAATATTCCAGTTTTTCCTAAATCAATTCCAAATCTGTTTTAGACACGGGCGGATTAGCGATTAATTCCCTTTCCGATGCCTCAAGATAATCTATCCGTTTTTCAACTTCTGTCACTCTTGTAAACAACTCAGAGAATTTTGTTTCCATCACCGTAATCGATCGCCGTATTACAGCAAGATCCTCCAAGTCAGCAACAACCTTCGTCAGCATCACCGAGATGTTGGACAGTTGACGCTGAATTTCATCTCCCGACGCGCCATCCAAATCGAGTCCCCCGGCTCGCAGTCCCATCAGAGGCCTCAGCTTGAACACGTAAGTGTCTTTTAATGTCTCCAGAGTCTGAGGATTTTGACTTCTTTGCCATGTTTACCTCAAACTGCAAGTATGTAACTGGGTGTATCGAATCTCACCGGATTATAACATGAAAATAATAAAAAAACTAGCAAAGTTCGCAGAGCTCGTGTCTCACACGTCTGCTTCTCGCATGGTGTCATGTGAACCCCTATTTTCAGCAAATTTAACGTGTAAATATTTGTAAGAACATAAAAAGATTCAACAACTAAGACATAAACTGAACAAGTTTCACAGACTAACAGTGACTAACAGAAATGGAATAATGTGTCCCTGAACAAATGGGGGGTCAAAATTAAAAGTAACAGTCAGTATCTGGTGTGGCCACCAGCTGCATTAAGTACAGCAGTGCATCTCCTCCACATGGACTGCACCAGATTTGCCAGTTCTTGCTGTGAGATGTTACCCCACACTTCCACCAAGGCACTTGCAAGTTCCCGGACATTTCTGGGGGGATTGGCCCTTGCCCTCACCCTCCGATCCAACAGGTCCCAGACGTGCTCAATGGGATTGAGATCCGGGCTCTTCGCTGGCCATGGCAGAACACTGACATTCCTGTCTTGCAGGAAAACATGCACAGAACGAGCAGTATGGCTGGTGGCATTGTCATGCTGGAGGGTCATGTCAGGATGAGCCTGCAGGAAGGGTACCACATGAGGGAGGATGTCTTCCCTGTAACGCACAGCTTTGAGATTGCCTGCAATGACAACAAGCGCAGTCCGATGATGCTGTGACACACTGCCCCAGACCATGACGGACCCTCCACCTCCAAATCGATCCCGCTCCAGATTACAGGCCTCGGTGTAACGCTCATTCCTTCGATGATAAATGCAAGTCCGACCATCACCCCTGGTGAGACAAAACCGCGAGGCTCGTCAGTGAAGAGCACTTTGCCAGAAGATGGGTTTGTGCCCATAGGCGATATTGTTGCCGGTGATGTCTGGTAAGGACCTGCCTTACAACAGGCCTACAAGCCCTCAGTCCAGCCTCTCTCAGCCTATTGCGGACAGTCTGAGCACTGATGGAGGGATTGTGCGTTCCTGGTGTAACTCGGGCAGTTGTTGTTGCCATCCTGTACCTGTCCTGCAGGTGTGATATTCGGATGTACCAATCCTGTGCAGGTGTTGTTACACGTGGTCTGCCACTGTGAGGATGAACAGCTGTCCTTCCTGTCTCCCTATAGTGCTGTCTTAGGCGTCTCACAGTACGGACATTGCAATTTATTGCCCTGGCCACATCTGCAGTCCTAATGCCTCCATGCAGCATGCCTAAGGCACGTTCACGCAGATGAGCAGGGACCCTGGGCATATTTATTTTGGTGTTTTTCAGAGTCAGTAGAAAGGTCTCTTTAGTGTCCTAAGCTTTTATAACTGTGACCTTAAAGTCTGTAATTTGTTAGCGTCTTAAGGACCGTTCCACTGGTGCATGTTCATTAATTGTTTATGGTTCATTGAACAAGCATGGAAAAAAATTGTTTAAACCCTTTACAATAAAGATCTGTAAAGTTATTTGGATTTTCACAAAATTATCTTTAAAATACAGTGTCCTGAAAAAGGGACATTTCTATTTTTGCTGAGTTTAGTGAGAGAATTATTTATTTCAGCTTTTATTTCTTTCATCACATTGTAAACACAAGACGTTTACATCCACTTTGTTAGTATTTGGTAGCATTGCCTTTAAATTGTTTAACTTGAGTCAAACATTTTGGGTAGCCTTCCACAAGCTTCTCACAATAAGTTGCTGGAAATTTGGCCCATTCCTCCAGACAAAACTGGTGAAACTGAGTCAGGTTTGTAGGCCACCTTGCTCACACACACTTTTTCAGTTCTGACCACAAATGTTCTATCAGACTGAGGTCAGGGCTTTGTGATGGCCACTCCAATACCTTGACTTTGTTGTCCTTCCACCATTTTGCCACAACTTTGGAGGTATGCTTGGGGTAATTGTTTTTTTTTCTTCCCCAAATCGATATGTTAAGGATATGTTAGCACTTGAACTAAAGGTGCATATTTCATTTGTACTTTGTCGATCAAATGGCTGCAAAGTTATTAAATTTTTTTTTAGTTGTAGTGCCTCCTATGGGCAGAATTGAACGAAAATCTGCGTGCATCCTCAACTTGGCCTGTTGATTATGTGTACCGAGTTTTGTTTCGTTTGGACATTGCCTTGAGTAGATATTGATCAATTAATCAAAGTGCATTCAAACTAAGGAATTGTATCGCTAATATCTTTTTATAACATTTTGTCAGGAGGGTCTGTATATGATGTATACAAATTTCCATGCGAATCAGACAAACGGCCTAGGAGGAGTTCGAAAAAGTAGGTTTTACAAAAAATTCTAAATGGTGGAGAATTTACGTTTATGGAGATATACGTTTTATAGGGCCTGACTCAAGGATTCAGAGGAAAAAAAACATTTTGATTCTAGCCCTTACGGTTGCGAAGACATGAGCAAAAACTTATAATGGAGGTGTGTGCTTACACCGAAGTGGTGGTGCGCATCTGGAACCATCCTGCCAAATTTGGGTTCTCTAGGACTTACAGTTTTTGCTATCCAGATACTTTTAGGGCAGAAAAATTATACTACGCAAAACCGGGAAATCAGTACAAATACATAGGGTTCCAGCAGCTTCGGTGCTTGGCCCCCTAATTATAGCCATTTCTAAAACTCCAACACACCAAAGAATCTGCATTTTCTTTATTTCCTGCTTTGTAATAAACACTAATATAATAAATACATAAATGTATTACAAATTGTTATATTAACTTTCATTGTATTGGATTCAGCATAGCGAAGTAAACATCTCACACATTTAATATGTTCTTTGTTGCAATGCTGACAATAGGTGTCATTTGTAGATTTTCCCAGGGCTAGAAATAAACTTTTGCACAGATGCAAAAAATGTTTACAAACATTTTTTAAATCGCAATTGCAAGAAAAACTTTCGCTCTATACAGTCCTGGCTAACTACCAAGTTCACATGCCTATAGCTTACACCGGCCCTGCCAAGATATGTGTAATGTTGACTTAGACTTTGGCCAAACAAGGCAGTTTGGGACAGCCTTTGCTATGTGCATGCCCCTGTGATGCCTAAAAATTTTTGCCTAGGTAGGTAGTTCAATGTTTTGGAACAGAGCTCTGCTGTTGGTGAATTTCTCAGGGTGTACGTATGAGTGTGAATGACCAGAAGTTAGATGTGTGCGCATTTGTGCACCAGAGGGGGAGGAACACATGCCACAGCCAGAGGTGCAGCAGCAAACCAAGACAGCCATGAAACAACATCAGGCAGTCAGAGGGGTCAGGAGGTTAAATGTGCAGGGATACAGGCTGGGTGGGGATAGTAACCTGCAGGGGGACCAGTGTCAGCAGCAGCAGCCCGTATTGAGGCTGAGCTTTCTGGGCCGGAGGTCACAGGTACAGAGGGGGTTGTGCGTCGGCCCTGTCCCGGGGGGTCAGACAAGAGAAGCAGTCTCTGCAAACGTCTACACACTAAACTTACCGGCAGCCTGTGAGGACCATATTCTGACATGGTGGGACAGAGAGAGAAAGAGAGATAGAGGGAGAACAGGATAAGGGGGGAGGGGATTGATGGGAAAGGTGACAGAACAGAAGTAAATCATAGATGAGGAAGACTGATGGGTAAAAGTGCAAATTAAAGACTGAAGCTGTTGGCTGGGTGATGTCAGACATGACTGCAAGGTTTCATCACCCTCCACAAAAAAAACTGTTTCACATCTCCAAACCCTAGTGTATAGAAATCACGTTTACACATGATCTATGGGCATGGGCAGAAACACACACAAACGCACACAATCAATGAGCGTGTTTACATGCACACTCTTTCACCGATTCTGCTTAACAAGCCGACAATGTGTGTGGTCATGTAAACACATTAAATGTCTTTCCTTTGTAGGTGAAAGGTCATAAACGGCGTAAGAATAAACCAATCGAAACGGGTAGATTTTTGCCAATTATGCCGATTTCGAGCTGTTCTTACCGGCTTATTCAATGTACACACGTGTTGTGCGCATGCCTCTACACAGTTTGATGTCAAAAGCGGAGAATATCACAATTATTTCAACTGTCATGTAAATGCGGATTTCTTGCTTTGTCGGATTTTTTAAATAAGATGATTTTTGGGAGTAATAAGCATATAAGTTTGCATGTAAACGGACTCAATACCATCTTATAATCAATATTCTGGGTTTTTTTATATCTGAAAAAGACAGTTGGCATATGCCTGCATTAATCAGAATTTTGGATCTTGTAAATGCCTTATTCAGAATATCCACCGATATAAAATAACTTTCATTTATACAGTATATCTGCGCATATCTATACAAAATAAATTCTTGGTGCAACGTGATGCAGTCAATTGTTTAACTCAAGCTATCAAAGGAGTGAAAGAAATGAACATAAATCAATATCTCATTCCCCTCATTTTGCATTTCATTGCATTATTGTATACTGTTGTCAAGGACATTACAGAGCTGATTAAATTTAGGTGCATAAAATGAACTAAAGAGGAACTGAAATAAATGGTAAGAGCAAAAATCTTCAGTATTTCCAGATGAAAATCGCCGGAAAAGAACGTGCATTTCTTTTATACAGAATAATCTGATTAACATGTATACAGTAATAATCCAATAGATGTGGAGCATGTAAAACCCTTTTTTTCTGAATTAACCCGAATATGGACCTTAATCTGAAAATTATGTGCATGTAAACTTGGTCAAGATTGATTCTTCATATATTAATACAACCTGAAAAAGTAACTTCTGAGAATTGTGTCATCCTTACCAGATAAAGCTGCTTCTCTCGACAGGGTGGGTGTGGCTGACGGAGTAGGCATGGCTGATGGAGTGGGTGTAACCTCATCCTGGCTCTTCTGCTCTATTTCTGGGGAGGAGAGGATAGAGGAGGAGGCAGCGCTCCCCATAGAGTAGGAGCTGGAGGGGGGAGGAGCTGTCACAGTGGAGGAGGAGCCTGAGGAAGAGGAGGAGGAGGCAGATTTGGGGAGAGGCTCTGCAGATGCAGCAGGAGCAGAGGGAGGATCAGGGGCGGGTGTCTCCACTTCCATCGCTCCTTCAGCTGACACCTCAGTGGGCCCCTGAGCCTGTGTGCGTGTCTCTGAGGTCGCAAAAGGCCCTTCGGGTTGAGCTGCTGTACCTGGAGACAAATCATCAGACCTCAAGCTTCAAGCTGTATTTTTGTGCCACAAGAAAATCAGGTTTCTAAACAGGTTTCCAAAAAAGTCCCCCCTTCTGCCATTGTTGAAAAAAAACAGCTACTGTAGTTCTGCCCCCATACCCCAAACCACAGGTTGAGCCAATGTTGATAAGTTGGACCATTAAAACAAAAAAGCAATATTTTGATAGTACCATAGAGCCACAGTGCTTACACTCTGAGGAAATGAACCTATGAATGGTTTATAGTTGTTTCTACGTAATAACCTGGGATAGAAGAAAGCACTTAAACATTGAGAAAATTTACATGCTTCAGTGAGGCCCTTTTATATGACTTGGGTTCTATATACTGCTTAACAGAAGCGTCATGCATCGCTTTGACCTCCACATGAGAAGTGTTGCAGATAGCCTGATGAAAGGCCAATTTTATTATGTTTTTGCTAGGAAGCAAAAAAGCAGGAAGTGCGCACAGTACACAATGAAATCATGTAAAGTTTAGAACAGAAAGGAAGTCTTGCCGATTGTTTTGATACATCGCAAAAAGAACAAAAATTGACTTGTTGAACGTGCATTCCCAAAACTTTATTGTCTCAGGAAAATTTTAAGAATCTAAAAAGAAATTACGAGGCAATCAACATCTATTTATGAAGTTAAAGTGTTTTTAAATATTTCTTGTGATTTCACACATTATTTTGCCGTATGTACAAAGTTGGTCCTGCAAATACAGACACTGCATATGTCATGTGAATTATCAGGTAAATACTGGCTGGACTTTGAAAAGGCAGCGACAAATGGGTCAAAGTTGAAATTGTTTGAGCTTTTGAACAGCGCAAAACAACATTTGACGCAAAAGCTGTCGCTTTATCAATATATTCAATGTAGTGGGCAATATTGACTTGAGTCATGTGAAATGGTGTTTAACAGAGATCTGAGTTATACCTCTGGGTCGTGTTTGCGGACGTGCTCTGCTGCTCTGTGCCTCGCTGGCCTCCTCGAACCAGCGTGACAGCATGTCCGACATCCTCTGCATGAGCGACACATTTGGACTCTGCTCTCCTGCAAAGACAGCAAACAACTTCTTCATAATCAATATCACACCAAATTAAAAACCTCAAATGGTCTCACTCACAAAAACGAATACACTGGAATGAAATCAAGCAGTCTTCAGAATAAGCTCCTGTGAAAAGCTAACAAGCTCCCCTTAGACAGACTGAATCTTGTCGATATTCATAGTGAGAGGTACTGTGAGAGATTAAAGACTTACTGAGAGACACTGGAGGCTGATACTAAGGGCCTCTGATTAGTAAAAACATGGAGGAGAATGGCAGTGTTTATAGAGCAGTCAGATGGAGATAAAGTGGGTGTGCATATGAGTTGTGGTACGTCACGGAGAGCAGAGGAGCTACTTCACTGAGATATTATGCAGTAATGAAAAATGTATAAGAATAATAAATTATAAATTAAGATATCTCAAATGAAGAAACAACATTAAAGTCCAAACGATATTCAAAAGAATCACGGCCCATAACCACATCCTCCACAGTTTTAGCAATAATGTGTTGAGTTAATATGCGTTATTAATGAAAATGTTATATCCTTTCTTATATGCTAACTTATACGAGAACTTTCCTGACCAATGACTTAAAAAAAAAAATACATCTTTTATATGTTAAAAATGTATTTATTTTTATTTTTTTGATTATTTGTCTTCTTTATCTTATCTATACATTTTGGTTGGTTTATATGTATTTTTTTATTTTGTAATAATTTTTATTTATTTTTTTCCTTCACCTGTACTTGTCTTTATGACTCTATTCTAGTCACACATTGTTTGATCTTACTGAACATTTATATTAAAAAAAACGCTACAGTTTCAGCACCATTCGTGGACTTTTCAGATGGTCCCTTACCACACCCTCTACAGTTTTAGCACAATGTGTGGACTTTTCAGACGGTCCCTTACCCACCGTTGGCAAATGTTCCAACTTTTATCAATGTTAAATTAGCAATCCGGAACTATTTCACCGTGATGGCATCTGACCAGCTTAAATACGGGACGATCCCGTATTTTATGGGACGGTTGGCAACCCTACTATATGTGTGTTCCACCCATTTGTGCTGCTGAGTGAAAATATTTCTGTCACCAATAAGGCATGAGTGTGTGTTCTCATCTTACCATCACGTTCCCTCTCACTCTCGGGCCGAGCGCGTGGTCCTGTGTCCGACCAGTCCCCCCTCAGACGTAAACGTTTTACTGGGGGCTGCCTCAGCTGTGGGAACACACGTCAACAGGCTGTCAATCACTGTCAAAGCCTCTCAGAGGCCCTAAAAATAACACTGTTCACCCTCTGCCTTGCAATCAGGGCTTAACAAAAAGGATTTTTTTTTCTTCTGCTGGCCTGGTTGGGCCAGTGATTCAGATTGTACTGGCCCTGCCAACACTTCCACTGGTTCCAAAAAATAAATAAAAATAAAATAAAAGGAAAATTTTTTTAGCAACATATTGTCAATAAAAATGTAATAAATATTTAACATAAAATTTTCCTTACACACAAAAAAAAAAAAAAAAAAAAAAAAAACAACAGTCTGTGGACCAGTTCCCCTTCAGGTAATTACATTTTTAATTTCAGAAAGTTTTTTTTTTTTTTTTCAATGTTCAAAAATGTAAAAATCAGCAATTTCTCCTTTCTCTTTTGCTGCAAGGAAAATAAAATAGCAGGAAAACAAAAATAGAAAATGCTGGATATTTCGATGTATTATGCACATTACAACGAAAGTTGACGCCCACGTGCACTCCTTTTTGGGCCAAATTCAAGCACTTCCAGCAATCAGATGCCGCATATTTCATATTTCAGGTGAGAACTTAACAAATTGGCCTATTAGTCTAACCCTTTCAGACTCTGCATCCATTCCAATGGACATCACATTTCTCTGGTGTTGTTTAATAATTTGTCATTTGGTGTCATCCATACCACAAAGAATTAATAGATTAGATGCAGCCAAGTCAAACTACATCGTTACTGTTTTGACCAAAAATCTTCCTTTGAAATAAAGCTTGGTGACATGTGACAAGGCAAAAAATATTTCACATAATTCAGAACCAGTGTCTATTGTTAATGGACACCAGGAATCACTAAATCATTACCATAAACAGACCTTTTTTATTGTTTAACATTTATGGCTACATTTTTTTTTGTGTCCCTGGAACATCACAGGGGTCTTATAGGGTTAACGCTTACACTAGCAATTGTGCAAGTTTTATATTTGCTGAAGTGTAGCCAAATGAAAACGAGAGTGACAACTATCATGTGGATCTGTTTAGTGTGTGTGGACCATGACTTCTATTTTACCTGTCCTTTATTGTACCTATAAGCCTGTTATTTTAGCATTCTTATATTATACCCAGAGGCATCATGCCCATTCAAACTAAGGATGCATGTTTTATGAGCCAAGTGGATTTTGCATGGATTATTTGAACTTCCAAAAAAACTTATTTGTTACTTTGATAATTAAATTGAGTCAAAAGTTTTGCTATAGGCAGCATCCTGTTGGTGCTCAGGAGCTAGCGCTCACGGAGAAGGTCGACCAAGGGAAAGCGTGTTTTACTGATGTTATTAGCAGCCAATGCATCAACTTCTGTGCCGTTAACGTTTGCCAGCTATGTCTGATCTCTGTGGAACAGTCAATCAGTTTTATTTTCATAGTCTAATATATAGCTGTCTATATTTAAGTTTGATCGGTCGCTGATCATTTCCTTTGGTGCTGAAATGTATTTGACAGGTCTTGCGGCGTTTTTATACTCCCTTTTCTTCATGTTTAAAGAAAACAGCAGCTTATCATCAATAGCAGCTATTGTGCACTATGTGGCATTCACTATAGTCTATAGGGAATAGTGAACAAGTGTGCGAATTCAGGCACAGCAAATGTTTGCTCACCTATCTCATTTATTTAGGCTGAGTTCTATTTGTTATTAAACTATTTTATAGAGGAATAACACATCTATGGAAAGATCAAATAAGATTTATTTTTTTTAAGTTTCATTAGCAATCACTTAGCCTACTTTTAGGCTATAGCCAACAATATTTACAGTAATCACCTCATTCAGAGATACATGTCTTCATTAATTAGCATTGAAATTTACTTCATGCTCTATTTTTATCCTATTGTTATGTTTCATCATTACTTTGTATGAAAGTATACCACTTTAGGCTTCTTTTGCGTTATTGCATTTAAAGTGCCTTTTTCCTACGGTCACTTGTCACATCCTGTAAAGATGGTTAAAATAAAAACTGATGCACTAATTTTAAATGCTACTAATTACCAAATACAGTGGGGGCATGGTGAGTTGTGCGTGGATGCCTTGGAGAATAGCGTGAGCTTCCAGACGCACTAGGTCTCCGTGGTAACACGCTCAACAAGCCACGTGATAAAATGCGCAGATTGACTGTCTCAGACGTCGAGGCAACTGAGATTCGTCCTCCACCACACAGATTGCGGCGAGTCACTACGCCACCACGTGCACTTAGAGCACATTGGGCATTCCAAATTGGGGAGAAAGTGGGAGAAAATAATAACAAATTTTAAAAAAGAATGGACACTTTTACACATTTTATGGAGAAGATCAACCTCATTAATTTCAGTAAATGCAGAAAAATCTGTGTTGCATGTTTTGAAGTGACTCCCATACATCGAGGCCATATGATACAATGCAATTTTAAATCCAATAAATAAGACCACACACCACTAATGCCACAATGGGCATTACTTGAATCAGTAGTCACCACAGATCTGGTTGATCAAGTGTGCTTTTTTAAACTTCTCTCACATGCCACTTCGCTAACTGCCAAATTACTTTCATAGGGATTTTTAGGCAAGACCCAGTGACATACTAATAAATCTGCCACATCTATCTTCAAACCTTTCATTCATTTGAAGCATTGTTTTTCTGTACCACCCTTAGGGGCTGTTCAAACCGAACCTGTTGTGGCATCCTTTCACTCTGTTTTTCAATTGTTTTCCTATGTAGACAAGTGCTAAACGGATATCTTTGACTGCTGCTCCACGTTTCGCTTTTTCAGCATCTTGTGCAGGACTGACTCTTTTTTTTTTAGACACCGTGTCATGTTAAAGAGAACTTCAACTGTTAAAAAATGCATATCAAGGTCCGCTTTCCACTCTTTCCTTCATACTGCATCTAGCTTTTTAGGGCAATGACACATTCAGTGTGAACAGCCCCTTTCTCTTCCTTTGACCTAATGACATCTTTAAGTGCTGACAAAGATGGGCGCATGAAACACTCAAGAATGAAGCATTACAGGGTCCGTTTTTGTATGTTATTTAAATAGGCAATATTATACAATACTATTTGGGTATTTTATGGGGATTTATTTGTTTAATTTGTCTTCTTTATTATTATTTTTTTATATATTTATTTTGATCACAGTATCTGATCATCAAACCTCTCTCACACTGACCCCAGGCCATTAGACCACCCTTATTGTTGAGCCCTGTTGAGCTCTGGCAACGGGCAGATCTCATAATGCTAAAGGAAGGTTTAGTTCCCCTACTCTGCAAAGTGCAATGGCATTGGCATCATGTATTTAAAGGATGTTGATAGGATAAACTATTGAGACCACCTCGCCATGTGCCTCATTCTCAAACTTTTTCCAGCCCACAGACAGTCAGGACACTCTATTCTGGGTGCAAATGTGCATTAAGAAGACAAGCACTGACTCTAATTTAGCCACATTAGACCAAACAAAGCACATCAGAGAAAGGGTTTAATTTAAAAATATAATAATAAATACTGCAGCTTGTATCTACTTTACACAGAGGGATAAATTGAGCTATTCTTTTTTTAACTTAGTTAGGAAGCTGGAGAGGACAAATGCAGACTATCAAGGGGCTTGTGATATAATGCAAAGTTGCATTTCTGTTTTGTAAAACCAAACACACTGCGGTCCTCAGACTGGCTCTGTTAAAAGACCATTGCAATGCAGTTACAGTATACAAGTTACAAATCAGAGAAGAAATCATTTACTCATCCTTCTGCCATCCCAGATGTGTATCTGGGTCATCTGCTGAACTCAAATGAAGATTTTTAGATGAATTTCTCAGCTCTTTTGGTCCATACAATGCAAGTGAATGGGTGCCAACGTTTTAAAGCTCAAGAAATCACATAAATCAGCATAAAAGTAATCCATAAGACTCCAGTAATTAAATCAATGACTTCAGAAGTGATTTGATAGGTGTGGGTGCAAAACAGGTCAATTTTTAAATCCTTTTTTACTATAAATTCTCCTCCCTGCTCAGTTAATCTCCACTTTAACTTTCACATTCTTCTTCTTGTGTTTTTGTTGATTCACATTCTTCATGCATATCGCCCCCTACTGAGCAGGGAGAATAATTTCTAGCAAAAAAGGATTTAAATATTGATCTGTTTCTCACCCACACCAATCATATCACTTCTGAAGATTTGGATTAACCCACTGGAGTAGTATGGGCTATCGATGTCAATTTTCAGACATTTTCATAATCGATCGTCGTGAAAATTAATGATCAATTAATCGATTAATCATTAATGAAATGAATTATTCAGCATGCAAGCACCCTCTAGCGGTGGATGACTGTATAGACACCCTTATCAAAGTCTGCTGGCATGGTTACTAATCGCATTTGTCCTGAAATTAATTAATCGACAACCGATAAGGTTTAACGATCAAATTATTAACGACGATTAATTGATTAATCATTAACATACCTAGCATGGATTACTTTATGATGCCTTGACTTTTTGGAGCTTCAAAAGTTTGCCACCAATTCACTTGCATTGTATGGACCTACAGAGCTGAAATATTCTTCTAAAATCATAATTTGTGTTCTGCAGAGGAAAGAAAGTCAAACACATCTGGGTTGGCATGAGGGCGAGTAAATGAAGAGAGAATTTAAATTTTTTGGTGAACTATCCCTTTAAATTACATTTTATTCCTCACACAAAGCAACCATATGTCTTCAGAAGACTTGGAATATAGTGCATGAGTCATATGGACTACCTACAGCATGTGGTATTTTTAAGATGCTTGTTTTCCTTTTTGGAACCAACCATGGTGTCATAAGTCTCTATGAACTGTTGTTGTATGGTAAAGATCTATGTGAAAATCCTTCTAAATTTCTCCTTTTTGTTCTGAGGAAAATATAACAGCATGCAGGTTTAGAACAGCATGAAAATGAGTAAATAACAACAGATTTTTTTGTTGTTGGGTGAAATAACCCCAAAAATATTACCTTGCACGAGCACCACGTTCGGTCACAAACAAACAGTACGGCAAAATCTTGGTGGTGCAGCAAAGATTTATAAAAGTCAGCAGGAGATTCTTTACTCTCGCTGGCAATCACTCCACCATATGTGTCTATTTCTGTCTCATCAGTGAAGCTGTGCATGTATCTGCACCTCTATTTGGAAAGGAATGTGATTGCGGGGGATCCGGACACAGCTGATCACACCGTGCGACAGCTGAAGGGACCGGAGCAGTGACCCCGCACATTTCACCCCCTACTATCCCAACAAAACAGAGCAGCAGTCTATAGACTGGCGGTTTAGATTAAGGAGACACTCGATTAGACCCGTGCCAAAGCATTTGATTATTTTACCAATTTAGACCCACTCTTTCACCCCTTAATATGCAATTAACTCTCTTTATAAATTGGTTTACTTTATTACAGTATTATTGATTACAATCGAATCAAAGAACAGATCTGAAACAGGGACTTTCAGAAACTTTTATTTGAAATTTGTCGCCATTCAACAGCAGTCAAAAAAGTGTTTTTGAGTGCACCTTTTTTTAGGAGTTAAAATTTTTTTTAACTCCTAAAGAAATTAATAGTAAATTTTAAATATATGTATAAAATCATGAGTACTCACATGAGATGAGGACACCAGTTATATCAGTAACCTTATAACAGCTGTTTTATTTTGCATGGAGGGGGTCCCCTCATCGGGGCTGCCATGTTAGAATCACATGACCAGCCAAATACTACTCACTTTATCTCAGTAAACCGTTATTTGACACTTTCACTCATTGATTAGACACTTCCACTCATGGATTAATAATCACGGCTGACTGTGAATCGTAAATTCTGTCTATAAAAAAAGCCATTTGAAACTGAAAACTATTGATTTGAATGATGTTGCATCCACACCACTAGGTGTCACTGTAAATCTAAGATGACACAAACAAAAAAAAATGACTGAGTGCACCTTTAAATGGATGACAAGTGTTAAGCGTACATGACAACTCCTTAAATACCAATGAAAAAGCATCCCAATTGGATACCTGATAAAGTTTGTTGAGAGAATGCAGTGTGCAGTGCTGTAATGGGTGGCTACTTTGAATAAGCTAAAATATAAGAGGTTTAATTTGTTCGTTTTTTTATCATTACATTATTCTCATATTTGCATTAGTGTTATTTCATAGTTTTGGTGTCTTTATTATTATTTAAAAATGTGGATAGGCTAACTGGTTTAAAAACAACAAAAAACCTAGCTATATTAGTTTACATAACTTGCATAAAAAGTAGTTGACATTTGAATAGTAGTATATATTTTGCATAGCTCTGAGTAACTCTGCCTGCAATGAAATCCCATCAGTTCAAAATCCAACTCCACATATTAAACATCTAAAACGTTTTGATTGGCTTTGATTGTGCATTATGTGACAAACACAAAGCTTGTCTACCTTCCTTTGCTTTCTCTTCTCCTTAAATAATTTTGCTCGATCTGTCACTATCCCTTCTGTCTTTCCCAGAGCATTTAAGGCCATCTCCTTACAGCAAACATCCAGCAGGTTTTTATGATATACAATTCCTTGTGAGCATATTTTCATTCCCTTGCCTGAATCGCTCTTAACACTGAGCTGTAGCACAAACAGTGAGCCATGTCCTAAACCATAGCAGAATCTAAGCAGAAACGCCTTTAGAGTCATCCTCTCCAACAGTTCTCTACAAAATGCAAATCCAAACCGGACCACTGAAGCAGAATACTACTGAGGATTACAGAGTGCATGAGACAAGAGCGTAGAGAACTTCAAAAGACCATTATTTATTTTTGCCTTGGGCAAGAACAGGCTAATTGCAGAGACTAGCCCCAAGCCAGCTCTTCTTGACTTTTAGATGTCTGCCTCCATTTCCATTAGTGCTGCGCAACTAATTCAATTAAAATTGAAATTGCGATATGCTCTTGTGTGATTATAAAAACCACAAAAGCTTTTGATTTAATTAAATAAATATAAATATAAGCTTGGCTTGATATAAGAAGTCAGTGTCACCTATTCACCTTCTAAGCTGTTGTCACACTTAGTTTAATTGCTTTGTCTCAATCAGAGTTCGATTCCATTCCATCCTACTTCTGGTCTCATATCACATTGTATTATTTGGCTCCAAACTGTGGTACATTTGCATCATCTGTACTAGCAACAGCTATTTGCCACTGTGCCACAGTAAGAGCTGTTTGAATTAATTTTTTACTCATATTTTGGACCCTCTGGTTCATAGAATGCCGCCTGTCTGTCTTGCATTGCAAGAGATGCAATGAATCCAAACTGCTCACCTTCTTTCATTTTAAAAAGCAATGAGCAATGCATTTTATAATAGACAAATTATATGTCATCAATATCTGTTCACTTTCGCAAATTAGGCGGGATTGCTTTTGAAACCAACTGCAAACTGTGCGCACCCATGTTTGGAAAAGAGTATTCACACCAAACAAAATGAACCGAACTTTGCTGTCAAACAGACCCAGGTCTGCACAATAAGCTGTGGTGTGAAAAATGGCTTGAGAACTTCATGATATCTGCTAACCTCCTCTCTCCGCTCTTCAGAAGGTCCTTTGAGCTCCCTGGCCTGGTCATCTCTGGGGTCAAACAGGTAGATGTAGTCAGATGAGTAACTGACCAGCACATCCTGTCCATCTTCACTGTAACACAGTGATGTGACGCGGCAGGATTTGGTGGACAGGTGGGCTGGGACGAAACGTACACACATTCCTGTCGTCCCTCTGCCCATGTAGTTACCTAGTGAAAAAGCAAGATCATTATATAAAACCTTTTGAAATTGTTTCTATTTTAAAAGGAGGAGCAGAAAGTTTTTTTTGCAGATTCACAGGATGTGAAGCCTTCTTTATGGGTACTTAATAATCAAGGGAAAAGAAAGTGTGCAATTGTCTCTCACTGCATTAATCGAAACAAGAAAGTCTAAATCTCTCCAAGGGAACTTATACCAGTCAAAGGTTGCTCAAAGGTTGCTCACTGCATTAGGAGACTTACTGTAACGGAATTCTCAGTTTTATTTAAAATAAAAAAAAAATATTTAAGGCTGAGGTATGCAATTTCTGCGACACTAGCGCCACCGAATGTAATTGTAAATTAAACTATGTTTTCAATACTTCTTGCCTGAATACACCCTGAATATGCTGTTGATTGAACAGCCAGAAAGTCCCGCCCCCAACTCACACCATTGCTCAAGTAATGTTGGGAGCCGGGGTCTAAGCGGGCCACCCAAAACAATTTTAAACTAATTTTATAGTGCCAGAGAGACAGTGTGTTTACAGTTTTTGAGAAAATGTATCTATGAATGGCTTACATAGAGTTGTCTCTGTATATTAAGCTGGGATTGAAGAAAGTATTCTAACACTGAAAAAGTTACATACTTCAGCATATTTCAGCTCTGTAATTCCTCACAATGCAAGTGAATGTGTACCAAAATTTTGAAGCTCCAAAAAGCACATAAAGGCAGCATTAAAGTAATCCAAATGACTCCAGTGGTTAAATCCATATCTTATGAAGGGATATGATAAATATGGGTGAGAAACATATCAATATTTAAGTCCTTTTTTTACTATAAATTCTCCCTGAATTTATATCCTCTCTGCCCAGTAGATGGCGATATGCATGAAGAATGTGAATCACCAAAAACACAAGAAGAATGGGAAAGTGAAAGAGGAGATTTACATGAAAAGGACTTAATTATTGATCTGTTTGTCACCCACACCTATAATAACTAGGGGTGTGAAGATACACTTAGCTCACGAGACGAGACGATACACAATACTGGGTTCATGAGAACGAGACGAGACGATATTTGAACACTATATACAATACCGGTCAAAAGTTTTGAAACACACTCATTCTTTATTATAATTTTTATTTTTATTTTATTTTTTCACATTTTAGAATAATAGTAAAGTCATCAAAACTATGGAATAACATAAATGGAACTATGGGAATTATGTTGTGACTAAACAAAATCCCAAATAAATCAAAACTGTGTTATATTTTAGCATCTTCAAAGTAGTCACCCTTTGCCTAGAATTTGCAGACATGTACTCTTGACATTTTCTTAACCAACTTCTTGAGGTATCACCCTGGGATGCTTTTTAAACAGTATTGAAGGAGTTCCCATCTATGTTGGGCATTTATTGGCTGCTTTTCTTTATTATTTGGTCCAAGTCATCAATTTCAAATAATTTTTTTTAAAATACATTTTAGTTTTATAATGAAATAAATTATTATGGTGACACAATTATATTTTTGTCTACAAAACTCATTTCAAACATTTAAGCATACGCCTTCAGATCAAAAGATTTTTAAGATCATGAGAAACATTTCAGTCAAAGTGTTTCAAAACTTTTGACCGGTAGTGTATATGACTGGAAAAATAGTCTTTTATTTGACTGAAAGTCACAAAATGCAAAACAATGCAGGTGCATTTTGAAATGTTTTAACTAATCATCTTGTAATGAATGTAACTTCAGTTCTACTTTCTAAGTATGAATTATCATATGCAGTAAAAGACAGAACAATATGCAAGCACTGTAAAAGTTTTGCCACAAACTCAACTGACTGGCTTCTCTCCTGTATGATTTCACATGAGTCTCTTCAGATCTGGTTGATTTTAGTTGAGAGCTGCGGTGGTTCTGTAGGTGTCTTTGCATAGTGCTTGTGTTAGCCGCGTTGTACGGCACTACTTTCTTACAGTGCTTACATATTGCTGTGTCTCGTTTGGAAGGCTGCATCCTCCGGAGGTCGCATTTGTCGGCCGCATACGTCATCGAAAAAATTAAACGAGACAGCCTCGATGAAGTATGCGGCTGATAAATGCGACCTCCGGAGGATGCAGCCTTCCAAACGAGACACAGCCTTTGTTTGTGTCTTGTCTGTCACTCTGTCGCAGTTTATTGTTTCCACCGTGTACCTAAAACTATTTAAAAGTGGCGGGGGCATCTTCTATACTAATTTCACCCTCACACTCATGCTGATCTCGTGACACAGCTTTTCACCTCAACGAGAAATATCGTCACATTTTAATATCGCGAGATCTCATGGCATGAGATCTCGTCACACCCTTAATAATAACTCTTCTGTAATCATGGATTTATCCATGGGAGTGATATGGATTTCTTTTATGCTGCCTTTATGTGCTTTTGGAGCTTCAAAATTTTGGTACCCATTCACTTGCATTGTATGGACCAACAGAGCTGAAATATTCCTCTAAAAATCTTCATTTGTGTTCAGCAGAAGAAAGAAAGTCAAACACATCTGGGATGGCATGAGGGTGAGTAAATGATGAGAACTTTCATTTTTTCGGTCAACAATTCCTTTTGCTTAAAGTCTCCACTTGATCTCCATTTAATCTCATTGCTGTGTAGGAGAAACAATTGACGTCTCTTCAAATAAAGGTGCACTCCATAACTTTTCTGTTTGTGTCATTTTAGATTTACAGTGACACCTTGTGGTGTGGATGCAGCATCATTCAAAATCAATAGTTTTCAGTTTCAAATGTCTCTGTAGATAGAATTTACTATTCACAGTCAGCCATGAGTATTAATCCATGAGTGAAAATGTCAAATAACAGACAGTTACTGAGATAAAAAGTGAGCAGTATTCGGTTGGTCATGTGATTCTTAAATGGCAGCCCCCATGAAGGGGGCTTTTACTAGGTTAGGTAAGGTTACTGATATGACTGGTGTCTTCATCTCATGTGAGTGCTCATGATTTTATACACACATTTCAAAATTACTAAATTTAATTAGTAGTTAAAATTTTAATGAGGAAAAAATTACAGATTGCACCTTTAAAACAAATGTACATTTTTTTTTTTTTTTTTTTTTTTTTTTTATGGGAGCGTACAAGCAGCATCCACAATTATGGTGGTGAATTGGGAAATGGTCACATTATAATTCTTACAATTCGACTTAAAGCATTCATTGTGTGTCAGCTAATAACGATTCCGTTACTGGCGAGTAACTCCTTTCATTTAGTTACCAGAACTAATCTTTACCAACATTTTGTTCACTGTAAGTGTTAACTTTTAAACCTGGGTAAACATATTTTCTCCTGTATGCCCCTGTTTTGAAATATGAAATTCGAAAAAAGGCTGAAACTTGAACATGATTCTTTCTCACCCGTAGCTCTTGTTCCAAGCATTCTTCTGTCATAGATCCTTACTGAGCTATCAGAACATCCCACAGCAAGATAGTAGGGGACCAGGGGGCAAATGGATATTGAGGTAGCAGCTCTCCGACAATTAATCAAAATGTCCTAATGAGGAATAACAGAGAAACAAAAATTGGTATGTAGTGAGCTAAAGAGACAAATGTCAAGAGCAAATACAAGGAACAAGCACAACTGTATTTTTTAAAATGCCTGATTGTGAGGACCAGTGGCATATACTCCATACAGTAATGTATAGCAGTTGAGATTGAGTACCTGTGTATACAGTAGTGCTCACAATTTGCATAGCCTGGCAGAAATTGTGAAATTTTGGCATTGATTTTGAAAATATGACTGTCTTTTATTTAAGGATAGTGATCATATGAAGCCATTTATCATCACATAGTTGTTTAGCACCTTTTTAAATCATAATGATAACAGAAATCACCCAAATGGCCCTGATCAAAGTTTACATACCCTTGAATGTTTGGCCTTGTTACAGACTCACAAGGTGACACACACAGGTTTAAATGGCAATTAAAGTTTAATTTCCCACACCTGTAGCTTTTTAAATTGCAATTAGTGCCTGTGTATAAATAGTCAATGAGTGGATGCACTGAGCAGGCTAGATACTGAGCCATGGGGAGCAGAAAAGAACTGTCAAAAAACCTGCGTAACAATGTAAATGGAACTTTATAAAGATGGAAATGGATATAAAAAGATATCCAAAGCCTTGAAAATGCTGTTCAATCACTTATTAAGAAGTGCAAAATTCAAGGATCTCTTGATACCAAGCCA
Organism: Myxocyprinus asiaticus; assembly: GCF_019703515.2. NCBI lineage: Eukaryota > Metazoa > Chordata > Actinopteri > Cypriniformes > Catostomidae > Myxocyprinus > Myxocyprinus asiaticus. Next base: position 35,443,256 of record NC_059354.1, read on the forward strand.
AGGTCAGGTAGACCAAGAAAGATTTCAGCCACAACGGCCAGAAGAACTGTGCGGGATACAAAGAAAAACCCACAGGTAACCTCAGGAGAAATACAGGCTGCTCTGGAAAAAGACGGTGTGGTTGTTTCAAGGAGCACAATACGACAATACCTGAACAAAAATGAGCTGCATGGTCGAGTTGCCAGAAAGAAGCCTTTACTGCGCCAATGCCACAAAAAAGCCCGGTGACAATATGCCCAACAACACCTTGACATGCCTCACAGCTTCTGGCACACTGTAATTTGGAGTGACGAAACCAAAATAGAGCTTTATGGTCACAACCATAAGCGCTATGTTTGGAGAGGGGTCAACAAGGCCTATAGTGAAAAGAATACCATCCCCACTGTGAAGCATGGTGGTGGCTCACTGATGTTTTGGGGGTGTGTGAGCTCTAAAGGCACGGGGAATCTTGTGAAAATTGATGGCAAGATGAGTACTGGCAGACAATTTGCATTCTTCTGCACGAAAGCTGCGCATGGGACGCTCTTGAACTTTCCAGCACGACAATGACCCTAAGCACAAGGCCAAATTGACCCTCCAGTGATTACAGCAGAAAAAGGTGAAGGTTCTGGAGTGGCCATCACAGTCACCTGACCTTAATATCATCGAGCCACTCTAGGGAGATCTCAAACGTGCGGTTCATACAAGACGACCAAAGACTTTGCATGACCTGGAGGCATTTTGCCAAGACGAATGGGCAGCTATACCACCTGCAAGAATTTGGGGCCTCATAGACAACTATTACAAAAGACTGCACGCTGTCATTGATGCTAAAGGGAGCAATACACAGTATTAAGAACTAAGGGTATGCAGACTTTTGAACAGGGGTCATTTAATTTTTTTCTTTGTTGCCATGTTTTGTTTTATGATTGTGCCATTCTGTTATAACCTACAGTTGAATATGAATCCCATAAGAAATAAAAGAAATGTGTTTTGCCTGCTCACACATGTTTTCTTTAAAAATGGTACATATATTACCAATTCTCCAAGGGTATGCAAACTTTTGAGCACAACTCTATATATTGTATAAAATTATTTGGACACCTAAGGTACGCTTAAAAGTGAAAGAATGCCATTGAATAAGATAACAAAATCACATCAAGTGGCTTGTTTTAAAAAAAAGATAGCACAAGCACCATTTTTTAAGCAGAAATTTGTTGGGTTCCAAATTATAAAACAATAGACATACTGTTCAGAATGAAGACAGAAGCATTTGGACACTTCCTAGTTGTCATACATTAGTGGAACATGTCCATAATTAATGTGATGAACTACACCTGTTGTCACTCTGCTAGAGCACCTTTGTGAAATTTAGTGGAACTTTATACATCTACTAAAAATCACCTTGAGACCAGTTGGTTAAAAGTAATTAGAAGACCAAAGTTAGTTCTGAGAAAAGGTCTAGTATTGCTTGTTTGCAGAAGCCACTTTGTTTATTTTAGTTCGTCTATAATATTTTGTCACTAATGCAATGGCATTCAAATGACAGAGGCTTATTCTCAGATCTACTTCCATGTCCTTACCAGCTATTTCAGTGAGGTCAGATATATAATTTGACACTCAAAACATGACACATCGTGCCTTAGGACACTGTGCAAGTGTGTTTTGAAGACATTAAAATAATGCCTTGCCTTGCCTCTAAGGAGCCCAAAAAATTTGACAGCTGAAGCTCTGCTACTGACAGAACACAAACATCACTGAGATCCAAAAAGCACTTTCCAGCAGTGCATTTTCTTTACCACACAAAACAAATGGCTTCTGATAAAAAACAGAAAGCAATCATGCCCTCAAGCAAATATCTTCCAAACCACACACACACTCTCTGTGGGTTGAGAAATCGAGGGTGGAGGCTGCTTCCTCATTATCAGAAATGACTCTGAGGTGCAGTGCTAGCATCAGTGTTATTCACCAGTTGTAATAGTTAGATTAAAGACTGCAGGAGGGAAACCTGATCTCAGATCAGTATGGCAACCTCTCCAACGAGGACTGTGTCATAAATGAGAAAAGCATCTATTAACTGCAGAAACAGAGTGAAGGAACATGTGATTGAGTCTAGAAGCAAAGAACAGAATGCACTCATGAGGAATCTTTCCATTATGTAGATATTGGTCTGGAGGACCCCGATGAATTTTGTGTTTAAGCTGAAACATTATACTTCAAGAAATAATTCACCCACAAAATAAAAAAATACTGTCATCATTTACTCACTCTCAGGTCACTCTACACCCATGTGACTTTCTTTTATTTTCATGAAGCACAAAAGGAGATATTTTGAAGAATGTCTAAGCTACTCTCTTCCATACAATGAAGTCATACAGTAACCCTAGTCTTTCAAGCTAAAAAAAGACATAAAAAGCACATTCAAGTAGTCTATATGACTTGTGCCCTGTATTCCAAGTCTTCTGCAGCTATCCGATAGCTTTGTATGAGGAACAAATCAAAATTTAAGTAGTTATTTGCTGAAAATCTTACCCTCAAATCTCATTTGTGCTTTCGCAAATTTAAACTTGCCACACTGCAATGAGTCATGAGACATTCAAGAACCAATGCTGTTTGATTCCATCAAAGTTAAACATGGTAGCCACTGGTCACTTTCTACTTTCTAGGGGTGTTGATTTATTTGTTTAATTTGGTTGCATGGAAGATGGAGCTCGGACATTCTAAACATCTCCTTTTGTGTTCCACAATAGAAAATGCCATCATACAGGTTTGGAAGACATGATAGTGAATAAATGATGACTGAATTTTCATTTTAGGGTGAACTATTTCTTTAAAATCTGAAATCAATGAGTAAATGCATGTCTGTTTGTTTCATATTCTCAGTTTTTAGAAGTCCTTATAAACCAGATAATCACACACACTCAAAATCTTCTTACATCTTTACAGTCCTCCTTTGTGCAGCTAGTTTTCATGCGTAAGTCGAACCACCTCACTGTACCATCTTCTCCACAGGACAAGAAGGTGTAAGGGTCGTTTGGCACCGTCATTATCTACAGAGAGAAATATGTCACACGTCAACTTCCACCTCATCAGCTCCAAACAAAGATAATGCTGACTCTGAGAAACACTTAAAACCATTCTCTTGTACTCCACAATTCTATCGTCATCTCACTGCAGACTTTCATGCATGTCACTCCTTAAATAATCCCTTTACCTCATAAGCGGTGCCATAGTGGCAGGTGAACTGGCACTGTCTGTTGATTTCTTGGCTCTTCTCTGTATGTGTATAGAAAATGATGCCATCTCCTGAGCAGGACACAATCTGTTGATCATTAGTGTGGGGCATGAACTTTGCGCTAAAGATGTTGGCCCGGTGTCCTGAACGAATTGTTGTCTTGACCTAAAGGCAAAGATGAGACACTTTGTACAATCAAAAATTGTCACAAAGAAAAAAACAAAGCATCCCTTTGGGGTGACATTTGTTTTGCACCTTCAAAGCACTATTATCACAAAAACTGCTGTTGTCTCTGCATATTAAGCTGGGATATAGGAAAGTATTTTTAACATCGAAAAAATTACTCAATTCCTCTTTAACCCTTTAATGCATACTTCGGGTCTTTAGTGACCCAGGACCTCATTTCACCCCGTTACTCATCCATTTGTTTTAGTTATGCCCACACCTCTTTAGTATTCCTCAACCTTTCTCTTCTTAATAGTGTAACAAAATTTGATGGCAAAATTGCAAAAAATATATTTATATATATTTTAATAACTGCTTAGTTACCAAAAGTGTATAGGGTCATTATAGACCTAAGATATGTAATAGTGTTGCTTTCCTTTTTCTTTCTTTTTTTTACTCTTCAATAAATCAAGTTTTCTTTTACAGGACATATATTTTTTGGTTTAATATAAGACAAATGAGTACTATATTCATACAAATGACTACAATATCACATTGATTTTCTGTGTGAAAAATTGTGAATTATCAGTATTCCATGCATGTAACCATACATACTGTATTATGCATGCTATTTCTTACTCAAGGTGGTACTGATATTTCAGTGATTGACTTGATTTACATTTGACATTACTATTTGACGAAGAAGCAGAATGGAAGTAAACTATAGCAAGTGCAACACATGAACAATATGATTCGGCACTGGCATTTTGTAGATCCATTTGTGATAGATGTACGGTATATGCCTAAAGACCTGAGTAGGTTATAATGTTTGGGGAAACACCTATGTATTAAGGGTAAATCAAGCATTGACATATTTAGATGATCAGCATCAGATATATTCGCCTCATGGGTTTGATTCCCAGAAACACACATACTTATAAAATTTAAATCTTGAACACACTGTAAGTCACATAAAAGCATCTGTCAAATGCATGCATGAATGTAAATGGATTTCCACTCATTACAGTGGGAATAATCCTGCATCTGCACTAATAAAATCCAACGGAGAGCAACTGTTTATGATACTGGACAAAAAGCACTTAAAAACACCTTATATGAAGAGGTTAGGAGACATGCTTCTGTCCTAAAAAATAGATCACACTCTCATCTTACTCCAGTTATTGGAAATAATCCAATTTTGAAAATACAAATATAAACACTACAGTTGAATGCATTACAGTAGGTGAAATGCAGATCTAGCAGTGCAGTTTTATTCCAACCTTATACATATTTTTTTTTTTTTTTTTTTGTCTTTACCTTACCTTTCTGTTGTAAGGGTTTGTGATAACCAATTTAGTGTCATCTGAACCTGATAAGATGTACTCCCCTGTGTCATTCCAGGATATTGTGTTAACCTGTTAAGAAAGATGATGAAAACCATCTGATGAGTGCACACTCTATGCTCTAAAAGAATATCCCTTCCTCAAAACTATATCAGGGCCTAACACATAATCCATCCAATTATTTACATACTTGATATATGATGACATAAAATCCTACTTTAGACCTTTCGAGTTGAGATGGTCTGATGTGCTGTGTGCTGCCTGTGCCTTTAAGAGCAATCGATCAATATTTCATTAACCCAAGGTTGATACGGTCTGTTCCTCATCTTTCTAAAACAGCACAAACCTCATCACACAGAGTCCATTTCCTCCGACCTCTGCCTTCCCAAAATAATGTCGTTGGGAGGGATTAAGCATTTATCCCTCATTCTCCCCTTCCGCTTTGCACTCTACAGCTGTGGCATTAAATTGTATTAGACATAGTATGATGCATTACATGCTAAAATAACAAGTGTTGAAAGCAGCCTGTACTGTGTCATTTGTGAAAATGTGGAGTCTGCTCTAAATGTGGCAACTATGTCACATCGGAACGGAACCTGAGATGTTACCCCAAGCCAGATAATAAAAGACACCTTTCTCTCCTTGCAGTTAAAACTACACAGCGGGTTTTCTGTGCATTTGTCTTAGTTTAACACATCAGACAATATGCAAAAAGAGTAAAAGAGGAAGGCCACCTGACAAATAGAATTTATTGTTCATAAACCAGGATGGCAGGAGTAGTTGGCATTTTCTACAAACAAAGCACAAATTAGTGACCCATTACTTTAACACAATAAAAGGTACATTGTTTTTAAGAGAGAGAACTATTATATAGGCATATTAGGGCTGGGCTATATATATAGTATATTCACAATATCATTGCAATGATTTTGCTGGTAACATACAATTAAGGAATATCGTGAATAACGTGATGATTGTAGTGTGCTTTTTATTTGGTCACAACGTTTGCAAAAGAGCACGTCATGCGAAAATCCTTCTGGTCTGTAAAATTAATCAACATCAAAATCTTAGTTTTGTCATATGTGATTATTAAACCGGAAAAGGCTGCAATTTAATTAAATGAATGCATGGTCTGTGTGCTTCAGAGTGAACAGGTGATGTGTTCTGTGATTATATGCTGTGAATTATATTCAGTGCTCTGAGAGCAGTTGAAGGCAAAGTTTTGCAGATTCACACAGTGGCAGAATTCCAAATATTTGTAACCGCTACAAGTTATTATACTAATCTAAAAATGAGAGACGGTATCACAGAAAAGGAGGAGATGATAGCGGTTCAACAGATTTGTAATGAGCAACATTGCAAACTGAGAAATACACGCACAGGACCACCACTGGCCAAACTGATGGCCTAAGCAGAGCTCCGGGATTGTCGGTCAAGGCGGCGGGGGTGGGGGAGGGGGTTGTAAGGCGCAGCGCGAGCGCGAGGTGAAAGTGCGAGCGCGAGGTGATCATCTGTGTCCCGGGACTGCTGCCGGATCCTTGAATAACACATAACGTGCAAGTAAGGTCTACCGGTGGACTTTCTGGTGCCCCCCTAGGGTAAGATGGTGCCTCCCTAGGGAGTTGGTGCCACAGACTGCGTAATATGCGTATAGGGAGCGGCGGTACTGTACACACATACTTTCAGTGTTACGCCAAAATAAAAGCTCTAGGTAAAGTAAATATGACAAAGAAAAATTATTATTGTACAAAACAAATACAATCCTCAAATTAATACATCTAACAACAATAATTCAGCATTATATTGTTTTATAATAAAATTGAACTGGGCTCCAAAAAGTGAGTGAACTTTTTAGTACAAATATACAGCATGTATAAATATTGTTTTTTTATTACTGTATTGTTGTCTTACTGCATCTAAATAAAACTGATTAAATATAGTTTTTGTGTTATTTTACTGAAAAACATGCAGAAAATGTTCCTTCATTATTTTTAGATTTTTATTTACTGCATGAAACATTTTGAATCTACTTGGCTACAATGGCTGTTTAGTTGAAATTATGGTTACTCTGATTAAAAAAAAAAAAAAACTCTTAATGCAACTTCACAGCAAATATATACATTGTATGCATAATTATCGACAGTACAATGAATATCGTCAATAAGCTGAAAAGTATTGAGATGTAATTTTTGTAGCCACAACACTTTCTGAGGAATAGTTCACCCAAAAATACAAATCCTGTCATCTACAGACATAAATTTTAAAGAATGTTGCCATCTCTGATAGTGGTCGACCGATATATTGCCGAAGCTGATAAATTGGCCGATTTTCTGACTTTTTTAATTATTGGCACTGGCCGATAAATTTTCCCATTTGGACGATTTTTATTTTGAGGGTGCCGAAAATCGCCTGCTTGCATGTGAAGCGAGACATGTAAATGACCAGTCACGGTTCGTTTTGTTGTTACGTGCCATCGTGTTACTACAATAATAGACCGGTGTGCAACACAGTGTCATTTAAACGGTCCACATATCAGAACCACGGCAGACGCGTTTGAGCTCATAATGTTAAATTACTCGCCTGTTTCATTCTCCTTCTCTCTCATTAAAAGTCCCCTGTAACTTTTAACTGTCTTGTCTAATGATAAAGTCATAATCAATCCAATATCAATAAAAATAATATCATATACTGTCTGCAAATATGCGTATATCTCTTTTAAACAGATGTAATAAGCAAACCTCACAAAACTTCAGCAGATCCAGCATCCTGTGGAGCACTCATTTATTTACCTCTAAAGCACGTATTCTAACAGTCTCTCCTCAACAGTTCCCAGTAACATTTCTTATGATAAAAGCCAAATATCAATAAAACTTCTATTATATGCCATCTGCAAATATGCAGATATCTCGTTTAAAAAGATGTCATTCACGAACCTCACGAAAATCTAGCGTTTTCTTCCTGTCGAGCGCTCATCTAATATCTTCCTCTGAAGCGCGTATTCTATCAGCCAGAATCAAAAACTTCAGGATCAGGATGAAAAATCCTCTCATTCAAAAATCGTGACGGTCCGTCTGTGACAATCCAAGTAGGCGATCCAGGCTGTTTAAACTGTCAGGAGATGGATCTGCACGAGCGCGTGAGTGCAACTTCAAGGCTGCGTCTGAAACCAGGAAAATCCTGCCGCCAGAGGCTGTATATGGAGGTACAATGAAAATAAGGTGCTTTACAAACTGTTCGGAGACCAGTTTCCTTAAGAGTTAAGCCATTAACTGATTAGGCAGTAAGGTAGCAAGTCAGCTGCCTACGTTTTCGGATGCAGCCCAAAGTAAAAGCATTTCACGTGTGCTATAAGTAAATGTCTTATTCATTATGTACTGTATATTGTACAATTGGTTTGATTTGACATTTTAAATGGGAGTAAATGCGATTGCTAACGTGGACATGCCATCCATGGTTGCTGGACTACTGTGTGTACTGTTATTTCCTTCTTCCTAATATATTCTTCACGTGCAAATAAATTACTAAAATTTGATGACTAAACAGAAATCTGAAGAAAATGCTATCTACCATTTAAAATACAATATTCTTTTTTGTTTTGTGTGAAATTGAGTACATATAGTGCTAAATAAGAGTTTAATTTTATGTTTGTTATTTACTATATTAAATTGTGTGATATATGGGCATTTTATCGGCCTATCTGCCACCCTGCTCTCTGGATATCGACATCAGCCATTAAAAAACCCATATCGGTCGACCACTAATCTCTGATTTCCATAGCAGTAGATAGTGATTTGCATACCTTCAGACGACTTGGAATATGACGCACAAGTCGCATGGACTACTTTTATGATACTTTGGGGAGCTTTTTTAAGCTTTAAAGTTAGGCACTATCAACTACTATTGTATGAAAATGTTATCCGCAGAATAAACGAAGTCATATGGGTTTGGAACAACATGAGGGTGAGTAAATGATGACAAGATTTTCATTTTTTGGGGGGGTGGTGAACTTTCCCTTTAAGCACCTACTTTCACAGACCTATTTAAAACAAGAACAAAAAAAGTTTTAAGCCTTATTTTGTACTCTATCCATGGAACGTGCAAATTCTGTTTATTTCGAAAGTAAACATACTCCTCTACAGTCTGGCTTTACCTAGGTGATGTGTTATATCTGCTTATTGTGAACAATCCTTATTAGATCATTTTACTATGCTGCCTTCTGTTCCCACTGTGTTTCTGTCCATGTTTCAGCCTCATATGCTCACAGTGGTCACCTCACCTCAGTATTACTGTCACATGCAGGGAAGGACATTTGCATTCAACCAGTGAAAGAATGCTTTTTACTGGTGCAAACTACTCGAAACCTACTCCAGCCCTGTTCTATGAGTTTGTTCAAGCCTGTCTGAGGTTATATTGGAGTGAGTGGGGTGTTTGTCATTTGGAAGGTTTGCCATTAAAACGGAGTACAAGGCTTTGTTGGATCTCCCAGCAGTAAAGCACCATTGGCAGTATACAAAATGACGTCCCTGGTGGCACCCTGGCGCCTATCAGCCTCTGAGTTTAAATCACTGACAGATAAAGAACAGGAGCCAGAGATAAGTGAGTTGAAAGACACGAGCACACACACACCACTCACTTACAGACACAAAACGATCACAGCGATTCCCCTGAGACAAAATAAATAACCCAGACAGATACATTGTCCTGCATGAGAAATTATTTAGGGAAGTAAATTAGCCCAAAAAAAAAAAAGACAGAACAGACAGACAAAACTTGTGATTTCAATACAGGTGAAAGACCTTCAGTGCTTTAGCGACTTACACATCCATCATGCACATTGAGAACGGCTTCGAGCTTCAGTCGCTGCACAAACTCTTTTCTGCCTAGAGAGAGAGAGAAAATTACTTGTTTCATTGTGACATCTCTTTTCACAATATAACACTATTAAATTACCACCCTGTATTTGACCAAGTGTACAAGCAAACATCCTGTCATAGTGATGAGTAGGGTCAACCACCTGATTTTTTATGTTGATGATCTTCTTTTGGTTTTGTCTCAGATTTATTCAATATGTCATAATGAAACCTTGTGTAAACTAATGTGTATTAACATGCATAATGAAAGTTTCATTTTCCAACAAGCAGGCACCTTCTTGTGGTTGAAAAAAGACATCTTTCTGTGGCTGTATTTTCAGCTTGGGTATAAGGAGCTACAAATAGCAAGTGCCAAACTTAGGTCAACCATTTGCAATGGCACAAGCTTATAGAACAGCAGTAGCCTTAGCTGACATTGCTCTATACATTACTGGTACAACCTCCACACTGGCAGATCACACTGCTAATGGAAAACAAAAGCTGAAATTAGCCTCAAAATCTCACCATTTTCAACTGAGCTAGAATTGGAAGACTCATGCTCGGTTGATATACGTAATGTTAACACAGGTTCAGTTCCATATTTAATCAAGCTCTTGCTCACAAACGCATAAAACATATTGTTTTTTGTTTTTTGGCTGATCCAAGTTAACCATTGGCAGGCTTTACAACATCAAGAAGAGCTGAGCTAAATACAGCACACTCTAAATTATATGCTATCACCACCTCACTATCTGACTGTGAGATCCGGAGTAAAATAGCACTCAGACAAAACACAGAACCCCTTGGCACATTCATTCAACCAAAGTGCAGCAACTTGTTCTCAGGGTAAAGAAAAGAAATGAGCTAAATCGGTATGGTCTAAAATACACATGTGGATCCAACTCAGTAGAGTCAGTCAATTACATAAATGTTCTTTAAAGTCAGCCAAGACTGGCTGACACTTCTCTCAGGTCTCAGATGTTGAGGACTAACTAGTGTAATGTTGCAGAGGGGTCTGATTGGCAACACTTTAGAGCTAATATATTAAACTATCACAAGTGGCAACCAGTGTGGGTAAAGATTCAAAGGTGTATACCTGATTTCAGTTAAAATGACTTTCAGAGCTCAGAAAATGTCAGCCTCTCTTCACTGTCAAACCAGAATTCCTATTTTTGTTCCTTAAAGGAATAGTCCACACAAACACTACAAAATTCTGTCATCGTATTTAACACTGAACTTCATTCTACAAACGAAAATACTGACAATACAGAACAGAACATCTTGTACTGTTTGTCAACAAGAAATCCTTGAAATTTTAAGGAACATGTTAACACAAGACATTGTGAATCAACAATGAAGATGAACGATGTCAAACTAAAACTCTAAAGTCATTAGCCAATATCAGCAATCCTCCCAAATAAACAAAGAAACTATTTATTCATAACTAAGCATATACTCAGACTTTCCAACAAAGGTCACCCCTTAATTGTTCTGTATGTCATATGAGTGCAAGAAAAACTAAACTTAACGGCATTTTTATCAACTTAAAAAATAGGTTGTGATTATATAATTAGAGTTAATTCTAGCTAGCAATACAATACATAAATATTGAAAATGTTATTAATTTCACTTCGCTCAAAATTACACAATTTGATGGAATTGTTTTATGAAATTGAAATGCGTAAATCTTAAAAATAGGCTCATATATAATATATATATATATATATATATATATATATATATATATATATATATATATATATATAATTTTATTTTTATTTTTTTGTACATGGCGAGTGGTTTTAGTGCGAGTATTGTCTTTGCATGTTTTGATGGATTTTTTTGTAACCTTGCACTAAGATGACCTTTATTCCCAAAAAGACTTTTGATGAAAGTCAATGAAAGCATACACCAATGTCCATAAATGCAATGCACATAAACAAACGTAATACGTAATTTTTCATAATGTATAGAGACTTCTAATTTTAAAAATGTTGTCTTAAATTCCTTTGTTAGTAATTGTCAGAAAGGTTGTTAACATTTTTAATTCCTTGGCATTTTATGGCTCATTTAATCTTTTTTGAAACATGGCAACAAAATAATAATAATAATATTTGGTTAAATAAACAACCTTTTGACAAAAGGGTTTGAAAAGTACCAACCACTGAGCAGTTGATCTCATTAAAGCAATTATACAATGTGACATTTTCTGTCTGTATCACTTTTCAATTAATATACAGAATTGTGCATTTAAAAATATTATGTCTACTTTTAATATCTTTAAAGTTTAGATGAGTCACAATACAAAAAAGCAAATCAGCTGGACACCCCTTTATATTTTGAACCAAGGTGTTAACAATAGCCTATAATTAGTGTGATACCATTACGTCTTTATTAACACATAACAGCATTAAATTAACAGATTAAGATGGTCTTTAACCTGTGTCTCTGTCCTGTGTGCAAGCTCAGATGACAGCTGTCACCAAGAAAGTCTTCGTAAACACAAGTATGCCAGATGATTTCTAAGCGTGGCATTGGGTTGTAGTTTCTTACCTAAATAATTTGTCCTGACCGCGCATGGATCTGTGCATCCGATGGTGCGTTTTCTCACATCCCAAATGAGGTTGCCAGAGCCGGACATGGTGTTTAAACCTCTAATGTTGAGACATGCATGAAAAGAGGCGAGCAAGCGCTTTCCTTGTGTTTATCTTCCTGTGGCGTTTGATTAGTATTATTTCACTGCACTGCTTTAGTCGCTACAAGTTCATCGACAACTGGGAATGGATAAAGGAGTGAATATTACTCCTCGATATCGACACCCCTGCGACGATCCGCTTGCGACTCTTCTTGCATGATTGATTTGAGGTGTAGTAAAAATATTATGCTGCTTGTTTGGCTATCCGCTTTAGCTTCTGCTGCTCTGGTACGTCAAATCCATCTCGAGCCCAAAGCCAATGAAGGGAGATACGCGCAGTTGATGGTAATGAGCGGGTCGCTCTCGAGAGCGTCAAGTGTGCGCAGCAGTTACGCCGATTATTTGACCGCGCATCCAAATCTTAGGATTTGAATGCGCGGTCATTTAAATACAATTTTAGGATTGTTTTTTTTTTTTTTCTCTCACTTGAGGTTTTTGTGACAGCACTAACACTAATAATCCCAATAAGTATTATTATTAATAATAGTATTTTAAAACAATTTTAATTACATTTATTATAAATAATGATTTAAATATCTTAGTTCTGAGGATTTGTAGCTGATCCAATAATCTTCTTTATAATTTTTTTTTTTTTAATTACCCAATAATCACAAACGACTATGATTGGTCCAGCGCAGAGAAAAGTAACAATTAGCCACTATGTGACAAGTCTGCGTGACACTCGATAAATGACACTGAGGAAATCTTAATAGCTATTGAATTGGAAATAGATAAAATATGTGAATTAGTATTTATATTTTGTAGACCTATTAGACAATAGTTATGTGTGCAATAAAGTAAAATGCAAAATAGATTAAAACGCTTTTTTCAATAAATATATTTTACGGGGATAGTTCACCCAAAAATGAAAATTCTCTCATCATTTACTCACCCTCATGCCATCTCAGATGTGTATAACTTTCTTCTTCTGAACACAAATGAAGATTTTTTGAAAAAATCTCAGCTCTGTTTGTCCATTCAATACAAGTGAATGGTGGCCAGATCTTTGAAGCTCCAAAAAAAGACATAAAGGCAGCATAAAAGTAATCCCTATGACTCCAGTGGTTTAATCCATGTCTTCTGTAGCGATAAAATAGGTGTGGGTGAGAGACAGATCATTATGTAAGTCATTTTTTACTATAAATTCTACTCCTTGTAGGTGGTGATATGAACAAAGAATGCAAATTGTGAAAAACAAAAGAAGAATGTGAGAGTGAAAGTGGATATTTAAAGTAAAAAAAAAAGAATTTACTTAAACATTTCTCTGTTTCTCTCTCACACACACACCTATCATATAGCTTCTGAAGACATGAATTTAACCACTGGAGTCGTATGTATTACATACTGCCTTTATATGCTTTTTGGACCTTCAAATTTCTAGCCACCATTCACTTGTATTAAATGGACCTAGATAGCGGAGGTATTCTTCTTAAAATCTTTGTTTGTGTTCTGCAGAGGAGAGAAAGTCATACACATCTGGGATAGCATGAAGGTGAGTAAAAAAAAAAAAAGAGAGATAATATTAATTTTTTGGTGAATAATCCCTTTAAATGAATTTCCGCACAGGCTATTCTTGACCTACGCCCTTGACTTCATTTTTAATGTGCATTTTGAGACAGTGTTCAGTATTTGCTATTAAAAAAAACGCTCTATATTTCACAGTAATCACCACTGAATGTTTTGGTTGTACCCATTCAATCCAAAACCGCGCAAACAGCGTTTCTCAGAGGGTCCTGTCAAAGTCCCGCCTCTTTAGTGCGTGCAAACCCCTTTTAACCAATCACGCAAAGAGGCGTGAAACCATCAACAAATCAGAAGCTCAGCTACGTCATGACGTAATTGCCCTAGCGACGACGGCGCTGGCTGATCTTCACACGACAACATACCAGTGAACTGCATTAGCAAGGTCGAAAGTAGGACAATAACGCAGACTTTGCACTATATGTTCGTTCAAAGGTCTTGTTGTATCGGTTACGGGCTCTTGCCTTTTAGAAACATCACTGTGAAATAGCAGTCGAGTGCTTTGTACGTCCAGGCAGTATTTTCGCTCGTACAGTGGTTGCATTTAGCTGGTTTAGCATTCATCATGGCTATGGTGGGACTGAGAGCCTCTTATCGCAAAATCCTGGACAGGATCGAGCATATGCTCCCGGCTAAACTGAGACCTGTTTATAACCACCCAGCAGGTAACACGAATGCTGTTAGGGTGACGGCTTATTTGTCACCGATACTGATCTGTTTAACCTCTTGAGATGGCAGCATACACTAAAGTGTGTCATATGACAGTCAGTGCAGCCTTAGAAAGTGTAAGGTTCAAAAAGAGCCACTCAACTGCTTTAACATGCAGGTAATAATGTAATCATTTAACTGTATGGTAATAAACTATAGTTATTATAAGATAGCTTATAAAGCATAAGATGTAGATATCTTATTTGGATTGTTGCATGGAAACCATGATTCCTAGTAATATTTCACCTCTGTATTGTTTACAGGCTAAGCATTACCTTTAAAGCCTGGCAGGAAACAACTTTTCATAATATTTGTCATATTGTTATATGCAATACTGGTTATGCAAGTATGGCACGTTTACAATGTCTACATATACTTTTATGATTGTCTTTACTGCCAGAGTTGGATCATCATTGATGAATAACCCGAACTCCCAGCTTCAGCTCACATTAACAACTACACATGAGTCAGTCTGTATAGTTTCTTTTGCCTGAAGACGTATGGTTATTAGTGACAGAATAATATAGATCACGTGTCATGCACGCTGATCAGCAAGGTTGACTTGCAAAAAACCAATGATTACACAATTTTCCTGTGTGAGCAATGCATAGCGTATACGGCTGTCACGTGACAAAAGAACGAACGACTCGGACCAAAAGACTCGAGAGGTGAACTAATAATTTATGTTTCCTGTACAGCGCCTATGCGGTTTTCACATAAGAAACGAACGGAGGTTGCGCAATGCACATGCGCGGTCAACACAAAATGAACGAATCACTTTCTCAGATTACTCGTTCTTCTGAGGCTGTGTCTCATTTCAGAAAAGAAAGTAGGACACTTCGAATGCGACCTTCTTTCACGGGAATTCGGAGGATGCATGAGGTGTATCCTTCGTGGGCACTCATAACCCACAATTCTTAAATTAAGATGTTCAAACGCAAGGAATGTTAATTCCCAAGTTGAAGTACCTCAGTAGATGGGTGCAGAGTATATAATATTTATAATTATATTAATATATAATTAAAATAAAATATTAGACTAAAAGTACACCTGTAAAATCTATTTTCTTTTCTCTTTACATCATTATAACTCTCCTAAATTTTCCCTCATATATTCTCTTCTAAAGGGACTTTTGTTGCCTTCTCACTCAAAGCGCTCACGCTTGTTAAAGAGTGGCGTGCTGTTATAGCAACCGTTACGTTCCCTTTCCGTTTGTCCTACGAAGGCCGTCTCGTTTAAACGAGGCTTGTTTAAAGGAGGACACTCGGTATACTGCAGCCTTCAAAGGACGCATCCTCCGGAGGACGCATACTAACAAACGATACACAGCCTGAGTCACATAAAAGATTGGTTCAAAATGAACGAATTGTTCATGAACAACCCATCACTATTCGGGAGAGAGAGAGCCACATGCAGCTGCCATGTGTATTCGTGTTGTCTTTTTAAGTTCTTATTAAATATTATTTTGACTGTTCAGCCGGTTCCCGCCGCCTCATTTCCCATCCTAACCTTGTTACAATTGGTTTTCAGATATAGTCTAAAATAATCTGTGATCTTATATTTGAGCTCATGGCTCAGACTCATATAAACTGCTTTTTTAAGCTTTTGGTTTTGTTAGCTGAAACACAACTGAGAACTGTCACAATTACACATTTTCTTAACTTTAGAGCAATTACAACAACCATCAGTACTGATCAGTACATATTTCAACCGTATTGATTTCCTCCTCTTTAGGTCCAAAGACTGTGTTCTTCTGGGCACCAATGTTTAAATGGGTAAGATTAGCAACATTTCTGTCTGTTTACTGGGTATGTTTTTTTTATTATTGTTGTTTGAGTCATGTTTTTGATTTCCCTCAGGGTCTGGTGATAGCTGGCTTAGCAGACATGACACGTCCAGCAGATAAACTCAGTACCTCCCAGTCTGCTGTATTGACAGCCACAGGTATGAAATATTCATCGGTAACACTGCTGATAGTTTATTATGAATAAGGGGCAAGTATTAGGGCGTTTTGAGCTACTTGCATCCAACTCTTTTCAAAACTGCACACCAAATCTTCCCCTCTCTGTTTTTCAGGTCTTATTTGGTCAAGGTATTCCCTGGTTATAATACCCAAGAACTGGAACCTTTTTGCTGTAAATTTCTTTGTTGGAGGTGCAGGAGGATCGCAGCTCTTCAGAATATGGCAGTGAGTACTCCACCATACTAGAAAATATTCTAAATCGTGTTATAATGAAAGCATTACAACAACACAATATATGATGTTGTTATGATGTGAATTTATTTTATATATGTATATAAACTCAGCAAAAAAGAAACGTCCTCTCACTTTCAACTGCTTTTATTTGCAGCAAATTTAACATGTGTAAATATTTGTACGAACATAAAAAGATTCAACAACTAAGACATAAACTGAACAAGTTTCACAGACATATGACTAACAGAAATGGTATAATGTGTCCCTGAACAAATGGGGGGTCAAAATCAAAAGTAACAGTCAGTATCTGGTGTGGCCACCAGCTGCATTAAGTACTGCAGTGCATCTCCTCCTCATGGACTGCACCAGATTTGCCAGTTCTTGCTGTGAGATGTTACCCCACTCTTCTGGGTGGAATGGCCGTAGCCCTCACCCTCCGATTCAACAGGTCCCAGACGTGCTCAGTGGGATTGAGATCCAGGCTCTTCGCTGGCCATAGCAAGACATACCTGTCTTGCAGGAAATCATGCACAGAACGAGCAGTATGGCTGGTTGCATTGTCATGCTGGAGGGTCGTGTCAGGATGAGCCTGCAGGAAGGGTACCACATGAAGGAGGAGGATGTCTTCCCTGTAACGCACAGCGTTGAGTCCCTGCAATGACAACAAGCTCAGTCCGATGATGCTGTGACACACCACCCCAGACCATGACGGACCCTCCACCTCCAAATCGATCCCGCTCCAGAGTAGAGGCCTCGGTGTAACGCTCATTCCTTCAATGAAAAACGCGAGTCCGACCATCACCCTGGTTGATTCGTCAGTGAAGAGCACTTTTTGCCAGTCCTGTCTGGTCCAGCGAAGGCGGGTTTGTGCCCATAGGCGACGTTGTTGCCGGTGATGTCCATATACTGCCCGGATTACAAATGCATGGCTGCGTAAACAGAGATATTGGCCTGCCTGCAGTTCTGACCTGTCTCCAATTGAGAATGTGTCATGCATAATGAAGTGTAAATACTGCAATGAAGGCCTCGTACAATTGTGATGCCGAAGACCTGCATAATGGATGAATGGGGGAAAATTCAGCTTGCTAAACTTAACAGTCATCTGATTTGATATGAGTGTATATTTTCCAAAAAATATTAAATTCACAAGGTAAAACATCAAATAACATGGTGTAGTGCTTTCTATAAAGCACAGGGTGAATAGTATTTACAAATCACTACTTTTTGTTTTTATTAGTATTTTCCATACTGTCCCAATTTTTTCGCCATTGGGGTTGTGCATGGAGAGAATATCCCCTCATGGGGGCTGCCGTGTTATAATCAAATGACCAGATGAATATTTCTCACTTCATCTCAGTTACTGCCATGTAATTGGACACTTTCACTCATGGATTAAATTATCATTGGTTGACTGGTAATAGAAAATTTATTCAATGGCTATGTAATGGTAAACTATTGATTTTGAATTATGTTGCATCCATGCCACTAGGTGTCAGTGTAAGTCCAAGACAACATAAACACAAAAATTAGTGAGTGCCACTGCAATGGGAGAAAGGTGCCTCTATTTGTTCCTGGCAGGCAGCAGATGCCCTAACCCCATCCCCACCCTAACCAAATGTAGTTTGCAAGGCAGAGTAGCCTGCCAGGAACAATGGATGGTACCTTTCTCACATCACGGACTTTAAGACACATAAAAACAGCACAATCTGCTCTCATTCAGCAATAAAATACATGCATGAACAAATCCAGTAGTTAATTGGACTGTATAATCACATGAATGGAAAATGGGCAAAGGTACATTTTCTGGAGTTTTGACATTTGGCTAATTTCCAGACAACCCTTGAGCTGTTGCAAACCTCCCAGCATTGAAGCGCATCAAGTGTTGTGTAGTAACCATCTGGTATCATGTCACCCAGAGTAGCTATAGTGCTCTTGCATAATCCTTTTCACACATACAGGTCACCATATTGTGTAATTTAGGGGCACACACTGTGAAAAACAGCTATGCAATAGCAAGTTGCACACCAGTGTAGTGGATTTTCAATATCAGAGCTCTTCAATCTCCACAGACATAACCGGGAACAGAAGGCAAAGGAGAAAGACACTGAAGCTTGATACCAGTGTTTCTTAAAGTGCATCTAGAGGACCGAAAGGGACTCCCTTCGACTGGTACCCCAGAACCCCCACCGTCATTCAGTAGAGCCTCCTCACACTTTCTGCATGAACAGAATTCATGTGATTTTTATTTTTTTTAGAGTTCAGGCCTTTTTATTGTCCTGTGCCACTAGAAACCATAGCAACTATTACTGATAAGAACGCACAACATGTTACATATATTCATGTTAGTATGATTGTACATTCTTTAAAATGCTAATGATTGATTTGCATCTTGATAAAGGTGCTTTTCAATGTATCATACTTGAGTTACAATAATACTGCTTGCCATTAATTCCTAAGTGAATTTCTTGACTCAGCCTCAGTTATACTGTCTCCAAATAAATTTTAGAACGGTCTGTTTTCGTAACATGTATTTCTATGGAAATATTTATTAATTGGCTGTAATGTATTTTTGTTTTATTTTGTTATTCAACTCTACAAAGTCATATCTTCAGTAACATGAAATTCAAATAAAAAGTTTTATATCAGATCCTATACATCATGAAACACATGTTGAATTGTATTGTAATAATTGACATTTTTAATTCACACCAAAATAAACTAACAATAAAGTCAGCTTTGCTACAAGTGTCTTACCCTTCAAGTCTAGTGTACCTTTAGGTATAACAGTAGTTTGAAGTAAGTGTACATTCATCTTTATTATTACATATTCTGCATTTTAAATAGATCAAGTTTTTCAAAGTTACAGTACTTATCATTGGGGAAACAAATCTCAGCCTTATACTGCATGCTTGTCAGTAAAACACATTAAGGATGAGATAATTGTCCATGTTTAGAAGAGTATATTTTATATGTATCGCTGCATATTACAGTACATACTTTTGTAAAAAAAACAGTGGCTGTGCTCAGGGTATACAGTGTAGTAAGCGGTAGCCAATTCATCTTCTATTCACAATACAATGCTTCCCTCGTATGGTGATAGGAGAAACTGCATTGTGAATGAGGCACTGGACTGTTGTTCAAGTCAACTCAAGCTTTAAAGAGATTGTTCAACTAAAAATGAAAATTCTCTCATCATTTAATCACCCTCATGGCATTCCAGAAGTGTATGGTTTTCTTCTGAAAACAAAAAAAAAGATTTTTAGAAGAATATCTCAGCTCTGTAAGTCCATACAATGCAAGTGAAAAGTGACCAGGCAATTTCATAATAAAGTAAGCATGAGAAGTAATCCATACGTCTTCAGTGGTTTAATCAGTCTTCTGAAGCGATCCAGTTGGTTTTGGATGAGAACAGACCAAATTATTACTCTGCAGTCTCTAGGCACGATCATGATTTCAAGCTCGATTACACTTCCTTGTGCTTGACACATGCACTGAGCACTAGATGGCGCTATATGAAGTGTAATCGCGCTTGAAATCATGATCACTAAAGAGACTGTTGTCAAGATGTACTGTGAAAAAGGTCTGTTTGCACCCAAAACTAACTGTACCGCTTCAGAATACATTGATTAAACTACTGGAGTCCAGTAGATTGTTTATGCTGACTCTATCTGCTTTTTGGAGCTTCAAAGACCTGATCACCAGCATTTACTTGCATTGTATGGACTTACAGAGCTCAGCTGAGATATTCTTCTATATTTGTTTGTGCTCTGTAGAAGAAAGTCATAAACATCTTAGATGGCATGAGAGTGAGTAAATAATGAAAAAAATATTCATTTTTGGGTGAACTAACCCTTTAATTTAATTTGTTCAGAGTAGGAGAAAGTGGGGTAAGACCGCCCCCTCACTGTTTTTTGCATGTCAGAGTATTTATTTATTATTACATGGCAGGTAAAATTATTTTTATGTCAAAGTAAACTTATGCTTTTATATGAAACAGTAAAGTGAGTCTAGTGACAATGCAAGGTGTTTTGGCAAGGTGCAGTGGCTGAGCTGTAAGAAAAAATCAGTGTGAATGAAAATACATATTCTGTTACTGATCTACTCCAAACAGGTTTCTAGAATAATGTTTTGCTCCAAAAGATATTTCATTATTTTGATAAAACAATGCAATGCCCACATCCTATTTGTACAGTCTCTTATACTTAGAACATAACTTCACTATACAGTATTTGTTGTAGTTTTGAAGGTCAGTGTTGACTTTTAATCATGAACCTAAACCATACATCCATAAATTATTCTCTTCAGGAAATATACAGGTGCATCTCAATAAATTAGAATGTCGTGGAAAAGTTCATTTATTTCAGTAATTCAACTCAAATTGTGAAACTCGTGTATTAAATAAATTCAATGCACACAGACTGAAGTAGTTTAAGTCTTTGGTTCTTTTAATTGTGATGATTTTGGCTCATATTTAACAAAAACCCACCAATTCACTATCTCAAAAAATTAGAATATGGTGGCATGCCAATCAGCTAATCAACTCAAAACACCTGCAAAGGTTTCCTGAGCCTTCAAAATGGTCTCTCAGTTTGGTTCACTAGGCTACACAATCATGGGGAAGACTGCTGATCTGACAGTTGTCCAGAAGACAATCATTGACACCCTTCACAAGGAGGGTAAGCCACAAACTTTCATCGCCAAAGAAGCTGGCTGTTCACAGAGTGCTGTTAACAGAAAGTTGAGTGGAAGGAAAAAGTGTGGAAGAAAAAGATGCACAACCAACCAAGAGAACCGCAGCCTTATGAGGATTGTCAAGCAAAATCGATTCAAGAATTTGGGTGAACTTCACAAGGAATGGACTGAGGCTGGGGTCAAGGCATCAAGAGCCACCACACACAGACGTGTCAGCAGGGAAAGGGATTTGGGAAAGAATGTAATATTTATACTGTAATTTGTACACTTGAAATCAAGGCAAACTGTGATGTTTCATTACCAACTAATGCAAAAACCAACTAATTTCAAAATTAACTTTGAAAATAAAAACATACAATGTAGGGTTATTGTTTATGAAAACTGAGGAAGAGAATTTATATCTGCTTTAGTCTGTATCTTTGACAATATCAACCCACATAAGAGTGAAACTGTCTTTTTACACAAATTAATGCAGCCTAAAACTGAAGAAGAAGAAAAAAGCATAATGTCTGTTTTTCCTTTTTCTTTATTATCCTCCCATTCAATGAGGGGACAATTAGCCTTTTCTTGTCCTGCACACATGAATTTGAACACAGGAGCCAGATACTTGTGCAGATAATAAATAATCAAAAGAAACGGTGAACAAACTGTTTTGATGATGTTCAGGATTGTGAACGCTGACACACCTGTATACAACTAAACACTGTCAAGATTTATGCATAGGCAAGTTCAGTGACACTTCACATAATATTTTTACGAGCACTACAGAAAAGAATTGAAGCTTATTCATTGAAGCTTCGGTTTTCTTCATTGATTTATATTTTGTGAAAAAATGTTGTGCATATTAGCTGACATCACTTCTGTAACAGCTTTTTTTTTTTAAGTCTTTAGTTTTAACTGCACCCATCAGCAGCTAAACAATTTGCATAGATACATGTGATTGAATAAGACACGATAAAATGTGTTCACCCAAAAGTTGCTGGTTCATGTTTGGAGAAGCGTGTATCTGAACCATGCCCAGACACAGTGGCCCCAACCATGAGCGCTCCGACTGACGTGAGAAATATTTACTCTCAGTATATTCAATCATGAAGTGTGTCTCGTGGCAGTTTAAAAGAACTAGCGATGACCAATTTGCGAATGAATAATTCTTTTGAGTCGGTTCTTTTCAGTGAACTGGCCAAACGGGCTTACAAAACTGTCTGAATCGATTCATGATCCAGTACATTTCGTTCGGAGCGCTCTCTCACTGAATCATTTGGAGCGGATTCACGCACAGTAAAACAGTATCGAGATTTTTACAAATACAGAGAACAAACAGCACTGAATACAGTGTAAATTTACCAACAATCAACTGAAACAAAAGGCTGTCTTTTTGAGAGGTAACTTTGAGAAACTTCAGCTAGTGTTGTCAACAGGGGGCTGTTCAAACTAAATGTGTTTTTGCATCCGCTCATGCTGTTTTTCAATTGTTTTCCATGTAATCATTCGCTAGATGGATGTCTTTTGACAACTGCATCACGTTTCACTGTTTTTAGCATCTCTCACGTGAGCGCTGCATATTTAAAAGTCGCTTTAAGTTAAAAAAAGAACTTCTTCAACTGATAAAAACACATCTCGAGACACCTGCGTTCTGCTCTATTTGTTGTGGTAAGTTTTGCATTTTTGAAACGAGAACGCATCTGTCTGAACGGTTACCGGAAGAAATGCTTTAGCCAGTAGTTACATGAATACTACTCATCCTCAAGAAAAAAAAAATGCTTTCTCAAAGTCACCAGAATCTAATGCTTTGATGTTGTTTTTGCGAGAAAAAAAACATTTTCTCCCTGGGGAGCATGCCCCCCAGACTCCCCTAGATATAAGGTTGTACAAGGCAGATTTCTGTGCATACCCTCTGATGAAATCCTGCAGGCGCCCATGCCCAGACAAGATTAAACACGCGCTCTGGTTCAGAACTGGAACGCAGATCGCTTGACTAGCACCAATGCTGTTGCAGGCGTCGAGTGTTGTTAAACTCACCGCTGAGTTTTGCGCAGAGAGGGCTCGGATGTTTACCGCCGCGATTTTATCAAAATCATTTGGAAGGTCAGATAAAAGTGATTGACGGGCCTCATCGCATCCCTGACTTACATTAAATAAGGACATTACATCGTACTGGAAGACACTGAGAAGTGGTGTAGAAAAACGGCCTGTACTTTTTCTGTAAAGGACACGGAGAGTCAGGATCACGAAATGCAGGCACTGCTGGATATCCTCTAAACCTTCAATCTGGTCTGTTCCTGTTTACTACCGAGTAACTCATCATATCGTTAGCCTATCATATTTAGACTGGGTGTTTAATTTTGCTATCACAATGCCTACTAACAAAGCAGTCAGAAGCAGCACGTACAGGATTGTGACGTCATAGTGTGGCTCTATTTGGTGCTGCGAATACATAGGCTACAGCTTGTCTAAAATTAGCTTGTCTTTTGATATTTGTGAGATATTTCGTCTCGAAAGACTTAAATAGATTAAGTTTGGCATACAAATGTTTTTATTTTATATGCATTAAAAGAAGAGAACGCACATCGTAGTTTATTTATGTTAATCCGCCTTGTTGTACTGCAACGCGTAGATGTTAGGTGTAGTAGTGTCTGAAGAGGTGGGCATACTGTGACTTTATGAAAGACAGTATGAGATGACTTAGTAAACAAGATTAATTCAGTAGCATTAAAGTAAAAGCAGCTGCAAACCATACATCTAAATGGTAGTTATAATGCACACCCTTTGGGTTTTGGATAGAAAACTCTATGGCATTTACATAATTTTTTTAACACTTTTAAATGTCAACAGGATTTTTCTGCACATCAGGACACATATATTTGATCCAAATATATGAGGGTTAAAACAACATTGGATTTTTAATATGGTGCATGGTTCCATTTAACGTCTTTCTATTCGGTTTGTACTTGTAGATGACCCCTATTGTATTAAAATAATGTGTGATGTGAGTTCTCGATTTGTGGGGGCCTGGGTAGCTTAACAAGTATTGACACTGACTACCACCCCTGGAGTCACCAGTTCGAATCCAGGGAGTGCTGAGTGATTCCAGCCAGGTCTCCTGAACAACCATATATAAATAGGCCCGGTTGCTAGGGAGGGTAGGGTCACATGGCGTAACCTCCTTGTGGTCCCTATAATGTGTGGTTCTGGCTCTCAGTGGGGCACGAGGTGAGTTGTGCATGGGTGCCACTGAGAATAGGGTGAAGTCTCCACACGCGCTATGTCTCCGCATTAACATGCTCAACAAGCCACATGATAAGTTGCTCTGATTGATGGTCTCAGATGCAGAGGCAACTGAGATTCGTCCTGCACCACCCGGCGAGTTGAGGCGAGTCACTATGCCATTACAAGGACTTAGAGCGCATTGGGAATCAGCCATTCCAAATTGGGAAGAAAAAAAATATATATATATATATATATTGCCATTATGCCAAAGCGTAAATGATTTCTTAAAGTTTTTTAAGGCTTAACGTCTGATAAATCCAACATCATACCACCCTTTTTTCTGTAGTATTTCGCCTTTTAGTTAGTGTTCATTCTAACTCTATTTATTCCGCATCTATATTGTCTTTGTACAACACACAAATACTGTGTATTGTGCTGGACTGTATTGTATGTTGTATATTGTATATTAGTTTTTGTTAGTTGGGTGTTTGGAGCAATTCACCAAAAAATAAAATAATAATAATAATTGTTAGACAAATCTTACTTGGCAACTTTTATCAGGTTTGCAAATGATCTACTACTGGATAATAGCCTTCCTAATGTGTTGCTACTTTACTGTATTTTGAATATTATATATAAAATTGTGTTATACATTTTGGCATAAGAACATGAGCTTTTTTATATTCAGAGAGGGCAGCCACAATTAACTCTTTATTTATTTATTTATTTATTTATTCATTCATTCATTTGTCACTCCTCACCATTCTGTCTTATTGATTAGTGTGTGATAATGGCCAGCCATGGTTTACTGTAGCACTGGACAGGAGGATGACAGAGAGAGGAAACCATGGAGAGACTCTTGCCCAAATATTTCCCTTTCTTTACTCTGTTGGCACTGACAGGACTCATATTCCTGCTGTGGAATATCACCTCATTGGAAGTAAGTAAAAGTCCATAGCTTGTATTTTGTATTTTTATAGTTTTGCAAGTAAGATATACATTTATCAGGAATTTATCAAAATAAGAGAGAAAACGGACATGGGTATGTTGTCATTGGTTTTTGGTCAAAAGTCAAAATCCATAAATGCTTGTTTTCTCTAATAGTATTTATCTTTGTTGGTTTCAAACAAATACTGTATAGATAAAAAGGTCATACATTTACTTTTGATTCTAACTAAAATCAAGCATCAGGTTAATTCAGGCGGGTCACATTCGTCAAGTTTGCAGCTGTACAGTGTTGGGTTTAATGCATTACTAAGTAATTAATTACTGTAATGAAATTACCTTTTCAGTGAACAAAGTAAGGGATCACTCTTATTTTTTCAGTAATTTAATTACAGTTACTTCTGATGTAATTGTGTTAAATACGTTATAGACAATAGAACAATTCTATATAAAACAATAATGAATTTAAAATCGAAATGTAACGTCTAATGTTAAAATATATGTTTTCTAATTTAATGTAGCCCCCTTAAATTCTTTGGCCAGTTCATGAATAATTTATTTGATTTTATATGATTTATTTGAAAAAATTAAAAGAACAATTTCATGTCTATCCTTATATTTTTCATCTGGTCGAGGTTGATAAGGGTTTTAGAAAGTAATTAGTAATAAGTAATGCAATTACTTTTCAGACAGAGTAATTAGTACAGTAATCTAATTACACTGTAGAAGATGTAATTAGTAGTTAGTAAGTAACTTACCCAACACTGAATGTAATTCTGCTGCAGTAGTTCTGTTACTCCTGGGGGGGTTTATTCGCTGCTCTCCCTGCTCTGTCCATGCATGTCTGCCTGGATGGCGAGGTGTTTGCCCAGAAAAGAACCATACAGCCAACACTAACTGTTAAATTAAAGGTGCACTAAGTAATTTTTTTTAAGTGTGTTGAAGTGGCTTACATTGGCTTACACGGACACCTAGTGGCCTGGATGTTGCATCATTTAAACACAGTAGTTTTCATTTACCAGTGCCATTGTAGAAATTCACTATGCACAGTAAGTGAGGATAAATTTAATCCATGAGTGAAAGTGTCCCAATAACAGGGCGGTTACTGAGATTAAGCGAGTAATATTCAGATGGTCGTGTGATGCTAACATGGCTGCCCCATGAGGCGCCCCTACTCCCTGTAGAATAAAAGAGATTTTATAAAGTTACTGTTATGACTGAACTCTTCATCTCATGATTTTATACATATGTTTCAAAATTATTATTCATTTCTTAAGAAGGAAAATGTTTTAAAGGTGCACTAAGTAATTTTTTACCCATTAAAAAAGTTTTACTCCTAAAGAAAATAATTGTAATTTTGAAACGTGTATAAAATCATGACCACTCACATAAGATGAGGATGTAGTCATATAAGTAACCTCATAAAAGCTGTTTTATTCTACATGGGGCAGGTGTGCCCTCATCGGGGCAGCCATTTTAGAATCACATGATGACCAGCTGAATATTACTCGCTTAATCTCAGTAACCGTTCTGTTATTGGACACTTTCACTCTTGGATTAAATTAATCATGGCTGATTGTGAATAGTGAATTTCTACAATGGCATCTGCAACAGAAAACTATTGATTTTGAATGATGCTGCATCCACTCAACTAGGTGTCACTGTAAATCCAAGATGACACGAGCAAAAAGTTACTGAGTGCACCTTTTAAATGAGGAAAGAAATTATTGAATGACTTTAAGTCAAAGTATTCATTTGAAGGAAGTGGTCCTGCCTGAACTATTATGAAATTTCCAGATTATTTTATCTGTTATACAGAAACTGTTTGGAAAACTAGTGATCAAAATAAATCCACACTGGTAGATATTAAACCAAGGTTTAACCAAAAGCTTAAACTGTGTTCTTCGGACAGTCGATCTTGCAATGTGGACTCTGGAAGGACTTTGCTGATTAATTGTAATGTACATTTTTAAACACTGCCTTACTATCATGTTAAAAAAAAATGTGGATCATTTAATTTATTTAAGGAACACCTTACTTATTATACATATAAAGCTACATTTTATTGGCATATGTACATTTATTGTAAAGCCAGAAGAGGATGCGCTCCCCCAGCAGGGTCTGGTTCCTCTCAAGGTTTTTCTCCTTATTAACTAAACATCTTATGGAGTTTTTCCTTTGCCACAGTCAGTTAGAGACATTAAGGCATAATTTTATATGAAGCTGCTTCGAAATTCTATCTATTGTGAAAAGCGCTATACAAATAAAAAAGAGTTGACTTGACTTCATGAGCCACTTGACTTCAATCCTTGCCGTCTTTTCCACTGCAGAGCTGGACCTGTCAAACAGTATCTACCTTCTACCAGCTTCAAAACAGCATACAATCTGTCTTGAAGACCTCCGAAATGCTGCTACCCGTGGAATTCAACTATTCGTACTGCATCCACCTTGGCCAGGAGCCATCCGCAGAGGAGGCCAAAGAGGAGAGCTATCTTCTCAGATCCATCACCTGGCCAGAGCCGCTGGTCCTAGGGTTGCCCTTGCGCCAAAGCAGTGATCCTGCACAAAGCTATTATATGATCCAAAACTCTGGGGATCTGCTGGTGGGTGGACAGCTGGTAGTGAAGGTACAGATGCAAAACTTTATCGGCCAGCCTAAAAAACATGGAGGAGACTTCATAGTAGCACGACTTCATACACCAGAACTTGGAGCAGGTGTGACAGGGCAGGTACATGACCACAGAGATGGAAAATACACAGTGTTTTTCCCACTGCTTTGGGCTGGAGTTGTGCACGTGGAACTGACCATGGTTCACTCCAGTGAAGCGGTGATGGTCCTCAGGCGACTTAGAGAGGAGCAAGCGGACCGAGTCTTCTTCAAGAGCCTCTTCCGCTCACGTTACCTCTCTGAGACCACTGTTTGTAATCTGTGTCTGCCAGTTAAACAGCAACCGCTTTGCAACTATACAGACCCCCAGACCGGAGAACCTTGGTACTGTTATAAGCCCAAAATGTTGGACTGTGACACACGGATCAACCATGCAAAAGGGGGCTATAAAAAACACCTGCTTACTATGTACGAGTCACAGTTCTTCCAAAGGTGAGTGAGCAGTAACAATGATTTCTGCCTTTGACATGGAACTGATACTGTACATACTTTAAGAGATTGTCTTCTGTCATAAAAGGAATAGTTCACCCAAATATCATCAATAACTAACCCTCATGCCATCCCAGATTTATATGACTTTCTTCTGTTTAACACAAATTAAGATTTTTAGAAAAATTTCTCAGCTTTTGTGCTCTTTTAAAATGTTGGTACCCATTCACTTGCATTGTGAGTGAATGAATGAATGAACCATACAGTTATATAGCACTTTTCTGACACTACACTCAAAGCACTTTACACAATGAACAGGGGACTCTCCTCAACCACCACCAGTGTGCAGCATCCACCTGGATGATGCAGCTGTAGTGCACCAGTACACTCACCATCTATTGGTGGAGAGGAGAGAGTGGAGTGATAGAGCCAATTAATGGATGGGCATTATTAGAAAGCTATGATTGATAAAGGCCAACAGGGGGAATTTGGCCAGGATGCCTGGGTTACTCCCCTACTCTTTTCAAGAAGTGTCCTGGGATTTTTAATGACCCCAGAGTGTCAGGACCTCTGTTTAGCATCTCATCCAAAGGATGGTACCTTTTTTACAGTATAATGTCCCCATCACTATACTGGGGCATTAGGACCTACACAGTCCACAGGGTGAGTACCCCCTGCTAGACTTCCTAATACCTCTTCTAGCAGCAACCTTAGTAGTCTCCCATCCAGTTACTGATCAGGCTCAGCCCTGCTTAGCTTCAGTAGGCAACCAGTCTTGAGCTACAGGGTGATATGGCTGCTGGGTGACCATGACCTACAGAGCTGAAATATTCTACTACAAATCTTCATTTGCGTTCCGCAGAAGAAAGAAAATCATACACATCTGGGATGAAATGAGGGTAATGAGAGAATTTTCATTTGTTGGGTGAACTATTCCTTTAATACTAGCAGATTACATATACAATAAATTTTATCGGTAACACTTTACAATAATGTTCTATTTGTTAACATTAGTTAAAACATTAGTTAAATTAACAATGTGCAATACTTTTAAAGCATTTATTAATCTTGGTTAATGTTAATTTCAGCATAAACTAATACATTTTTAAAATCAAAAGTTGCATTTGTTAACATTACTTAATGCTATATGATCTAAAAGTTAACAATTGTATTTTTATTAACTAACATTAACAAAAATTAGTAAATGCTGTAAAAAAAAATATTGTACACTGTTTATGATACCTAATGCATTAATTAATGTTAATGAATAGAACCGTGGTAAAGTGTTACCATGTTATCCTTAAAGGGATAGTTCACCCAAAAATTCTGTCATCATTTACTCACCCTCATGTTGACTCATATCAAATTCTTTTTCATATGGAACACAAAAGGAGAGTTAGGCAGATTGTTATCCTCAGTCACCATTCACTTTAATTCATATTTCTGTCCTTACAATGAAAGTGAATGGTGACTGAGGCTGTCATTCTGCCTTACATCTCCTTTCGTGTTCTATGGTAGAAAGAAAGTCACACATGTTTGGAACAACATGAGGATGAGTAAATAATGTCAGAATGTTTATTTTTGGGTGCTATTCCTTTAAATAGTTATTGGATTACGCTTTTTATTTTCTTCATAAATGAGACTTTTATTTTGTTTTGCTCTAGTGGAATAAATATCAAAATGCCGATACATGCTGCAGGGATGGATAATGTGATTGTTCTACCTGCCTCTAAAGGTACCGTGGCACATGGACTCATATCTCATACACATATACAGTACGTTACAATTCCTAATTGTCATCAGCAGTCTGTAATGTAGAATTAATATTACCTTCTCAGCAGAATAAAAAGCTTAATTTAATGATCTAAATGCTAACATTATGCCTGCAATACACTAGAATGCTTTCAAAAGCATATCAACAAAACTTCCTCATTCCATGTCTTCTCTTATTCTCTACATTTCTTAAAAATTATGCCTGCTTCCTTCCAGAGCAAACCAAAGAGAACAACCTTGAAAACACTCCCTCTGGGTATTACTATCAAGGATTGTGGAAGCCATTGGGTGGTGTCACCATGCGTCAGTTTAATGACTCTTCAGCCGTTACCCAGTGTCTTAGAGGGAAGATGGTGTACATGTATGGAGACTCCACTGTGCGACAGTGGTACGAGTATCTCGTTGCTCATGTTCCAGGTCAGAAATATTTTTTTGAGTGGACTACGCCTTTAAAGTGTAAAATCTGTTTGTATATCCTTATCTTTAACTTCATCTCATATCCTCTCTCTTTCTTTCTCGCTTTGTTTTATCTCGTAACACCACAGAATTCAAGGAATTAAATTTTCATAGCCTGAAGAATGTTGGCCCACACATGGCAGTAGACAGCAACCACAACATACTGTTGAGGTACCGCTGCCACGGGCCACCGATCCGGTTCACTACTGTTTATGCAGCTGAACTGCACTATATTTCCAATGAGCTAGACGCCTTACGAGGGGGCTCAGACACGGTGGTTCTTATTAGCATCTGGTCACATTTCAGCACTTTCCCAGTGCATGTGTACATACGGCGCCTGCGGCACATTCGCAGGGCAGTGATTCGACTGTTGAATCGGGAACCAGCGACATTGGTGCTGATTCGCACAGCCAACCTCCAGAAACTGGACCCGGAATCTAGCTTATACAACAGCGACTGGTTCTCTCAACAGCTTGATACAGTGCTCAGAGCCATGTTTAAAGGTCTGAATGTCCAGCTGGTGGATGCCTGGGAGATGACCCTTGCTCATCACCATCCGCATCAGCTACATCCTCCACCTGATATCATATCAAACATGATTCACTTTATTCTTTCCCACATCTGCCCAGTTAGGAGAAAGAAAAGGCAGAGTTAGCTAATGCAAGGCTGTACTTGGAATATTTGGGAGTGCTTGTGGGCGGGACAATTTTGACTGAATTATTTATTACAGCGATAGTTTTGGACTTGGTAAGACCAAAATCTGCTCTTCACATTTTCTCATACCTCTGTGTTTGGGACCAACCTTGTGTATGACTGTCTTTCTTCTTCAGAACACAAATGAATATTTTTAGAAGAATATCTCAGATCTGTAGGTCCATAAAATGCAAGTGAATGGGTGCCAACTTTTTGAAGCTCCAAAAATTACATATAGCCATCATAAAAATAATCCATATGATTCCAGTGGTTTAATTAATGTCTTCTGATGCAAAACGCTAAGTGTTCATAAGAAATAGATCAATATTTAAAACTTTTTTACTTAAAATGTTCGCTTTCTAGGGGCCTGGGTAGCTCAGTGGTAAAATATGCTGGCTACCACCCCTGGAGTTCGCTAGTTCGCTAGTTTGAATCCCAGGGCGTGCTGAGTGACTCCAGCCAGGTCTCCTAAGCAACCAAATTGGCCTGGTTGCTAGGGAGGGTAGAGTCACATGGGGTAACCTCCTCATGGTCGCTATAATGTGGTTTGTTCTCGGTGGGGCTCATGGTGAATTGAGCGTGGTTGCCGCGGTGGATGGTGTGAAGCCTCCACACGCGCTATGTCTCCATGGCAATGCGCTCAACAAGCCATGTGATAAGATGTGCGGGTTGACTGTCTCAGATGTGGAGGCAGCTGGGATTCGTCCTCCACCACCCGGACTGAGGCGAATCACTATGCGACCACGAGGACTTAGAGTGCATTGGGAATTGGGCATTCCAAATTGGGAGAAAAAGGGGAAAAATCCCCCCCCAAAAAAATTTTTTTTGCTTTCGGCCAGCTTGTTGAGGAGGGTGGAGTTCAAACTGCCTCTCGTGTGACGTAAGCACAAAAGCCTCCTCTGCATAGATATTCATACGTAGATCCCATATTAGCAGCTGTTTCTATGGAACACGATTCTATTTCAACACAAAATTAGTTTATGCAGCGGTCTGAGCAAGGAACGTGATCTGAGGCATCTCCTCCTTTCACTTGCATTCAAACCGATTCAAACAGATCTCCTTGTTCACTGTTCCAAGATGGCGCCGCAGTTGATGCATCCCAACCAGCCAAATGAGGCGTCTATGTATGATCTTCTATACTCATCTGTTGTAAACAACACTGCGCTTCCGGGTTTTGTTTTTCGTATTTCATGCATCAGTTCTCATACGAACTTGCCAATGTGCTTGACTTTGACCCTCGTGAAATTTTTTGTTTTGTTTTCAAATGTTGATCTATTTCTTACACACACTGAGTGTTTCGCTTCAGAAGACATTAATTAATCCACTGGAGTCTTATGGATTACTTTTATGATGGCTATAAGGGCTTTTTGGAACTTAAAAAATTTGGCACCCATTCACTTGCATTTTATGGACCTACAGAGCTGAAATATTCTTCTAAAAATCTACATTTTTGTTCTACTGAAGAAAGAAAGTCACACACATTTGGGATGGCATGGGGGTGAGTAAATTTTGAAAAAATTTTCATTTTTGGGTGAACTAATTCTTTTAAAGAACGAGTCATTAGACTAGTTTCGTGATCCCTCCTTGTCCAGAGACTTATGACTAATTACTTACCATCATGTCATTCGAAACCCATGTGATTTAATTTCTACTATGGAATATAAAAGGAGACAGAATATTAGCCTCAATCACCCTTCACTTTCATTGTATGGAAAAAAGATGTAAAGAAATTTAATTGTGACTGCTTAACAATTCCCTTTGTGTTCCACAGAAGAAAGTCATACAGCTTTTGAACAACATAAGTTTGAGTAAATGGTCAAAGAATTTAAATTTTTGGGTTAACCATCCCTTAAAGACAGATATTTTAATTGATGTTTTAAATTTAAGTAGCAAAAATGAGTTAAGTTTGATTCATTTCCAGGAATCAGTTCAAACTGTCCATTTCAAGCAATCAGTTTCAAAAAAATGCAAAACAAAATTTACCCATAGTGGTAATGTGGGAACAGGCAATTTCTTCAACTTGGAATAATATAAAAGCAAATAATTAATGTAGCACTTTGTACTGGCAGAATATAATATTCTGAGATAAGCAGAACTCTCTGTGCTTTGTGTGTTTGCTAAAACCAGTTTAACATTTTGCTCAAGAGATTAAAGATGGTTAGAAATGCACGCTCAAGCATTCATAATCCTAATTGCACTTTGGGTTTAGACAGATGGGTTGTGGCAGACCTTAATCTTCATTGTTAGATTCACAATTCAGTAGAATGCATGACAGAGGACTGGACTGGGCCTCGTTTCCCAAAAGCATCGTCAGCCTAAGTAGATCGCAGTATCCATCTTACGATTCATCTGAGTTTTGTGGCCAGTTTCCCAAAAGAATTGTAACTTAAGTAGTACTTGAAAATGCTCGTAGATTTACAAGTGCTCTGGACTGCGTTTCCCAAAAGCATCGTATGCTTAAATAGATAGTAGAAACGACTGTACGAATCATCTTAGAACTAAGGACTGTTTCCCAAAAGCATCGTAAGTTAAGTAGCACTTGAAAATGGTAGTAGATCTACGAGTGCTCTGGAGTAATCGTAAAGCCGTTAAGTGCATCGTAAGGAGACAGAGTTATGAGGAAACCTGCTGGCCAACTGGCAAATCACACCAAAACCTTATGTGTGTACAATGTGACTTCAATATCAGGTTTTGTGTTTACTTTTCTTTATTTTGATTTTCAGTTCAAGTAACTTAAGATAATTCAAAAGAAAAAG
Source organism: Myxocyprinus asiaticus (assembly GCF_019703515.2). NCBI lineage: Eukaryota > Metazoa > Chordata > Actinopteri > Cypriniformes > Catostomidae > Myxocyprinus > Myxocyprinus asiaticus. The sequence continues at coordinate 35,477,568 of NC_059354.1, forward strand.
AAAAAAATTAAATATGAATTAAAACAACAAATCATTTCATCATTATCATTCACAGTCATCAAATTTAAATGACTGAACACAGAAATGATTAAAAGAAGGAAAAAGAACACTTCTCTATAAGTAGTTGGTACTAACAAAGGGACAATGATTGTTGCTGGCTACTGCTGAAATGTTATGAAAATGTTATGTTTAAGAGGGAAATGGGCAGTGTGCTTCAAAGACTAGGCAAAATAGAGGAGGAACTAAAAAAAAAACGTGTCAATGACGTGCTGGCATGCATGAAAACCAGCCATGTATTGAACATGTCTTGGTTGGTCATCATGTCATCCCATGCCATCTTCCTCCTCTTCATCTTCCTTCCTGACGACCAAGGGCACTCTCACCCGCACCACAATGTTGTGCAGCATTGCTGTTACTTTTATTACAGCACAGCACATTTGTGGAGCAAAGAGAAGATCACCACAGGACTGGTGAATAGCCCGAAAGTGCAGCTTCCACCTCCCTAAAGTGCGCTCCACAAAACTACAGGCAACACAGTGAGCCTCATTGAAACCTGTGTCCCTGTTATTGGCAGAATTAGCTACAGGGGTGAACAGATATGGCCTCAGTGGGTAACCACTGTCCCCAAGCAGTCTCCACTGTCCCTGTGAGTCTTGCACCTCTTGACCCACAGATGAATTGGTGAAGATGAATGAGTCATGTGTACTTCCCAGCCACTTTGCCACTATGTCTGTGATCAAACACTTATGGTCGCAGATCACCTGGCGGTTGATAGCTGCGTAGCCTTTGCAGCATATATATACATGGCCATCCACAGATGGTGTAAGAATGGGGATCAAGGTGCCAACAATCACTCCACTGACCTGTGGTATCTGGTGATGTGTTAAAAAGTGCTTAAAGTCTTGATGCTGGGAATTCAACATGTTCAGCAGTAAGTGGAAGCAATGTGTTGGTGAGTGCTTGTACAGATCTTGACACCGATGCCTTACTTAGTCCAAGCCCATCACCAAGTACCTGGAGAAAACTGCCTGTTGCATAAAATCTCAGAGTCTCTAGAAGTTGCTCTTGGGGGGACAAGGCAAAATTCCTCCTGGTGGCACGCATCAGTTTAGGCCCAATGATATTCTGCAGTTGGACTATTTCTCCTAATGGCAGACAGTATCTCTCAACGACAACCATGTCATCCAGTATATCCAGAGGGATTTGATGCTGCCTGATGAAGGCATTTATAGTAACCATTCTGCTTTGTGGTTGTCTCTGTCTTTCTCTTTCACTCTCAGTTGAAGAACACGCTGTAAGTGCAGTCATAATTTCCTTTACAAGTCTACTGAAGTGTGACCTCTATCCTAATTTCTTATAGCAACCATGTGATTAAAGGTTATTAGACTGTGATAATATTCACATATCACACACTGCCTATCATCTTTTCCACTAATTGCATTAGGCCCTACCTTGGAGAAGGAAACTGAATGCCTGGTTTACTGAGAAATCATACTGATTATCTTTTCCTTCAATTTATTCTCTGATAGTAATGTTCATAATGACCAAAGGTTGTGCTTATTATAAATATGTATAAACAGAACAGTAATGGTAAAACTTGTCTACAATAAACTTTGTCTGCACCTGTATAAATGTATAGGCTAGATGGGGACAATATATTTGTGCTACTCTCACCCTTAATAATATACAGTTGTGCTCAAAAGTTTGCATACCCTGGCAGAAATTGTGAAATTTTGGCATTGATTTTGAAAATATGACTGATCATGCAAAAAACTTTTTTTATTTAAGGATAGTGATCATATGAAGCCATTTATTATCACATAGTTGTCTGGCTCCTTTTTAAATCATAATGATAACAGAAATCACCCAAATGGCCCTGATGAAAAGTTTACATACCCTTGAATGTTTGGCCTTGTTACAGATACACAAGGTGACACACACAGGTTTAAATGGCAATTAAAGGTTAATTTCCCACACCTGTGGCTTTTTAAATTGCAATTAGTGTCTGTGTATAAATAGTCAATGAGTTTGTTAGCTCTCACGTGGATGCACTGAGCAGGCTAGATACTGAGCCATGGGGAGCAGAAAAGAACTGTCAAAAGACCTGCGTAACAAGGTAATGGACCTTTATAAAGATGGAAAAGGATATAAAAAGTTATCCAAAGCCTTGAAAATGCCAGTCAGTACTGTTCAATCACTTATTAAGAAGCGGAAAATTCGGGGATCTCTTGATACCAAGCCACAGTCAGGTAGACCGAGAAAGATTTCAGCCACAACGGCCAGAAGAATTACTGCTTGACAGTACAGCCCAACTGTGCATATTGCCACTTATCTCAACTCTTTTATCTGAACAGTCAACCTTTCGCATGCGCGTTTGTCCGTGCACAGACAGAAAAATCTGGCTGCACGCGGACACTGTGCGCGGACGTCCGCAGACACTCCTGATGACGAAAATTACATCACGCGGACAGGTGAAGTATACTTTAGGCTTTAAGTAGCACTTAAAGCGCATCCTCGCTCGTTCATGTTAAGTGCAGTTTTGGGAAACGCACATAAATAACGTACATTTGCAGAATTGCTCGTAGAAAATGCTCTTAACTGCAAGATCGATCGTTATTGGGAATCGAGGCCCTGAACAGTAATCATTGTTTAAATTACAGATTACAGATTACATTATGGATTGCTACCGCCATTGTGTCATTCACCCAGTTATTTTGAATCCAAACTGGGATTTGTAAGTAGTAAGAAATGGAAAAAACAAGCCATCATTTTAACTCATCAACTCATGTCTTTTATGTCTGTTGTATTTTGCCATGTAAATTATATTCTTACTCTGAACTAGTATGATTATTCAGATACTAAACCACTTGTGACAACATTTCAAAAGCATGACAACATGTATACAAAAAGCTTTCTGTGCCTTAAAACTTCATGTTTTAATTGTATTTGTCGTCTTCCTTTTTTGGGATTATATAACTGAGAAAGTGTGAGCAACCACTAATGTCCGAATGGATGATATCTTGGAGATTTTTGTACTTGCAGCTAGTTCCTTTTTTGTTGTTGCAAAAAGAGGAATGTCTTTAATTCCTCATTCTTGCAGTAATTTTTTTTTTTTTGTGCTCATGTTTTTACCTACATTTACAGTAACCAGGGTTCATACAGATGCTTCAAAGTTAAATTCAAGGACTTTTCAAGCACATTTTTATTTGTTTTCAAGGACTATGCTCGAGATGTCATTAAAACTAATTCTTTATTTGTTAATTTTAAATAAAAATATCCACTCAGTTTATAAAAATAAACCACTTATTACAAGTACAACATATCTCAATGTGCATCTTTAACTACATATTCTCAGTAACAATTCTTGGTTCATTCATGATGAAATTGTTATTGTAGTGTGCTCCCTTAAAACGCACTTTGCTTTCCAACAAAAGTGAATAACTGTGTCCGTAAACAGTAGTCCATATGACTCATGTGCTGTGTACCATGTTTTCTAAAGTCACAACAGATTTATGTGAGGAACTGACCCAAATTGCAAATGGGTCATTGTCAAAAAAATTTGACTTTCCAACTTACATTCTATTGAAATTTCCCATTCAGCTCAGGTCTTTGCCCATAAATGCTGAGGGTACACATTTTGTAACATGTTGACATTATTTTTATTCATAAAGAACAACTTGGCTGTTCTTTCTTTCATTATTTAATTTTGTTTCACGAAGCAAGTTAACACTTAAAATATGAATTAATAACTTTTTAACATGCTGGGAAAAATCACTATATGCATATTTAAGCAGCCTCTGAAAATATTTTTAAAACTTAAAAAAGTTTTAACATTGATAACACCAATGTCATGAAATTAAGGGACAAACATTCTTTTTAAATTATTTATTTGTTTTGCTTTTTTGCACACTTGTTAGGCCTTGCACTAATGCTTCTATTAAAAATAAGTACAAAATAAATACACAAATAACTTTAAATGTCATAGAAGTCGTGTAACGGATGAAGGGGACAAGGATTTTTTTTTTTTTCAGGCAATTGATTTCAAATATATTTTCTAAAAAAAAAAATCAAAAGAGTCAAGCCATTTCATATCATTAAAGGTTAGGTTATAGAATACCTTTTATTTTTTCGCTATTAAAAAGCTATTTCATGACTAAAGTCAAGGGACATTTTTGTCAACATATTTTGATATTGACCCAAATGTTGTCAGAAATAACCTATTTTGTGAGACACAAAGCTGTCTTTACACCAGGGGGCACTAGACGGCACAAAACTGAATCCTCCATTGATCTGCATTCAAATCTCAGAACATTTTACATCTAATTGTTTCACTCTAGAGACTCATTTTTAATTAAAACTGATCGTTGCAAGAATTTATACTTGTTAAATCCGCCACAGCAGTATCTATAAAATATATATTTTCAAAATCCTCCAGTAACAATTGATTGTGATTGGCCCCATTCTGAACAGCGCTGCCAGCTTCAGCAGCGGTCTAGTGGTCTGTCCTCGTGTTTTCCTGAGAATAAATAAATTTAATTTATTAAATTATTTAAGCAACATATGTTACGTTTTTCTATAATTCAAGCACTTTTTAAGCACCGCTTGGTAAAAATGGCTATTTTCAAGGGTTTTCCAGGACTTAAATTTGAAAGACAAATCCGAGTACTTCAAGCACCTTGTACAAACCCTGAAAAACTAATATATTTAACTCTCAAGCATCAACACCTCAAAGTGAACCTGAAATTATGAGTAATTACATTAGATAGAGATTCATGTTTTGTAGAAGACGGATAACTACCCATTTTGTCTTTTGCTAATAATAATCCATTCTTTGCAAAGTTTTGTTAATGGATGACAATCCATCAAGGGAGAGTCTTTAAGCGTAGAGTTAGTTGGTTCTTTGATTATGTGAAATTATTTTTCTATGAATGATGCTCCGAGTCAGATTTTCTCTCTTCCAAAGTTTAATGCAATACGGCCAGGAAAGATCTCATCAGAAGTCTCAAGACAAAGGTTACTTTCTCTTATATATCTTCTTAACATCAGTAAAATGGTTGTGGCAAAATACTATAATTGGTCAGAACAATCTCATTTTCTTATTTGGTGGTTTGTATTTGTTACATATTTACTGAACGTCAAGGCTGAATGATGCTCATCTCTCTCCTTGTGCTCAGTCACCCTTATTTGAGAATTCTCAGTACTTTAAGTCAAATTAAACTACCTATTTGAGAAGTGGGAGTTGGTCAAGTGGATAAAGATAAATCGTTGTTTACTTTCAGAAAAATAAGTAGGGTGAGCACGTGGTGTCATAGTCAATGTTGTACTGATGACAGATCCACAAAAAAGCCTAACCTGTATTCTCAAACGTAGAGTACCATGTCACTTTTCTTGAAATTTATTTAAATATCTTGGTTCATTTAAAAACTTGGCAATTCTTAAATAACATTTGAAAAGTGTTCTACGTTTCTAAATACATAGACATTTCTTGTTCAAAGACATCACAAAATCAACACAGTTATCAAATTAACATGTTAAGGATTCCATTCTCCAGAAAGAATAACATTTCTCAATTAAAAGGCAAGACTTTTTCTGAATTCTCTACTTTGCCCTAATCTCTGATAGGAAAATATCTTTCAGTTCCTCTTTTCAATTCCTGTCAGTTCCTGCTTAAAAGTAGCCTAAAAGCATAATGCAGCCACCACCATGCTATATTTTGACTTTGCAACAGAGCAGAAAAAGAACAAATATGTACATGCCATTTCCAGTACTACTACACAGTTTCACTGCCAGCATAATATTAAAGCTTTAACGCTCTGCCGTTCACATTATATGCATGCAATTTTCAGAAATGTGACTGGTATTGTAACATTGCTTCTGTTTGGGATTGTTTGATCCCTGCAAAAACATGGTAGAAAACAGTAAAACAAAACCTAGAAACAATTCTGCATACAGCAGGTGATAAGAAAGACTAATATAATCATGAGATGACACTTTTTGCACCCTAAATTTGAGCTGTTGCCTTCAAGATGGTGCCAAATACTTCATCTAATGGCACCTCATATTGCAGACAGACACTTGTGAAATATGAGGCTGTACTGAATAAGATGAAATCTTTGGGACAAGATTGAATACCACCTACTCAAGTGACCTGGTTAAATAATCAGGTTTTATTCCAGTGTATCTTCTGAAAGCTTTATATTCTTTATCTTATATTCATATTTGTCACCTTAAGGAGCTATTTCTACCTGATGTAACCCTTAAATTTATATCTGATCTAATTTTGTTGGTGTAACCTAATGTAGTCAGGTTGATTCAGTCATCTAAAATACATAAATGGAGAATGTTTGAGGCACTTTATCAAGTTTTTCATGTTTACAGTCTTCTGTTCTCAAAAGATTAGGAAAAGTCAATAAGCACCGAATCAACTAAAATTAATCAAAGTAGTTGTTGTATAAAAAAGGGCATTGGGACATCCATTGATGTCTTAAATACATGTCCTATACACAATGTGTGCATATTGTCATGATAAACTGGACAGGAGCCATCAGTGTTCTTTTTTTTTTTTAAACCATCACAGTGTCTAGCTTGTTGTATACCAATGGATTGGTGCATATATGGATTCCTTTAAAGTAAAAAAAAAAAATTAAATAAAATGCTATAGAAATACTGTTATGCAGAAATACATTTAGTATTAAATGCAAGAACAAGTGGTGTAATCCAAAGGTGGTGATAAACGGGGCCTGGGTAGCTCAGCGAGTATTGACGCTGACTACCACCTCTGGAGTCGCGAGTTCGAATCTAGGGTGTGCTGAGTGACTCCAGCAAGGTCTCCTAAGTAACCAAATTGGCCCGGTTGCTAGGGAGGGTAGAGTCACATGAGGTAACCTCCTCGTGGTCACTATAATGTGTGGTTCTCTCTCTTGGTGGGGCGCGTTCTGAATTGTGCGTGGATGCCGTGGAGAATAGCGTGAAGCCTCCACACGTGCTATGTCTCCGCGGTAACGCGCTCAAGTCACGTGATAAGATGCGCGGATTGACGGTCTCAGAAGCGGAGGCAACTGAGATTCGTCCTCCGCCACCCGGATTGAGGCGAAGTCACTATGCCACCACGAGGATTTATTGGGCATTCCAAATTGGGGAGAAAAAAAAAAAAAAGGTGGTGATAAACATCTGGAGTTTACATGGTTGTAATATGAGCTCTTATGGTTGTCTCCAGTTTGACAAAAAACCCACAGTGGTTTAGTTGTAGTGGACCACTATGAAGTTCCATAACCACCCTGACTCTCAGTCAAAAGACTAGGACCAAAACTCAACAACTGTCTTATGCAAGAACAAAAACAATAAAAAAGAATAAAATTTCCTGTTTATTTAAGTCACTGTCCCTTCAAAATCTCTGAAAATCTGAAAATAGAATTCCACAGTTCTGCGTTACACATAAGCAAAGCATATTCCTAAATGAGGAGAAACGCTAAAAACAATTCCACACACCGCAATAAACAGATAAGTAGCTTGCTTCTCAGGTGGTCACGTAAATAAATCTTCAAGCTAACAAAGTTCAGTATTCATTGCTACTTGACGACAATACATTTAAAATTAGACAAACTTTGGCATAACCTGTCACAACAGGAGAAACTTTCAAACAAAAAAAAACTCGCAAAAGCATTTAATTTTCCTAGTGGGAGTTGCTGTACAAAAATAATATCTCCCTACAATGATATTTGCATTTTCTGGAATTATAATTGTCCTAAGAAATAGCAAAATTTTGGAGTGGATTAGCGAGTAGGAAAAAAAATGAACACAGAGCTGATTTTTTTTTCCGTTTGATCGGAGCCACTGATCTGGTGGTCACTGGAGGCAAAGACATAATGAGTTTTAAAAAACATTGCATTCTTTTATCACTTTTAGCCCTCAGTGGATATAGAGCATCTCGTGTCAAAATCCTGTCAAAACCAGTCAGCGCAGCTACAGTTTTAGGACTGGGTGGCTTGGAGTGAGGTGTATTACAAAAGATGATTATGAACTGAGATTTAAGGCTTGTGAGTGAATGAGTGAATCACTTTATAAAGGGTGGAGAGGGTTGTAGTCTTATGGGGCTTTTCCACTGCACGGTACGGCTCGACTCGCTTTTTGGGGGTATTCCACTGTGGATAGTACCTGGTACTTTTTTTAGTACCACCTCGGTCGGTAGAGTCGAGTCGAACCGTAACGTGCAGTGGAAAAGTGCCATTATATTCTACACATTCTGAAGCTTCATGGATTCTTTTGGCCAGCTGTACGAATCCAGGGTAAAAGAGTCATAGTCAGAGTTGTAGACATGGGACAAAACAAAGGCCTCTTTATCTTTGGGTTCAGGGTACCAGGAGGCAATGCCCTGTTTGTATGCATGGTCCACAATCTGAAAGAAAAGTGGTTTTGGGAGAGAAGGAAAAAACAGCTTTACAATTTAATACTCGATACAAGCATCAAATGCTTATCGTTTTACTGTCACATCCATTTCTTGACCTGATAGCTCTTACAACCTACTGTACTGAATTAATACATCTCTTAATATAGCATGGCCTCATTTCACATTTTTCATGGGTGCTGAAATGTAGACTTGGCTAAGACTTCATTTGCATATTGGAACAGTTACTGACCTTAACAGCAATTTTGAAGGACACTTCTCTGATGGTGTTCAGAGGGGGGTACAGTCTACCCTCAGCCAGATTCTCCTCTGTAACCATGTTGGCTATTGCCTAAAGGGGAAATCGGAGATGCCTTCATATCAGCTGTTCAACTCAATGATTTGGTATCTTAGGTTTCACACTGTAAATAAGTTTGTGGTCAAGGTGTTTTGTGTTGAAGCACACAGTCACGTTTACGTTACATTTCCTGTACATTACAGTTACTGTGAGAACGCATTTACCTCTGCTGTGGTAAGAAAAATATCATCAGAGATGTGGCGCACACCACAGGCGATGACTCCCAACGCCACTCCAGGAAACACATAGGCATTGTTTCCCTGGCCGGGGTAGAAGGTGCGTCCATCTGCCAAAGTCACCTTTTTAAAGGGACTTCCGCTGGCAAATATGCCCCTTCCCTGTGACACACACACACACAACTATTTAGAGCATAAAGGCTAGCTTGAAACTGCTATAGGCTGTTGCAAGATCAGTCTGTTCCTGACATGACGGTGTTAGTCAACACCCCTCTCAAGCACTGTTTTATTAGTTTGTTCTGAGTGCAAATCAGAGTGTATACCTCAGTGAGCTGGTAGCATTGCTCTGCTGTGCATTCAGCTTTGCTTGTGGGGTTGCTGAGGGCAAAAATGATAGGTTGTTCATTGAAAGTGGCCATGTTCTTGATGATCTTTTCAGTGAAGGCACCTCCAATTGCAGCCACACCTGTAGATGGAATTATAGACACCAAACTTTACACCAAAAACATTCAAACAGCATGAAATAATAGCATTTGGGATAAGAACAACATCAAATACATTCCATCTAACAGTAATTTAAACAGTTCAGCTAATTGGGGCCCCCTAGTGGCTTTACTATGTCATTCTTGCAGGATAAACAAACACATTTAGTAATTATTGTTATTATTATTATTATTGTGTCTTTTGCATTCTGCAATGAAAATCATAATCAATATCTAATAATTACTTAAAGGGATAGTTCACCCAAAAATTAAAATTCTTTCATAATTTACTCACCCTCATGCCATCCCAGATGAGTATGACTTTCTCCTGCAGAACACAAAGATTTTTAGAAGAATATCTCAGCTCTGTAGGTCCATACAATGCAAATTAATGGTGGCTAGAACTTTGAAGCTCAAAAAAGCACACAAAAGCGGCATAAAATCAATCCATACAACTCCAGGGGTTTAATCCATTCAGAAGCAATATGGAAGGTGTGGGGTTTTTTTAATATATATATATATTTTTTTTTTTTAAATTAAAATAAAAAAAAATCATTCAATATTAAAGTCCTTTTTTACTACAAATCTCCACTTTCACATTCTTCAGTTTTTTGGCGATTCGCATTCTTCGTGCATATCGCCACCTACTGGTTGGGGCTGGTCAAAGGTGGAGATTTATAGTAAAAAAAAAGTACTTTATTTGTTTTTCACCTACACCTATCATATTGCTTCTGAAGACATGGATTAAACCACTGGAGTTGTATGGATTATTTTTATGCTTCCTTTATATGCTTTATGGACCTTCAGAGTTCTGGCCACCATTCACTTGCATTGAATAGATCTGACAACAGATCTGAGGTATTCTTCTAAATCTTCATTTGTGTTCTGCAGAAGAAAGTCATACATATTTGGGATGGCATGAGAGGGAGTAAATGATGAGAGAACTTCCATTTTTGTGTGAACTATCCCTTTAATCTGTTTAACTCATTGGACAAGAACATACTGCAAAGTTTTGGGAGTAATAACCATTTTTAAATGCTGGAGTGAATCCCCTAGTTTGTACCCACAGAACAATAATTATGATTGTCTGTGTTTAATTCTCTTTGGATACAATAAATTTAGACATTATTTTAAATCTACTGATTTACTCTCACTCTTGGATACATGTTCACACCTGATCTCAGATCACCTCTGGCTTTAATGGAAAGTCATTACAGCATATCTTAGGCAACTATTTCTTGCCTTTTACTTTCACCTATTCACTTTAAATGCTCCTGTTGTGTGACAAATGAATAACGTACAAAATATTTCATGTAGTCTCTCAATTTATGGGATCATAAGAGCAGCATGCCTAATAATAATAATAAAAAAAAATTGCAAAAGGCTGTTTAAAATTTAGTTAGATGGAATATAGCATGTTGCATGGCATGAATAATTTCCAGAAGTATTTCATGTCAACTACTTACGGCATACAAAATGGGATTCAACTGCAGTGTGTATGTGGCCTGAGGTAGTCCTTACCAATGATAGCTGTGGGCTTAACAGTTTCCACTACTTCCTCCAGAGTCTTTATGTGTGGATGCTCATGGGCAAATTCCTCCTTCTCATGGTTCAGATGGCTTCTGCCCTAAAGACCAGAATGACACAAAAAAAGAAATCATCATTTAACAGAAAGGAGGTGTTCCAATACAGTTAATGGCTTTAATTTACAGTATGCACTGACATTTTCCATTAAGCCCACATAAGTGTGTATATTCAGGTGTCGAGTAGGAGGACAAAACCAGCTTGTAAGAAAGAAAGGCTAAAAAAGGCAAGTTAGTGTGGGGTTGATTGTTACCTTCACAATTAGGCCTTTGGAATCCACCATCCAAATCCTCTTAACAGCCTCAGCATGAGATACACCCTCCTTGGCCATTGCCATGATCAGTAAGTGTGCAATTCCCAAGGCAGCCTGGTCACATGACAAACCAAGACCACATCTATTTATCATGGAATAGCTGAAGGAGGATAGCACAAGTAGCTTTACAATGTTGTTTAATGGTTGTTTATATTTGCTAATACACAGTAAAACACTCTGCATTACCTCTCCTGCTCCCTGAAATACAAACTTGTGGTCAGAGAGTTTATTCTTTGTGATCTTCAGAGCAGCAAGGACCCCAGCAACGGCAACTGAAGCTGTGCCTGAAAAATGTAGAGGAAGAGAGAATGCAAACACTGTTAAGAAGGATTGCAGAATTTATTTTTGTTCAGATGAAGTCAAACAGCGCTTTGACAAAGATGCAACTACCCTGTTTGATGTAGTTTGAAACGTGTGTTTTACACTATAGTTTGATTTTGTAATGTGCATACTTACCTTGGATATCATCATTAAAAGTGCAATAACGGTTGCGGTATTTATTGAGAATACGAAAGGCATTGCTGTTGGCAAAATCTTCAAACTGGATGAGACAATTCATCCCGTACCTGAATCAAAAGATATAAACCAATCAAAAAATATTTGATGCATTTCAGCATTACACACATTGAAGCTGAAATGTGTAATTCTGCACCATTAGCAGTAATGAACTGAATTGCAAAAATAATGACTGTTTCAAACACTCCTGTCTGCCATTAATAAAAAAAACTGTAAAAAAAAAAAAAAAAAAACTAACCCGACCCAAAACTCACACCACTGGTTGAGCCAACGTTGTTAAGTTGGGCCATTCTGACACATAAACTAACAGACTGCAACCCTGTTTGGTGCCACTAGTGGTGTAGAAATTATACACTGCACCTTTAAGAACGTTTTTACGTACTTGTCTGTGACAGCTTGCATGAACTCATCTATGAGGTCATCATATTCTTTGCCCCTGACTCTTTTGTGCTTTAAGCCGATGTACAAGGGGTCATCCAAGAGGGTCTAAGCAAAAACAAAGAGATGTGTTAAAAAAAAAAACAAAAAAAAAAAAAAAAAAACAACAGGGTTAAAAACAGGGATGACAAAGTTAGTAAAATGTATAAATCCTAAAAACAAACTGTGAAATTTTACTTCATATTATACTTGTCATCATATAACAATCCTGTTGTTATACCTGATTATCAGTGCCCACATCTAGCAGCACAGGCAGGCACTGCTGGGGTGGCACTCCTCCACATGCTGTATACAGAGCCAGCTTGCCTACTGGGATGCCCATGCCATAACTCCCCAGGTCTCCTAATCCCAGAATTCTCTCTCCATCCGTCACCACAATGGCCTATTAATGCACATACGTAAAATGAAATGTTCATCGAGTGGCAACGGAAGACACCATGACTCTTTGTCACTCTCTACTTACCTTAATGTTTTTCTCCGACCAGGAGTTTAGCATGGTGGCGATATGGCCCTTGTCATGGATAGTGATAAACAGTCCTCTTTAAAAAAAAAAAAAAAAAAAAAAAAGCAGTCATTCAATCCATTCGACATGAGTGGTTTACTTCATGTCTTCTGAAGCAATATGGTCGGTTTTGGGGTCAAGATTTATAGTGAAAAAAAGTGTTACATTATGGTCTGTTTCTCACCCAAAACCGATCGTTTCGCTTCAGATGACATGGATTTAACCACTCGAGTTTTATGGATTATCTTTATGCAGCCTTTATTTCCGTTTTGGGCCCCATTGACTTGCGTTGTATGGATATAAACATCCTATCTTCTTCAAAAAAAAATCGTCACTTGTAGAAGAAATTCATACGAGTTTGAGATGGCACAGGGGTGAGCAAATGATGAGAGAATTGTCAATTTTGGGTGAACTATTCCTTAACTGGCTGGACTGGTTTTAGTGTTTATTAAGCCGACTCTGCATTGGCTTGGCCAAACAAGTGGCCCCAAGGGCAAAGCAGGCATTTGTCTTACCTTGGTCTTCTGAATGCAAGGCCATACTGTTGGCAGGCCAGGCCCACAGTAGGAGTGTAAACAATAGGCATGAATTCCTCAATGTCAGAGGTCAACACACGATAGAAAAGTTTTTCATTCCTGTCCTGCAGGGTCATCAGCAATATGTATCTGCAGGGTTGGAGAGAGCAGAGATAGAGTAGAAAAGATTATATTGGTTGTCAATGGGAAATGGACCAGCAAAAGAAAACAGCAAAGAACTTTTGTGAAATATGTACAGTGGCCACAAAAAGTATTTGGACACTTAAAGGGATAGTTCACCCAAAAATGAAAATTCTCTCATTATTTACTCACCCTCTTGATATTCCAGGTGTGTATGACTTTCTTCACCAGAACACATTTGAAGAAAAATATCTTGGCTCAGTAGGTGAATGGAGAGTTCTCTTTGAAGTTCCAAAATCACAGACAGTCAGCATAAACATCACCAATATGACTCCAGCGGTTAAATGAATGTCTTCTAAAGCAATACGATCACTACTGGTGCAAAAAATAAATAAATCTATATTTAAGTACTTTTTAACTATAATCCAACGTTTCTGGGAGGGTGGAGTCCAAGCAGTCTCTCGTGTGACGTATTTGCGTTGCCATGATGCAGAGGTAATCTCACTTTCTCCACTCGGTTGAGACATCCAGGATAAGCACACAAACGCACCATTGTGAGTAAAGAAACAGATAAACCAAAACAGATCTAAACCAAAACCAACCAAGCTAGTGTACAGCGTTCCTCCTCCTCACTTGTATACAGCGCTGCTCTTCCAGCAGTGACTCACGTAACTCAGTTCTCGCGTGTTTCAAATGCCAATGCGATTACGTCACACGCACGTACCGCTGCTGACCGGAAGCATGATTTAGAGACACAGTTAAAAAAGTACTTAAATATTTATCTTTTTCGCACCAAACGTGCTCATGTCGCATTAGAAGACATTAATTTAACAGCTGATGTCGTATGGATGACGTTTATACTGACTGTCTGTGAGTTTTTGGAGCTTCAAAAGAGAAATTTCCATTCACTTGCATTTTAAGGACCAACTGTGCGAAGATATTTTTCTTCAAATGTGTTCTGGTGAAGAAAGTCAAACATACCTGGGATATCATTAAGGGGGATGTAAATAATGATAAGACTTTTCATTTTGGGTGAACTATCCCTTTAAGACACGCTTAATGCATGAATGTTATTTCATTAGAAATGACTCTGCTAGTGCATCCGTATGAACAGACTTCCAAGGGAAATGACTTCATCCATCCACCAAAACATCAGTAGTTTGGGACCAGTTGGTTAAACTATTATAAAAATATCTTTAAAAAAAATTGAAAAAGGTCTCATTTGCTTCTCACAAGCCACATGGTTTTATATTTTGTGAAATATCACATGAAATTCATACATATTTAAGTTTGGGTTTAGTGTCGTCCAAATACTTTTTGGGGCCAATTAATTCTGTCATTGTGTTTTAATCAAGGTTGTAAAAACGGTCCAGTTTACTTGTCAAGAGGGTTACTGCGTGTCTCGTAACTCTTCATGACACGAAGTACTTGGACATCCTGAGAGAGGAAACATGGAGGCAGCAGGCCGTGGATACCCAGCTGTAACCTCTCCTCCAGGGTGAACGCCATGCCCTGTAAAGCAGCACAATTAACAACACATGACAGCTGCTATTACCAATAAAAAATAAAATGCACACTCCTTCCACAGTCTGAAATGAATAAAAATTATCACCCTGCAACTGGGTCTGCCTCCAGGCAAGCTCCCATCTTAGGGTAGATACATCACATGTTGGATCTATTTATTTCTGACCAATGGGAAGTGAGCATGACCACCCTCCCCTGTTAGATTCTCCACTCGCTATGTTTATGTCTAACAGTTTCCATTCATTTCTGGCTGTAAAGGCAAGTTCTAAAGTTCTCTCACAACAAATTATATTTATTTTCCATCCCATATTTATCTCATCCCAGCTCGTAAGTCCTCACAAACAGGACGTAGATTGAAAGCGAAAGTAACATTTAAATGGACACATTTCCCTGACCCAGCCAAAACTGCTTTGAAAAAATCCTGAGTCATATCCTGCAACCTTACATTCATTTTTAGATGCCCAAGCCTCCAAAAGACACAAACCCCTTATTATGGATGTTCAGAGGTCTACAGCATTTCCATTACAATTCAAAACCCTGTTGGAGCTCTACATTGTCACAGTTCTTGAAATATTCGAGTTTCAATTCATTCTAACGGCATGAAATTACTAAACTTTGTGTGACTTTCTTCTGTTGAACACAAACAAAGATTTTAGGAGAATATCTCAGCTCTGTAGGTCCAAACAATGCAAGTGAATAGTGGCCAGCACTTTGAAGCACATAAAAGCAGCATTAGTAATCCATACGACTCCAGTGGTTTAATCCATGGCTTCAGAAGTGATATGATAGTTGTGAGAAAAGATCAATATTTCAGTCCTTTTTTACTATAACTTCTCATCCCTGCCCAGTGGGTGGCGATATGTACGAGGACTGCAAATCGGCAAAAACAAAAGAAGAATGGGGAAGTGAAAGTGGACATTTACAGTATAAAAGGAATTTAATATTAATGTTTCTCACCCACACCTATCGTATCGCTTCTTAAGACATAGATAAAACCACTGGAGTCGTGTGGATTACTTTTATGCTGCCTTCATATGCTTTTCGGAGCTTCAAATTTCTAGTCACCATTCACTTGCATTGAGTGGACCAACAGAGCGGAGATATATTTTTAAAAATCCTTGTTTGTTTTCAGCAGAAGGAAGAAAGTCATACACATCTGTGATGGCACGAGGGTGAGTAAATGAAGAGAGAATTTTCACTTTTGGGTGAACTATTCCTTTATAATGTCATCAAGTGACGTGGCACCCAAGCCAGACTTTGCATGCAGTTTAAGGATCTCATAATGTCACTTTTATATGCTGTTATCTGTGAGGACTTTGGCATTAATACATGTTAGGAAATCAAATCTAAGCACCCGCTGCTGACAATGCAATACCTCCTGGGTCACGCAGAACATTTCTTCAGCAATTATCTATACATCAAATGACTCGCACTGTCCCAGAATCTGAGTTTTGGCCTGACTATACTTACCTTGTTTAAGTGAGGGTTCCTGGTGATGTCATAGCCACGCTTTTTGGTGATGACAGAGCCCTTGGAGCTCACACCTGAGTGACAGCCCCTCACAGCCCCTATGAGATCAGCAGACTGGGCACAGGAGAAAACCCTGCACAGTGACAGCACACTCTTACTCGAGAGAGAGTTCATGATTCCTGTAAAGTGGGAGAATTAAGATTAATTTAGGGCATGTCCCTGATGAAAATGAACTATGGTAATAGAATACTATATTTGATTACCACTACTACAGTAAAACTGTGGCAACCTGGAATTAGACACCAATGTCATAAAAAAAAAGAAAAGAAAATGACAAGGATTATGAAAGCTCCTTTCACATTTTAAATGGCTTTCTGTGTTAGTGCATTGTCATTTTTCTGTAGTATCAATAATTGTAATATTTTGGAAGACACTGTGGTTATCATGGTCATTTGTTGCATGGTAAAGGAGCATCACGGTGCAGCAAAGAAACATGACTAATTACAGCCCTTGCAAGTTCGTCCTCTCACACTGTAAACAAAGCCTTTGTGTAGAACATAAATAGCTGCATGTTCAGCAAATATTCGGTGAATGCAATGCATTATGATGCGCAGATATTCACCAATGTTATTCATTTCAAACAGCGTGTGTTTTAGGCCAACTGAACATTATGGAGAGGTTCAGTGTTCTATTATAAGACATGTCTGTTTCTAAGCAAAAGCACGTACCTGAGAACAGCTTGAATCAATCCAGCGGCGGGCTCTGTTTCACTAAGTTTAATTCAAACGCTGAACTGCTGCTGCCTGTCTCCCCTCCTTAACACCGGCGTTATCTGCGGATGATGATGTTGCAATGGTCTGATAAAAACTCTCCAGGTTTATTTGACTGACACTTTCGCTTCCCTACGCTCTCGCCTTTGTCCCGCCCCTTTTGAGCAAAACTAGCCAATAGGATGAGGCGATGCGTGTGACGAAGAGTCCAAATAAAAGAAAAAGATTTGTAGGCCGCTCTCTCCTTATCTACAAGAACGCATTTTTTGTTTCGTTTGTTAAAACGTTTGCCCGCCATGTACTTAAACGCAATAAAAACAGTAATTTTATAGCGGGCGTTTCAATAGTGTGACTGAGTTGCTAATTCAGCAAGGTAACATTAGTTTTAAGTTCGACATTCGTTGGATAGTCGGTTTCTTTTTCCCGCGCTCTCTTCAGTCGACAATATTACAGAGATATCATTAGCACACTTGGTTTAAAGGGTGTATAACTATACTATGTTGGTGTGGCTGTAAAATTATGCCTGAAAATGCTCCGAAGCTCTTTGACTGCCTAGCGGATGTAAGGGACCATCTGAAAACTCCAACCAATACGCTAAAACATAGAAGTCCACTTATTCATTCAGTTGACCTGCAAATTATTCATGAAAAATAAAGTAATATACATTTTCACATTCAGAATGTTGTAGTAACTTCCCAGAGGATAGACGTACTTACTACCGGTGAGATTGTTACAGTACGATCAATTATATGAGTACAGTAATCAATTATTTTAGAAAAATCACTAAAATTCACCAAAATGATATTTTCTCATTCTAAAGGTTGCTTTTAGTGTATAAATTACTGTACTCATATAATTGATCATACTGTAACGATCTCACCTGTAGTAAGTCTGTCTATCCTCTGGGAAGTTACTACAACCTTTAAAATGTGAAAATATCATTTTGGTGAACTATAGTGTGTGGCGTTTTCAGACGGTCCCTAACTCGCCGTAAGCTAATATCTACCGAATATCGAATTTAAAACCAATTTTACCCCGCTTACTAATTCACGATGCTTGAAGATGTTTTAATAAACTTTATTTTTGGTTGTTTGGTCAGTCTTGTATAAATATATAAGATGCACCAGATACCCAATAAACTGCATATGCTTCTAATAAGAACTTATAGTATTTTGTTTCGTGTATATAGCATTATTTAATAATATAATAACAATATTAACGATAAGAAATATCTAGGTTATCTAAGGAATATTTTGTGTTTAATACAAGTTAAGCTCATTCGACAGCATTTGTGGCATAATACTGATTACCACAAAATTAATTTTAAATTGTCCCTCCTTTTCTTTAAAAAGAAAAAGGAAAAAAAAAAAAAAAAATCTGTGTTACAGTGAGTCACTTACAATGGAAGTGAATGGGGCCAATCCGTAAACATTAAAATACTATTTCAAAAGTATAGCCACAAGACATAAACAATATGTGTGTTATGATTTTAGTGTGTTAGTCACTTACTAACCTTTTCTGTGTAAAATTCTAGCCAATTTTACAACTTCGTCACCATGACAATGTAATTTCAACAAACACTAAAGTCTTAAAATGGCTGTAAAATTATCATTTAACAAACTTTACAGCTCAAATAATACACAAGGTTTAACAGAATAATTAATGTAAGTGCTTTTATAAAACTACAAGCTTCACATTTCTGCCTTTAAACCCTCCAAAACTTGGATTGTAGCCTAAGTGTCTCACAATAACCTCGATTTTTTTTAAAGAAAAGAACAGACAAGTCTAAATTATTTTTTGTGGTAATCAACATTATGCCACAAATGCTGTCGACTGAGCTTAACTTGTATTGAACACAGAATATTCCTTTAAGCATAATTATAAACATTATAATTATTATAAAAAATATAATTTAAAAAGGATTATTAATAATACAATTAATAAGAATAATAAATAATAAAATAGCATTTATGAACATGTCAGTAAAATTTGATTAAGAAAGTCTAGGCATTTTTTGGAAAAACCTGCTGAATATGTGCAGGAAGGTTTTCAAACAGCTGTTCCAAGATAAAAATCTGTAAAAGAAACTTTATTTCCATTTCCAGCCAGTGTCTAGAGCAATTTTAGCACAAGCCAATACAAAGACCTGGAAAGCTTTTCTCTTTGAATTGGATGGTACAGCTTGTAGGCTACAAAGATTTTAGTGTTATTGTTTTTTTTATGCAACTAATAAAAACAAATTGTGCTCATACAGAAACAGTTACTTTCCTCCGATAAACCTTGTATTTGGTGACAGTAGAGGTCGACCGATATATGGTTTCACCAGTTAACCCGATTTTTGGAACTATCGGTTTTTGGCAAAAATCTATTCCGATAGTTGCCTTTGCTGGTAGTTTTGTTTTTATTATTCCTCCATGTTCCTCTGTGGTCACTAGAGGATTCAGTTAGAATGGCTTGGTTCTGCAGTATAACAACGGCCTCTAGAAGTGAAATAAAAACACCTTGTGGGTATTTGCTATATCTAAGTAGTGAGAACATGACCACACTAATACATTTGAAAAAGCATTGATTTTGCTATGTTTACGCCTCTCGTCTACACTGAAAAATGTTTTCCTCCACCTAAAATGAAGACTTTCGAAATGCTCTCCAATACTGAATACTTTGGAAAACGATGACATTAGGCAAATGAAAATTGGGTTTTCAAACTTAGACTAATTAGTGTTGACTTCGTCTAAATCTGTCATCATTTACAATATTAATCCATATTTTTATCCTCACTTCTTCAATGCATATTTAGTTGTTTTGATTAGATAATCATTTTAAATTGAAGCGAAGCCATGCAAAGTAAAATGTGGCTATAGAAACATGCCCAGTCAGCACATACATTGTGTCTCCAAATTAATATCTTGTGAATAATAATAATAAACCTTATTCCTAGTTAACCTCATTTGGTGAAATATACAATACTGTGCAAAAGTCTTAGGTGCATTATATTTTTCACAAAAACATTTGTCTTAAAATGATTATTTTATATATTCTGCTTTTACAGTATCAGTAGGAAATATCAATTTTAGATTTCAACATTCCATTTGCAAATAGAATTGAATAGAAGAATGTTACGCCACGAGAGCTGTTGTGCTGTTGGCTGTATGCTTCTCTCTCTCTCTGCTGTTACTCCGCTCTCATATCTCTCAGGCCTCATCACTGGACACCTACCCTGTCACTCATCATCACTGTGCTGACTCCATTCATCAACCGAACCAATCCAGTCATAATCCAGAACAAGGAGCCCTAAAACAGATGGTATGGCCCCCACAGACCCGGATCTCAACATGTGGCAAGTTCTACAAGAAGCTTGGAACATCATATCTGCCAACAACCAAGAAAAACTGTGTCCAGGTGTACCTAGGAGAATTGGTGCTGTTTCAAAGGCAAAGGTTGTCACACCAAATATTGATTTAGCTTTTTTATTTTTACTGGACTTTGTATGACATTAATTGATAAATGAAAATTATTTATGGCATTATTTTTGAATACATCCTCACTATGCAACATTTTTCACAAGTGCCTAAAACCTTTGCTCAGAACTGTACATCTTCATCTAGTAAAAATCTAGTCTTTAAAAGCTTAATTTGCTAAACAGCATACATAGAGCATTATAACAGAGTCAATTCTCAAAAATTAACAGTCCCCAGTGTGTTTCAGGCTTATTTATAGTTAAAAGCCTCGCATTATGCAAATCCATATCCAAATCTTTATTTTTTCGGAATATTGGGACTTTTGTTTAACAATACACTGCATCCAGGATATTATTTGTTTCGAACTCTTGTAGCATCTATGTCTGTACCCAACACAGTAAGAATAGACACAGTAAGGCAGATTAATCGGTTATTTGCCTTTTCCACCACCTTAGCTATCAGTATCATCAAAACCCACTATCGGTCAACTTCTAGATGACAGCACCAAATATGAACATAATCAACAAACCAACAGAACTTCTCCAAAGACCAAACCTAAGTAAACAGAAAACTTAAATGAACAAAACAGGCTCTTTTATGTATAACCTTCACAGAAGTGCCACTGAGCATATTCCAAAGATTGTACTAAAAAAATTACCAAAAACCTCTTAGTGGTTAATTTAATAATGTACAATAAAAATGTTCCATTAGCAGTATATAAAAAAAATAAAGTGATCACATAACGGGGCATATACCGTAGCAAAATATTCAGGGTCCCCTGACTATATATTGCTCTGGGACCCTTTCCTATTAAAAAATACAGTTCATAATTTGATGTGGGGCCCTAGAATCATTACCATCTTTCACCCCACTAGCTATAGCCCTGCAAAATATCCACAGCCTACAATAGATAAAATGAGTATTAAAAAAGACATACAGTGCATTTACTGTCTTCCAGTTGTCTAATGCAGTCCACCTGTGATACATTTTTTTATTTCAGTGCAAAAGTGCATTATTAGTCCCAATGACAGTAGACTGCTCCAGTAGACATTCATGTAGGTGGTGGTAAGTAGTGACTGATCAGATTGGAAATGAAGGACAAGGCAGGTTGAGGATTCAGATCGCCATACTTGTGCCACTGCGAGAACTCTTATCCTGTAAGATTGAGATAAGACAAACAATAAAATTTATTTACATTTGCTTTTTGTTCATTTAGTGGTTTTATTCAGTTTAAGTCAGCAATATTTTATCAAACAGTGACACTTTATCACGGCATACATTTTTTTGGTATGTGACAATAAGGAATGGTTTAAAGAAAAAGGTGGACAAGAATACAAAAATAATGGGGCACAAGGTGTGAAAAAGAGGGTCAGAATTAGATTGTTATTGCATATACTGTTACAAGACATAAAACCAAGTGACATCTGCAAACAAATGATGCTAGACCTTTTCTCAGAACTTCACCTTACTTAGCAATTTAAGAATTTTCTTTTAAAAGGATCATGCCATGACTTTTTTTAAATTATTTTAATATATTCCTTGAGATTCACTTATATTAGAAAAGTTTTCTGCAAAAAATAAATAAATAAATTTCCACCCTCATTTTGACTCTCTGTCAGAAACGCTTAGTTTGCTACTTCTCCTTTAATACGAGTAAACGCCCACTGTTATGATTGGCACTCTTGACCTGCTCTCTCCTTGCCATCTCACTGCTCACCACTACTGGGCGGGGATACTGAAGTGATAAGGTAAAGTAGTCGTTGATGTGTTGTTGTGGAAGCTGTCAGATGCAAATGCCTACCACAGTGTGACATCACAATGTGGAGAAAGTAGAGAACAAGTCATTTTGGCATCTTGGTTTCAACAAATACTCTTTTTACCGTAAGGAGGAAATTTTGAGCTCTGAAACTTACCATATGTTTTTATAGTATAATGAACTCTTACATGTGGAGAGATCAATGGAAAATTAATTTCTCATGTCATGACCTCATTAACGAGCTGTTCTTAATGTAATTTGTAGTGGATATTTTAAGTTAGAGACCCTCAAGTTCACACAGGTGTTTTAGCAGAGTGACCATTTTGAACAGAACAACTACAGTACTGTGCAAAAGTTTTAGGCACCTGTGAAAAATGTTGCATAGTGAGGATGTCTTCAAAAACAATGACATAAATAGTTTTCATTTATCACTTAATGTCATACAAAGTCCAGTAAACATAAAAAAAGCTAAATTAATATTCAGTGTGACCACCTTTGCCTTTAAAACAGCACCAATTCTTCTAGGTACACCTGGAGACAGTTTTTCTTGGCTGTTGGCAGATAGGATGTTCCAAGCTTCTTGGAGAATTGGCCACAGTTCTTCTATCTATTTAGGCTGTCTTAATTGCTTCTGTCTCTTTATGTAATCTCAGACTGACACGATGTTCAGTGGGGGGCTTTGTGGGGTCCATGACATCTGTTGCAAGGCTCCCTGTTCTTCTATTCTAATCTTTTCTATTTGCAAAAGTAATGTTTGGGAGTCTAACTTTTATATTTCCTATTGACACACTAAAGCTGAAGATATAAATAACCATCTTAAGACAAATGCTTTTGTGAAACACCTTATGTGCCAAAGACTTTTGCACAGTACTGTATAGTTCTATAATTTAAAATCTAAATTTTTTTTGTGTGTGAAATGTTTTGTTTTCTGATTTCTTTAAAACACATGCCACTTGTTATGATATTTTGTTACCTAATGCAATGGAATTCAAACATTTTTAAGTGTGTCTTCAGTGTCCAAACACTTTTGGGGCCTATGTATTGATATCGCATCCTCCCAATGGACAAATGATAGCTTTAGATTCTTACTGAGAAGTGGTCGCCTCTCCTGCTGTGGCCAGGCAGAATGTCAATGGAAGAGTAAGTTGGTGGTTTCCCTGACAATCTCCCTTGAGATCGCTTTTCCATTCTATAACTGTCCTCCTCATCTGAACTCCAGGAGCCCCTGCGTGGAACAGGTGAATAACTCCTGTCCCTCCGAGTGGTTGCACGCTCCAATTCTTCCAGCAGCTCGCCTTTACTGGGAGCACGTGGACGAGACCTGTCTGAACCTCTTCTGCATGCTGAAGAACCTCGCCCTCCACGCTTGTCACCCCAGTCAGACTCATCAATGTAGTTGTGTTGTATCCCTCTCCGTGAAGATGCTGGCACCCTCCAGGAGTTATCACATTGATGACCTGTGCGGTTTGAACTACCACTAGATTGACTAGACTGCCGAGGTCTCCCACGGGCACCATCATCGGCCCGCCGAGAGTTCTGTTTTGCTCTGCCCACAATGGGAGGCAGCTGGATGACTCTGCGCTCCACACCTTGGACACCCATCTCATCCAGGGCGGAGAGCATGCTGGGTGGCCTAGCTGAAAAAAGCACAGCCTGGGGTGTCGGTTGGTGTGGTTGGGCCATGTATTGAAGTTGATGGTTTTGGAGTGGGACTGCTGCATAGTGATGCTGAGGCTGGAGCATCGGGACTCCCATATCCATCCCTCTTACCTGGTTCTCCACAAAATCTAACACCTGGTTATTGCCATGTACACTTCCACTCATGCTGCCATTTGCATGATATCCATGGGGAGGTACAAAGTGTGGGGCAGCCTGAGGGGGAGGAATGGCCATTGGGCCCATGGGAAGGCTGTGTTTAGATGGAAGATCGGATAAAGAGCCTGTGCAGGATACATTCCATTGAGTTTAGTAAGATCCACATTAGTGTCACTCTATTAGTAATCTTTGAAGCAGCCATTCATACTGTACATTAGCAGATGATTAGAGGAAGTAAATCTGACCTGAATACAGAAATGGGTTCCCCTGAGACATTGCATTTGAAGCAATGGGGGCATAAATTGGCTGTCCATGAAGCCAAGGTACCATTGCATTTTGAGCATCACGCATCATCTTGTGGCGCATCACCACTAAGGAGACAGAATGAGGTCAAGTTAAGTCATTTTTATTTATATAGCGCTTTCCACAACACACAATGTTTCAAAGCAGCTATACAGAAAATCATGCATTTACAGAAAATGAAACTGTAGTATCTATAAAGTCTTAGAGTCATCATTGTGTGGTTTGATTAAATATTTTATTGTGTATAAAAATAAGTAATCAAATAACTGTATTAAGAACCCCAGAGAACAAGCCGAATCCTTTCATCATTTACTCTCCCTTAGGGGGTTCCAGACCCATATGACTCCCTTTTTTTGTGGAACACAAACGGCAAAATGTTAGTGACTGACTGTCACAATCACCATTCACATTCGTTACATCCTTTTTCCATTCAATGAAAGATGCATGCTAATAGTGGGGGTAAATACCTTCTTCTGGACAGCAGCAAGTGCGAGGACAGCAGAGACAACGCACATAACAGCAGCAATTCTGAGGACAGCACTGGCAGCAACAGACACCAGTCAGTATGATCAGGAGTAATGCCCCAAGAATGATGAGCAAAACAGTCAGCCAATCTGAGAGAAAGAGGGGGACGTGACCTCATCAGCACCTAGAAGCTTTTCTGTGGTTAAAATCAAGACTTCAGTGTTAATACTTACGATACACGATGAGTTTGATTTCCTTGTCAGAGTCTCCCACAACATCACCAGTTGCATCGATGGAGCAGTAATACATGCCGTTGTCCCACCACATGACCTCATTAATAACCAGGTCTGCAGCTGTAAAATACACACATACAAAAAAAGTTAAATCCTAAAACATTAACTATGCTATGTGGTAGCATGTTGCCAAGGTTACAAAGGACACATTTATGCTAATTTGTAACAGATGAACTGAATGACAGCCATTTAATTTACATTTAGTCTTTAAGCAGACGCTTTTATCCAAAGCAACTCACAAATGAGGAACAAGCAATTTGTCACACAAAAGTCAACAATATCGCGCTGCCAAGTTCTCAGAGTAGCTGGTGTAGTATAGAAGCTAGTGCAGAAGAAATGTTAAAATAAGTGTTACCTTTCACTTTCATTGCATCTTTTTTTTTTTCATATAGTGAAATTGAATGGTGACTGAGGCTGACATTGTGCCTAACATCTCCTATTGTTTCACTTAAAAAAAGTAGTCACTCAGCTTTGGAACAACATGAGAATCACTAATGACAGAATTTTCATTTTTGGATAAACTGGTACAACTTTAAGACTTTTAAGCACATGGTTGTACATCAAGTTATCACAAACCTTATGTTTAGTGTTTAAAAAAGCACTAGTTGGTCCAAACTCACTGTTTTGAATGGAGATCTTGCGCTCTCTATACTCTGTCCCCAGAGTAGCTTCATTGATGCCCCTTTTTTGAATCACAATGCGAATAGTGCGCTGATTGTCTGGACAATCATTGGCTGGGTCCTGCTTGAGGGCCAAAGCTGCTTGGTATGCTAAAGGAAGAGAGAATCATACATGATCTCATCGATTATCACATTTATTGTGAAAAGGACAATAAGTCCTATGACACTCACCAGTTGAATAATATTCCAGGACTGGATCCAGACAGAAAGACTTGAATCGCCATGTGACCAGGACATCTTGTGGGCTTGCAGAGGTGGAGTAGTCACACCGCAGAATTACAGAAGCAAACAGAGTTGTGTATCTCTCCGTCTGAGGAACTGTAACCTGGATTGACAACAGCTCTGAGAAGAGAGGGAGACAGTGCCTATTTAGGTTAGTTCAGTGTTCCTAAACTTTGACCAATGAATTTTCATGACTTTTATGATTACTGGATAATGATTACATTTTGCATTTTAAAGAACAATTCCTTGCTAATAAAATATTTCAGAGCATAACTAGAAAATGTTCTATTTGGTATATACAGTTTAAGTCAGAAGTTTACATACACTTAGGCTGAAGTCATTAAAACTCATTTTTTTAACCACTCCACAGATTTAATATTAGCAAACTATAGTTTTGGCAAGTCGTTTAGGACATCTACTTTGTGCATGACATGAGTAATTTTTCCAACAACTGTTTACAGAGAGATTGTTTCACTTTTAATTGACTATATTACAATTCAAGTGTGTGAGAAGTTTACATACACTAAGTTAGCAGTGCCTTTAAGCAGCTTGGAATATCCCAGAAAATTATGTTAAGCCTTTAGACAATTAGCTTCTGATAGGAGGTGTACTGAATTGGAGGTGTACTTGTAGATGTATTTTAAGGCCTACCTTCAGACTCAGTGCCTCTTTGCTTGACATCATGGGAAAATCAAAAGAAATTAGCCAAGACATCAGAAAGAAACTTGTGGACCTCCACAAGTCTGGTTCATCCTTGGGAGCAATTTCCAAATGCCTGAAGGTACCATGTACATCTGTACAAACAATAGTATCCAAGTATAAACACCATGGGACCACGCAGTCATCATACCGCACAGGAAGGAGACGCATTCTGTATCCTAGAGATGAACGTAATTTGGTGCAAAAAGTGCAAATCAATCCCAGAACAACAGCAAAGGTCCTTGTGAAGATGCCGGAGGAAACATGTAGACAAGTATCTATACCCACAGTAAAATGACCAAGGGACCACGCAGCCATCATACCACTCAGGAAGGAGACGCATTCTGTATCCTAGAGATGTACGTAGTTTGGTGCGAAAAGTGCAAATCAATCCCAGAACAACAGCAAAGGACCTTGTGAAGATGCTGGAGGAAACATGTAGACAAGTATCTATATCCACAGTAAAATGAGCCCTATATCGCCATAACCTGAAAGGCTGCTCAGCAAGGAAGAAGCCACTTCTCCAACACTGGCATAAAAAAGCCAGACTACAGTTTGCAAGTGCACATGGGGACAAAGATCGTACTTTTTGGAGAAATGTCCTCTGGTCTATTGAAACAAAAACTGAACTGTTTGGCCATAATGACCATCGTTATGTTTGGAGGAAAAAGGGTGAGGCTTGTAAGCCGAAGAACACCATCCCAACCGTGAAGCATGGGGGTGGCAGCATCATGTTGTGGGGGTGCTTTGCTGCAGGAGGGACAGGTGCACTTCACAAAATAGATGGCATCATGAGGAAGGCATCTCAAGACATCATGAGGAAAACATATCAAGACATCAGCCAGGAAGTTAAAACTTGGTCCTAAATGGACAAAGACCACAAGCATACCTCCAATGTTGTGGCAAAATGGCTTAAGGACAACAAAGTCAAGGTCAATACCAATGAGTGGCAATCACAAAGCGCTGACCTCAATCCGATAGAAAATTTGTGGGCAGAACTGAAAAAGCATGTGCAAGCAAGGAGGCCTAAACACCTGACTCAGTTACACCAGTTCTGTCTGGAGGAATGGGTCAAATTTCCAGCAACTTATTGTGAGAAGCTTGTGGAAGGTTACCCAAAATGTTCGACCCAAGTTAAACAATTTAAAGGCAATGCTACCAATTATTAACAAAGTGTATGTAAACTTCTGATCCACTGGGAATGTGATGAAAGAAATAAAAGCTGAAAAAAATCATTCTCTCTACTATTATTCTGACATTTCGCATTCTTAAAATAAATTAGTGATCCTAACTGACCTAAGACAGGGAATGTTTTCTATGACTAAATGTCAGGAATTGTGAAAAAACGGAGTTTAAATATATGAATAAGGTGTATGTAGACTTCTGACTTCATCTGTAAATTTCCATGACTTTTTATTATTCTCCCAATTTCCATGACTTTTCCAGGCCTGGAATCACAATTATAAATTCCCCTGATATTTCTAGGTTACCATAACCATGGGAACCTTGCTATATGGCCTTATGAGTCTATACACTAATTCTTAAAAGCATGACCATACAAAGTCCAACAAACTTTTTGTGTAAAGGTGTGTCTCACTAGTTGTTTCCACAGCACAAGAACATTTAAAACCAGGGGTGTAAAAAGTACTCAGAAATTATACTTAATTGAAAGTATGGATACTGAGTGAAATTTTTCTCAAATAAAAGTCCAAGTATCTAGCCAAAAACATACCTGAGTGAAAGTAAAATATATTCACATTAAATTGTACTTAAGTATTAAAAAATTTAAAAGTAACTTTTTTCTTAACTAGAATGAAATCTAAAGGAGATTGTTTGAGAAAGGACTTTGTTAAACTCGAATGGTTTGTTAAGTCGTGTTTTTACTGTCTCTGACGACTGTCATATTCTCCCCCAGTGGCATTCGCAACCTGGTCAAAGAATCATGTTACAATAACTACATTTTTTCAAAATGATTTGTGACGAGGAGGAGGGCGTGGCCGGGCCATGATGGAGCACAGCCGGTGCTGAATCCGCTGATTAGAGGGAAAGCGGCGGCCAGAGACGCCAGTTCGAGAGAGAGAGACGCACGCGGCCTCACTGCACAGTTCAAGGATGAGGCGGGAACCGGCTGAACAGTCAACGTAAAGTTTAATGGTAAACTTAAAACCAACGCATGCTTCTCTCTCTCTCGACCCAGCGTCTCCGGCCCCGCATCATGGGTCGGCCACGCCCTCCTCCTCGTCACACGATTTTTATGTGGCCTGTTGTACGTAACACAGCAACTTCCTGGTGAAATGAACACTAGAGGTGCTAAAACAACAATTAATTTGATCTCCTTTCACTCAAATCATGAGTAAAACCATAGATTATCAGTTCATAAACGTTTTTCGCTCTGTTCTATCTTATGACATATAAACACTTTTACTATATAGCACATGACTCATTTTAACGTTTGCATTACATAACCAATTACTGTACATTTAAAAGCTTGTTTAAATGTGATCAAATTGTGTGGTAGCTCAACTGATAGAGTGTTGCATTTGCAATACAAAGGACCGGGGTACAAATCCTGAAGAGCACACGAGTCAACATGTGAGCTAAAAGTGTCATCAGAAATTGTGTTTTTCATGTCACATTTGCTTTTTCTGACATTATCGGTTAGGTTTAGGTTTAAGGTAGGGAGGTAGATTTTGTTGATTTAAATCTCGATAGAACATTAACCTTAAACATTCAAACATTTCACTCTCTGTTAGCACCACACAGTGGATATTTCACTTCAGAACTGCACTGAGACGTGTAATAAACCACATAATTTTATTTTGCAAAAACATTGCCACAGTCACGCAATGTTCTTTGCATGGGAGAAGGACGAATTGCAATGTCAGTGCACCCAAATCCTTGAGACATTGAGAAAGATTAAAAAAATTGTAAATGAAGTTTTGAAGAAAGTTAGTAATGCTGTTGGTTTTGTGTAGAAATAAATGACATGTACACATTTAATTACAAAAGCCTTTTGTTTATATATATATATATATATTTGCAACGTGAATTATCAATTTTGACTTCATAAATGTCCATCTGTAAAAGTAGCAGGCGTTTACAATAAAGTTTAGGACAAAAATATCAGTGTTTCTCACTTCATGCTAATAGTTTTGAATGAATACATCACATTCAGTCGGGCGGTCACATATGGTCTATTTTACAAATATTTAAACATATCCAACGCTCAAATCAGATCCGAAATTCCGCCTTTGCAGATGGTCGGAACTCCACACAGCCGACGTGCAACACTCCATTTGACATGACAGACCTCTGGTCTGTCCTTTGTCAGATACAGTGAAAAGTCGGCTTCAATCCAGTAAGATGAAAGAAAATGATCTGCAAAAATGTAATGAGTACTTTTCAAGTTTAAATAAAATTGTAAGGAGTAAAAAGTACTGTTTTTTTCTTTGGAAATATAATTAAGTAAAGTACAAGTTTTCCATTTGAATTGCACTCAAGTAAAGTACAAATCCCAAAAAGTAATACTTAAGTATTTTTACTTAACTAGTTTACTCCCCTGTTTAAAACAGAACTGAGGTTCAGTCTACACAATGCTTCATTAATAAATTGACATGAAGCAAGTTATATACATGGTCACGTGATCTGGTTTCTTGGCCTGTCATGGTTGCACCTGTTGATAATTAACCTCGCCACTCAACTTACCGAATTTACAGTAAAGAACTCTAGACTATTTTAAATCTTCAGAAGGCCCTAATAGTAAACAGACCTTCAATATCCCAGTGGTTTTTAAAAGCAACTTACGTGCTGGAAAGATGCAGAGCACGAGCCCAATCACCTCGAGCTTCAGCATGTTTCTTTTCTATTTTCCACCAAAACAAAGCAAAACACACAAAAACCCAAGTATGACTCAAACAGCTTGCAAATATAGGCACCGCACGCAGGCCATCATGTCACCTCAAAAAGTCTGTTGTAGGCATATCCATAATTTTTCTTATTTCTGTGATCTATCTGTATTCTCATAAGTCTACAATGTAAACACACCTTTGCTCTTTGTAAGTCAGATTCCCTTCCCTCCTTCCACAATGACCTCACCGACTCCACCCCTCGACAGGTGCATCACACAAAATCCAGTTTGTTCATTACTGATTTTTTTCAAAATCACATACATTTCTTTGGTTTTCACATAGTTGTCATTGTAAATGTTATGAGTCAAAATTAAAAGATCAGGGGGGTGGGGGAGCCAAGATGGAGTCTGAGTAACATCCTCTTGCTGACGCTCTGCAGTCGAATGCATCATAAGTGACATTTTTGCGACTTTACGTGTATGAGGGCTTAAAGTAGTAACAGTAATAACAGTTAATATGATTTGAAGAAGTTTCTTTTTTCGTTCCTTTTGACATTTTGCTGTGTTTGATGGAAGAATATATCCGAGGTGCCATGCATTCTTATGCAAAAAATTACTGGACGCCGTGTTCAAAAGCGAAGACGCGTCTAAAACCACAGAGTCACTCGAAAAGGAAAACTGTGTGCTACTTGACAAGTGTGAGGAGCTGGATGCTTATGTAACCGGTCCTGTTCACCCCGCTCTGAACGGGACTCGAACTGGAATCTTCGGCGTGGGAGGTGGGTGCACTAACAAGGAGGCTAAAGGCTACAGCCTCTAGTGTTAGTCGCTAGTGCACCTCTTGAGGTCAGGAGAGTGAGGTTTACACACTGCACAGCTATCTACCAGTTGGCTCCCGTTACACTCACCCCCCGGGTCACGGCACTATTGTAACCGGTCCTGCTTGCCCCGCTCCGAACGGGACTTGAACTGGCATCTCCGGCGTGGGAGGCGGGTGCGCTTACAAGGAGGCTAAAGGCTACAGCCTTTAGCGTCAGTCGCTAGTGCACCTCTTGAGGTCAGGAGAGTGCAGTTTACACGCTGCACAGCTATCTATCAGCTGGCTCACTTTACATTTATAAAAGGAGATGGAATTTATGAGTGGCTGGAATAGTGAGGAGAAGATGTCCGAAGAATTCTCATCAATGTGTTCAGTAAAATCTCACCTGACTTTGGCAACTAGCTCATCTATTCGGTAGACATTGCTCACAGACTGGGCCCACGTTCCGGAGATACACGCTCAAACCGTCACATCATTGTGCAGTTTCTTTAACGCAGTGTCCGGGATAAAATTTGGAGAGATGCGAGAACTTCAGACTTCCTCAGAATCAGAATTCTCGAAGACTTGATGCAAAGCACCAAGCACACCAGAAATAAACTGTGGCCACTTGTTGAATGAGTGAGAAAGGAGGGGAAGAAAGCAGGCTTCAGAGGCCCCTTTGCATACATTGATGGTAAAAGGGTTTTGTCAAACCATCTAAGTTAGACTGAAGGATGCTGTGGTACACTCATTTAACTTTTACTGCATAGTTGGACTTTGCTAAACTCACGGGTAGGAGCGCAACTACAAATTTCCCAGCGGGTATTTGGGGGGTGAGATGTTGGAGGGGTCGAGGAGGCTGACTGCACCACAGCCGCTGGTACATGGTGAACTTTACATGGCGCCCCTATGCATTGCATACCTTGCATATATGGTTTTTGCACCTCTGCTCACGGGCATGCACGAATAGATTTACCGCTCCCATATTTATGTTTCCTTTAGCTATTTTTTCTATGTATTTGAAATTTAGGTAAACTGGTTCAGTTGAGTAAATGTGCTATCAAAATAGGGAGCTGAAAAATGTTAAAGTAACGTCATCCATTTTATACATTTTACAAGCTAAATACGTAAAGAAGCAGTCGCTCTAATAAAGATATCAGAAAAAGATTGAAAAGGGAAGGAAAGTGAGAAGAATAGATCGATAAAAAGCAAAAAAGACTTCCACACTAACCCTTATATTCTTTATTCTGCTTGATGTTCTGTTGCAGAGGTAGGCAAGACATAAATTTAACGTTTGAGCTGTTTAAGAGAAGTTTCATTTTCTCAAATTAGTATTTTGTTCTATACCTAGTTCTCAATATATTCTTTTGTTGTGTTACATGTTATGTCTTTGTTAGGGATGGGCAGATCGATACTCAAGTATCGATACTTCCGATACTGATGTGGTATCAAGAATATCACATAAAATTATCGATTCTTTAACTAGTGATCTTATTATTTAGATAACATGAATATTAATGCATCTCATAAGCTTCGAAGTGGAAAAAAGAATTATATTAGCAAATTGTTGCATGGCGCCGGAACTATTTTTTCTTCCGCTCATCTTGATGTGCAGAAATGCTAAAATACACTAGCAGTCACAGACAGCACTCACCCTTTCAGTCACAGTGCTCGTTCAAAGAGGGAGCAGTGCTTTACTGAGGTAATGTCAGAAAAACAGCATTTGGAGTTATTCACTCTAAGTAATGACAAATCTAGAAGTGACATGTATAATAATGGGCTTGTGTGACAATTTTTACAGGCGTATTTAAATTCAGGTGTTAAAACATTGATAATGATCTTTAATCCTTGTTAATAAATGATACCCTTATGAAACTGCCCATGGATTTACTGTAGTAATATTGTATTAACCTTGACTAGTAACCACGACTGTAGTAACCATGTTTTTTTGGCGGGGGGGTTTAGCAGTAACCAAGATTTGGTACAATTAACCATGGTTTTGCTACAGCATTACTGTTGTATCCATATTGTGACTTGGTTTTAGTAATAGTAGCCATATAATAATATCTATGGTTAATTTTGTGGTTTTATATGTTGCTTATACTTACTAATTTTTGAAAGGTAAACAAAGCAGCCTAATAATTTTCTGCTTAGGCCTATAAATATATTAAAAAAATGAATAATTTAAGTTACTAATTTTATCCAAAGAATTCGTAAAAATGAAATGTATTAGAGGTATCGTATTGGTATCGATATCGATGATACTGGCCTAAAAGTACTTGGTATTGAATCGAAAAGAAAACAAGTAGTATCGCCCATCCCTAGTCTTTTTCTTTGTTATCTATTAATGCCAGGGGTCTGAAAAAACTATATTTAAAAAAATATTCTGGATCAAAATAATTCATACACGTTAAGCAAATACCTTACTGCCTTACTGGTTCTAGGTGTTGACTTTAATATAGGAACAAATAATATGTTAGGTGTACCCACCAAGAAAAACAATATATTCAAACTCAAACCTGAAAACGTTTATGGACAAATTTGATTTGATTGATATTTGGAGAAAAATTTATCCAGATGAAGCTCAGTACACCTGGTGTAACAAGGACTGTTTGAAACTATCTAGAATTGATTACTGGTTGATCTCTAAAACATTAAGGAGAAACAATATTTCTGTTACTATTAGCAACAGTCCTTTGACAATAAAGCTATTTATATTTCAGTACATTTATCCCAAAATAATACCTTCAAAATCTCAAAAGCATCACTCTGGAAGTTAAATAGTTCCCTCCTTAACTATGAAAAGGTGAAGCAGCAAATTAATGAACAAATCAAAACTTACTGGAATAGAGCAGAGACACAAAAGGTTTATGGGTGAAATTGGGAGCTTTTAAAATACGAATTGGGGAAATTTCTTAGGATGTTTGGAAGTAATATAGCAAAACAAAATAGGATAGCAGAAGAAGAATTTCTTTCACAACTAACCTCTTAATCTTTTAAGGAGCCATTATCCGGCAGTCAAAAATATGAATACTCCAGACTACAAAATAAATTAGATGAACTGTATAGATCAAAAGCTAATGGAGCCTATATTAGATCTGGAAAAATATGGCTAGAATAAGGGGAACAAAATTCAGCCTACTATTTTAGGTTGGAAAAAGCTAATGAATGCTTCACTTGACTGTCTTCGAACTAATGAAAGAGTTCTTGATGACCCTAAAGACATAGCATCTTTTTGCTCCAAGTTTTATAATAATTTATATACATCAAGATATTGCGATAAATCAGCCAATTCTTTTTATTTTATTTTTTATTTTTTTTATTCAGTTAGTCAAAATAAAATTATTTCAGCAGAAGATAAAGAAGCTTGCGATAACAATATCTCCCAAACGGAAAGCTGTCCTATATCCCCATATTTGTTTTTGCTTGCCTCTCAATTTTTGGCTCTTCATATTTCCAATAGTAATTTACATGGTGTGACAATCGACAATAGACAAATTATTATTAGCCAGCTGGCCGATGACACCACATTGTTTTTGAATGATGCTTCCCAAGTCCCTATTGCTTTAAGATTGATTAACACTTTCTCCAGGGCTTCAGGTCTCCACTTAAATGTCAATAAATGTGAACTAATGCCCATTAAAAATTGTGATGTTCCTTCTATATGTAACATTCCAGTGAAAGATCAAATTTCATACCTTGGAATAATAATTAAAAAAGACCAAACTACAAGGTGTAGATTCAATTTTGACCCCCTTATAGAGAAAACCCAAAAGAAATTAAACTCTTGGTTGCAAAGAGACTTGTCAATTAAAGGAAGAATTTTACTTTCTAAAGCTGAAGGGTTGTCCAGACTCACTTACGCAAATCTCTCTATTTGGAGGTTGATAAAGGGGTATTAAGAAAATTTGAAAATATGTTATACAATTTTGTTTGGAAAAATAAAACCTTTTCATTAAAAAGTCTGTGATGATGAACCCAATTAATCAGGGGGGACTTAATTTTTCTTCACTACTTTAAACAATACTTTTAAAATTAATTGGCTTAAGCACTTTTTTAATAACTCCTCATTGCTTTGGAACATTATCCCTAATTATATTTTTTTCTAAAGTTGGTGGCTTGAGATTTCTTTTACTTTGTAATTATGATGTCAAAAAGATCCCAATCAAATCGTCCAATTTTCATAAGCAGATGCATTTGGCTTGGTCCCTGATATACCTTCTATAACTTCTCTCCGCACAGATATTACATTTGGAATAATAAGAACATTCTCTACAAAAATAGATCACTCTTTTTTGATCATTTGTTTAACAACAATCTTATTTTATTTGGACGACTTTTTAACCCATATGGTAGACTTTATAGCTACATAGATTCTTTACAGAAGTACAAAATTCCTATAACTGCTAAAGAATATGCAATTGTTTTCGATGCAGTTCCCTCTGGAGTGTCATTGCTGCTGCAAGGTAATGACTTTCCATGGCCGTCTACCCATTCTTTGAATTTAGCTGATACAATGGTTGGCAATATATGTTTCTCTGCAGAGCAGCAGTTTAATAATTGTAAAATAAGAGCAATTTTCCAGAGAGAGATAGTAACAATTTCTTACATAATACCATACTGGATTAACATTGCAGAGAATGTGCCTTGGGATAAATTATAGTCCATGCCCCAAAAGTATCTGCTTACAAATAAAGTAAAAGAAATAACGTTTAAATTGATACATAGGTTCTACCCAACTAAAGCTTTTCTTAAGCGATATAAATCGGACATTGATGTAAACAGCTCTTTCTGTTAATCCTCTGTGGAAAACATTACTTGTATTTGTTTTGGTACTGTATCCAAATACAGAAATTTTGGTCAGAAATTCTAATGTTTATTCAATCTCACTTTGTAAGTGACTTCTCTTATAGTTTTAAAGATGTATTTTTTGGAATGATTGACTACTCAAGAGAAAATGAAGAAAAATGTTACATAATTAATTTATGTTTCCTACTAGCAAAATACTATATACACAAATGCAAATATAATTATTCTAAACCTTTCTTTCATTAAGATTGAGCTTGTTGAGTATTTGAAAACTATCAACTGTGCTTTTATATTCAACTTTTGTGACCTCTTAAGAAACTTCTTTTTTTTTTCCTTCTATTGATTTGAATATACATTTGTATGTATATCTGTTACCCTGGTTCTGTGTCTGTATCTGTTTTTGTTCCTGTACTGTTCTATGTTTTAGGTATCTGTGTGTCTATGTATAATATTTGTATACTCGCAATAAAAAAATAATAATAAAAAAATATTAAAAGATACAATTGTTCGTTCTATTGCACCAAAACATATTTTACCATTCAAACACCAGGGGGAGACACTTGCTAGACCAGTGGACATTTTTGTTTACTTCACAAACGACAACCCTTGCAAAGATCTTCTCTTACGACAGTAAGTCACCGTTTGCGGATAGTATTAAAATGAATGAGAGCCGTAAACTGACACCTACATGTCGCAAAATTGTCCGTGTCTCTTAGTAAACTCAACACGTTCATTCCAAAAGGATTGTTTAGCGTTAAACATGTTGAAGATTAGCGGAAAGCGGTCAGTTTATAGTGGTGAGTTGTTTTCTCACAAAAGCAGTATAATCAGCACACTGAATCATCTCCTCCATAGACATTCATTTTAAAAAAACGGCCTCTGGTTAGGGTTGCACCAGCTGTGCGTAAGGTCTCACTTAAGTTGAGACGTAAAGTTCACACTAAGGGCTTAGTAACTACTAGTTAGTTTGTTACTAAGTCAGTGCTTAATTTGGTTGCACCACCTGTTCTTAAGGCAAGACTTAACTAGAAAAGTAATGCGTAGTCGCATATGATGTTTACCTGTATTGATCCAATAAGCAGCCTTTACATTTGTACACAGAAGTGTTAAAAATCCGTGAATTTCAGTTTGATCTTGTTAAAACCTTGTTTGCTCGTAACTGTCAGCTGTAATAAATTATATCTGTAGTCGCCTTCAGCTTGCTCACAGGGGTTCTAAATACAATTATTATTTAATTATTTAATTTCTATACACGTTTTACAATCATATTTAATCAAACTACACAATTATCACTGTAAGACATTATAGATATTACAGTTTCATTTGTTTATTTTTTATTTTTTGTTAATGCATGATTTCCTGTAAAGCTGTTTTGAAACAATGTGTGCTGTGAAAAGCGCTATACAAATAAAAATGATTTGACAATTAAAATATGATACATAATAAAACAAAATTTCATTAATGGGATATTTAGCCTATGTAAATAACAATATTCAATAACTATCTAAAATGAATAAGGGACATTAAATAAATAAATACTAATACAACAGGCTGGTAAAATAGGCATTTATTAATATCTGTTTCGTATATGTTGAAACTTGACACCATACACAGGAAAGTGCACCGTTAGATCGGATGCTGAATGCTGAAGAGGTACGTTTTTTACATAATGTTTTCTCCCGTAAATGTAAACAAGTGTAAATGCCAACATCATCATATATGTCGAAAAGACTGAAGCCTGTCAACCAATATATATATATATATATATATATATATATATATATATATATATATATATATATACACATTTGTGCTCAAAAGTTTGCATACCCTGACAGAAATTGTGAAATTTTGGCATTGATTTTGAAAATATGACTGATCATGCAAAAAAATCATGCTAAATTGCTAATTTGGTACTAGAAAATCACTTGCCATTATATCAAACACAGTTGAAGCTATTTGGTTCGTTAAATGAAGCTTAACATTGTCTTTGTGTTTGTTTTCAAATTGCCACAGTTTGCAATAGACTGACATGTCTTAAGGTCAATATTAGGTCACAAATGGCAAAAAAGAAACAGCTTTCTCTAGAAACTCGTCACTCAATCATTGTTTTGAGTAATGAAGGCTACACAATGCTTGAAATTGCCAAAAAACTGAAGATTTCATACAAAGGTGTACACTACAGTCTTCAAAGTCAAAGGACAACTGGCTCTAACAAGGACAGAAAGAGATGTGGAAGGCCAGATGTACAACTAAACAAGAGGATAAGTACATCAGAGTCTTTAGTTTGAGAAATAGACGACCCACATGTCCTCAGCTGACAGCTTCACTGAATTCTACCCGCTCAACACAAGATTGTTTTTTTTGTTTTTTTTACAGATTTTGTCACTGCTGCAAAAATTCTAAATTCTATTGGTTAATAAGGTTGTTGTTTTTACTTCACACTGACATCTTTTGCTGAAATTTGATTTAAGGCTTTAATTGTCCCCATATTTAAATTAAACCTGCAACTGATTTACAATGATGAAACAGCACAGAAATTGAACACATTCCTCTGGGTGAATTAGTCCTAATACAACTGTCTTTAGGCCTTTTTCAACAAGTTTGATTCTCTTTATTAAAAGAATAGTTCATCCCAAAATGAAAATTTTGTCATTATTTATTCACCCATTCAAAACCCATGCTGTAGGTTTTTTCTTTTTCAGTGGAACACAAAAGAAGAACTTTTGAAGACTCTTTATACAGTTCTTCTCTATACAACAGCAATTATTTTACTCTCATTGAGAAAAATAAACAAACCAACAAATGTAGTTATGATTTTTCCTAGGTTTAATCCTTAACCCTTAAATAACATGAAAATAACGTATGTGTATTCCACGGAAGAAAGAAAACATCAAGGTTTGGGATGAGATGAGGCGAAGTGTATTACAGATTATTGATATACATCAGTCATTTGTATTACGTAAATAAATACGGAATGAGTTACCAAATTTGTTCACAGATGTTTCCTTTCTTAAATAGTGTTTGAAAGGAGGCAAGCTAAAATTTGATGCCTGTACTTTTCCGATTTGAAATTTTGTTTGTTGATTTGTTGTTTTAAAAGTTGTTCCTTTTTGAATGAGTCAGGTCGTACAGTATTTTTAGATTTCACCATCTAATGTGAATTATGAGACTATTTTGATATTACTGATGTATCATTATCATTAAGTTATTCATTTTTTAATTGTTAATTATTAATCATTTATTGACTATAGAACAATGTGAGAGTGTGTGAGAAAGTGAGAGATACAGATATAGAGAGAGCTAAACATAAAATCTGAGCACTAAACACCTGTGAGGGCTTGTTTCATATTGTTTCCTGATATTGTAATCTCATCCTGGAAAGAAGCATCCTTTCCTTTACTGTCTCCTTTCCCATTTCCTGCTTGGCTTTGGGTCTGTATTGCTGAAGAAAAAGTCCTATTTATTTTCTTATGTATTTTGAAGCAAGAGCAAAGAGTTAAAGTGTTCGTGCCTTTGTAGTTCACATTGATATAGGTGATAAGGAACAAAAGACATGTTATGCAAATGCACATAGGTTATTAACCATATTAATGAAAATAATCACGCAACAAGTGATCATTTCAAAATCATTATTTCAAAACCGTGAAATAGAAATAAATGGCACATTATCAAAAGCACAATCTGGCACAGAAATGTATAGTACAACAGTGCAAACAGAGGCAATGACATTATAAAAATATTCAAGACAGTGTCCAATTACAGTACTTAAGACATACAAAATATCAAGGAATGATTTAAACATGAATGAAGAGAATATTTAAAATGCTTTTGAATTTTGTTTTTAACATGACACCATGACAAGTCCTCTTTAACTGCATAAAATGTAATTCACAGAATTCTAGTGTAGTGGTAGTCTGTATAAGAGAAATACAGACACACACAAACATGTCTTTCATGTTCTTGTCTTTGACCGGAATACGTTCCCAGGAATAATACTGTATTGCTGACTGATTGATGCTTGGTGTCTAGTGCATTTCTCTGCAGCTTGATGGTGATGCTATTAGTATGAGGTCAGCTCAGTCTGATGATGTCACACAATTAGAGAGTCTCTGCTTAGATGAGTGGTCTGTTAAAAAACACCAAGAGCCACACATTAGACACCCATTAGCACATTTGCTGATGCATTGTTAGTGCAGCAGTCTGATGCAGTACTACAAGCCCATTAGAGTTAGCGATATCATATGTGGCACATACAGTTAGTAAACACAGAAACCCTGCCTGAGAAATTAACAGTTTTGATTATTCAAAGCAGACTCTTATTTATACACATTCTTGTAAAGAATAAAATTGATATTTCAGCATTCAAAATATAACATACAATGAACATAATTTTAGCTCTTGATTATATTTTTGAGTCCCTCTTAGGAAATATGTATGAAAAAGTACAAAAATTAGATATCCAATCAGATATTCATACAGGTAAACATACAGGAAATTCTATTTAGTGTATCAAATCAGGTAGCTGCAAAATGAGCATCATAGTTTCTCCAGTCAGTCTAGATGCTACCTAATTTAAAGGGATAGTTCACCCCAAAATGAAAATTCTCATTATTTTCTCAACCTCATATAATGTTCTAGATGTGTATGACTTTCTTCTGCAGAACACAAACAAAGATTTTTATCTCAGCTCTGTTGGTCCTCACAATGCAAGTGAATGGTGACCAGATCTCAGAAGATCCGAAAAATACAAAGGCAGCATAAAATTGGGGGCCTGGGTAGCTCAGTGGTAAAAGACGCTGGCTACCACCCCTGGAGTTCGCTAGGGAGTCACATGGGGTAACCTGCTCGTGGTCGCTATAATGTGGTTCGTTCTCGGTGGGGCACATGGTGAGATAAGCGCGGATGCCGCGGTGGATGGCGTGAAGCCTCCACATGCGCTATGTCTCCGTGGCAACGCGCTCAACAAGCCACGTGATATGATGCGCGGATTGATGATCTCAGACGCGGAGGCAACTGGGATTCATCCTCCGCCACCCGGATTGAGGCGAATCACTACGCGACCACGAGGACTTAAAAAGCACACTGGGAATTGGGCATTCCAAATTGGCTGAAAAAGGGGAACCCACCCACCCACCCCCCCCCCCAAAAAGGCAGCATAAAAGTAATCCATAGAACTCCAGTGGTTTAATCCATGTCCATTTCCAAAAAGGAGTTAAATATTTTGGTCTGTTCTCACCCAAAACCAACTGTATCGCTTCAGAAGACATGGATTAAACCACTGGAGTCATATTTTATACTGCCTTTCTGTGCAAAGTTTTTGTACCCTCATAGAAAACATTAAAAATAAATAATAATTATAATAAAATAAATTTGACTTTTACTATACCAGCAAGGCTGTTCCAATATCATTCTCTTTAAAACTTTAGGAAGCTTTCTAGGTGTTAGGATGAGAGATGCTAGGATTCTCAGAGCTTTCAGATGTAACTCATAAAAAATATGGATGGCGCATAATCGTCTGTTATAGTTGGTGAGCTCTGAAATGTTTCTTGTTTGTGATATTTTGAGGTACTGCTAGTTTTCAAGCATGGAACCTTTCTTGGGTTTGTGCTCTTTAATGTTTTGTCATTGCATTTTTACAATACATCTTGGTGGCATTTCAATCTTGTCTTCTGAGGCTTGAAGAAAGAGCTGTCTTTAAATCTTTCCACCCTTCAATGTACAAACCTAAA
Organism: Myxocyprinus asiaticus; assembly: GCF_019703515.2. Classification (NCBI taxonomy): domain Eukaryota; kingdom Metazoa; phylum Chordata; class Actinopteri; order Cypriniformes; family Catostomidae; genus Myxocyprinus; species Myxocyprinus asiaticus. The sequence goes on from NC_059354.1 coordinate 35,519,618, forward strand.
ATAGCTCCAGCCCAGATGTTTATAATAACTCACCAGTTTCCTGGGTTTGCTCCTGTCATCCCTGCGCTCCTGTAGTGTATGGCACAACCCTTGGGGTGGATGTGTGTAAGAAAAAGGGCGCATGCTAGGATCAGTAGTCCTGTAGCGTTCCCTCCCTGTACGCTCTTCAGTTCTAAACCTCTCCACCTCCCTCTCAGAGTATGGAGGTAAAGGATCATCCTCTTCAGGCCGGTTGCTAGGTGACCTGCTATTGTAACGGTTACTGCTCTTCTTGGAACTGTCTTTTGAGGGGGTGTCACTTTCATCATCAGTCCTCCCACCCTGCTCTCCATGACCCCTGGCCTTGCTCTCCAGCAGATTGTTTAGGTAGGTATCATCATATGACCTTTGACGAGCAGCATAATGCTCACTGTCGCCAGTGTCACGCCTTTTATGGGGGGAAGGTGTCGAGCCTCGACGACGCCAGGCATCATAATCATCATCATCGGAACAACGTGGGCCATCTCGGTATGACATGCGATGGTCCTGTGGCCTTGGGCCCATTTCGAAGTCTCGCTGAGGTCCACGGAAGTCATCTCTCTGACGACTGTGTGGGCCATACGACAACGCAAACTCTTCCAGTTCGTCTAGTGACCCTGTGCGCCCCCTGGTATCAAAGGCTTTGCGGGGTAGGTGCTCTGAGTGGTAGTTCCATCTGCACAAACAGCCATGATAATATTAGTACACACTAGACACTGTAGATTTGCTCCAAAACCAAGTGAGCTGCTTCCAAAGGAAGCATTTTTAAGGCATCATAGGCGCACTCCAGACACAAAGGCTGTTCCAAAAGATAGGCATCTTTATTGTGCTACCTTCACTTATGCAGTAAAAAGTGGTAATTAGGGTTGTCAACAGGGCAAAAAAATGTAAATAGAATGTTTTACCTAAATGTTACCGTAATTCGAATTATATAAACATTTTAAAGGCATTGTTTCAGTTACCAGATCACCAGATTTTTTTCAGTCTCGTGCAGGAGTGATGCTGTGTCATGTTAAAAAGAAGCTTTAAAAAGTATATGGAGACACGTGCTCTTTTGTATTCATTTCAATGTATGTTATGTTAGGTCATTTGAACAAAAAAGTAATTGTCATCATCAATTCTTGGTACTCATCCAAAATTAAAATGCACAGTTTTAGAATTAAATAAAAATGTTTTGTTTTGAATTTTAATTTGACAGCCTTAGTGGTAACCTGCAATTGTTATCTTAAGGAGTTATTTCTACATGATCTAACCCTTACAATTACTTTTGTTGGTGTAATGTAATGTATTCAGGTTGATTCAGTGATGTTAAATAATATTTTGTACTTAAAACCAGTTAATTTAGATGTTACCACATGAAGCACATTTTCTAGGTTAACATTTTTTTTCAGTGTAGGATGTTTTGTTTTAGCCAAATTCTGTGACAACATGGTATGTATCCTTCATAGACAATGCAATCCAAGACAACATGTAACAACATCACTGAAAAACTAAAATCCAAGATAGCGGACAAAGCGAGATAAATGTAGATTGATAAATGTACTTACAATTCATTAAATACTGAAAAGTATAGATAAAAATGGTTGAAAATAATCAAAACTCAAAACTATTCAAACTTAAAATTCCTAAATTTGTATGTGCTATGTAAATTTATGCTTATTTTATGCTTATTGAAATCAATTGTGAGTCAAGTCTCTCAATTTGTTTGACGCACAGAATTGCTTTCCTATTTAGAGTGTTCCAAATCAGTCGCTCTTGATGTCCCATGATGGTTATGATGCTGCCTATGTAGGCAGGAGGCAGTGGGGGTGGTGCGAGGATTTTTTCACCTTCTGTCAGGGTGGACCGCTGCACCCCCCACCCTCCACCCCAGAACCGCCACTGGGAGCTCACTATGACTTGGAACAGACACTACATCTATAGCTAGAGCCAAACTATTCATCAGGTGTCAAACATGCTAAAATATTATGCCATGTCACAGTTGTTTGCATCCACACACACACTGAAATTGTACCTGTTGTCATGTTCGTCTAGAAAGTGATTGCTCTGATATTGTGAGGGGCGGAGCGCATGGCCAATTGATGCTGCTCTGAGACGTGGCTGGTCAGTGTGGTCACTGATAGGTGGCAGTGCCTTCCTCTGGACTTGCCGATAGGTCTGCCTGAAGTCTAAATCCCCATCATGCAGAGAGCTTAGTTCTGATAGGCTGCCAGCTGCTGACACAATGATATTGTTACGGAGACTTGATGTTCTGGCATTCTGTTACAATCACACCCACGCAAATAACACAAGCACAGTGAACTGTCTGTAGCCTGCACCAGAGAAAGTATATAGTGTTATGGCAAAAAAGATGCACCTGGTTTGCATATAATGAATTCACTGACATGATTAAGTAACATGCACAGTCACTTCACTATTTTAGGATAGATGTAGAAGGCAATTCCACTGGCATGCTAAAAGCTTTCACACTGTTACAGAAAGTAAATTGGTCCCTTGCCTTAAAGGGACAGTTCACTCTAAAATGAAACATCTGAAACATGTCAACACCTACTCACCTTATGTAATTCAAAACACATATGATTTCTTTTCTGTGGAACACAACATGTTACAGAATATCCAGGCTTCTCTTATTCAAATTTATTCAAATACAGAAACAACTCTCTTGATTTATCCAACCACAATGTCTCTAATCATTTTAAATAACCTGCACTGGATAGACCTTGAAGTCTGGATTTTTTTTTAAGATGACAATGAAAGTTACCAGCAAAGAGAATGTTAGTAGAGTTTGACTTGAGTTAGATGACAAGTTCTTGAATAAAATGCAGATGCCTTTTCACTTGCACTGGAAAGATGTGGTCAAAAATAAGCCAAGGCATTCAAATAATTATAATTTCATTTTACACATGTTGTTGCATGGATGAAAATGAGCTTTTCAAATTTCTGTTATTGTCACTTACCTCCAGCTATATTGTTTTCTACTGAACGAGGCACTGCAGTCAACTTGGGTTCAATAAGAGATGGTGGTGCGGCTGGAGAAACCACAGGAACAGAAGGAACATAGTAAGGTTGATACAAGGCAATCTGAGGAGGCTGACTGCTCTTTGCCATCTTCCCTGCTTCATACACTAGAAAACAAAAACAAGGGGAAAGACTTTAGTCTGGTTAAGGGTGATTATAAGTGTAGATGAGATGTGCACTATGGTGTGGGATAATATGGCTCATTAGATTTTCCACAAACTTGTGGAGTCCAATGTCAGCTTGAGTGCAAGCTTTCAGTATAGCAAAAAAGAAGAGCATGCAAAAAATACATAAAAAAAAAACAACCCATTACTAAGAAAGTTTTCAAATGAACTTTTCACTCAAATTTGAATGCAGATAATATATAATATATAATCAAAATAGAAGTATTTTCTCTAGTGGTCTCAGACTTTTGGACCCCAGCTGTATGCGAGTGGACGTGAACTTACAGTGTTTTGGACAGCAGCATGTATCTGGACAGCAGCAGCAGCGTACATAACAACAACAGGAGTGAGGGCAACACTGACACCAGCAGATCCCAACCAACAACAGGAAGAGAACGCTGCCCAGCATGACGACTCCCACAAATACCCACTCTAAGAGAGACACAAGAAAGAAAAAGTTCTCTGTGAAAATACTGGCTGGTGAAATAATATATCAGATTCATTCAAACTTGGATGTCACGTCAGGATGGACGAATATCAGGATGTGATCTAAGACTGAAGAGTGACACATATAAATGTGTCAGGAAACTTGGTTTCCGTGGCAAAGCTGGCAAGCAGATCCTGGAGGAAATGCTGTCCTGAAATAATTTTTCCCCACAGGAAATAAAGCCTCTGATCATGACCAGTCTCAAGGGAGAGTGGGTATGATTCAGACCCTCTTATCTGGGCTCTCTACAGGCCTAATGATGAATTTCCTCTGGGCATGATCTGAAAATTCTAAATGGCATTCATTGCAGAGCAAGATGCAGATACTCTTCATTCTCAAGAATGTTCATACATTCATATACATCTCTGAGCACAGCAGCATTATAGGATGTTGACTTGTTACTGATATTAAGTCATTTTGGAGGGTAAAGTGTTATTAGTAATGCACGTCACGTAATCAGTTTGCTTCTTGCAAGTAACAAATAAAGTAATTTTAATTTACTCCATTGTAGACCTTATTCACAGTAGCGCCATCTTTGATTTTTTTATGCAAATGAAAACTAGGCTGTGAGGGACAGACTTACCTCTTCAATGACATGCATGGTACAAAGCTGTTTAAAGCTCCTAGTTCCCATCTGATTTTCCACAACTCAAGTTGTCTGGAGTTTTTTGTCTACTGAATGTTCTTGTAAAGATATTTTTTTCAAAATTTTATCTGTGGAACAATTCAAAAACACTTTAAACTGCAGTACAGCCCACTGAAGAGACTGTACATCTATCCCTCACAGCCTCGTTGTCGTTCCTGTTAAATCAAAGATGGTGCTGATGTGAATAAGCTCTATACCCTAGTTACCTTTCAAATGTTCAACTTACTTGATTTTAAACAAAATAATGTTGTAAAATTAAATTTTAAAAGTAATGCAAAAGTTGCTAATCTGTTACAGTCCATAAAAAATAACAATGTAATATAATGAGTTACTTTTATTAGAGATTAATGCAATATTTCAATTAAGTACTTCAACAGTTAAGTGTGTCCTGAAAAGTAGCAATGTAATTTGTGGTTTCAAAAGTGAGTAGATCAGATATGTGTTGATTGGAGCATACTGGAGTGTGTTAAATGGAGCAGAGGATAAAGCAGGTGAGTTAGAGGACCTGTGTGAGAACATCCATTGGAAAGGACAGAGGGAAAGAGGAATGCTGTGGTATGGCAGGTGTACCTGGCATAATCTCCATATCAAACTCAGGCAGGATGTCATCCAGCATACCTATCCTACCTGGAGAAGGGAGAAGATCAGAAATGAACAGCAGCAGTAGGCAGCAGGTGAAAAAGTTCAAAGTTTAGGGCCAGTGGGCTATGTTAGTGGCTGCGGATTACTCAAAAGTGTAAATGAAAGCTGATTTGATGTTTTTTCCTGTTTGGACTAAATCAAGTAGTACAATCTCTGATAAATTCATTCAGGAATGCAAAGGTATGAACAAAGAGTGCATATTAACTCTACCAGTCAAAACTTCGGCCACACTTGACTGCACTTACGTTTTTCATGATCTTATAAATCTTTTGATCTAAAGGCTTATGCTTAAATGCTTTAAATTAGTTTTGTAAACACAAATTATACCTACGTATTAATTTTTCAAAAAAATTTTTATGGATGAGTTGGTTCAGATATGCCTAGTGTACAGTACATTGAAACTCCTTAAATACTATTTACAAAGCATCCCAAGTGGCACCTAATAAAGGTGGTTGACAGAATGCTCAGTGTATGCAGAAATGTAATCGAGACAAAGGGTGCCTATATTTAATGAGTCTAAATGATCTTATAATTCTCATACATTGTTGTGTTATTTAGTTAATCTGACTTTTCTTTTAAAATGTGAAAAATATTAATGAAAAAGTATAAGTGGGTGTGTCCAAACTTTCGACTGGTAGTGTATATGCATAGGCATGTGTATGTGTGATTGCATTCACTGACACATACTGAGGAATAAAGGGTGAGAGGTCAGTCACATTCTTTTCTGTAGGAGTTATTAAATTTAGGCCAATGCTGTATTTCTGTAGTTTTTGCTACATAATGGGATTTGACCATGCAATTTATGCTTGTAAATTAACAAAAGTAATAACCAAAGTAGAAAGTTAAATGCTTCCAAATGAACTTCAAGCATATTATCAATAGTTTGATTCAGTTACTAATGATATCATAATTCATGACATAACTATTTTACTTTCAAATCAACTGTGCAACAACAAATAACCTCAAAAATATGTTTACAAATACAAAAGACACCTACAGTAGAGATGTGAAGAATTAGAAAACAATGGTGGCTTTTTTTAAAGATCACTTGCCTGAAATGATTTCTGTATACAGCTCAACATCTGACAGTAATGATATGTCAACATGTTGCTGGATCCCAGGGAATATGCTTATGTTGATGTGTGCATTCATTCTGTATTTATATTTGGACTGAGCAACAGATCAGGTTCTCCATTCTGCACAAATGGAGAGTGGGAAAGAGACGTGTTGGAGGGGCTTTGATGGGGAGGACAGTAGAGAAATATGGGAGACTAATTAATCACACTGCCTCATTAGCCATCCTGAAAGAGTGGCAGGGGTATGCCATCACCAGGGAGACAGTGTTGGCATTGTTTGGAATTGAAGGGTTTCCCAGAGAACTGCCCAATCACCTTTCAAACATCCTCCCTGAGAGAGAAATGAAGGGGTGGCCTTACATGTACAGTCTATTTTACACTGAGTATAGACTTTGTCAATGCCTTGCACACTAGCAAAAATAAAAAGCATTCTCATCACCAAAATTGCACAGTTCACACAGTTTGAAGAGAATCTTGCTAAGCATTTAGTTAAACTGTCGACATGTTTATAGCTAGCCACCTAAATAAAAATACATTTAACAGCACAAAGATTTTAAGGTACAGTAACTGTATCACAAGGATGCAAGTTAATAAAGGACAACAGGACTGCCAACATGATCACACTGGATACTGACATGCTGCTTCTGCTGAATCACTGACAAGTACCATACCCCATTTTTTGGCATCAATTCAAACGTGTTCACCTTTTCCTGTGGTGCTACTGAAAGCGTGTTGTGTAAGCAATCTGCTAGACATGGGTTTGGGTCCCATGGAAACCAGCAAGTAATCTTCTTCACATAAACAATGGTAAGTGCAATTCAGGGTGTTGCATTTTCGCTCTGAAATAAAAAAATTTCTTCACTTAAGGTTAGATTTAGGGTTGGGGTTTGGGTTAGGGTGTAGAGTTAATAAAATGCATTCTTGTTGACTCTATTACATCATTTACGACTAAAAAGAACCAGTTTTTGGCGCCACCCTGTGGAAATTTCACCCGGAAACTGGTCAACCACACTTCCAGCTTCGGCCACCGGGGGCAGTGGTCCCAATGTTGGTAAGTACAGACCGATTTCAACAGCAGAACTTTCAACCTTCCGTCACCGAATTCACATTGCGATCAATCTAGGACCGCACACTTGCAATGCGTTGGCGAAGCCTTCACATCTGTGTTTGAGTACTTGCATAGAGTATGTCAATAGCCTAATATTTAGCTAACTTTGTGGCTAACTTTGTGTTTTGTATATTACAATAGCACATTAAAAAGGAAAGAGCACCAAACTGCCTCCTTTTTATATAGGAAAAGCATCAAAATGAGCTTGAATTCAAAAGTTGTATTTTAAACTCTACGTTTTTCAACATCCATCACCAAATATGAGCGTCAGAAACAAATCTGACCACTGTCATGGCAGATTTATCCCTGAGTGACAGGAAGTGCTGAGCTGGCAGACAGGCTGAGGAAAAATAGTATCCACCTCTCTCTGCTGTGCATGCACTGCCATCAGATTCCCTGTTACCCTCATTAAACCAATCGAAACCTGAGAGTACTGGGACCTCACACTAGAGGTAGAGAGGATGTGAGGGAAATTAATAAGAGTCCAACTGAAATCAAGAGCTAATCTGAAAGTAAATAAATTACTAGACAGTAAGTGCGATGGAATATAAAGGCTCAAAGTCTGGTTCAAAGACTTTGTCTGATTCGGTGATATTTCTTTCACTTCGTCAGCCAATTAAATCTTTATTACTCAGGGGACAGGAGTGGCTTGCTGCACTTCTCAACATATAGATAACACTCTGGCTGGTACTCCTGTCTAAGATTAGCCCTCTTTTTCTCTCTCTTGCTCTCTATCCTGATGGGTTTCACTACAATCACTACACCACACTGGATTGTTCAGGAGGCCCTGGCATCCTCTGGCCCCTGAAAACCCCTTTGTTCCCATGGAAACGGCTTAAGACGTGGCTTATATTGCTCGCGTCAATAACTGCCAGTTATTTAGCTTTTGTCTGGCATGAGGCATCTGACTTTCCTTTGGCCAGCTGACACAGAAATAACTTATGCCATTAGGGTCAGTCAAACTGCACCAAACAAATGGTTCCTCTCTGCAGTGATCCTGTCCAGGATGTGTAGAATATGTGAGGTTGTCCTGATCTACTGAAGCACAAATGAACAATTGAGTCTCTTATTAAGGATCTGAGCCCTGTTCAGAGGCATGCACCGTTTGGTTGTTACCATGGTAGCACTTGTAAGAGCACTCAGGAATTCAGACAGAGACTGGCATGAACAATCAGACACAATAACCAAGCATACAAACACAAACAAACATTTTTGGACTGCAAGGCACTAAAACAAGAATAAAATGTTTATTTTTTCATGGAAGATTCTATAAATAATCACAAATATTAAAGAAATACAGTAGTTCACCCAAAAATGAAAATTCTCTCATCATTTACTCACCCTCATGCCATCTGAGATGTGTATGTCTTTCTTCTACTGAACATAAACAAGGATTTTTAGAAGAATATTTCAGCTCTGTAGGTCCTGACCTTTAAAGCTCTAAAAGTCACACAAAGGCAGCATAAAAGTAACCTCTAAGACACCAGTGGTTTAATATATGTCTTCTGAAGCAATATGATCACTTTGGCTATGAAACAGATCAATATTTAAGTCATTTTCGACACTGTAAAGAAATCCTGTTAAATTTACGGTAAAAAACTGGCAGCTGTGGTTGCCGAAATTCACCGTAAAAAGGTGTTGTATATTGATTCTGTATATGTGTGTTCTGCTATGTATATATTTAATGGTTGAATCAATAAAAAAATGTTAATCGGAATAAATAAATAAATAAATAATGCAAAAAAACATTAACTAAACTGCATCAAATATTACACAGAACTGATATATGTCATAACTGATGTTAAAATTAAGAAGAAACACTATTCCCATAAAATATCATGAAATGTAATGGGTCACACAGGGAATTCTGGGAATGCCAGATTTTTTTTTTTTTTACCGTAATTTTAACAATAATTTACCGTACATATACTCTCTTGTTAACACAATATACATTTTCACAGTTAATTATATGGGAAAATCATACTTTTTACATCTACATTTTTTTACATTTTACCGTAAAACTACATGTATTGCCTTTTTAAATATATATATTTTTAAATTACAGTATATTTTAAGGTAAATACCCATTTATAGACATTTTTAACAGTGTCTTATAAATCTCCAATTTCACTTTCACTTTCTTCCACATTCAAAAAATTAAAGTGTTGATTTATAGTACAGTTTTTAATAGTAAAAAAAGGACTTTAATATTCATCTGTTTCTCACCCACACCTATCATTCCACTTATGAAGATATAAATTAAACCACTCGAGTCTGGATTGATTACTTTTATGCTGCCTTTGTGTGATGTTTGGAGCTTCAAAGGTGTGGTCACCATTCACTTGCATTGTAAGGACCTACAGAGCTGAGATACTCTTCTAAAAATCTTTGTTTGTGTTCTGCTGAGGAAATAAAGTCCTACACATCTGGGATGGCATCGGGGTGAGTAAATAATGAGAGAATTTTCATTTTTGGGTAAACTATGCCTTTAAGAAGCCACTCACTGACACTGTTTTGAGCACTTTCAACACATCAGTCTTTTTTTTTTTTTTTTTTTTTTTACTTAATTACCCTGCTAAAAGACACCATCTAAAACCAGCAAAAGGTGGTTTGCTGGTCTTAGCTGGTTTAAGCTGGTCTCAAGCCTCCCACCTAAAAAGTGCCCAAAACCCCTATAAATCCCACCAAACAGACCAGCCTGATCAGACTGAAAGACCAGCTTAGACCATCAAACCAGCCTAGGCTGGTTTAAGCTGTTTTTTTCCAGCAGGGTATAGAGATATCAACTGACTTTTGTGGTGTTTGAGGAGGATGTGTTGAGGACGTGAGACTCACCCTGCACCAGCAGCTCGACCTGGCCTTCATTTTTCCCTTCCAGGTCGTCAGCAATGATCACTTCACAGAAGTACACACCACTGTCTCCCCATTGCAGCTGTCCAATGCGCAGGTCTGCTTCTGAAAAACCAGAACATATTACATATATTACAGGGTCATAACCTAAAAACCTATCGCTAACCTAACTGGTTTATTAGTTTGTGTGTAATTATTTTATTTGATTTTTTGGTCTGATTAGTATTTTTATTATTATTATTATTGTTATTTTATTAACTAAAAATAAGTTAAGAATTGTATTTTGGAAAAGACATAAAAGCAAAGTACACTGCTTATTATTACAGTAATTATAATCAGTTATAAATATTTTCTTCACCAACATTTTTTGGTCACCTATAGTTATTAGGTGACTTTGCAATCCATTCTCGAATGATCTCGCAGTATCTCAGACCATCATTTTTGAAGGTGAAGTGTATAATTTTTTGACTGATTTCAAACAGGTTTTCTGAACACTCTCCCCATTTTCCATTGGTGGGACAAACAGATAACCCTGCCCCAAACTCATGCTATTGATTGAGTCAATGATGCTGTGTCGTGCTGGTCAGGATTAAACAAACAGAGCAATGCTTTCATAGCGTCACAGTGACTGGGTTTCCATCCACATACTGGTATTTGCATTTTGGGATATCACATAAAAACTGCTGGATGGAAACACCAAGATGTGAATACAATTTCCAAAATGCGCATAAAAATGTATATGATCACTTGAGTTGGATATTTTTTTATTCGATAAGAAGAAATGCGTATAAACTATGATGGAAACACTTACCGAATAAACTCCTATTGAATTTATTAGGAATACAAGATGCGAATTTAAAAAGTAATGTGACAAAATAATTCGTTCATAACTGGACTAACCAGTGGACCAATCATCACAACTGAAATGTTGCTCTGGTCATCCTGAAAATCCAAAGCCTGTAAAGAGGTTGCAGAGTCAATAAGTCAAATACAAATTTGAACTGTGCGGAAGAACAGGTTTATTGACACTTTGAAAAATATCTTATACACCAATTAGCCACAATATTAAAACCACCTGCGTAATATTGTGTAGGTCCCCCTCGTACTGCTAAAACAGCGCCAACCTGCATCTCAGAATAGCATTCCGAGATGCTATTCTTCTCACCACAGTTGTACAGAGCGGTTATCTGAGTTACCGTAGACTTTGTCAGTTCAAACCAGTCTGGCCATTCTTTGTTGACCTCTCTCATCAACAAGGCATTTCCATCCACAGAACTGCTGCTCAGTGGATGTTTCTGTTTTTGGCACCATTCGGAGTAAACTCTAGAGCCTGTTGTGTATGAAAATCCCAGGAGATCAGCAGTTACAGAAATACTCAAACCAGTCCATCTGGCATCAACAATCATGCCACAGTCCAAATCACTGAAATAATTTTTTTCCCGATTCTGAGGGTTGATGTGAACATTACCTGAAGCTCTGCATGATTTTATGCACTGCAGCCACATTATTGGCTGATTAGATAATCGCATGGATGCTTGTTGGTGCCAGATGGGCTGGTTTGAGTATTTCTGTAACTGCTGATCTCCTGGGATTTTCACACACAACACTCTCTAGAATTTACACCGAATGGTGCCAAAAACAAAAAACATATAGTGAGCGGCAGTTCTGTGGATGGAAATGCCTTGTTGATGAGAGAGGTCAACAGAGAATGGCCAGACTGGTTCGAACTGACAAAGGCTACGGTAACTCAGATAACCGCTCTGTACAATTGTGGTGAGAAGTATAGCATTTCAGAATGCTATTCTGAGATACGGGTTGGCGCTGTTTTGGCGGCACGATGGGGACCTACACAATATTAGGCAGTGGTTTTATTGTTGAGGCTGATAAGGGTAGATCTGTATGGCAAAGGCATAAGGATAGAGGAACGCACACACACAGTGCTCCCAGAACTGTGACTTGCTGTCACTCCCAGACATGAGACAAGTGCTTTAGAGAACTTTGTCTGCATTTTTTAAACCACAAGTATTTTATTAATAAAACAGTCACAGTGGCTACAGTTTATCCAGAAGTGACAATTTTGTTCTTTTGAACACATGGGGATGAAAACACAGCTTTTTTGCATAAATTAAATTCATAACTTGGATAGAAACAAAGCTAGTGTTTTCACTTTTTGGGGGAATCAATCTACTGATGGCTTACTTATTGTTGACTGCATATTAAAGGGTAAGTTCACCCAAAAATGAAAATTCTGTCATCATTTACTCACCCTCATGCCATCCCAGGTGTGTATGACTTTTTGTCTTCAGCAGAATACATTTGAAGAAAAATAGAAAAATATCTTAGCTAGGTCCTTAAAATGCAAGTGGTGATCAGACTTTTGAAGCTCCAAAAATCACAGACAGTCAGCATAAACGTGATCTATATGACTCCAGTGGTTAAATTAATGTTTTCTAAAGCGACATGATTGCTTTTGGTATGAAAAAGATAAATATTTAAGTACTTTTTAACAATAAAGCATCGCTTCCGGTCAGCAACAGTATGTGCATGTGACCTAATCGCATTGGCATCTTCACGCAAGAACTGACGCACATGCGACACCAGGAAGAGCAGCGCTGTTTACAACTGAGTAGAAGGAACGCTGTACAGAAGCTTCATTGGTTTGGTTCAGATCTGTATTTGTATCTGTTTGTTTACTCACAATGGTGCGTTTGTGTGCTTATCCTGTCCCAACCGAGAGAAAACGCGAGATTACGTCTGTAACATGCCAACACGAATATGTCACATGGGAGACCACGTGAACTCAGTGCTCTTATGAACGTGTATACTGCTGCTGACCGGAAGCAATGGTTTATAATTAAAAAGTACTTAAATATTTATCTTTTTTGCACCAAAAGTGATCGTGTTGCTTTAGACGACATTAATTTAACCGCAGGAGTCGTATAAAAGACGTTTATGCTGACTGTCTGTGATTTTTTGGAGCTTCAAAAGAGAAATCTCCATTCACTTGCATTTGAAGGGCCTACTGAGCTAAGATATATTTCTATTTTTCTTCAAATGTGTTCTGCTGATGAAAGTCATGCACACCTGGGATATCATGAGGGTGAGTAAATGGTGAGAGAATTTAAATTTTTGGCTGATCTATCCCTTTAAGATGGGATAAGAGATAGTATTTTATAATTGAAAAAATGACATACTTCGCCTTTAAATAACATCAACCTTATTTAGTTACATTTACTCCAATCACTTTTAGCACCTACTGTTTATTCAGTAAGAAAAACACATCATTCATACTTGTAATCTATCTGTAATATTTTGTCTGAACAATTGCTGTCTTTGTGGGAGGTGACTGGAGGAGGGAGAACTTGAAGAGTTGGAGGAGAGTGTTTGCGTTTGATAAGGAAAGCAGTGGGGGTGTTTTGTGAGAACTTTATGAGGTCCAGCCCCCTGACCATTGTGCATCCTAGGAAAAACAGCCCTATTTAAGGAACAGGAAAACACAGCACAAACAGCTGGGTTTCCTCACGGGGGAGACAGATAATAACACACAGGATTGTAGACCTGAGTGCAGAGGAGGCTCAAATTAAATAATAATGTTATAAAAGTTGAGTTTATTATACAGTGGCCTCGAAAAGGATTTACACCCTTAAGTCACAATTAAAAATGTATTAATTTTTATAGCATTATAACAAAGTATCAAACCAGGTGGCTTCTGCAAACAAATGATGCTAAATTATTAATTCTATTAGAATTAAATTAATTTCTTCTTAGCCATTTTGTACTTACTATATACCAACTTGTACCAAGGTCAATTTAAGTAGATAAACAAAGTAAGTTCTTCTCAGGTTTGCACAGGTGCCCTAGCAGAACAAATACAGGTGTCATTTTGTCACATTAGAGTTTGACAAGCAGAAAGTGAACGCTTTTCGTCTTTATTTTGAACAATACATCTGTTGTTTTATCATTTTGAACCAAACAAACTTTTTTTGTAAATGGATTTGCTTAAGTGTGCTTGTGTCATTTTTCTTTAAAATAAATGCAACATAGTTTGATGATTTGTTATCTAATGCAATGACATTCATACATTTTTAAATGCGACTTAGGTGTCCAAATACCTTTTGGGTCAACTAGCTCCACAAATGGCTCTAATTGTGATGTTATTAAATTGACTTCATTAGATTTTTACCTAGTTAACAGTGAGTTTGAGACTAATCCGTTGACTTGACTAGTTAATATACAACCAGGAAGTTCCCCCCTCCGAATCATTAAGTTTGGTATTTCTACATTCCAAATAACAAATGCTAACTTTTTAATGTGCCACTTCCTTTGCAAACACAATAAAGGTTAACATGGTTAGTATCAGATTCATGAACATATTCGGCCCTATAATGGACAAAATGTCACCTCTAGTCCACCTAAACCACCAGCTAAAAAAGCACTTGTAAAATACTGCAGAGTGCAGAGACACATTACTGTTGATGATGGAGATGTCTCTTCCTTTGTAGTGTTCCGCTAAGGTCATGGAAGCTCCCTGTCCAGAGGCCACTATGCGAACTGTGCGGCCCTTGTCAGAGCAGTCCAGATGGGATGTGGCACCCAGATCAGAGACGTGGACCCTCATGGTCTCTGGAAAGGTGAAGGAATCCCGAGTGCGGTCAGTACAGTAGGACTTATACCACCATTGTACCACGGCAGTTTGAGTAGAATGGGTGGTATAATGACACGGAAGAACGATGGAGGAGAACAGCATTGCAAACTTCTTTTCATCTTTCACAATCACCTGTACACCATTGCAACTTTGCACTGTGACAAAGAGAGAGAGAGAGAGAGAGAGAGAGAGAGAGAGAGAGAGAGAGAGAGAGAGAGAGAGAGAGAGAGAGAGAGAGAATGAAACAGTGAGATAACACATTAAACTTTATTTGGTGTTTAGGGTTAGGGTTAGGGTTAGGGTACGGTTAGGTGACCCTACCTAACCCAAACCCTAACCCTAGCCCTCATTTCCACCACAGAATAAATCATGATTTGAGATGGTGGAGATGACATTTGTTCATGACGGTTCAGAGAAAAAGAATGATTATCCTGTGATGCATGTATATCCACTGTTGGACATTCATCGAAGACTATTTAAATACACTAATGAGTTTAAAAGTGTTAAGGGAATTTGCAACCCATAGTTAAAGAAACACCCATTGCTTAATGACAGTAGCACAGTTGCACTTGTCTAGCACCAGGAAGTAAGCTATGATAGGCAGAAAGCTACATCTGTGTTGCAAATTCCTTATTGCTTTTATAGAACCGTTAGGACAGTTAGCATTAGGACACAGAAAACCTACTGATATGTGGTGAAAGCACAAAAGTACAAATTTAGGGGAACAGCACACATACCCATCAGTTAAGAAAGTCATGCAAATTCAAAGAAACAGTGAGCAACAACTGTAATGACCTGCTCATAATTAGTATTATGGTGTTTGAGAGCCTTAAGTGTAATGGTACATTCCACATTGTCAGACACAGGCATGTGGTCATTACCCAAAGCCTTTTCTCAGACTAGACATGACCAACCAGTAGATCAAACAAAACCATAATTTTACTCTAGAGAGTTCCTCTCCTAAAGAATGCTTATTCGCACCATTCCAAAGGGCACTCACTCAGTCAGCTAGAGATTATGAGGTAAGACAAACGAGATGACCTGAAAACACAAATGCCCCAAAACATCTGGATATGGTCAGTCAGAGCATTTGAGTGTGTGTTTGTGTGCCTAACCATGAAAGAGTGCATTTTTCCAGCCATGTGTGGGAGATTATGGAACAGCAAGCTGGACAAAATCAAAGAAGCGCCTGAGAGGAGGATCTGCTGGTGGGTGTGTGAGAGAGACAGAAAGAGAGACAAAGTAAGAGAGGATGAAGTGGGGTGAGGTGGGATGGATAAGTGTGAGTAAAGAAAAGTTAAATTCCATGCTGTGTAGGGGGTGTGGAGAGGTGGGGGTTGTCATTTTTGGAGAGACGTCCCCATGGTTTTGGGGTGGGTTGGTGAAACCGACATATTCTGAGCAACTTTGTAGAAAAATGGGAGAAAGCAAGTTGAGTCCAAGTAGGGAGGAGGTCTCTCCCACAGACTGAGACATTTGTGATTACCCTATTTCTCAACAGGGTGGAGAACACTACATG
This sequence comes from Myxocyprinus asiaticus, assembly GCF_019703515.2. Taxonomy (NCBI): domain Eukaryota; kingdom Metazoa; phylum Chordata; class Actinopteri; order Cypriniformes; family Catostomidae; genus Myxocyprinus; species Myxocyprinus asiaticus. The sequence continues at coordinate 35,535,791 of NC_059354.1, forward strand.
CAATTATACAACTGTAAGTGATGCATTGTAGCCTTAAAGGAAAAAGAGCAACTTCCTACACATTTTCCTAGTGCAAGTAAGAATGATCTGGGGAAAGCAGACAAGTATTCAGGATTCCATTCTGCAATACTCAATTCAGGCTGGTTGGGGGTTCCTTCTTTTGTCCTGTCTGTTGCCTGTTGGACTCATTTGTTTGGCATTATAGTGAACCCCCCACCCCCCACTAAGACTCAGTGCAGGAGGAGGAAGTTTAGGTCCCACCAATAAGATACAATCATTGACATCCATGAACATCCAGATAGGTTTAAGAGATTTAAAACAAGCCGTTACAAGCACCCTCATGTGTTCATTAATTACAGGAAGGCGTATTGGATAATATTGCAATTAGTAGCTATTGCAAATAGTATTCTTCTTCGCCAGCTTAAAACAACTTTTCCCTAAAATATTTATGCAAATTCACATAATTACGGTATAGAGAGGGATATTTACGTAGCTATAAGTTTACTATTTTAGTTCACTTGAGTCTTTAAGTAAATATACCTTACTAATGAATTTAAAGTTCGCCACTGAAATGCTCATAAGCAACTATCATATTTTGTATCGTCTTGGGTGCATCCACCCTTCAAGAACTGACACAATGCAGCTTCACTCCCTGACACACATTCCAGCAGCACTTCCCACAATTCTCCCCCACAACAAAAACTTTAGGATGTTATATAGTTTCAAATAACATATTTTCTCAACAGTATTTTTAAAGAAGGCTAACATTTAAACTGTAAATTCCTTCTTCTACACTACACATAGCTCCTCCATTATCAACAATCATCAGTAATAAAGATATTGATTTACATCTAATTTATAAAGGCAATTATTAAGTTTATTATTAATATAAGTTATTAACACTGTTCTTGGATATAAGACACATTTGACAATTAAAAGGGCTCAACAGAGAATCCTTAACTAAATTAATTTCATTAAAAATGTTGGTAACACTTTACAATAAAGTTCCATTTGTTAACATAAGTTAACTACATTAGTTAACATGAACTAAGAGTGAACAATACTTTTACAGCATTTATTCATCTTTGTTAATGTTAATTTCAACATATACTAATACAGTGTTAAAATCAAAAATAGTGTATAACATTAGTTAACACATTATGAACTAACATGAACTAACAATGCACAATTATTATTATTATTTTTTATTTTTTATTATTAACTAACATTAACAAAGATGTATAAATGCTGTTAAAAATGTATTGTTCTTTGTTAGTTCAGGATAGGCCTACCTAATGAGTTAACTAATATTAACCACCGGAACCTTTTTGTAAAGTGATACTAAAAACATGTATGAAATGAAGGTTGTTAATGAAATGTGTAAATTGCACATGCATTGTCAGGTCTTCATTTAAATTGACTATAGTCAAAAACGTTACTAGGGCCCGAAAGCAATCTATAAATAAAGTCGGGCTGAAGGCTCTCTAATAAAAGCTATAAACCTGTTGCAGTTTTTTTTTTTTTTTTTTTTTTTTTTTTATACGATTTTCTATAGTTCTATATCGCAATCAAATGGACAATATATATATTTTTTTTAAAAAACTCACGTGAAAATAGCATAAATAGTATCCAAAGACCCTGTAACAAAACCATGATCCAGTTTCTTGGTTTTGTTTTCCAGGGATCTAGTCCATCTTCCCCTGGACTGTTATTCGTTTTATCTCCGCTGAGATAGTCAGAATGAGTGAGCGGACTGTACCACTATTCCAAAGGGTGGAAACACAACGGTAATAAATTACAACTAACACCAATATATTAAAACATGCTAAACAGTTGAAAATAAAAATCTTTCGTAATCTTTATAAAAAAATAAAAAACATTTTAAAAAAAGAATAAATATGTTGTACTCAATGAAACCAATGACAAGGCGAGATCATAAACCACTATAAAACCCCAGTGAGTCTACCTATCTTTTCAGGTGGATGCGTCTAAAAAAAAAAAAAAAATTGCAATATATTGTATACAAACGTAAAAAAAAAGTTTGACTTTACGATCTGATTTAAGAAATAAGAATGCAATTGTTGTATAAGCTTGCTTCTGTTGCAAAAACGTATTTTAAAAGTTCACAGAAATATTTACAGTAATAAAAAAAATAGCCTAAGGATGGAAATACTGTAAGCATTCTAAAATCACTCATATATTTATTTATTTTACAAATGGGATGTACAAGCATAAGTGTTCTGTTACTAATTTCCAGTCATTTTCATAGAACATTATGGTGCAAAAGACCTAAAAATGCCCTAATCGAATAAAATTTTATTTGATTATTTCATATTCATGGGTGACCTTTTAAGTTAGCAGGCCAGTAACACACACACACACACACACACACACACACACACACACACACACACACACACACACGGCCTTTATATGAAACATAAAAAGCAAAAATAAATTTCATTCAGAAAGAATATAGACATACGTATAAAAAACTATCCTGTAGATGGTAATTTACACCAGTGAGAATAAACACCCAACTATAAAAATGTCTGACTAAGGAAGATCAAAATAGATTCCCTCTTATTCATAAATAACATATAATAATTACTTCAGCTGAGAGGCAAAAAAATAAAAAAAAAATACAATCCCATAAAAATGTAAATGATAATGGGTGATTACTTGCAGTTACCAGAATAAGAATTTCATTTATTTTTGATGGTCAGTGAAAAAAAAAAAAGAAGAAAAAAAAAAAGAATTGACCTACAGTAGGAAAATGTAGTATAACAAAATATGGTAGAACAACTGTAGTTTGCAAATTGAGTACCATCGAAGGCATTGACATATTCTACATTTTGAGGCTGTCATAACAATTCCATGGTCTATTATTAATCCTCATACTGATCTTGATGGTTTTACCTATAGCGATCTCTGGGGTCATCACACCGATCTCTGAAGTCATCACGGCTACCTCTGCGGTCATCATAGCGATCTCTGAGTCATCACGGCTACCACTGCGGTCATCATATCTCTAGCGGTGGTCTTCTTGACTAGGACTTCTGTCTTGATGAAAGTTGAGGCCGAAATGCAAGTTAGCATTGTTGTCAGTGTTAGTTTCAGTTATCTCCTCATGCTGGTCCTGTCGATTAGTTCTCTCTTCAGTGCTCAGCTTCCTTTGGTCTGTATACTCTTGCTCTGCTTTTTCTTGTGGTGGTTTGTCATGGTATTCCACCACTGGAGCTCTGAGGAAATAAATAAATACATAGATAAAAAATAAATCCTAATGACCAGAATAACAGGACACTGTAATCACTCAAGGACCAACAATCCCTTCATGTATTCCATCCAGAGCATCAATGGAGACCTTCCTCTGGGTTTGATTTATGTTTGCGGCAGCAGCAGATGATTATTACAAGCAATACAACTCCAGCAATACAACCACAGACGATGCCTACTATGGCAGCGAGATTCATAGAGGCTGTAAAATGATAAAGAAATGGAAGTTAAAGTCAACTTGAAACAGCATTCACATTTTGCAAGACATTTTACTTCCATAACGTGACATATTCAACTAGAAAAATGTAGGGCATTAATCACAAGGCATTACGGACAATGATCATCATGATGGTGCCGCGGATGGCTGCCTCGGTGTGGAGCTCCTCAGTTCTATTGTTGTTTTTGTTTGTTTGTCCTGTGTTTAGTAATCATTTTCCAGTCAGTTTTAACAGAGACAAACTGCTGAACATTCGACAGCATGTACCAGACAATCTTTTCCCGGTTTTTGAATATTCAGACGTTTTACTAGTCATTTTAGTTGCAGGCACGGCTTTGATGTTCAGGAGACGCAGGCGAGGGAGACGAGCCGGTGCGCTGGTCAAACTCCATCGGCGTGGATTTCGAACAGCGCTGCCGAGTATTCACTTAGCAAATCTCCACTCTCTTCCTAACAAAATGGACAAACTACATCTCCTCACCCGTACAAATAAGGACTTTTCAACCTCTGCTGCCTTGTGCTTCACAGAAACCTGGCTGAGTGAAGCCATTCCGGACAGCGCGTTACATCTGCCTGGCTTCCAGCTGTTCAGAGCAGATCGCATCACTGAGTTAACGGGGAAAACGAGAGGTGGTGGAACATGCTTTTATATCACTGAAAGTTGGTGTACAGATGTAACAACGTTAAAAAGGATGTGCTGTCCTAATTTGGAAGCGCTCTTTATTAACTGTAAGCCTTTCTACTCGCCGCAGGAGTTTTCCTCATTTATTATGGTGGGTGTTTATACCGCACCAAACGCGTGTGTGAACACAGCGCTGCAACAGCTGGCTGATCAGATCACAGATATGGAACAACAATACCCGGACTCAGTTATTATTATTCTTGGGGACTTTAACAAAGCAAATCTCACATGTTAACTGCCCAAATACAAACAGCACATCACATGCCCCACCAGAGACAGGAACATACTGGATCATTGCTACACAACAATAAAGGATGCATATCGCTCTGTCCCTAGAGCAGCTTTGGGACTCTCTGATCACTGTCTGGTTCATCTTCTTTCGACCTACATGCAGAAATTAAAATCAACCAAGCCAGTAGTAAGGACTGTAAAGAGATGGACCAATGAAGCAGAGCAGGAACTACAAGCCTGCTTCGATTGCACGGATTGGAGTGTTTTTGAGGCTGCAGCCACAGACCTGGACGAGCTCACAGATACTGTTACATCATATATCAGTTTCTGTGAGGATATGTGCATTCCTACTAGGACTTATTTAAAGTTCAACAACGACAAACCGTGGTTTAGAGCAGAGTTCAGGCAGCTTCGTCAGGCCAAAGAGGATGCTTACAGGGGTGGGGATAAAGTCTTGTACAATCAGGCCAGGAATCACACTGAACAGGGAAATCAGAGTGGCTAAAAGGAGATACTCTGAGAAGCTGAAAAACAAGTTTTCAACTAACGACCCTGCTTCAGTGTGGAGTGGCATGAAACAATTCACAAATTACAGGACTCCTACCCCCAACCCTGTAGGGAACCAACAACTGGCTGACGACCTGAATGTGTTCTACTGCAGATTTGAAAGGCCCAATCTCACACCCCACACCCACTCTGACCTTCACTTCACACAAACACCAACACCTCCTGCAACCCCCCTCCTCCCCCCTCCTGCTACTCAACCTGCACTTAAGATCTATAAAGATGATGTGAGTCGTGTCTTTCGGAAACAAAAGACGAGGAAGTCTTCAGGCCCAGATGGCATCTCACCAGCGTGTTTTCGATCCTGTGCTAACCAGCTGGCCCCCCATCTTCACACAGATCTTCAATAGATCACTGGAGCAGTGTGAAGTCCCATGCTGCTTCAAATGCTCAATCATTATTCCTGCCCCAAAGAAACCAAAAATCACAGGACTTAATGACTACAGACCTGTCGCCCTGACGTCTGTGGTCATGAAATCATTTGAGAGACTGGTGTTGGCCCACCTGAAGAACATCACTGGACACTTTCTAGATCCCCTTCAATTTGATTATCGAGCAAACAGGTCTGTGGAGGATGCAGTCAACATGGGATTGCATCATAGACCAGGGACATATGCAAAGATTCTTTTTGTGGACTTCAGTTCAGCTTTCAACACCATCATCCCAGCTATACTCCAGAATAAATTACACCAACTCTCTGTTCCCATGTCTATCTGTCAGTGGATTCCCAGCTTTCTGACGGACAGGCAGCAGCTTGTGAGACAGGGGAAACTCACTTCTAGCACCTGTACAATCAGCACTGGTGCCCCCCAGGGATGTGTGCTCTCCCCACTACTCTTCTCCCTCTACACCAATGACTGCATCGCCAAGGACCCCTCTGTCAGGCTCCTGAAGTTTGCAGATGACACCACTGTCATCGGCCTCATCCGAGATTACGATGAGTCTGCATACAGAAGGGAGGTTGAACAGCTGGCTGTCTGGTGCAGTCAAAACAACCTTGAGCTGAACACGCTCAAAACGGTGGAGATCATTGTGGACTTTAGGAGAAACACCCCAACACTGACCCCCCTCACCATTCTAAACAGCACTGTGGCAGCAGTGGAGTCATTCAGGTTCCTGGGCACTACCATCTCACAGGACCTGAAGTGGGAGACCCACATTGACTCCATTGTGAAAAAGGCCCAGCATAGGTTGTACTTCCTTCACCAGCTGAGGAAATTCAACCTGCCACAGGCGCTGCTCATACAGTTTTACTCAGCGGTCATTGAGTCTGTCCTCTGCACTTCAATAACTGTCTGGTTTGGTTCAGCTATGAAATCAGACATCAGAAGACTACAAAGGACAGTTCGGACTGCTGAGAGGATTATTGGTTGCCCCCTGCCCCCCTTCAAGAACTATACACTTCCAGAGTGAGGAAAAAGGCTGGAAAAATCACTCTGGACCCCACTCACCCTGCCCACTACCTTTTTGAACTGTTGCGTTCTGGCCGACGCTTCAGAGCTCTGAGCACCAGAACCGTCAGGCACAGGAACAGTTTTTCCCTCTCAGGCTATCCATCTCATGAACAGTTAAATTGCCCCAATGAGCAATAACAGTAATAACTGCAATACACAGTTTAGTCTTTTTTATATTTATCTAACACATCCAACCTCAAAAAAATGAAAAACAAACATTTGCACTGTACATAACAAATTGTATTAGATTTGCACTACCCATGTTTACGTATTTATGTATGTGTCTATACGTATGTGTATAATTAGTTTTATTTATTTTTTTATTGTTATCTATGTCTTGCTGCTGTTTTTGTATTGTTTTTGTATTGTTGTACACTGGAAGCTCCTGTCACCAAGACAAATTCCTTGTATGTGTAAGCATACTTGGCAATAAAGCTGATTCTGATTCTGATGAGGTTACATTTGGCTGATCCAAACTTATTGCTCGACAGACAGACAGAGAAACCTTATGTCTCTGTGAATACATTGAACAGAGACAGAACTCCATTCTCTGTTACACAAAATCATGTGTAAATTATGGCAAATACAGACAGAAATAGAAATTACCCATATCCATTAAAAATACAAAATTTACGGGGCCTGGGTAGCTCAGCAAGTAAAGATGCTGACTACCACACCTGGAGTCGCAAGTTCAAATCCAGGGTGTGCTGAGTGACTCCAGTCAGGCTTCCTAAGCAACCAGTTTTCCCGGTTGCTAGGGTGGGTAAAGTCACATTGGGTTAAGCTCCCCATGGTCGCTATAATGTGGTTCTCAGTGGGGTGTGTGGTGAGTTGTGCGTGGATGCCACAGAGAATAGCATGAGCCTCCACATGCGCTACATCTCTAAGGTAACACACTCAACAAGCCACGTGATAAGATGCATAGAATGACTGTCTCAGAGGCAGAGGCAACTGAGATTTGTCCTCTGCTACCCGGATTGAGGCAAGTCACTACACCACCACGAGGACCTAGAGCGCATTAGGAATTGGGCATACCAAATTGGGGAGAAAAGGGGAGAAAATCTTACTTTCAGTGGTGTTGGGGGGTTACGGTCAAGGGGAATTTTTGACGTCGTAGCTCTCCCATTTGTATGCAGGTGTTGGAGAGCCTTCCTCAGAGACACAGGTTAGGCTAATATTGTATCTATATTCTGCTGTGCCTACTACCTTACAAATGGGTTGTTATGGTGGAACTGTAAGACAAATGTAGATATTCATTCAATTTGTGAGAATGATTCCACTCTCCACATAAAGACCAACACCAGCTTGGCCAGGCTGGGAGACCAGAAAAACCAGACTAAACCAGCTAAAATCAGCAAACCAGCTTGGTCTGGTTTAAGATGCTTTTCTCAGCAGGATTTATAGATTTCTATTTTGAAACTTCATTGGTTTATAACTTTGACAAAGTGTCAGAGCTCTCACCCTGAACCAATAGAGAGGTAGTGTCAGATAGTCGGCTATCAATATCTCCAGGAATCTGAACATATCATCTGATTCATCTGCTTTCTTTAAGAGTGACTTGTTTTAGTGTCAGTGACAACTTTCAAGCATCAAGGTCAGCTTCTATGAAGGCTTTGCCTTCATAATCTGGTCCAATGTCAATACGTATATTATTGGAGTAGTAGGTCCCAAAAAGCACCTGTGAGGACAGCATCAAGGAGCCATTTTATGACTGAATGGTAATGTTTGAAACTTGCAAAGTCACTTAGTCATACTTTATTCATTATTATTCAGTTCTTTTTTTATACTTACTATGGTTAGTTGTGTCTTGTCAGGGTGGCTGAGGTTTATCAATGCTGCCAATAAAGGTAAGGATTATAATAGATTTTTATATATGAAATGTAGAAAAGTTCTAATATACAGTAGAATAGCTTTGTGTGACCCAGGAGAGGGCATATGAGGTTACTAGAAGCCTGGGCTTTGTGTAACCCAGGAGAGGGCATATGAGGTTACTAGAAATGTTGATGTTTTAAGAAACTCTCTGTGCACTCAGCTGTAGCAGAAATGTTGCAAGAAATACTCTTGCTGTAAGCAAAGAACAATGGTACCGAATCATGAGAAAGCTCTGGGAAAGTACAGCAAAGTTAAAAGATTGACACAACCAATAATCAAAGAAACTATATATACTCAGATTGTGACGTATTATTAATTAAGAATGTATACTTTCATGATAAATGAATTTAAAATATTATTTTTTTAAATGGACTAAAAGCCAGGTTCCCACCATTAAAAAGAGGTCAGAGGCTCTGTGAAATAATGGTGGGAAACAGAATCTATTGGATACAAAAAATATTAAGAGGGCGTAGACATGAGGTAATGCTAGATAACAAACTGTAGAAAAACGGAGGGTTTTGACCAAGACAGTCAGATCTCAGCTGACGTCTCGGGTTTGTTGATTTGCTCAATAAACTCTAACCTTTGACACCTGGAACTCCTGACTTTGAGAGTTTTCTTACAGAGAGGGGAGAAAAGTCTTCCCCACACTCCACAACAGGATTTGGGGCTACATAAAATATGGCCACAGTTTTTTAGGCTTACCGTCTGTCCAGAGGCCTCATCAGCATTACCAGTCCATGTGACAATGATCAGGTCATTCCTTTCATTTTTGGGTTTAAAATTACATGTAAGGGTGACATCATCATCCCTGGCAATCTCAACAGAAGCCTGACTCATTGTTACTTCCAATCCAAAAGTAGTAGACATCACTATAATCAAAAAGAGAGAACTTCAAAAATATGATGCACAATTAATTTATAGTACATTTTACAGCACATAATTAAAATAATATTTCACAAGACTCCACACTAAAATAATACACAATTTATAACTAATTTTAAGATGAGATGAAATGGCCTGACAGTATTTAGTAATACTCCTCAGAGTTTCCATCATGTAAATTTTCAAAGTCCAAGTAATTAATGTTCACATCTGTGCCATCTGTGGTTTACAGACTTCTAACTACATCAAATCATTAAACATACACGAACTCAGTAAAATCCCTAATGATCAATATTTATTCATTACAGTATTCAAGTATTAATCTCTGTTAGCTAATTTTCAATTATTTTCACAAGGGATACAAAATTGCTTTATATTTTCAGCTAGACTACTTGTTTCATTAATTTATTAATTTTAAACAATGCACATTTAAGGCACAAAACACTGAAATCAGAAGACATTTGACAAATAAAGTCGATTTATGTATTTGTAGACAGAATATCCCATCTAGACCAAATGAAAAGAAATCATCTATGTGGCCCATATTATCTTATCTTACATCTCTTTCATTTGATCTTGCCTATACTGAACTGTATGTGAAAATCAGCCAAACTAATACCTCACCTGACATTAAATGTAAGCTGCAAAAAAAAAAAAAAAAAAAAAAAAAAAAAAAAAAACGCCTCCAGTTGGTCATTTTATCATTGTCCAATCGTACAGCAATAGAGGGTGGTCTGCAGGAAGATTTTTTATTTTAATATATTCTTTGTCTTTTGGCTCTCTGTGTGCTCACTGAAACGGTTTTTCTTCTGCACACCTTATTTGCACTTTTGACTCTTCACCCAGCCCTTCCTCTTCCTCAGAGCTTTACAACTAAAGATTGCAGCAAAACGACAGATGCGATGTCATCACGATTATATATTGTGGTAGATTGCTGGAAAAGGAACTGACATGCACAGAAAGGGAATATATTGTTGACAGTTGACAGGAGCATCTTACACTGCATATCAGTTCTGAACATGCCTGCATTTTTGTACATTATCACCTGATAAAACATTTGTTTTGCACAACACACAACATCCTGAGCTTTTCTTTGTGTTTGATGGTTAAACATTAATGTTCATTAAACATATATATTTAATTGATATGATTGATTTTTTTTTTTTTTTTTTTTAATGCACACACTGAAACCTTGGGAGTGAAAACGAAAAATGCTTCGAAAAACTGTTGTAAATAGTGACCTCAGCTGTGGTGTATTACTACATTTGACCAGCAGATAGTAGTCTTGGAGACAATTGAAATCACAGGCGCTTTGAGAACAGGTCATTTTTCCATTCATTGAAGAACTGTTAAAGTTGACCAGAGTTTGTATTTCCTCCACTCTTGCTCCATCTTTTGCCTTGTGACACATGCATAGCCGAAATTTAGCCCTGAGGTTGTTCCAGATGTCTGTCTTATAAAACAAACATGAAGTGAGAGACAGTAACATTGAAACACTTTGTAAGATTTGTGGGAGACAGGAAAACAAATGATTCTCTCATGTTTTAAATCAGATTAGATACAGAATAGGCTATATCATTTATGATGCCAGTGCTGGGTAGTAACGAATTTCATGTCATCTAAATTACATAATCAGATTACAAAAATCAAGTATTTGTAATTAAATCAAATACAATTTTAAATAAACACTACATACCACACTGCATAAGTGTGGAAAAGCTAGTTTTAGTTTTGCGAGTTGCTTTAGTACTCTGCTTTAAAAATATACATAAATTAACCTTTTTTATTTATTTTTTTTACATTGATTCAGAAAATTTAACTGATCCATGCTGTATCCCAAAAGCAGTACCGCCGTTCCCCTGAGTCTTCTCTTTACTGTTGTACATGAAACTGGTGTTGAGCGAGTAGAATTCAATGAAGCTGTCAGCTGACGACATGTGAGGCGTCTATTTCTCAAACTAGAGACTCTGATGTACTTATCCTCTTGTTTAGTTGTACATCTGGCCTTCCACATCTCTTTCTGTCCTTGTTAAAGCCAGTTGTCCTTTGTCTTTGAAGACTGTAGTGTACACCTTTGTATGAAATCTTCAGTTTTTTTTGGCAGTTTCAAGCACTGTATAGCCTTCATTCCTCAAAACAGTGATTGACTGACGAGTTTCTAGAGAAAGCTTCTTTTTTTTTTTTTGCCATTTTTGACCTAATATTGACCTTAAGACATGCCAGTCTGTTGCATACTGTGGCAACTCAAAAACAAACACAAAGACAATGTTAAGCTTCATTTAACGAACGAAATAGCTTTCAGCAGTGTTTGATATAATGGCAAGTGATTTTCTAGTACCAAATTAGCAGTTTAGCATGATTAAATGCTACGGTCAACATATAAAACAGCAGAGCACTTCAAGGATGAGGTGTTGGAGTGATGGCTGCTGGAAATGGGGCCTGTCTAGATTTGAACAAAAATAACTTTTTTTCAAATAGTGATGGTGCTGTTTTTTACATCAGTAATGTCCTGACTATACTTTGTGATCAGCTGAATGCCACTTTGGTGAATTAAAGTACCAATTTTCTTCCGAAACAGCAAAATCTGTACATTATTCCAAACTTTTGGTATTGTGTATTTTATTTTGGTTTGTTTATTTTCAATTCGCTAAATTGTCGATATAACAATGCTTCTCTTTCTTTCTTTCAAGTAGGGCCTACAATGTCCATAAAGCTTATCTATTTATTTTCTTTTGATTTGTTAAATTTTTATTTTACTATATTGTCCATGTAACAAATCTTTTCTTTCTTTCTTTCTTTCTTTTATGCCAATACTCTCACACATTCTAATGTCCATCTAAATTATGTTGATCAATGCTCGCCTAACTCTTCGGAGGTAGTTCTGGGCAAGTTGTAATGCACTGTTGCGAACTCTCCATCCTGCCACAATGATAATGGTAGGTGATCTGATCAGGGGAGCCGCTGTATTGTGTTTTCGTATGAAGGGTTTGAGGATTTGGGCTTAAATATTCAAAATGGCGGACGGAGTAGCAACGAGTCAAGATGAGAGTTCAGGACCAGGTAATCATTACTGCATTTTACATATTCATATTCATATTCAAACACTCTTTCTCTCAAGACAGAAAAGCGTGGAGGGCAAAGCGTAAACAAAACACCCGAGACCGATGTTGCAGTCACATGCACCCGTTACATAAACGTATCAGGGAATAATTCTCAGTCTGTGCGACGGCAAATTAAAAGGAAAAAAAAAAGCCTCCTTTGTGTGATTAGAGCAGCCGCGTTACATATTCATATAGCCGCCGAGCAAACTCCGCGTAGCATATTTTATTAGCAATAATCGGCGACGGCACGCTTGTTTTTGCACCTTCCCCGGTCGGCGCTTGTACGAATATTACAGTTAATCATAACTAAAGGCTGCTGTGTACATGCTAGGCGGCTAATGCTACTCCAGCGGCTTTGTGTTGGTTTATTGCGCCGTGAACCAATCCCACATATAAAGGTTTGAATATTCATTCGCTCGCAATCAGCCGGCGTCTGCGCAACGTGTTTACGGTCAACATATAAAACAGCAGAGCAGCTGAGGGTTCCTTTGTGTACAGTCAAAACATGAGTGTTTATTTTAGCGTAGCGTGTTTTTTATGCACATTCTCCTGCCTTTTGTCCCTATTGCAGGCTTGTAGCCTTGTTGTGTTATTCTTGTGGGCCTTCTAGAGCTCAGAACGCGGTGTTCAACATATTCTATCAGAATGAATCCATTTCATTGTTGAACGACGTAGGAACGTACCGAAAATGGAACACACTGGCAGCTGATAAAATGTATCTAGATAAGTTGTAACAAATAGATTCTTAGTAACTATTTGGCTTTTGCTGTCTGTCTGCACAGTGTGTTACTGTAACACTATATCAGTTGGTCTGTTTAAAGAGATGTTTTGCAGGCATTATGCCATTATTTGCTAGTCTAATAGGCGCTGTCTGAACAGTAATCCTCATATACAGCCCAGCTTCTCTACTTACAGCAGCTGTAGGTTTGTGTATTTACTCATCTCGCGCGTAACTGGATTTCATTATCCGTGAACAGCAAAACATACTGTTTAAATAATGATAACTATGCATAAATTGTCACAATTTTTGTCTTATTTGCTGACGATAATTTAACTTGAATCACTGGCGTCCCATTACAAAGCAATAGAGAAAAACTTACATGTAAATATGTTTGGTCTTGCCAAGGGGTTAACTTTTTTGAAAGTACTATTCACTTTTTTTTTTCTTTTTTTTTTTGCAATGCTTTATTTTAAAGTTCTGTTTGTTAATATTAATAAATGTAATAGGTATCATTAACAGTGAACAACATTTTTACAGCTTTTACTAATCTTGATTAATGTTACGAAAATACTGTTGTTCGTTATTAGTTGTTCTTAACTCCAAAATGCATTGATGTTAAAGTATACAACTTTTAATAAAAAATAAATAAATAAATAAATAGTTTGTTGAAATTAACCAAGATTTTTAAGTGCTGTAAAAATATTGCTCCTTGCCTTATTGTAAAGTGTTGCCTTTTGAATTTGCATGCATGATTGCTTGTTTAACAATGAATGAAAGAGAAATTTAAATTTTTACTGTAGTTTTTGTGTGTGTCAAATTATTTGAAGTCCTTTACATCAGCCTTTCAACATGAATGGTTGAACTACATTGGAGTTAATTTGGGATAAATGTTACATTATAAGTATGGATTTTGGAGGTGCCACGAGGGAGTCAGGTATAACATACACTGATAAAAGGGAAAGCAGCTCTGCTGAAAATTCTAAACCAGAACACTCAAAATCAGTTTAATACATTTATGAAATGAGAACATAATTATATTGCGTAAAGTCCTAGTGAAATTCAACACAGTCAACAAAAATTGATTTGATAATATTGCTATGAAATGTTCAAATGAATTCAGACCTCTAATGGATGGTGTTCACTCAACGTGATGTTTACTGCTTGCTCAATTAACTTAATTCAAATAAGCTAATGCAACACAATTTTTTAGCTTTTATCTCAACTTAATTTCATTGTATACAATCCATCTATGTTAATCCAGTTGTGTTGGTAATATGTGAAGCATATTTGTTGCATCAAAGTATTGCTAAAACTGAGCAAGGAATTTCGAGTTTCGAACATGCTTTGCATTGGACTGGATTTGGAGAGTACATTTTGAAATTAAGTGTTTAAATGTATAGTTCAAGTAAAAATGAAAATTCTCTCATTTACTCACCCTTGGGCCATTCTTCTGCAGAACACAAACAAAGATTTTTAGAAGAATATTTTGATCTACATATGTCCATACAATGCAAGTGAATGGTAGCCAGAAATTTGAAGCTCAAAAAAGCACATAAAGGCAGCATAACAGTAATCCATATGACTCCAGTGGTTAAATCCATATCTTCAGAAGCGATATGATTGGTCAGGGTGAGAAACAAATGTTTTTTAAAGCTTTAAATCTTCACCTTTGACCAGTAGGTGGTGATATGCACGAAGAATGCTAACTGCCAAAAAACAAAAGAAGAATGTAAAAGTGTAGATTTATAGTCTGTTTGTCACCCACACTTATTATATTGCTTCTGAAGACTTTGGATTTAACCACTGGGGTCATTTTATGCTGCTTTTTGAAACTTAAAAGTTCTGGTAAGCATTCACTTGCATTGTAAGGACCTACAGAGTGAGATATTCTTCAAAAAAATCTTTATGTTCTGCAGAAGAAAGAAATTCACACTTCTGGGATGGCATTGGGGTGAGTAAATGATGAGAGAATTTTGATTTTTGGGTTAACTATTCCTTTAATGTATTTCTACATAAAATGAAAAAGGTGACTTGTTAGTGTTTAATGTTCTGCTATGTTGGGATTTATAGGAGATTGTCATGTTTTTTTTTTTCTCCCCAATTTGGAATGCCCAATTACCAATGCGCTCTAAGTCCTTGTGGTGGCGTAGTGACTCACCTCAGTCCGGGTGGCGGAGGACGAATCTCAGTTGCCTCCGTGTCTGAGACCATCAATCCATGCAACTTATCACGTGGCTTGTTGAGCGCGTTACCGCGGAGACCTAGCGCGTGTGGAGGCTTCACGCTATTCTCCGCGGCATCCACGCATAAATCACCATGTGCCCCTCTGAGAGCGAGAACCACTTTATAGCGACCACGAGGAGGTTACCCCATGTGAATCTACCCTCTCTAGAAACTTGGCCAATTTGGTTGAAGACCTGGCTGGAGTCACTCAGCATGCCCTGGGGAGTTTCTGAATATTTTTGGAGATTACCATTGTGGAGAAGAGTGGAGCTAATGCTTAGTTCATGGATTGCTTCGTTATTACGGAAATATTAGCATGTAGGCTGTTGCTTTTCTCATGAAGCAAGTACTGAGGGATCATCAGTATAATGACTGACTGAGGATCTATAAACCCTCAGCAGCACCATAATTGTCATACAGTTCAAAAAGATTAATATAATATGCTAATGTATGCTGTTGTTAGCTAGCAACAAGCTGCAAAGTTTAAGAGTTATTTGAACAGATCACATTTATGTTTTGTTAACTCTGTTCATTTAGGTTTTTGCTACACAAAGTATTTGAGTAGAGCCTTATATAGGACAATTTAAGTTCATATCAAGTAAGTTAACTTTCATTATGTGGAACCAATGTTCAGAATTGAATTAAGTTAAACCAACAGTTTTTTTTTTCTATGTAGATCCCCTTTCAATCAGATAATGTTTTACTCTGCTGTTCAATATGCTGGGCTTAGAGAGGCAATGACATGCTGTAACATGTTTGTTTCCTGCATCCACAGCTTATACCTACAATTAAATTGTACCTACAACTTTTCCATGCAATTAAATTTTTCCAACAAAAAGAATTGGTTTGAACTGACTTGTTCTAGTTGTACAAACTTAAATTCATTTTGTCAGACCAACTAGATAAGATCTAATTAATTGTCTTATGTTGGTCCAACTAAATTAACTTTATTAACCATTAGTATATGCCAGGTGAGCAAGTGTAACGACAGTGAAACTTGCACTCTCAGTTTGATAGTGACTGCTTATAGAGCTAAGCAGCAATCAAATCAAACTTTTTTGAAATTGAGAGTCCATACACAACCTAAGAACAAGTGCCACAATACCAAAATGGTAACTCCAAAAACACCAGCCTAACAAACAATCCTTTTAAATGCCAATATAATGCAACATTAAAGATGAACAAATCTCTTCCTATTCTTATCTTACTCAAAAATGCATAAAATAACACTTAGTTTCAACATTTGTTCACCCCATACATTCACCTGCAAAACATGCTGGGAAATGGAAATCTTGTGCCCAGTTTCATCAATGCTACAAAAAGTATTCATGCAGTCCTAACTTGAATTGATTAAGTAAACTTCATTTTTACAAATTTAATTGGAATGATCGTAATGAAATCAAGTTAAGATGAAATGTTCTAGAATTGTGTTGCTTTAGTTCATTTTAATTAAGTAAACTGAACAACCTGCAGAAATCCTTTTTTTGAGTGTATAGTGTAAATTACCCGCATGAATGCTCACTTTTATTTTTGTAGTAGCTGACACTTTTAAAACGAAATGATGAAACTTCATGGCACTTTGCATCTGTCTGTCTGGTTTTTTTTTTTTTTTTTTTCTTGCCATTTTTCTGTTAAGAACATGTAGTAACAGAACCAACAGGCTACAGTCTATTAATTAACTAAATGATTGTGGCCCTAAAATTAGGTGCACCATGAATTTGAGAATTTAGCAGAAGAATCCTGTTGTGTTTTATTACTTGAAGTCATCCAGACCCTCTTGGCTGCCTCCAATCTTCTACATATTCCTTTCCTGTTTTTTGTTGTCCAGTGAAATTATTTTAATGGCTGCAAATAATTGTGCTCCGTGAATAGTATCCTTTATATAATAAAGCGTTCCTGATAGGTCTACACTAACGATAGTATCACTTACTGGCTTGAATGTTTTGTCAAGGCCTCTCTGAAATTCAAGAGTGATTTTGTTGTAAAATGTAGAATTTGAATATCTGTAATGTTCTGTGTTCATTATCACTCATAATGAAATATTGAAATTATTTTGCCCCCTGTAGTGCATTCAATCATCGTTTCCATAAAATGCTCCTAATGACTTGTTACAATTTAAAGTACTAATATTTGAGTATAGCGTAACCATTCTGAAATATTTTCTGCTTCTTTGAAAATTGCTCTCCGGAATAGTTTTGATAATTACCTGAACTGTTACATGATTTTCACATATGGCTTTGGAAAAGAAATAATTTTTTATTAGTCATCTTTTTATGTTCTTTTATTGAAAAACAAGAAATAACACAAGTATAGCAGTTTTGTTGGATTCCGCCATTCAGCTGGTCTTGTTGGTCATGTAATCCTTATGCAGGTCGGCATTCTGCAAACTTCCCTTTGGATTGGCTGATTTTTATGGTTACCTTGTCAGATCTTTGTTCTAGTGTATAAATCTCTTGTAATTAGGCTGAGCTCTGACAAAAATCAGGTAATGAGGTGCACAGTTAATCTGGATATGCAAAGCAGACTTCTTGTTCTTTGCAGACAATATGGCTACAGAAGTCAAGGAATTTGATCCGTGAAGTGTTTGGGCCACAGGGAGGCTGTGTGACCTCTGGTGCTTAAAACTTGAAAGAAATACTTCTAAAATGAACTTGTCTTTATGTCCAGATATTGACCTCACTAGTTTTTGTGCTTTGATCGCATTGACATGAAACTCACCTGTTTTGCCTAATTTAACCAGCAGCGAAACTAGAGCAGCACCATGATCCCCCCCCCCCCCATTCCTTCCTTTCTCGCCAAAGCAATCCAATTAATATGCTAATGAGATGATAAATATTTATGAACATTTAAATTAGGGCGAAAACTCTCAGAGCGCTGTGTGAAATTAATTGCTTGCAGGACTTCAAAGTGTTGCTCAGCTAATGAAGTGAAGGAGATTTGCATGTGGCTTTAATCAGCTGCATACTGATTATGCTTCATTATGGGTTCTGTCAGCTGCTCTGCCTCTGCTCCATTCCAGAATGAAACTAACTTCTTCACATTTAGTTGTTATGACAATCATGGCACAGAGTGAGAGAGAAAGCAAGCCAGAGATAGAAGCAACCACAGTTTGAGGGAGCTTAGTTGTTTTCTGCGCTTGTGCTGTGCTTGTGTGTTTATTTTCACCGAAAACCATTTAGTCTGACATAGACATCTTTGCTTTTGACCAAGTTTGTTGTGATGCTTGTGGAAACACTTGAAAAGGCAGATGCAGTGGCTGCTGGTAAGTGATGTTGGCAGTCAGCAACAATAGTTTAACATCTGTTTGCCAGTATAGTGATATTATATTATCTAGTAAGTGAATTAGTGAGCTTGTTAGCTTAGCTCGTTAGATAAAGTACACCATATGTGGCATTTTTTTTTTAATCTTTGGTGGATAAATTTAATTGAGCAATACTGTTTAAAAAAAAAATACTGGATGTATTTTTTTTATTGCTTAAAAATTCTCTGCACTTTTGAAAGGCATTGAGGAAGCGATTGGTTTGAATTGATATCTTGGATGGAAACTTAAAAGTCCAATCTTCCTTTTATATCTGTTCCAGATTCTAGAATGAGTAATCCATCAGAATCAAGTAAATGTGCAATGGAGAGTGGGGACGAAAACACTGGTGAGTTACCTGGTGTGGAACCGTTTGCTGTTGGTTTAATTTAGATCTTTCTGCCTAATCTTTCCAACATGACGTTCTCTTGCATTTTGATAAGGGCGTGAATGATTTGCAGTTCGCATTTCATGTTCTGAAGGATCACTTGCGCAGCTTTGACTGAGCTGGAATAAGTAGGACAGTATATCTCTCAATTTGTATCGCAGGGTGTTGAAATAAGAAAGGCCATGGAGCAGAGTAAGTTAGTTGAAAAGACCTTTTTGTGTGACTCTGATCTATTGTGGCATTGACTGCTTTTCTTCACCCAGGTGCCCAAACAAATGGACTGGACTTTCAGAGGCAGACTGTGCAAACAACAAGCGCAATCACCAACGCACACGCACAGGCCTTGCTCCAACAGGTATAATCTTTCTCTCTCGGCTCTCTCTCTCACACACACACTTGTGGTCTATGTGTCATGACACTTGCATAAACACTGAAAAAAAAAAAAAAAGAGAGATAGGAATTTGAAGATGTCCCCAGGGTCATGGTTCTCACCTGTCTGAGTCACTAATCTCCCAATTGTCTCACGAAATGACTGCTAAGGCTTTCCTCCTGATGTCATGATGTGTGTGTGAATGTGTGGCAACAGGATGATCATCGTGTGTATTTGAATATAATGTGTGAGATTTGTTATAACTCTAAAGATTAGAGATAGGCATGCATACAAATAAAGCACAGCATGTTATCTCCTGGTTACAGGGGAAATTATTGGGCTCCATATGCTAATTAGCTGCTCTGCAGTTGCTCGGAAACAGATGGTTGAGAATATGCAAATCTATGCAGAATTTACATGGACTGCATAACCGTTTTGTTAATTAGCATATCCACTCTCCTCTCTTCTCTGCTTGAAGCCTCAGAAGGTTGCATTATTTTTTTTATCACCATAGATATAAGACAAAATATGTTTGTTTTTGTGTAGTAAATTTGGGATTTTGGGATAGCTTTTCTCTCTGTGCCCCCACTCATCGTTGTTTGTGCTATGTTCAAATTTTTGGTTTTACCACTTAGTTGGAACATTTGAAACCAAAGAAAGTACACACAGTTCACAAACGACAGTGTTGGTGATCACGATAACAGTATTTCAGTTGGTGATACCAATACTAGTAAAATTTCACGACTTTATAATCACTATCAGAATCAGAATGAGCTTTATTGCCAAATATGCTTACAAATACAATGACTTTGTCTTAGTGACAGAAACTTCCTGAGCACAGACAATACAACAAGACAAAAAAAAGAATAAAAATAAAAAGCAAATAGAAAATATAAGTATATATAGAAATACACAATAAGACACATTTTTATATATATATATATGTATGTATATGTAGTTTTTCCATATTCACAATTGTAGTTCTGAGGCGAACCATCAAACACCTTTTCCGTTGAGCAAGGGACTGTAGGCAATATTAGCTGGAAAAGCATGCATGGATCCACAATTTGAAAATCTACCAGCAATAGCAGACCATCCTGGTATATTTGGGATACTTATTTCAACACACTGTGATTTGGGACTAGAGTTGGGAATCATAAGGAATTTATGATTCCAGTTCCTATTCCGGTTCCTTAACGGTTCCAGTAACGATTCCAGTCATTCTTTAAGTACTTTTTTTATTTTTTTATATATATTTTTTATATAATTATTTAGAAATGAGAAATGCAATTCTTATTGCATTTACTACCCTCTGCTGTGTGTTACCAAATAATGAGAGAATTTCAGATTTCTACAGAGAGCATGAATCTACAAAAAATAACCTTTGGACTAGATGCTTAAAATTACTGAAAAAATATCAAAGAAAGTGTAGTTAGTTATAAGAAGAGGTTTAGTATTATTTTTTTGCAGATGGTCCTTGGTCTGATGCAGTGGTACTAAAAAAAAAAAATTGTCACACCCCCCTTTGAAACTAGAAGTTTTTTTGCACCCACCCCCAACCCAAAAAATAGATTGCAAAACTAAATAAACGTGTGCATCATGTCACAAAAAAAAGTTTTAATATACAAAATATAAAATGTTTACTGTTTCCTGAATAATATAAAGTTACACTACTCTTTTGAAGAAAAAGAAAAAAAAAAAAAATTAGAATTTTGATATAAGAATCTGAACATTAAATTATTCTTATCGTAAACTTTTTGTCTTTTCTGTGTACTTTGTTACATAATATATATATATATTTTTTTTAACTAGTTTATACAGAATACTGATTGAACATCCAAAACAGAATAAATACAAGTGATAGTGATTGCATGGGGCAATACTGATAGCTCAACATTAAATTTGTCCTCATTTAGTCACCCTCCTCGAGTCAAATGAGTATGACTTTTTTCATGAAACATATAAAATTGAGGGTTGTGAGGATCGTGATTGTGACTGTCCAGCTCCAAAAGCACAAAGTCATCCATAACACTTGTGCAGAACATTTCAAGTCTACTGAAGCCATTCGCTAGCACTGTGTGAAGAACCGACCGAAATGTACATCATTGTTTACATAAGCACAGCTCAGTGCGTGCTCCTGACAGCACATGAGGAGAAAAAGGTGGAGGAAAAGAAATTGCGCACATTGTGTGTCCAAACACTGTATAAAAAAAACAAAAACATATAGGGGCAAGTTAGAACTTTATGAATGGCAGTTGTTCAAATTTTGTGAAAAGCTGCAAATTTGTGTATGCACAGTTTCTGCGTGAGCCTAATGAAATTAAGTGTGGTCATTAGAAATTTATAGACTTGCTGTCTCTCTCTTTGTCTCTTTCTCTGTTCTCCAGTTGACTTTGACTCCAGTGCAGCAGCAGTTATTGCTGCAGCAGGCTCAGGCTCAGCTGTTAGCAGCAGCCGTGCAGCATTCGGCTGGCCAGCAGAGCAGCACTACAGGAGCCAGCATCTCTGCCTCCGCTGCCACCCCCATCACCCAGATCCCCCTCTCCCAACCCATCCAGATCACGCCTGTAAGACAGCCACGTCTTCACTGCCCTGTTTTCATGCATCCATGCAAATTTGTTACTATAAAGAACATTTTATCTATATAACTGCAACATATATAACTTTGAAAAGTCATAAGTTATCATCCTGTATTTTATTCAACCTAGTCTCATAGAATGAACGTTTAGTGTTTCCCACAGGATTTTGTGAGACTGTGGTGGGTTGACCTGGGACCCTCTAGGGGCATCCGGGGGCATACTCCCCCTAAGAAAATATTGTACATTTTAAAGTTAAATGCATCAATCTGGTGCAATTTGAGAGCAAAATTAAGTGGCTAGATCTATGAAGATCTTTGTGCTCTTGTAAACAATTTTGTGCTCTAGTTGTAATTTAATCATAAACACATTGCTTGTATAGATATGAATGGTGATGACACGGCAAAATAGTCACATCCACTAAGCATAATCAAGATGGAGTTTAATGCAGTTCACAAATGGTCAAAACACAAAATCGACTAGAGCATACTTTTGAGCCAGGGCTCGACATTAAGCATTGTCATGTGCTTGTCCTCCGGAATTGGTCATTCACTTGTCCGAGTAAAAAAGTTACTTGTCCGGAGAGAAAAAAGGACATTTAAGTTACATGCTCAAGTAACATGTAAAAGTTTAGGTTGTGTATTTTTCTAAAATTGTGACCGATACCCAACCTAATAGTGTACCTTTGCAATCAACTCAATTCTCTGTGACAGAAATGTAAACTGCACTGGGGAGGAGGCTGTTGTCATATGATAATTATTTTATGTCACATATGATAGTCAAATAAACGAAAGCCTCCATCGCCATCATTTACAGCAGGGATGCTCACACTTCTATGGAATGAGATCTGCTTTTTCATCATGTTAATGCAGCAAGATCTGCCATGTAGAATAATATATACTATAGAATAATAATAATAATATACATTATCACAATACCAACATTTCAGTAGTCAGTAATGAAATTTGATGATTCTCAATTCCAGCTTCAATATCACAACAAATAATAACACTAACTAATGTTAATTATAGAAGAATGGTTTTAAGTTCTTTAGTAATTATTCAAGACTAGTAAACAAACAGTAATAAAATGACAAACAGCAATGAATAGAAATAGATTAAAAATAATAGAACAAAAATACAAATAAATTAATAAATAAAATTCAGTGCTTTTTTAACTGACTGACTGGGAGTGAGAGATGCTTTGCCAAATCAGTGGTGCAAAACACAACGTTAGAGATTTTTATGTTGTTATGAGAAGTACAAAAATATTTTCGGTTCATTATGAAACTGTGACAGGACAAATTAGACTGTGGCGGGAAAGGTAATTAATGGGAAACACTGACGTTACTATAACAAAATTTTTACAAACTGGACTTTTACTTGTCGCATTCTACGTTTCACCACAGCTTTCTGGTGAAATGAACACTAGAGGTGCGACAACAACTGTGCGTTTTATTCACTTTCACACATCACAATTACAACTGCTGATTATGACTTAATAAACACTTTTGCTCTATTACTCACACATTGCTATGTTATGATATTGAAACATTTATGCTATAAACACATAATTTGAAATGTAATGCTTGTATTACAGACTCGCCTACTTTACACACTAATTCCAATGTAATTAGCTTGCACGGTAGCTCACTTGATAGTGTGTTGGACTTAAGACTGTAAGTACGTGGTTCGAGACCAGCCAAGCATGCAAGTTGACACATGAGACGAAAGTGTCATAGAAATGACACAAAATAACCTGGTTGCTTTAGATAATGTGCTTTTCTCATTTTTGGACACTATCGGTTAGGTTTAAGTGTTGGTTTAGGGTAAGAATGTCTAATTTGATTTTAGATCACTATTGCTCAGATTTACGTTAACGTTTTAGGTTTGGGAGGTTCATTTTACTCATTAAAACCACCATCTAATATTCACCGTAAAAACCTCATCTCATTACAACACCATTTCACTCGCTTTTGGCGCCCCTCGCTGGACATTTCCCTGGGAAACTGCAGCCAAATATTACGCATGTAATTTCATTTTGCAAAAATGTTGCCACGTTCATGTAATGTTCATGAGACTTTATTCAGTGTAATGCCTAGGGCTGTGTTTTTAGGTGCAGTTTTTTTCAATGTAGGGCCATTGTTTTAATGAATGTAGTAATTTGAATAAATCTCATTTGAGTAAACAAGGCAATCTCCCCACCAGTGGAATGAAGACATTAATCAATGCCTTTATTCCAAAAAGAAACAAAATATTCTGATATTTTATTTCTGTGTTTATGCTTTTAACTAGCCTGATTATTGCAAGTAAGGTGTATAATTTCTGCACCCCCCAAATTGAATGGCAAGTATTATTATTACTATCAGACAAGCTTCAAACACTCCTTTGCCTTCCATTGTACATGTAGTCCTGCCTCAAACTCACCATTGGTTGAGCCAGTGCTATGTTCCAGACTTATTGTGAATTCAACAAAGGTCAAAAGTTCTGCGGCTTACTAAACAGTCTGTGCTCAATAAAGTGGCCAAAGTGTTGAAAGCCAGTTTGTTTATTTATGTAAATGATGTAATGCATCATTTATTCATTTTACGCCTAATCCAAACCCCAGCCCTAAATCTAACCGACAGTGGAGGAAAAATTTAATCTCATAGGGAAAATGCAACCTCAGAATTGCGCACATCATTGATTATCTTAACGCAATGCAATACTTTCTGGTTTCCATGGGACTAGAACCCATGTCTCTGAGTCTAAATTACTTTTTGTGGTAATCAATAATATGCCACAAATGCTGTAGATTGAGCTTAACTTGTATTGAACCCGGAATATTCCATTAACACTAACTGTAATTAATTTTAATTGGTGAGGTTGTATTTTGCAGTCACTCTGGGATAGTGACACATATTAACGTTCTTCTTGCTTTGTGTGTTTGTTTGGACCAATGAAGCAGTTACAGCAGCTGCAACAGCATCAGAACCTCAACCTGCAGCAGTTTGTTCTGGTCCAGCCGGGCCACCACATCGCAACTCAGCTGCAGCCCGCGCAGTTCATCATCTCCCAGACGCCACAGGGCCAGCAGAGTGAGTCTCATGTTATCTCCTCCTCCTCCTCAGGTCTTTCCATCCCTCTAGTTGATCTGTCTGATTGATTTGTCATTTCTCTTGCACTGAACAGGTCTCCTGCAAGCCCAGAACTTTCTAACTCAACTACCTCAAAGCCAAGCCAACCTCCTGCAGACCCAGCCAAGCATCACACTTTCCACACAGGTCGGGGCATACAAATCCTATCAACCCACTGAATCCATATAATTTAGTCAACCCAGATACAGTAGCACCTGCATGTCGCTGAGATGTGCATGATCTAGACTCCATTTAGTTCTATTTTAATGGTCTAATTTGTGAACAAACATCTGTTTTACATCCTCAAAACCACAGATCAAAAGAGCAGATTTGCATACATGCCAAAAGTGTTGCAAATGCAGCTGTTGAATGTCTTCTGCTATTTAACAGGGAATGTTTTTAGAAATGCATTGCAGATGAGCAGCACTTTAACATTGCCAATATCAGTGGTTCTCAACTGGTGGGTTGCGTCCCAAAAATGGGCCTTGGGTCTGTTCTTATACGGTTGTGGACATCAAGGAAAAAAAACCTAAATGCAAATAATAAAGTGCAACTAACCAAATAATTGCATATATGTAGGAATATAAAATAAACAGGCTTTACTTTTAAAAAAAAAAGTATGCTTATCAATCTTATCAAAATCTACAGCATTTTCACCTGCCACATACTTATACTTGTACTATATTTAGCCCAATGTTTGTTCTATGTATTAAAGGAATAGTTCACCCAAAAACTTATTCTCTCATCATTTACTCACCCTCATACCATCCCAGATGTGTGACTTACTTTCTTCCGCTGAACACACAAAAAAAAGATTTTTAGAATAACATCTCAGCTCTGTTGGTCCATTTAACACAAGTGAAATGTGGCCAGAACTTTGAAACTCCAAAAAGGACATAAAGGCAGCATAAAAGTAATCCATACATCTGCAGTGTTTTAATTCATATCTTCAGAAGTGATATGATAGGTGTGGGTGAGAAACAGATCAATATTTAAGTCCTTTTTTACTATAAATTCTCCTCTTTGCCCAGTAAGTGGCGATATGCAGGAAGAATGCAAATTGGCAAAAACAAAAGAATGTGAAAGTGAAAATGGAGATTTATGGTTTCTCACCCAGACCTATTATATCACTTCTGAATATAAGGATTTAACCACTAGAGTCATATGGATTACTTTTATGCTGCCTTTATTTTTTTTTTGGAGCTTAAAAATTCTAGCCAAAATTCACTTTCACATCTGGGATGGCATGAAAGTGAGTAAATGACGTGAGAATTTTCATTTTTGGGTGAACTATTTTTAAGCAGTTAAATCACACTTCTGCTTTGCATGAACAAAATAGTTGCTTTTCCTATTCATTTTCATATGGCATACTTATTGCTGGACCTGTTCTTTTTTATATAAATGCAAAACTGATCACTTAACATTTAAAACGTACTTACTTTTGTGCGATAAACAATTTTGGTACTGTGTGGGGTTTCGACTTGGATGTCCAGTGTAAAATCTGGATCTTGAAGCAAAATCATTTGAGAACCATTGGTCCAGATGAAAACAAACACATTGCATAGCACAAATTTATTGCTGAGATGTCCATTTCATAGTTGCCACAATTATGTTTGGTTATCCATCCTTGTTTATCACTATGAATTCATACCTACATTTACAGCCTGCAACACCCACACGCACGATAGCAGCTACCCCCATCCAATCCCTCCCTCACATCCAGACGACACCAAAGCACATTGATACACCCAGCCTGGAGGAGCCCAGCGACCTGGAGGAGCTCGAGCAGTTTGCTAAGACCTTCAAACAGAGACGTATTAAACTGGGCTTTACGCAGGTGAAGAGCTACATACACAAACTTTATTATATATCTTTATTATAATTCATTTCAATATGATTCTTTTATTAGTTTTGAGGGCCAAAAAAATCTAATTGAAAAGACCCCCCCCCCCACACACACGTATTATTCCTTTATATATAATAACCCCTCCCCCCCCAAAAAAAACAACAACAACAAAAAAGCAGTACACTGATTTAACTGTATAATAATAGTATATGTGCATATAAACAGATACCTCTGGAGGTTGAGTCTGATTCATGAGTTTTTGAATGATTCGTTTATGTTTGTTATCATGTGCAAAGCAGCAAGTGGCTGTTTTCAATCTTTTAGGTCATCATAGAATATCAGAGACCTATGTGACAACTTATTGTTTAAAGAAATTTGGCCTTCAACTTATGTAACCTCTTTTGTTTATCCTGTTTTAGGGAGTGAATTTTGTCTGACATTTCCAGTTTAAAACCTCTTTATTGTTGTGTTGCATGTACCAGGGGGATGTTGGCCTTGCCATGGGAAAGCTTTATGGAAATGACTTCAGCCAAACCACCATTTCTCGCTTTGAGGCCTTAAACCTGAGCTTTAAAAACATGTGCAAACTGAAGCCTCTGCTTGAAAAGTGGCTCAGTGATGCAGGTATGTATTTTCTCTGCTCTAAATCATCTCAAAAGGACATAGTATACCTTACAGAATGTTAGAAAGGATATGGAGATTTCTGTCACATTCCTCTTTAGTTTTGGAGTTCGCCTCAGCTCTCTCATCTGTATGCGTACACGTGGTGGTTTGTTACTGTATATAAAGCAAACCTTTTACTATACAAATGGTGCCAAGTAAAGGGACAGTGCAGTTTGCTGCAGGTGCTTATATCACTCCCTCTTTGTGCTTTTGTGCGCGCTGTTTGTGCAGAGAACCAGACGTCTGACCAGGCCCTGTCCAGTCCCAGCTCTCTTGGCTCACCTGGGCTGGGCATAGAGGGCCTAAACCGTCGCCGCAAGAAAAGGACAAGCATTGAGACCAACATCAGAGTGGCCTTAGAAAAGAGCTTTCTGGAGGTGAGCGACATCTCACATCAAAGATTTTTTCGAAGATGGTGAAATTCTTTAGTTTGTATATTTAAAATATCCAAACGAATTCCCATGTCAAATATTTTCCCACTAAAGTGTTACCACTGCGGAACTTGGACTACAAGCTTAGCTCTTTTGGAAGTGTTTTTGCCGTAAGGGCGTTTCTTGTGCATTTGCCCTTTTCAAGCAGAACCAAAAACCTACCTCTGAGGAGATCACCATGATCGCGGACCAGCTCAACATGGAGAAAGAGGTGATCCGAGTATGGTTCTGTAACCGCAGACAGAAAGAGAAGAGGATCAACCCGCCCAGCAGTGGCAGCGCTGCTGGCACCCCCATCAAAGCAATCTTCCCTCCCACCACACCTCTGGTAAGCTAGATCCATGCTGGATCACTTCTTCCTTTATTCAACCCAACTGCTGTAAATAGTGCTAAATGTCTTCCTTCTACCCCTCATTTCAGGCACTGAGTACAGCCAGTCTTGTGACCAGAAACACACCGGCTACAATGACTGTAAGCTCTGTTTTGCCTCTCACCAGCACTAGTGTCTCCAGCATCAGTTTTACTGGTAAGCAAGAGTACTTACTATTCTTTGACAGTAGTACAGTATGTTAACAGAACACTTTATGCAATGGTAAACATTCTAACAGTTGGATGCCACAGTGCCATATGTCCTCATTGTTGCATGTTCAATTCAGTGGTGTTCATTTATCATCTTGGTAATAAAAATGGTTGTATTGCATTTTTTGGGTTGTTCACCCAAAAATAAAAATTCTCATCATTTACTCACCCTCATGCCGTGCCAGATGTGAATGACTGTCTTTTTTCTGCAGAACACAAAGATTTTTAGAAGAATATCTCAGCTCTGTAGGTCCATTCATTGCAAGTAAATGGAGACCAGAACTTTGAAGCTCCAAATATCAAATAAAGGCCACATTAAAGTAATCAAACTCCAGTGGTTAAATCCATGTCTTCAGAAGTGATATGATAAGTGTGGGTGAGAAACAGATAAATATTTAAGTCCTTTTTTTACTATAAATCTCCACTTTCACATTCTTTCACATTTTAAAAGTGAAAGTGGAGATTGAAAGTAAAAAAAGGATTTAAATATTGATTTGTTTCTCACCCACACCTATCATATTGATTCTGGAGATATGGATTTAACCACTGTAGTCTTATGGATTACATCATGTGGCCTTTGTTTCATTTTTTTTATTTTATTTTATTTTTTTAGCTTTAAAGGTCTGGCCACCATTCACTTGCCTTGTGGACCTACAGAGCTGAGATATTCTTCTAAAAATCTTAATTTGTGTTCTGCAGATGAAAGAAAGTCATACACATCTGGGATGGCATAAGGGTGAGTAAATGGTGACAGAACTTTCATTTTTGAGTGAACTATCCCTTTTATTCTTGGCAGTCTGATCAAATAATTAGTTTAGAAGGAGAAAATCGTGGCTGATATTACTTTCGTGACTATAACTTGATTTTACCTCATGGGTCCATAAAATAATCTTTCCCACCTCCAGGCACAACCATTGGCTCGACTATTAACACTGCATCTGTCATCTCCACTGCACCTGTGGTCACCACCGCAGCATCCTCTCCTTCGCTCAGCCCTTCCCCCACCACACCACAGACATCCTCTGCAGAGCAGGCTTTGGCTCAGGGGATAGTCACGGCAGTAAGTCAGGCACCCTCCTCCCTGGCATCCACTCTGGGCACTGGGCATGTGATGGTGGCGGCGCCTAGCCTCTCTGCCGCTTTGCAAGGAGCCGGCCAGCTGCCCAACAGTGCCTGCATCGCTGCCATGGCTGCTGCCGCAGGCCTCAATCCTGGGCTCATGGCATCCTCGCAGTTTTCTCCTGGGTGAGTGTCTCTGTGTGCAATGTATACAATAAGTGCAATTCTGGAAGGCACAGGATTAGTGCTTAGTTTCTGAGGCTTCTCTGGAGATCTTTTCAATTGGAAGATTGAGTGATCAGATTCCACAACATTTTGGACCTCGTTTAAACCTGTTGTCTTGTGATCAGATCACAGAATTGCAACTTAAAACCAGGGGGAAATGGGGTCTGAAACTGCATCACCCTCAACTTATCATGCGCTATAAAGCTGGTCAGTTACCTTCTTAGTGTTTAATGTTTGTTCCGTCTTTACTCCATGTGTTCTCCATGCAGTGGGGCTCTTCTGAGTTTGGCACCTGGTGGTCTCGGGAGCGCTTTGAGTCCAGCACTGATGAGCAACAGCACCTTGGCCACGATCCAAGGTGTGTGGAGTGGCAAGTACACTTGTATTTACTATATCTCTCTGCATGCGCTTATAAATCTTGCTGACAACCGAAGAATCAATATGTTTTTTAATGACACAAGTTATTGACTACTGACTGTAAAACAAGCATGTGTTTCTATTGGCACTGGAAACACTATACTCCCCAAAGCTTTCTGCATGTAATGTACTTGCATACAGTGCATTTTCCTTTTACATTAAATTAATTTGGCCACCTTGATGCATTTGGCATGGCATTTTGCTGTGTTTTTTAATAACTGTTTAAAAACTACTTTCTGCATTCAGCATACTTGTAGGCATTTTCCTTTTATATTAAAGGTGCACTCAGTAATTCTTTCCTCATTAAAAAAGTTTTGCTCCTATTGAAATGAATTGTAATTTTGCAGTGTATGTATAAAGTCAACCACACACATGAGATGAAGAATCCAGTCATATCAGCAACCTTATAAAAGCTGTTTTATTTTACATGGAGAGGGTCCCCTCATGGGGACTGCCATGTTTGAATCACATGATCAGCTGAACACTACTTGCTTAATTTCAGTAACCATCCTGTTATTTGACACTTTCATTCATGTATTAAAGCAATCATGGCTGACTTTGAATGGTAAATTTCTGCAATGGCATCTGAAACTGAAAACTATGGATTTTGAATGAGGTTGCATTCAAGCCGCTAGGTGTCACTGTGTCCAAGATGACAAACCTTTAAAATAAGTGGCAGCCTGAGGCACTTTTGTATTTCTGTTTTATAACCATTTTCAAATACACTAATTAAAGGAATATTCTGGGTTCAATACAAGTTAAGCTCAATTGACAACATTTGTGGCACAATATTGATTACCACAAAAATTTTGACTTGCCCATCCTTTTCTGTAACGGAAGTGAATACTTTTTCAAAAGTATAGCCACAAGACATAAACAATATGCATGTAAACATAATTTTAGTGTGATTTTAAAGTCACTTACCTTTTCTGTGTGACGTTGTAGCCAATTTTACAGCTTCGTTGCCATGACGATGTAATGTCATCAAACCCTAAAATGACTGTAAAAATGTCAATTTAAACAACTTTACAGCTCAAATAATACATGAGTTTTAAGAGAAGAATGAATGTAAGTGCTTTTATAAAATTATAAGCTTCCCATTTCTGCCTTTAAACCCACCAAAAATTGCCTCCATTCACTTTCATTGTAAGTGCCAAACTGTAACCTCAATTTTTCTTTTTTTAAAGAAAAGGAGGGACGAGTCGAAATGTAACTTTTTTTTTTTTTTTTGGTAAACATCATCCCACAAACGCTGACAATTGAGCTTAACTTGTATTGAACCCGGAATATTCCTTTAAGGATGCACTTTACATTTGTGACTACAGTATTTCACTATCTGTCGATTTTGTTTTATTTGTATTTTGGTTTTTACATTTTATTTTAAATATAGCAGATAATCACATTTTTCCAATTCAAACTGCAAACTGTTTTTCTTTTCTATGTCAGGTTGAAAACATGTGTCCATTTACACTGAATGTAACATTTTAGATTGGTGCTGCATTGTGAACATTTTCTTTTTTAAGAGCAACCGACAAACCAGTGTAGATTTTCAATATCAGCCAACTTATTGCTTATGAACCATATAGAAGTTCATAAAAATAGAAACAATTAGCGTATAAGGCATATAAATAAAAACAGTTATCAGCATGCAAAATTCTAAATTGGAGCTGCATTGTGAATATGTTTGGATCACCTGGTTTCTTCGAGTTCTCATGTTCTTTATTGTCTCTGTCCCCATCAGCTCTGGCATCTAGTGGCACTTTGCCCATTACATCTCTGGACGGAAGCGGGAACTTGCTGTTTGCTAACACCAGTGCAGGGAGCACCCCAAACCTTGTGACGGCACCCCTTTTTCTGAATCCCCAGAACTTGTCCCTGCTCGCCAGTAACCCAGTCAGCCTTGTGTCTGCGGGAGGGGCAGCAGGTGCTTCTGGAGCCCTAAACCTGCACATTACCGCCGATGCCCACCAGAACGCTGTTACCACGGCAACTATGCCCTCCTCCACCATCACCACAGCCTCTAAGGCCCAGTGAAAGCTTTACCCACTAGTCTCCTCTTCTATACCCCTTTCCTCTTCATCGTTTTTTCTTTAATCTTTTGCTACCACCAAAAAGAAACCCACTAAAAAGGATTTAATGTTGTTTTAATGTTATTTTAATGTTTAAGTTGGAATCTTCGAACTTCTCACATATCTGTCACTCAGTATCATTTGAACTTCATTAATGGGTTGACTTTTCAGCAAAGCAACCATAAGCGAATGTTGGCATCTCCATAGCACTTGCATCAGGAGAGCAGAAATCTCCCTGGACATTGTGCCAAGTGTCTGTGCGATGCAAAAGCCTATTTGGCTTAGCAAAATTCATTTCGCTCAGTCTTTGTGCCCATTTTCACATTATATCTTCATCTCTCTTTTTCAGAGGTTCTTCTAAAATGCTTTTAACCAAAAAATGTTGAATGATACTTTCTAACTGCTGACACTTTCCCTCTTCTTTACCACAGAAAAAGGACACCTTATGTTCTTCTGTTCTCTTTTCAATGGAGATTCTACTTCACAGGCCTTCTTTTTACAATATTGCTATCTCTCTGGAACTTTTCCTTTTGGATTCACATTGTTTATTTTTTATCAAGCAGTGGGTTAGCTTTATGTTCTATATTTTACTAACTCATGGTTACAAAGCGTTAATGGAGTAATAAGCAGCTGTGATGCAGTTTCATTGCTTTAAGGAAACATTTGATTGGCCTTTCTAGAAACACTTCTAGATTTTGTTTTCACTTTTTTTTTTTTTTTTTTTTTTTTTTTTTTTTGTAGTTTACTTGGTAACAAGTTTTTAAACATTACTTTAGTCTGGGTCTAAATCCTAACCCAGTCATGGGTTTACTTAAAACTAAAAGCTTTAAAAGAGTTGTGTCATGATCCATCTAGGAGGATTTGTTCAGTGACTGAGCAGTACATTGAGGCCTCAGTCAAAAGGAAAGCATGTTCTGAATGCTCACAACTCTCAATGGCCGTTCAACCCGAACAAGTTTTTGCGTTAGTCTCTCCGTTTTTCAGTTGTTTTTTTATTTGTCTGCTGATGTCTCGCTATTGTTTCAGGGCTTGCGGAGGAGCGCCATGTTTTAGACGGCAAGTCAAGTTAAAATAACTTCAACTGTTAAAAACGTGTCTGTTCTATTCGTTGTGCTGCATATAGCTTTTTTGCGCAAGAATGTGTTTGGTCTGAACAGCCTCTTATGTTGCTTAGTCTTAGGACTGTGTAACTGTCTTCCTATCATGGGATGATTGTGAGGTCAAGCAAGAGAAAGTTTAGGTGGATGATGTTCACATTTAAGAGGGTAGAGAGTTGCAAAGTGAGATCTTTGCCCCGAAACGTGTTTTTAGTTTTTTTAGTTTGATTTTCTACTTGTGCACAGTATCTGTACCAAAAAAAAAAAAAATGGATTTGAGAACTGCAGAACTTCTGTCATGCTTTAAGAAGTCTTTATTTCGGAGGTCTTTGTATTGCATCTCTCTCAAGATATACCAAAAATCTTTGTTATACCTGTTGCTGTATATTGATATTGTAGCGTAGTTTAAGCCTAAATATTTATGAGCGAAGGCTCTCGGTAGACCACAGGAAATATGATAATGCAATATTTTGAAGATCTTTTCCAAAGACAAAAAAATAATTTTATGTCTTTTCCTTTCTTTTTGTTGAGATGGCTGTCCCTCTTCAATTTTGTAGTGTCAGTCAGTGCAACTAACAAAATAGATCTGGATCAAGGGGAGAGCAGGACAGGATATTATACAAATGAGATCACAAAGTTCCAGTGTGAGTACGGGGATTGTCCCTTCTGCTGGTCTTTAGTGAGGACTTTAAGTTAGAGATGTACAGAGAAAAATGGGGGAGTATTCCTCCCATTCTGTTCAAATATTTAAAAATTGTAGAGGTGCGAGTGGTGGACGTAATGATGGTGCGTTCCTGCCTCACAGGCTTCTTTAAATAGTATCCCTTTTTAGTAGTTACAAGGTGGCAGACTTAGTCCTTCTTAACTAGAAATAAGGGCCATCGCTTAAGTTCACGGGGCCCTGGACAATTTGGGTGGCCCCCCTTTTACCTGGCTCAGTGAGTAGCCTATACCATAGAGGACAATAGTGGGCCTCTCTTGGCACAGATCCCCAGAGAAGGCCTGTCTGAAATATCCGACATAAAGATGAGACAGGAGCGTATTAATGAGTTTTAGCCAGGTGGCCTCTTTGTTTTTCCCTACCAATGTAATGCAGCCATGATGTAAAGCTTGAACCAAAGTTGTTTTCTCACTAGCTGCTGTGCCTGTGTGGACCAGTGCAATGCTGACCACAATTTCACTACTCACTACTGACAAACTTAACCATCTAGTACACTTCTTTTTAAACCCTACCCTTTCACGACAATGGCAACAAATTGTGTCCGGCTTTGTAAAGAAATCTAGCCTATCTTGCACAGCGCTAACTTGCTTTAGCTCTCAATAGCATTTAACGGTCCAAAGAGAATCTTAAGGGCCTTGTATTTAAGTGCTGTTGAGATTTCAGGAGTCCTTCTCCTTCGTTTTATTCGTTGAGCTTCTGGGTAAGTCTTGGTTTTAGATGTGACCTTGGAGGGCCCAACACAGATGCTGCACTGGCTCTGCCAGAACAAAGCATTGTAATAAATGAATAGTAATAGAAATATCAAGAGTCCACCTAGTCTTAATGTCAAGAGGAACTTGTGGGAGGACAGTAGGCCCTGAAACATTTGACGGCTCTCTCACACCTCATGACTTGTATTTGGAAGAAGGTGGACGTCAAGCATAGCATTGGTACATTGTCTAGACTTCTTGTTTTTATGTTACAGAACAATAGAGATGGGCATACTGGGAGAATTACAGTAGTATTTCCTCTGTAGCATTCCTCTGAGCTCTCTGGCATTTGAATTCTGTCACAAAGAGGTCAGAGTATCCCCCATTGTTCCTTTTTGTTACTGTGGCCCTGTCTGTAGATTTTTCTTTTGTTGTTGTTATGACTCCTTACGCTAGTTGTGTTTTTGTTGTTAATATGATTTGAAATACCTCAGCAGCACTTATATGGAAGGTTCACTTTAAGCGAAAGACACCAACAGTCAACTTCAGAATGTACAAAAGCTGTTTGTAACAGCCCGTTTTTTTTATGACCGACAACGCATGTTAATTTAACAGAAACTACAGAATATACCAGGAAAATCTGTAATGTCACTCTACTACTGCTATTTCAAGTACTACTACTTAAAGGGTATCTCCAGGTTAACTTGTAATGAATAATTTTGTTATCCTACTTGCCAAAGTAAAAAAAAAAAAAGCCTTTGTCTTTGCGGCTGGGTTGATGTCTTGATGCTGCTCATTCCGCTGGTTCTGTCCGGAAATTTCAACGTAGCCTCTCTGGACATGTAGATGTACGTGTTTTGCGCATTGGTGTCATGACCCGGTGGGACCGGGACTGTGGGGGAGTTACTGATATATTTATCTGAGGAATGACTCAAAAGATTAGAGAAAACTTCTTCTTTTCTAAATTCTATATATATATTCACTTATGTAAGATGCTCATATTTTATATTTGAACCAATATCTAGTTTGAATGTAGTGTTTTTGTCATGCTTATTCACAAAAATAAAAAAATGACTTCATTTATATTTTAGCTATTCTGAAAAAACAAAAAAAGTTAAGACCAAAAATTAAAACCACACCCTTGAGATGTGGGAGTGGCTGTCATGTGCCCCACCCACATTGCGATGTGGTTTGTTTGAGTGGGTGGGGCTTTTGATAGTTCTCCTAAAGGAAAAGACTTGATAGAACCAAACTACTCTCTAATTTTAGTTCTTTGCTTTTTATGATTTTGATTTGCCTTTTTTTTTTTTTTTTTTTTTTTTTTTACAAACTTTAACAAACATTTGAATTTATTTACTGCCTTTTTTGTATATCATGAGGGAGCAACGTCACTGGCTTTCTTAGTTTGACAAACTTGCATTGATCTTTTATGCCTTACTATTATTTCAGAAGTTTGACACATTGTAGCAAATTGTTGAATATGTTTATGCGAAAGGTGTTTTTTTTTATTGTGTTTGTGTGAGTGAAAGATGCAACCAAGCATGCACCAATGTCAAACTCACGTGGTGCATATCGACCGTGAAAATAACGCTGTGAGTTCTATTTGTGTTTTGTGAAAGGTTTTTTTTTTTTAAGGAAGTGTTGCTTTCTACCAATTATGTAGGTATAATTCAAGCCGGTTGGATACCTGTTGAAAAAGCTTTACTAATAACTCAACTCCAGCTGATCTGTAGGGAGTGGCATGATGGTTGCTGATGGTGCATTGACTTTGAAAGTTTAAAGGAACAGTTCACCCAAGAATGAAAAATTCTGTCATTTACTCTCCCTCATGTTGTTTATCAACCCGTGAATGACTTTCTTTTCTCCATAGCACACAAAAGTATATGTTTGGCGGAATGTTAGCCTCAGTCACCATTCGCTTTCATTGTATACAAAAAGATGCAATAAAAGTGAATGGTGACAGAGGTGATCTGATGGTCTAATTTTGTGTTCCACAGAAGTCTTACTGGTTTTGAACAACATGAGGGTGAGTAAATGATGACACAATTTCCATTTTTTTGGTAAACTGTTCCTTTAATACTATAGAGAAAGTAGGTTCCATTTGACGTAATAAGAAATATGACTTGGATTTACTCATCGGTCAAAAATACAGGAAACATGCCATATTTAAAGTGGATATAAGGAAGCGTCATAAGGATTTGATGCAATAGATAGATGATCCCTTTGAAACTGTGTGATCATAAGATGTTTCAGGCGTTGATTTATACTGATAAGGACGTAGAACCTGGCGACAATTCTTAAACATTCAAAGTTGTTGCGGATCCTGTTTTTCGGCACTTGATTTTGCCGTGTGTGGATGCTCTGACTTGCAATTGGGTAGATTTCTGATTGTATAATATACTGTTACTGTAGACCCCCAGTCTAGTGACAAAATAGGATAGTTGCAGAAGAGGTCATGCACCAGAAAGGTGAGAGCTCGTCTGAGTAAACTGTTGTATACCTCATTTATAACTCGAAACTGAGTAAAAACCTGCTTTAATCTTCTTCATAAGATAAAATGAAATAAAATAAAAAATTAACTGTCCCACAACAGAAGCCTGCAGATGTCTGTTTATTGTTTGGAGTGAGAAACTGGATCAATACCCTAAAGAACAAAAAGGCATGCAAGACACACAAACATGTGCATATTAGCCAGAATTTAGTTGCTTAGAACACTTATTTATATTTCCTTTACACTGTAGCCACTTATTAAATTTGTACCAAAGCTTTTTATATGATTTGACAATCGTCATCTTTCTTTCCCTCATTCTGAGTTGTGCTGCATGGTTTGTGTGCTTATGTGCTATTTGTTCTTCTGGGTTTGTGGTCTACTTGTTTCTCACCTTCTCCATGGTAACCAAAGACTTCAAAGTGATTGTATGGACTAAACTCTTTCTCCCAGTACCCTGCCTCAACTTTTATGATCTTTGGTCATACATGTGGCCAAGTAGGTGGGGTTAAGTAGAAAGAGAGAAAAAACACTGCTGGCTTCTGCAAGGACTTGTCAAAGTAACCCCTCACGGGCTGGGTGATGTTTATTAATACACACTGAAGGATGTCCTGGGCTCACTGCAAACTGCTCAGGATGAACTGTTCTCTGGAGTTAAAACACTGTTTCTGTGATTGTCTACGGAAAACATGCATTGTCTTTCCATACTTTTAGATGCCGTTGTCCCGTGATTTTGGTGTTCTGTCCATGTATTTATCTAGCTTTGCTGCTTCCACGATCATGATTTCAATTGGTTTGATTAGCTGTGCAACTATGCATTGTTGCCCTCCATCCAGCAAGGGCGGTGTCTGTATGACACAATTCTGTTGATGGTTCTATGACGAGTGGAGGGTCGAAAGAAACTATAAGCTCTATTCCAAAGCAAAAATCCAAATATGAAATGTTTTATAAATGCAGATACCAAAGATGACTGTTTTTTTTTTTTTTCCTCCTTCCTTCCCAAACCCTTCAGTTTGTGTGTTAATAAACAGAACCCAGCTCTGGCAGTAGTCCTAACCTCAGTAGTTCCAAAGCTTGGATGTATATTTTGGTATTTTTCTGAGATGCTTATGGGGGAAAAAGTTTGTCTTTTTAATTTTCTTGTTTGTTGGAATTGTTGCTCTTTTTTCTGTCATGGCATGGAATTAACTGCAAAACTGTCTTACTGTAGGTTAAAGAAATAGTATTTTTGTATATTTTTGGATGTGTCAATGTGTGTGATGTCAGTTTCACTGCCCAGGTTATCATTGTTTTTAAAACAAAAACAAGAAAAAAGATAAAGTAAAAAAAAAAAAAAAGAATATGTACATAATACTTTGAGTCAATGATTTCAAAAGAAATCCATCTGTTTACTCTCATTTCCATATTTCCTACAGCTAAAGCTCAAGGAATTTGTTCCATTCTCACCCTGTCACATACTGTAGATTGTAACTTCAATATCTCCCTTCAGAACCCTGTAACTCACTGTTGTCGTAGTGATGATTGGTTGGGTTCTGGGTATCACTACAAACCTGAACTCTAGTGCCACTTGTGGTCTGTTATCAAGAACATATACCCGAGACTGAACGCTAAATGGCTACATCACTGTAGCTTAGAACTGAATGATTGTGTAGAATATAAGTATGTGAATCAGGATAACATGGTAGTTTTAATGCATTTGTCTGCTGTATTTTTATATATATATATATATATATATATATATATATATATATATATATATATATAATGATAATCTTTTACTGTAACTGTACAGTTCTCTTTTGTTGTAAACATCATTAAACCATTTTCAAAGTGTTTTAATATTCTAACATGCCTTTTGGTCTTTTGATATTTGACAATTTGTATAACTCAATGTTGACGAACAGCCTTACCAAAGCTTACCAAATAGATAATACATTTTAGTTTATTTTTAGTATGTTTTTTTTTATTTTTTATTTTTTATATACAGTAAAACACCTATTTTAAGGTTGATGTTATGCTGACTGGTACTATTTAATGCATACAAAATGTGAAAAAATTAAAGCACTGTGTGCTACCTTCCCAGACGCACAAGTCCAGTTCATAAATTACGTCTTACAAAATTATCTGTGCTTTCCTTCTGTTAAAGCATACAAGACCATCTATTGTAACACATGGTTGCAAATGTGAATAAGACGGCAAATTACACGCTACCAAAAATCAAAGTAAATACACAAACAAAAATCAATGAATGCATCCATAAATTGTTCTTGTTGAGTTTACACAGGTTTAATTGCGTGATGCCACAAAAGTGTCCATCTCCGCAACTACTTCTGCATCCCTTTTTCTCCCTGTTCGAGCCTGTGAAGGAGTTAACTAATTGATGAACCAACGAATTTTGTATTTTTACAAAATTTCCATCTGCTTTTAATCTACCAAACAGTGCAATGTTGTGGTTGCTTAGATTAGAACACAAGGCAATGTGCCAAAATTAGGGTTGTATAAATGTCAAATACAATTAAGGTGGCCAAAAGGTATTAAGACATTTAAAGGGATAGTCCACCCAAAAATGATTTTTTTTTTTTTTTTTTTTTCATCATTTACTTATATGCATTTGGCAGACACTTTTATCCAAAGCAACTTACAGTGCCCTTATTACAGGGACAATCCCCCTGGAGCAACCTGGAGTTAAGTGCCTTGCTCAAGGACACAATGGTGGTGGTGGCTGTGGGAATTGAACCAACAACCTTTTGCTTACCAGTTCAGTGCTTTAGTCCACTACGCCACCACTACTACATGCCCTCATGCCATCCCATATGTGTAAGACTTTCTTCTGCAGAACACAAATGAAGATTTTTATAAGAATATCTCAGCATTGTAGGTCCATACAATGCAAGTGAATGGTGGCCAGCACTTTAAATCTCCAAAAATCTAACTCCAGTGGTTAAATCCATATCTTCTGAGGTGTGAGTGAGCAACAGATCAATAATTTTGTCCTTTTTTCCTATATAACTCTCCAGCTTTGACCAGCCCCAACCAGTTGGTGGCAATATGCATGAAGAATGTGATTGTTCAAATGACAATGTCCTTTTTTACTATAAATCTCCATCATATCGCTTCTGAAGATATGGATTTAACCACTGGAGTCGTATGGAATACTTTTATGCTGCCTTTGTTATTTTTGGAGATTCCAAGTTCTGGCCACAATTTACTTGCATTGTGAGGACCTACAGAGCTGAGATATTCTATTAAAAATCTTAATTTGTGTTCTGCAGAAGAAAGTCAAACACATCTGGGAAGGCATGAGGGTGAGAAAATGATCAGCAAATTTAAGTTTTTGTTGAACTATCCCTTTGAGCCACACTTTAAAATGTATGATTTCTTTGCATTACATAATAAAATATCACACTGCAAAAAGAAAGCTAGCACAAGCACACTTTTAATACATATACATACAAAATAAATATACAACATAAAACAGTAGATGTACTGTTCAAACGTAAGACAATTATTTTGACACTTTCTGGGTCTCAAACTTAGTGGAACATGTTTATTGATAATGTAATGAATTACACCCAGATAAACTGAGGGTTACTAACTTAATCCATCTTCTAAAATATACCATGGGATAAGTTTTTTAATGAAAATTTTGTATGAAATTTTGTTATTTAATGCAATGAAAATCATGTATTAAGTGTAGCTTAAGTGTCCAAATACTTTTGGGGCCACTGTAGTTCATAATGAATGCATCTGTGTACGTAAAATGAATCGGCATAAGGTACGTTACCTCATTAGGTTTGCTTCTGCCTTTGTGAGGCTGCAGACAGAGGCAGATACAGAAAATCAATTAATAAACCATCAATTGACCATAATGTAAGAAGAATATCTAAAAATTCAGATACATTACTAGGTCAATCTTGCATCAAAAGCAAATTCTACCCCAAAACACAAACATTTTTCTCCACACACACTTACTTGGACGCACTTACTTTAGTTCCTGTTTTCTTTATTTCTTGGTATTCTTCATTTGATTGTCCTCTCAGTTCCTAGAAAGGACACCAACCAAAGTAAATGCAACCATTTAGGACAGATCAAAAATGTAAGTGTACAACTATAAATAACCACAGGAGGGCAGTATGGATCAAAGATTTAAAACTGATTTACTAAGCTAAAAAAAAAAAAAAAAAAAAAAAAAAAAAAATCATCTCTTTTTCAGATCAGGTCACATAATTTCCTGTAAATAATTGAGTGATGACAAACTTAAATGTGTTTTTCCAAATGAATTTTATAAGTCTTAAAAAGTGGTACTGACCTGATAATGTGTCTCCTCTTCTTGTCTTCTAATCTAGAATATGTAAATATATAAAATATATAAGTAGCATATTTTAAATTAAGCTTTTAAAATAGTCACTTGATGTAACTTGATGTTTTTATAAACTGTATCATGACAGACTGG